>NC_064820.1:121150000-121775000 GCF_024166365.1 Elephas maximus indicus
GGGTAGCAGGTGTCCAACTTGCATAATTAACTCTCTGAGCAGCAAAGGGGTATATTTCACAATCTCTCTGCCAAGTGAACAGTGTGTCTCTGCATGTGTACATGTCCTACTCTGCCTAATTGGCCAGTGGGTTGTGAAACCTAGTCCTGTAATACAAGGGGAACTTATGTGAGTATATATGCACTTCCTTTCTGCAAATACTCTTTGAAGTGGTGCTAGTAAGAAGCTTCCTCAAAAGCCACACTGCTCCCAGGTGTTGCTGGTCATGTGAGAGAGCAGAATGTAAAGTGAAACCATAAATGAGTTACAAGGATCATTTTCTCTCAACAGCATTACATCAAAGCCTAGATGGTGCCAAAAGATGATGCACTGAGCTTGTCTCTCTAGAGACCCAGTCTTAGAGATCAGTCTAATCCTGCGGTTGCTGCTTAGAGATGAAGCACACACTGAGGGAAATGCATCTCAACTAGGAGACCAAAGGATAAAGACACGGAACATTTGGGCTGTTCAGACAATGTATGTAACCTCCACACATCCTGGAAAGCAGAATCAGTGTTAGTTAATGTCCAAGTTGGTAAACATTCTGGTTTGGAAACTAAATGAAACATGCGGTGACCTAATTTAAACACACACACAAACTCAGACACACACTGACAGGTGTTGGCCCTTATTAGTAATGAGGAATTACAGAGAAAGCATCACAAGCACCTATTCCATAAGGCCTGCATTTCCGTACCTGACTACTGCACTCAACAGCTAGAAATGCGCTCCGGCTGGAAAGGAAAGGACAGCCTTTGTGGTTCTACCGTATTACAACACCTGCTGACACTCTTAGAGTTTCCGTGGCAGGACAAGTCGTTAAGATGTAGACATGGTGGTGGGGGAGACAACTGTGGTTCTACAAGGAAGAGGCTGAGAGCTCACAGATCGGTTCTGCCCACTGGCATTAGCTTTGCTTTAGGTGTATGTGCCCAATGTGGACACAGAAAAGATCCACGGTTCATTAATATCACGCAGGAGATGATGACTTTCTCCATCACTACATGTCAGGCAGGCAGGAGATTTGTAATTCCTCACTCTGTGAGTGGGGGGTGTACGAACCACCTGTGTGGACACTAACAGTGGAATCGTCTCAATTCACTCAGCTCATTGTGAAGCCATCTTGAGAGGCTGGTGGTGAGTAAGTGGGAACTTGACAGCTGTGGAATTTTATTTCTAGACTTAAACGAGGCAGAGAAAGGAAAAGGAAATCTCGCTGGCAAAAAAATGAAAGTGTTTACGTGCAAAATTAATCGTCTGCACAAAGAGCTTTCACAGTTACTCTGTTCTACAATATAATACTCGGCTTGTTTGGCCGTTGAGTCTTTAAAATTTGATTTCTAAGAATAAGAGCAAAGACTTTGGAGGGAAGCAACAAACCAAGTCAGTAGCAAACCACAAAAGGTTAACATTATCTGACTTTTCTTTTTACCGCTATTTAAAACCGGTCATTGTGCAAGTTTTTGGGGCTTTTACAGTGGATGGTTCAAGGCAAGGCGCAGCAGCAGCTGCCTAACTGTAGCGCCACGAACGCCATGGCCAGCTGCAAACACTTGTGTTGCGCAAACTCCTCCTCTCAACCCAGCCTCATTCCTCTCCAATAGGAACGTGCTTAGTACAAAGCAATCCACCTAAAGACTCCATAAATCCAAAAAAGGGAGTCACTGATCGAGGAATTCTCAGATTTCTGCCAAGTCATCCTCCCCTGGGCTGGAGGTCAGCCTGGTACAGTAATCAGAGCCAATTTGTGCACTGGACTCAAGGAATTAAGTTCAGCACTTCAGATCTTGACTTTTAATGGGTGATTTTTCTTTTCAGCAGTGAAGACAAAACAAAGTACAAACCTGCTGATAAGAACCCAATTAAACCAGCAGAAAAAGTGCAAGAATAAAGCCTGGAAACAAATTTCATAAGGAATATCTAAGAAGAGACTTTCCAAACAAAGGGGAAAAAAATAAAGCAGCTTTTTAAAACTCTGGTTTGAGATTATGCAGTTTGTGAATGAACAATGAAAGTAAAGGCTGCAATACAAGATATTTGCTCTTTTCAGCAAGAAAAAAAACACTGGCCTTTGTTATACAAAAAAGCCCCTCAGGCATTTAAGCACAGCATAAGCTTTTCCTTGCCCCACTGACCTCCACAAATATGTTAATCAAAATCTCTTACCTCCCTGGAATGGAATCAGAGTAAATATTTACATAGCACATCTGAGTTCTAAGTCTGGACCACCTAATTCTATTATATAAACTGTTTTTCATTTGTAATCAAGAAATTAGAAATAAACACTACATTTTCCTATGTTTCTCCTATTTTAAGATAAAGGAAAGAAGGGAGGGAGGAAGGAAAGGGAGAAAGAAAACTTGAACACTAACGCTATCCTATGCCCAGCACCAAATGGCAATTGTGAATTTCTGAAACTGTATTGTTTGCCACAAAGAACAGTAATGCTGTTGATCTGCTTTCCAATACTAGACATCTGGAGGTGCAGGGCTTTTTCCAACAACATTCCAAGATTAACAGAAAACATCTAGACTCGCTTTTATTAGCTGGGTTGCATAATTTCAGGCATGCTGGATTTCACCCTCAGATAACTAAATCTGATTTCTAATCACCAAGAATGCTATTTTTTTCTTTTTCCTGGGCTATCCATTAAAGTTGTATGAAAAGTTTTCATCACCAACATGGAAAAATAACTGCTCAAAAATCAGAGGATTTCTTTTATTAAAATCCTCAGTCAAAGCTCGGTGAGGTAAGTATTTATCTAGACATGTGGAGGTGGGGTTTTTCTTGGTCTGGGTGGATGATGAGATAGCCAGTTGCTTTTGAGGAGTTTTCTGACTTTTCATAACATTCCTCTTGTTGACATGTACAAGGCTGAGATCTCCAAAAAGCCTGCATTTTCTCCCAAAATGCTCATTCCAAAAGAAACTATTCATTCTTTCCATCAATGCAACCACTTCTGCTGGCAGCTGCAAACCCCTCGGCATTTAGCAAAAGCCATTTCACAGCTCAATGCTTGTCTTGCACCATCCTGGTCATTTAAACACTGATATCTCTTCAACAGCAAACAGCATTATAACACACCACTAAATTGAGGGAGGGGGTGGTTTCTATTTGGGGAGGATATAATTAAAATTGGTTTAAATCAGAGGCTACCTCATTATGAGACTTTTGATTTAAAAAATAAAAGTGAAAAATATAGACATGCTCTAAGTGCTCAGGCCAAAAAGAGGCCACTAAGAAGCTTCCAGAGGGCAGTGGTGCTTCAGTAGCAGGATTCTCGCCTTCCATGCAGGAGACCATGGTGCTCATAAGGAACCTGTACATAGATCAAGAGGCAGTTGTTCAGACAGAACAAGGGGATACTGAGTGGTTTAAAGTCAGGAAAGGTGTATGTCAGGGTTGTATCCTTTCACCATACCTATTCATATCTGTATGCTTAGCAAATAATCCGAGAAGCTGGACAATATGAATGCGGCATCAGGATTGGAGGAAGACTCATTAACAACCTGCGTTATGCAAGTGACACATCCTTGCTTGCTGAAAGTGAAGAGACTTGAAGCACTTACTGATGAAGATCAAAGACCATAGCCTTCAGTATGCATTACGCCTCAACATAAAGGAAACAAATACCCTCACAACTGGACCAATAAGCTGCATCATGACAAACGGAGAAAAGATTGAAGTTGTCAAGGACTTCATTTTACTTAGATCCACAATCAACACCCATGGAAGCAGCAGTCAAGAAATCAAAAGATGCATTGCACTGGGCAATCTGCTGCAAAGGCCCTCTTTAAAGTGTTGAAAAGCAAAAATGTCACCTTGAAGACTTAAGGTGCGCCTGACCCAAGCCATGGTATTTTCAATCACATCATGTGCATGTGCAAGCTGGACAGTGAATAAGGAAGACTGAAGAAGAACTGACGCCTTGGAATTGTGGTGTTGCTGAAGAATATTGAATATACCATGGACTGCCAAAAGAACGAACAAATCTGTGTTGGAAGAAGTACAACCAGAATGTTCCTTTGAAGCAAGGATGGACATATTGTCAGGAGGGATCAGTCCCTGGAGAAAGACATCATGCTTGGTAAAATACAGGGTCAGGGGAAAAGAGGAAGACCCTCAACGAGATGGACTGACACAGTGGCTGCCACAATGGGCTCAAGCATAACAAAGATTGTAATGATGGCGCAAGACCGGGCAGTGTTTCGTTCTGTGGTACATAGGGTCGCTATGAGTCGGAACCAATTTGATGGCACCTAGTTAAAAAAAAAAAATTGTTTAACAACAACGTTCCGGAGACCAGGGATCCAAGCCAAAGCACCTCGAGCACAGCCACCAGTTGTCTGTCAGTGGAGGCTTGTGTGTTGCTGTGGTGTTGAGAAAGCTTCAGTGGAGCTTCCAGACTAAAACAAACTAAGAAGAAAGGCTTGGCAATCTACTTCCGAAAATCAGCCAATGAAAACTGTTAAGGAGCACAGTTCTTCTCTGACACACGAGGTCACCATGAGTCAGGGCTGATTCAATAGCAACTGGTTTATGTTGTAGTTAGTTGTTGTTGAGTTGACCGCAACTCACAGAGGCCCCACGTGTGCAGAGTAGAACTGTTCCATAGGGTTTTCAAGGCCGTGGCCTTTTGAAAACAGATTGCCAGGTCTGTCTTCTGAGACACCTCTGAGGAGGTTTGAACAACGAACCTTTTAGTTAGTAGTTCAGGGTGTAACCATTTACACTCTCTCTCTCTCTATATGGTCACTATAATTATGAATTTTAAATTTTTGTTATATGCATATTTGTACATATATATGTTTTCTCAGTGTATTCATTTAATTCTCATAGTTTTGTTGCCAGAATGAAATGAATGAGTCAGGCACATAGTTAAGTGGATCTGTCTTTGCTATCATTATTATCATCCTCACACCTGAGTGAGAGCAGTCAGGGGACCTGCCCAAGGTCACATAATCAAAAAATGGGGGAACCAGGACTCAAACCCAGCCTCTCTGTCCATAAGGTAAGACACAGCCTCTGAATATGGATTGCTATTTCCCTAGAGCCACTGGAGTACTGCCATGAAGCCCCCTGACCACTGGAGCCTGTTTTCAGTGACCTTAAGTAGCTCTTGAGCATCTTCTCTTAGTGCTCTTGTGATGACACTTAGATGGATTTCTGACACCTACTGTCAAGAGTAATTTTCCCAAAGATATTTGTTGTCCTGCTGCCAGTATTTCCAGTAAATAGCTGCCCTTCAAAAATAACTTACAAAAAAAAAAAAATCAGTGTAGTTTGAGGACACAGAAGGGCTTGCTCCTCAATGTCTGTGTGTTGTCACAGTCATTGAGGAAAGACTGGTCTTAGGGCAGCAAGTTGCCTTGGTTGCATTAGGACTTTGGGCTCATTTAACCCAAACAACACTGGTAATCATGGTTTTATCTTATTCCAGTTTTCCCTGGAAGGAAATGTTCAGCACAATACAAATATCTAGCAATCACTGCAGCTAATTACAAAGGGCATTTGCTGAGAAACCAAATGGTTTTAATATGACCCCCAGATGAACTCTCCAACAACTCCTTCTGAGATGGCTTATCCACGGACAGCCTAATTCAGAATCTCTTTCATCACATGCATTTGAAATCATGGTCACTGTTATTCTGCTTTTTAAAATTTTAATCAATTTAAAACTGCTTAGTTAAAAGAAAATCAAAATTTTATCTTTATCAATGATCTGCAGATACACAAACCACACGCTGCATAAAACTATAAAACGATCCTAACTGAAGAAGAAAACAAACACTTACTGGACCAGAGAGGCAGAGTATAAATACTAAGAATGGTAATTCAGGAAGAAAAATAAATTTAATCTGAGTCCATTTGGAAATTTTTCACTAATGCATTAAAAAAGCAGACAGTTCTGAAGGCAGAAAAATAGGAAGATGGAGACAGGATAACTAGCCAATTGTTAGTATAATCATGAAGGTACAAAATAGCAAGTATAACAGTATTTGACCCTGAGACTATACGTTAAGTACCGTATTCAATCAGTGAAAGATGTGATGCCCTCTGGCTTTGTGTAACCAATATGGCATAGGAACCGCTGATCAATTTAGTAAAAAAAAAAAAAAAATCCCATTAATTATCATATGAATTATTTCTATGGTGCCAAAGAACAAATTTAATTGTGACAGTGTAGATGGTCGAGTCCCATATAAGAAAATCAAAGTTTAAAAAGCAATCCTCAGGAAAATAAAAGGGAAAAAGAATAGGCTTAATGACGATTAAATAAAAAGATATAGAAACTTGGCTCCCAGACCTTGATAACAACATCAGAACAATTTAAGATTCTATTATCAAGGAGTAAGCAAAATATTAAAGGTCCAGGGGCATTTCATGATGTATCATTAGATCCAAGCCTCCACAGAGCAGCAGGAAATGGAGACTCCACCATGATTCAGAGCACCAGGCTTTAGGCAGAGTCAAATCCAGGTAATTAAGAACTAGAAGTATGAACATGAGGAGGACTCAGGGAAGACAGAGGCATAATTTTTGATCCTGTATTAACTGAACTGGTTGGGTATGTAATCTCAATTACCCAGTCAATCAAGAAATATTTATGAAGTACTTATATACACCACAGAGCACAATTCTACTTTGATACACGCGGGGTTGCCATGAGTCAGGGTCCACTCATCAGCAACTGGTAAGTAAGTGGGTAACTTTTGTGAAGTACCAAATATTTGGGAGAAAACTTTAAATCCTATAGAGTGAATACCTTATCAAAGAGCAAGTCCCATTAGTTTGGGCTAAAAGTGGCAAAGTAGCAAAAAAAACAAAAACAACACATTTTTCAAATAGGTTTTTAAAGCTAAGCCCCCCAAACCCTAAGAAGTGTCCTCAGGAAAGAGGTAGGCCAATTAATACGATTCATCTTTGAAAATTCTACTTCTCTTAACCATCCAGCAACTTGGAAGTCCCACACAGAGAACAGCCTTTGAGACCATTGTGGTCCCAGTAAGCCTTTTGAGTAACTTTCACTACAATGACTTAATGAAGAGCATCCAACAGTACTTTCTGGATGAAGCACTTAGTAATACACCCCTACTTGTGATGTTTTTAAGTATCCTAGTCAATAAGTTTTATCCATCTAATTACTGACTATAGTTTTTCCTTGACAGTTCTGAATGTTGGTGGTCAAAGAAGCCATATCTCCTAAGTTCTACTCTTTCCTGTCCAAGAATAGTTTTATCCAAAAAAGTGTCCTCAAAATGCCTCGACCCATTTTAAACAAAACAACTCTTTGTGGATTTCTCCCTGTTCAGCCACTGAACAGCAGTACTTTTCCCTGCTGGAACTGTACCAACCACAATTCAGCCAAGAAGGTTGTTACCTGCCCCAGTAATCAAAGGACAGTGGGTGCGATGGTGATCTGGAGTAGAGAAGGGAGCAGAGCAAGGGCTGGTCAAGCCCACCAAAATTTCTGTGCACATTATGAATTTCCCTCTTGTTTTACTCATTGGTATGAGTCTTTGGTTCAGCATTTTTATTGGCAACAACTCTTCAGCTATCCTCCTTTTCCTTTCCAATCGATGACTCTCGCTCCCAATTTCCAATTAAAAGGGGCAAACAGACCTTCCTTTCATTAGCCATTCTCTGATGCATCTTTTACTTCTTTTTGAACGCAAGTTGTATTTTACCTTATGAAAGTAAGGATGAACACTGATCCAAGCAAGTCTAAAACCAAGGGTAAAAAATATATCCATCCAGATAATCATAATATTTTTAAGGCAAAAAGTCTATACTGGAAACCATTCTAAGGTAGTAAGAGGCAATAATTCTATTTTAAAAGATTTCATTACCTTATGAGACCAAAGCAGATATCCTGAGAAACAAAACTCTGCTTCCTGCTGGAAAAACACCATTAATAAACTAGTGCATAATGGTGTTCCACAGCCACCGTTCTGGATGAGCTGTGTGACTCTGCCCTAAAAGGAGATTCCCCTTTCAACACCATATCAAACTAACTTCCCGGCCTCTATCAGGTCATCTTCTGCCTAAAGAAGAAGAAAGACGGTACTCCACAATTTAGTTCTTTCTTTCTGTAGCAGGCTTAGATTTCACTCAATGCTCCCCTCTCACCTCCCTAACACTGAGCCTTAAAAAAACATCCAGTGAGAGTGGCTTTTCAGCAGTAAGTTCATGTTTGTGTAGTCATCTCATTTCCTGGACTACAATTTTTTAATTCACACTGTCTCAACTATGCAAAGTCTCAGGCTGTTGTTGTTAGGTGCCATCGAGTCAGCTGCAACTCATAGCGACCCCATGTACCACAGAACGAAACACTGCCCAGTCCTGAGCCATCCTTACAATCGTTGTTATGCTTGAGCCTAGTGTTTCAGCCACTATGTAGATCCATCTCACTGAGGGTCTTCCCCTTTTCCCCTGACCCTGTACTTTACCAAGCATGATGTCCTTCTCCAGGGACTGATCCCTCCTGACAACATATCCAAAATATGTAAGATGCAGTCTTGCCATCCTTGCTTCTAAGGAGCATTCTGGTTATGCTTCTTCCAACACAGATTTGTTCGTTCTTTTGGCAGTTCACGATACATTCAATATTCTTCGGCAACACCACAATTCAAAGGCATCAATTCTTCTTTGGTCTTCCTTATTCACTGTCCAGCTTCCACATGTATATGATGTGATTGAAAATACCATGGCTTGGGTCAGGCGCACCTTAGTCTTCAAGGTGACATCTTGGCTTTTCAACACTTTAAAGAGGTCCTTTACAGCAAATTTGCCCGATGCAATGCATCTTTTGATTTCTTGACTGCTTGCTTTCACAGGTGTTGATTGTGGATCCAAGTAAAATGAAATCCTTGACAACTTCAATCTTTTCTCCGTTTATCATGATGGGCTTATTGGTCCAGTTGTGAGGATTTTTGTTTTATGTTGAGGAGTAATCCATAGTGAAGGCTGTGGTCTTTGATTTTCATTAGTAAGTGCTTCAAGTCCTCTTCACTTTCAGCAAGCAAGGTTGTGTCATCTGCATAACACAGGTTGTTAATGAGTCTTCCTCCAATCACCATGTCCCATTCTTCTTCGTATAGTCCAGCTTCTCAGATTATTTGCTCAGCATACTGACTGAATAGGTATGGTGAAAGAATACAACCCTGACGCACACCTTTCCTGACTTTAAACCATTCGGTATCCCCTTGTTCTGTCTGAACAACTGCCTCTTGATCTATGTACAGGTTCCTCAAGAGCACAATTAACTGTTCTGGAATTCCCATTCTTCGCAATGTTATCCATAATTTGTTATGACCCACACAGTCGAATGCCTTTGCATAGCCAATAAAACACAGGTAAACATCCTTCTGGTATTCTCTGCTTTCAGCCAGGATCCATCTGACATCAGCAATGATATCCCTGGTTCCATGTCCTCTTCTGAATTTGGCCTGAATTTCTGGCAGTTCCCTGTCGATACACTGCTGCAGCTGTTTTTGAATGATCTTCAGCAAAACTTTGCTTGCGTGTGTTAATGATATTGTTCGATAATTTCCACATTCGGTTGGATCACCTTTCTTAGGGATAGGCTGTTACTAGTTGCAAATCCCAAGGCGGGCAACGTGGTTCTGCCCAGAAATGTAAGACCTCTGTGAATCCATGATCACTGACTCACTCCTTTACTCCACAGACATTTACTGACCCCTGAGGATGTGCCAGATTCCCGGTTAGGTATCGGTGCAGAGATCAGAGGTTCATAGGTGTGGCACATGCTCTAAGGTCTCATTAGAGTCTATCAATGAAGGTTTGGGTTTCCTTTCACTTTGTAAAAAGAGAACCCTAAATGCCTCACTAGCTGGTCGAGGGTCCCCTCTCAACGATAAAAATTTTCCACATCTGCATTCATCATCCTAATAAAGGAAAAGTAAAAAATGAGGTATCGTAGTCTCAACTGTTACCAAGAAAAGAGGGATGATGTTCAGTTACTAGTGTGTCCATGTCCCTGCTTCAAATTTACGATCCTGGAGGGTAGAAAAACATGCAGAATAAGCCAGCTACACATAGAATGTTAGAGGTGTGTTTACAGGGGAGCAGGAGATTGATAAAGGAATTGTCATTTAAATCCAGTCTTGAAGAAGGGTTGTACTTTGTCAGGAGGTATATTCCTTCTAGGACTGAGTAAGAAAAGCACAGAAGGGAATCCTAGGGCATGTTTAGAATAAGTGGTCTGGTCCGTCTAAGAAGATATATTCCATTATGGCTCAAAATAAAGGATTAATTCACATAGTTTCTGGCATGACTGCCAAGCCACAGAAATTAAAGTTATGGAGATCTAAAAGTTAACAGCTGAAAAAAATTAAAAGTACGGGGTAGGAGAAAGCATAAAGAATTCAAGAAGCAACGCTTACGTATGCCAATGTCACTCTTACTGAAAGCTTTAGGAATAAAGCCCAAACTCATTCGATGCGGCTAAAAGAACTGAATCATTTCATGCTGAAAATCTTGTAGCTGATACAGTGTATGGTAGAATTCTGTGCTGGTAAGGAGCCCTGGTGGTGCAGTGATTAAAGCGCTTGGCTGCCAACCAACCAAAAGGTCGGCGGTTCAAGCCCACCACCTGCTCTGTGGGAGAAAAATATGGCAGTCTGCTTCTGTAAAGATTTACAGTCTTGGAAACCCTATGGGGCAGTTCTACTCTGTCCTATATAGTCATTGTGAATTACAACTGACTCAATGACAGTGGGTTTGTTTGGATGGTATTCAGAATACATTCCAGAAAAATTCCTCTCTGACTTGGCTTTCCCCAACTTTTGTGTACCATGTGATGACAATCCCTTTAGATGATCACCAGACTACTAGTTAACAGCCTGTAGGCTTCACAGTGTAAACAATTTTACGATGATGATGTTAGTGTTGGCGTTAATTCTGAATACATATGTCTGGCTAATCAGGAAGAAGTGGAGACAGAGGCAGCTGGGCACCTGTGGCTGCAACTGACTAGCACAGGGCTACTCAACTCGATGGCACTGGGTTTGGGTGGTAGGACACCCAGTTAGCCGCATACTGGGGAGGCATGGTGTCTCCTTTTGGGTAACCTGCTTAACAGCAACCTACACTCTCTGGCCAAGCAGGCACTGCAGAACCTGCTGGGATTTGCAGATCGAAGTACTGCCACTTTCTCGGGGCAAGAGGATGGAGCAAGCTCCCCTTCTCCTTCCAGATCTTTCTAGCTAGGGATCTCCCTTTTCTCCACCACCCTGCCCAAGCCCAAGAGGAGTAAGAGGCAGCAATAAAGGAAGTTGAACATTGAAAAAGAAAGTGTGTGAATGGCTGTGTGTGTTCTTTTCTGTCAGGCACAATCAAAAGGCAAAGAACCTGAGACAGGTTGGTAACCTGAGTGACAGCCCCGGGCCATCTCTAAGATGCCTGCTCAGTGGCTTCCTATTGCTTAGTACCTCAAGTCCTTAACTTCTAGGTCCAGTTTTTGAGGTCTGTCACTTCATAGAACAGAGGACCTAAACAGGGAGGATGATCTCCCCACAGTACTAAAAATGTATTATGCTCACTTTTGCAAGCATACTTTTTAAAATATATTTCCTTTATCTGGAATACTCTTCTCCCTCATCTAAACCTACCCAAATCCTGTAGTCTTAATTCTTCCTTCACTCAATATTTACTAAGGACTGACGTTAAGCACTAGGGACAAAAACCTTAATAAGGCCAACTACCTGCTCTCACGAAGAAGTCCATTTCTGGGTTTCAAATTTTGTGCCAACTCCAGTCTATTGTTAATAGCTTCCTAGAATACCCTACTGAGGATTCTGAAATCATATCCAGGCTGAGTGATAATAATGAATGTCACAGTTGATTAGCACTGTCCGCTGCAACTGAAGGAGTAGTTAGTGGTGGCACTCACGCTGTACATCTGCATACACCTCGGGCTCTAGCTTAATTCCTACCTCCCAGGCCCTAATCCTCAACCGTATCACTCTTTTGAATCATACCATGTAGCGCTAGATTATGTCTTACATTGTTCCTTAGCATAGTCTTCCTTCCACAACTAAGATATAAATCCGCTGAGGGCAGAGGCCAAGTATATACCTTCAACGATGCAAAGAAACAAGCACAAATAAAATGCTTAAAAAAAAAAAAAAAAAAACTTGTTGCTCAACTCACATGAGAATCAATGCATAATCCTACTGCTAACTCTTCTCACACTCTTCGGTATTTTCAGGTATGTCACCCTTGTATTCTTGGAATCATTATCATATTGAGAACCAGGTTATACTGGAAATAAGTGAGGGCCTTGAAGTGTCACTACTGGGAGCAGAGCTCCTCCTATAATCAGGCACAGGGTTTTTATGGCTGTAGGAAAATCTGCTGCCGGCTTTGAGTACCAGAGCTGGATCCAACCTAGAGAGCTAGCATCTCACCATGCTGCTCAGAGTGTGGTTATGAAAGCCAGTGAAGACGTGCAATCAAAAGCCACTCTTTTTTGGCAAGTGGGCATACTATGACTTAACCACAATTTTTTTTCTCCTATTAATGAATAACAGAAAATAATTTTCTGTTAAAAGTAAAATTACATTCACTTCAGCTTCCTTGCACTTTAGAAAGAGAAGCTAAGGATTCAAATTACTTCTAGTTCACCAAAACCAAACATGATTAAATCATTAAGAATGAACAGAAAAATGTTCAACTTTATAGATATTAGCATGCATAGACCAAATGTTTACTGAGCTTCTAACATACATTTCAGTACTCTACTAAGCACTGTATATGCAGTCTGGAGTCCCAGTGGTACAGTGATTAAATGATACAGCTACTAAAAGTCAGCAGTTCCAATCTACCAGCCGCTCCTTGGAAGCCCTATAGGACAGTTCTACTCTGTCCTATAGGGTCACTATGTGTCAGAATCGACTCAATAGCAATGAGGTTTTTTTGGTATATGGAGTTTATAAACCCTTTGGCGCCTATAACTTAGTTGGACAAGGAAAAAAACAGATGATCCAACTTATAATGCTTGAGAGTATAATATACTGCTAAACCAGGTTGATACCATGTCATTGCTACTAACAACTGACTTGATATTTAGCATTTAGTTGGGAACCATGGAACTGCTTAAGTCCCAAACCACTAGGGCCACTACTGATACTTGTCATGCACTAAACCAAAAAACCAAACCAAACCTGTTGCTGTCAAGTCGATTCCAATTCATAGCGACCCTGTGGGAAGGAACTGAACTGCCCCATAGAGTTTCCAAGGAGCGCTCAGGGGATTCAAACTCCTGGCCTTCTGGTTAGCAACCACAGCATTTAACCACTATGCCACCAGAGTTTCCTGTCATACACCAGCAGACCAATTTTAGGATCACTGCTATTTCTCAAACGACCAAGATGAGAAATTGTTGAAGTTTGTCCCTAGGTACAAAGTATGTCTAGAAATATCCATTTCAGATAAACTTAGACCCAATAAATGATATTTTTAGTGGTCATCATTTCTACAGATGAGGGCTGAGGTTTGTGATTTATCTGTTTTCCAGTTCAAAGCAGAACAGCTTACAATTATATCTTGATCAACCATGATGACATATCCTAAGCACATCCAATACATTTTCCCCTGGTATGTTTAAGTTGGATTTGCTGGTAGGATTACTTAGCCCTAGTCTTTTCCTGTATAATACAAGAATTACACACAGAATTCAGGCATTCGTCATACTATCACGTCACTCCAGCAACATTTACCGAGATCAATCAGATAAAATCAAGTTTGTTTGTTTTTTGAAAGCACAATTATTCAGATTATCTCAACCCTCCATTTCACTTTGGCTAAGGATATGGCCTTAAGGACTTTCCATCCGGGAATGGCACTAAGAGAAAAATGAAGGACCAAGGAAGCATTTCACTCCAAGGCTCCCTAGGTCAATTCAATGCATCTGAATGCCAGTTCAGGTCTCTGACCAGGTAGATGAATATTTACATGTATAAAACTCATAATCTGGGGTTATTCATTTAGCTTACCACAGGGGCCTTCATATTTTAGAAGTTATTTGCCTTAGGGTTTAAAATAAAGTGAATTCTTTTAGCATAGTTACAATGATCTGATTTACACACACCTTTTTAAGAACTGTCTCAGTGGGGTAAAATGAAACACGTTCTAGAATGATACTGTGTGCAGCTGTTTTATTCTTATCTGAACTATCTATGTAGCTCAAGAGGAAGTTGGACTGAAGATAAACCCTGACAGATCATCTCTACTGCCCTAATTCCCCAAACAATTCCCAATTCTCCCCCTCACTGTCTGCTGGAAGGCCTGGTGAAAGAGAAGACAGGACCTTCTAAAATTACCCTCCTAGGTACCCTTCTACATCTCCACAATTAAGAGTCACTGAACGACTTGTAAATTTATATTCCAAAACCCAAAACCACAAGCTACCAAGAGGACCTCATCCCTCCCCAATACTTGTCTTTTTTCTTTAAACAAGGAAACCTTATGTTAATAGAGAGATTATTGAAAGAGTCTCCTTGTAAGCTCATGAATGCCACTTCACAGACTGTACAGAAAGCAGGGCTCTATGAGCGGTACAATGGAGTCAACTCATCTTTTTGAAAAGCTCAGCATCAGCCTCAGCGAGAACTTAAATTGTTCCAGTTCCTAGGTCTCTGTTAAAATATAATGAGCCCGTGCTTATGCCACTATGAGTCCACTGCACAAACATACTCGGAGGCAAGTTTTCTGTCCAGGGGATAGTCATATTAAAAATCAGGACTAACCTTGACACTGGATTAAATAATTTATTTTTTCAAACAATTCAATAGGATCATCTGCTTATTCTGAAATACGTTCTTCTCACTGACACACCTGAAGCAAGTACATTTAAAATAAAATACCTAAGTAAATACCAAGGACATATATATATTCCAAGAAATTAAAATTTAGCAAAAACCAAATATAAATTAAAGAAATGCTGAAGCACCCTGCAGATTTACAATAGCCTGCTAATTGCAAAAAAAAAAAAAAAAGGCACGTTTACTAGAAACAAAAGGCTGAGGAACGAGTTATCGAAGAGAATATTCTGGTCAGCTAAGATATAGTACATTATATTCAAAATTAAACTTTTTAACAGTACCCATGAGTGGCACAACCCCAGGTGCCACAACGTACAGTATGATGTATGTAAATGGTACCCTCTGGAGTCGTGCTCAAAGGGTGCCATACACAGAGTACAATGTCATTGGTGCCTCCTGTATTCTACAAGGTGGTTGTACATGTTCGTAACGTAGAAGGCATGCCACCATTCTGGAGCGTCTCCAGATTATTGCTGTGAAACATGAATTATAATTTTATAATATTTAAAAAGTCTAGAGATGGGATCACTGTTTTGAATTCTGGAGTCGAATGGTTAATTTCTCACATTTGAATTAGCTGATTATAAATTTGTATTTGGAATAAGCCATTTACTAAGCTGCCAGCAGGCTAAATATACTGAAATTGGATCCTCTTTAATTTTTTAAATTATATAAGTAAAATATACAGTTAATAGAAAACGTATGCTTATATACTTTCTAGAGGTAGCTGAACGTTAAACTATTGCTTCCTTAGCAACAGTTTCTACCATATGTGGGCCAGGTTTTTACTCTAAGTAAACCAGTTACAGAGATTGGTAAAGAAATTTCAGTTTTAATTAAACACAGACTATAACTTCATTTTGTGCAAGAGGAGATTCAAAACACCTCTAATACCAGTTTTTTAAAAAACATAATTGAAACTTTTTTTTTCCCCCTACATTGATATATGCCAAGGCCTTTAAGTGCCCAGTCCCCCCGGAATAAGAGAATTGCTAGAAAGTTACTTGGAATCACCCATAGACAGTAACTGTCGGTGGTTTCATTTCAGGCAATGGGCTTGTGCCAAAAGGGACTGACATCTTGATGAAAGGATCACCAAAAAGTTGCGAGAATTTTTTCATGAGTAAAAAGCCTTCCAAGAGCAACAAATTGTGACTTCCTATTCTGCCACCATACATATTGGGTTGGATTCTGCCACCGTACATAAACGACAACTCTAAGAAATTAACATGTAATAATAATTTGCATTTGCTTTTCTGCATTCAAATGGTTCCAACTTTCATGCTCTGTTTTGGCACACGTGCTTGCCTTCTACAGAGCTCTATCTACTCACTACTACAGAAACACATTATTTACTCTTTGCACTTGATCTGTAGGGCTATTTTTTCAGGGCCAGTGGTCACATTTATGTTTCACTAAATTGGTCATTTGATATATTATGATATATGTGAACCTTCACGGTCTATCTATGGTGACAGAGAGTGGGTGAGGTTCTAGGATAAACTAGAAAACAAGGCGATGTGGCCAACCACAGCAAAAAATAATGAAATAAACAAAAATACTTTGCAGCAGTCCATTTTATTACCATCCTATTACTCTACGACAATGGCTAATAAGGAATTTAATATGAACTTAAGAACTTCTGCATAAAACCCATTGATTAATTTTATGTTCACCCCTCTTGCCCTTCTACCTCAAGTTAATTTGATCATTATCAAACTAAATCCACGCAAGGACTTATTTTATTTGGTACTTTGACACCCACCTGTTGAAATGATAGGTGAGGTACACACACACACAAAAAGCTTACTTGTTAATAAAATTCAAACTGAGCTCATCTAATTGCCTCTGATTCATTTTTCTCCTTGGAAGCTCAGACTTGGGTGGCTCTCAAAGAAAACATCAAGCGTATCAGATTCAATTTTGATTCATTAAATTCCACCCTCGTTTTAAAGAAAGAAAAAAAAACCTAAATTTGGAAATCACACATTCTAAACGGCACAGAGGTGTGTTTTAAAGAGTACAAACATCTGCAGTAGGACATACTGTACTTGACTGAAAAGTTTTATGACATTTCTATTTTTTTTTAGTTAAACCTTATTTTCAAAGAGAAAATCTTTTATAGAAAATTAATATAGTTATTTAGCTGTTTTCAACATGTTTTCCATCTATTTCTTTATTTAATCCATTTATTCAAACACTAAACTGCCTTCTATGTGGATCCTAATCCTTGTCAGAAATGGATTTTCATTTACAGGTTAACATACCTGATCTAAAACTGAACAGATCTCACATAAATGAAGTTATAATCAGAAAAAGTTAACACTAATTATATTTAAAACACAATGCACAGGACATATTAATATGAAATCCATGCATTTCACATATATTGCTCTTAAGGACAGCATACACTGTATAGCTGTTTGATTTGTTTCACACAGGCTCCTAATTTTTGGGTAAGTTTTGGTTCTGCCTATACCTAATATAAGACACACTGCTTTGTTTGAGCCCTGAGAACTGTCACCCCTTCCCTGAATGTCACAACACAACACTCTTCTTAAAGAAGAGAATGGTTTTTCTGTTGAGTTAAATAAATCTTCACTTCTGAAAGAGGAATTTCAGTTTTCTATTCAAAGTGATTGAAAATCCAAAGGTCTAATTCACCACATCCAGTTCACATAAATTGCTGTACTGCAAAAACCCCACATGCTGGAGATAGAAGCTTTCAAAGGTCAGAAGGGGTAGGAACAATGAAGGGTTGAGGAGGGTTGAAGGTGGGTGGTTGCTATTTATAAGCAATAAAGATTGATAAGAAGCTACTGAGAATGTCCTCTGATGACCAATTCTTACCATTTTGAGAATCTTAACAGTCCAGGGCTTGCACCCTCCCTCTCTTCAGTCCAGGGAGACCAACCTGCAAAATACGTTTAAATACAGTAGACAAATAGCCTCACCACATGTCAGCAAATGAAAAATGCCTCTTGAGAGGTTACAGACAAATAACCATTTTCTGTGGTTAAGGTAAGTTACATGCAAATTATTGCAACCACTGGGGCTTCTGAAAGAGCTTTCCAAGCAGTCTTTAGGCTTAAACAGGGGACAAAGGAATCCCTAGTACCTGGCTTTGCAGAGTCCTGGGCTATTCTTAGTGTTTGGTTCATTTTTAAATTACACAAGTTCAATAGGTTTAGCAACTTAAAAGTAGAATCAAGTGATAAAAATAGATTGTTTTCTGGCTGCTCTTTGTTCCCAGACATACTACTGGCAGTATATTTGCAATCAAGACAGCAGAACAGGAATCAGCCTTCCACCGTGTAGTGTAATGCCTCAGAGTGGATATTTTTGGAAATGGCACTGCATTACATAACCTTCCGTGCTTAAAAAAAAAAAAAACACACAAAAAAAAACTGCACGAGGGGAAAAAAAAGTCAGGAATATATACCATTATGCCCTTCTCCCCAAACCAAATAAACATTAATGTACACGCTGCAGTGATTTCGCTCTCAAACTTCAAGTCATCAGAACAGAGTTCTTTTGTTAGCGTTAAGTTAGGACAAAAATTAAGATGAATGGAGAAACTAAAACTTCTCGAAAAGGGTAGCTTAAGCTCCCAGAGTATTCCTATGATATTACAGACACATATAAAAGCAAATCTGGTTGTTATCACGAAGAAAAAACCAGTCATTTATTTTTAAGTGACCCCCCCCTCCCCTGCAAAGTTTAACTGCTTTAAAAGAAAATGCAGAAAAAAAGTGTTGCAAGATCGAATGCCTGAAAAGACCCTCGGAAGCAGCGTTGAAAGAGTAATTATGAGAACGGGCACGGATTCATTTTACAAAATAAAAGGAGAGGGGTCGGGGGACCTTGCATGAACCAAAGTGCATTTTTAATGCAAGGAGGCAAAACAGTGCCTAACAATGCTTTATAAGCAAGAGCAAAAATTAACCACACCAACAAGCAAAAAACCCCACCCCTTCCTTAAAGAATTCAATTCTCCCTCTTAACTTGTGCATTTTAGGAAAAACCCAAGTTAAATTCCAGTCTTAATGCAGCAGGACCAAAATGCCAGAATTTCTCCAAGGTACACGCTTCAGCTCTTTACAATTTAGCGAAGAAGCATGAACTCTGCAGGGTTGAAGGGTCCAACTAAGAGCAACGGCAAGGAATCGACACAAAAGAGAAAGCAGCGCTCTCAGCCGGGGATGGGAATGGAAGATACTTACAGACAAAAGCCCCGCTCCCTGTTCACTCTCTCTCCTCTCTACCTGAAACACAAATGTGGATGAAAAAGGGCATCATGCTAGAAAGACAGCTGGGGGATGGGGGAGGGCGAGGGGGAGGGGAAAGGGGTGGAGGAAGAGGAGATAGGAGGGGGAAGGGAAACAAAACCCAAACCGGCTTTACTTCCAAGAAGTGCAGCCTTGGAAAAAGGAGGGGAAGGTCTCCCTGCCTCGCGCTCTCGCCTAGTGTGTGTGTCTGTGTGTGTGTGTCTGTCTGTCTGTCTCTCTCTCTCTTTCTCTAAGACTGTCCCTCTTCTCTCTCCCTTTCTCTCTCTCTCTCGCTGCTTCTAGTGAACAATGAGCTAATTCTGATGGGGCTGGCGCGGCGCCAGCGCCCCAGCCTCGCTGCCACTGTGCTGCCGCCGCGGAGCCAGACTGCTTACTCGGCAGGAATCCGCGGCTCAGGGCCCCGTCGGCGATCCGCCAAGGCGCGCGCGCGCACCGGCACCCCGCACCCTGCACCCCGGGCGCCCCGCTCCCGGCACCGCCCCGCTCCCAGCGCCGCCCCGACTGCGCCGCGCGGGGACCCTGGGGGGACAAAGCCGACCAGCAGGTCGGTGCGCCGTCCCGGCCCCGCCCCGGGAGCACGGCGCGCACACACCCGGTCCCTGCCTCTCCCGCCCCCAGCGGACTTCTCCGCCTCGACGTGCGGTTGCGTTTCAGACAAATAAGGAGGCGGAGGAGGCGGTTTGGGGGCGTGCCAGCCGTGAAGTCGGCCAGGGCGCTGAACAGCCCGGCGGCCCGCCAGGGCCGCAGGGAGAGGCGGCGCGGCCCGTACTGTAATAATAAACCTGCAACAGAGGGCATCTGAGGGAAAGAGGACGGCGACGGGCGGCAGCCACCTTCCCTTTTATGTGCCTGTCCTGAGCGAAACAGAAAATGGTGCCCCCGGCGGCGTGGAGCCTCACACAGACACACAAAGAGCCGGCGCTGCACGCGTTTGCGCACGGCCCGGGGTCGGCCCCCGCCGCCCCAGCTCGGTACGCGCGCTCCGCGTCTGCCGGCGGGGGGAAACCCGGGGCTGGGATCACCCGACTGCCGGACGGAGAGGCGCGGTGGCTGCGCGAGCACACACGCGCGCGTGTGAACAGTCACACGCTCGCATTCAGACACACTCATGCACACACACGGCAAGGGCCGAGGTCTGGTGTGGTCATTCCAATGCACTCCTCTGGTGCTTCTTTTTCTTTTCCTGCCCCTCTGAAATTGTACTTTTTTGACATAAGGGATTGTTTCAAAAAAAATAGTGTTTTGCCATTTCTTTTTTTTTTAAGTCTTTTTTTATTTAAAAAAAATCTATCTTTTCATAGTAATGTAATAGCTCAAACTTTTGCTACAAATTCCAGCAAACTGCTTTTGTTACTAGTAATGCAGGATATCGTTTTATGGTAACTGCAAGATATTAAATGGGAAGATTATTATTCCTAATTAAATTGCTTTGCCAAGAAAAAAAAAAGGCTCATAATGTCATCTAAATTTGTCATCCACATTTTATCTCTAATTATGGAAAGCAATGTTTACCATTATAACAGAAAAACAAAGGGGGAAAGAACTTACATATCTAAATTCTTAAACGTGTTTATAGAATGTCTTCTTTTTTTAAGGATATTGCATACAAAAAAAACTTAAAATGCAATATTTTTACACTCATGATTCTTAAAAAAATTTGCATAAATTAAATTATCAATGCACTGCTGCTGCCGGGACTATAGATGGCCTATGTCTTTCAGACTACAAAAGGCACTGCAGCAACAAATATCCATTAGACTGCCGCGAAGTGTGATATTTAAGGAGTCAGCTAGGAGCTTCCCTGAATTAATCTGAAACATCACGGTTATTTTCCTGCAAAAAAAAAAAAAAACTTATCTGGGGCAATTGCTAAAAACTAAGAGGAGAAATCAAACTCAAAAAACCTCGCTGATGTCTTCAGGGCCAGTGTTTACCCGCCAGGGATGTGATGGAAGGAAGGATTGTCTGAGGAGTAAAACTGGGTAGTGCGAGCTCGGAGATGCCTGGAAGCTGTTTTTATGCTTCTGGAACCCCAACAAGCTGCTCAAGGACAGTTCAACATTGAGATCTTTGAATTCATCTCAGGGACAAATGCCAAGAAAACCTCAAGGGGTACCACCATATTGAAGTCTACCAAAACTCTATCCCAAGAAGGTATTTTTTAAAATTGCTTCTGCAAGCAAACACACACACACACACATACACACACACACACAACACACACACACACAACACACACACACACACACACAGGCTTAGTGTTTATGCAAACCTTACCTTAGATGTACCTTCAAAACACAGGGAAATCGGGAATTTATCAGATACTAATTTTTCTTCTTTGTACTTACATTCAGGTGACATGGATTTTTAAGAGAACAATGGGTCAGAATCTTCATCTGTAGTGTTCCAAACGATGGCAGCAATCCAACTATGCAAAAAGCATTGCTGAGCACCTTCTAAGTATGGGGGACTAACTAACCACTAGGGATATAGAGGAACTTAGATCCATCATCTCACTCAGGATCTGTAGTAATAGCTATCTAATGGCCCCCCTGGCTGCCATCCTCTGGTCCCATCTGATGTATCCTGCAGACCTGGTCTCCTAGAATTTTTTTTAATCAGGGTACCCCTGGTTTATTGTAGGATACAGACCACACTTAGTCTTCCACTCAGAACTCAGCACAGTCTGTTCACATTCTTAACTTTCTGGCCTTATTGTCCATCTCTCTTCCAGTATCAGTTCTTCAGTTTGATTGGTCACTTAGGGCACATACTCGTCCCTGGACCATAAAAAGCTAGGAAGCAAAGCCTGGATAATTCTTTGATGTGGAGGGCTGTGCCATACATCGCAGGATGTTTAGCAGCATCTCTGGCCTCTACCCACTGGACACCAAGTAGCGAACCCTAGTTGTGACATTGCTAAATGTTCCCCGGGAGTGCAAAATTGCCCCTGGTTGACAAGGGCCCCTAGCTTAAACAATCAGATCCATTTCTTGAGATGTGAAACATATGGCGTCCCTTGAGTCATGTGGACTGAGTGGATGAGGGGCAGAGACCTGAGCAAAATCAGGGTTTGCTTAGGAAAGAGGAAGATGAAGCAGGCAATGCTCTTATCTTCATGGAGTTTATAGTCTGGGATGACAGGACTAAGATGCAAAGCCAAAGTTAGTAGTCAGTGTGATAAGGACAATTGTTGAGTTCAGCACAGGGTTCTCTGTGAGCACAAAGGCTGCTTTCTAAATCACACCAGGGGTTCAAAGAAAGTTTCCTAAAGGAGGTGATGCATAAACTGCATGTGTGAAGAATGAACAAGTGTTAGCAATTTGAAGAAGGGGGAGAGGGGCAGTCTGGGCAGAGGCAAGGGCAGATCATGAGCTAAGAAATTTGACTGAAGCCTGGAGACACCCAGCTGATGTAGATTTAAAGAAATTATAAGAACCCTGGGTAAGAAACTGACCCTGTGTTTTGTCCCTGGCCAGATTACCAAAGAATAGTCCATCAGAGGATTTGGCCAAAGGTGAAAATGTACTTTAGAAACTGGTTTTTCCTTCAATTTCCCTTAGATAATTTATTCTCAAATGTGTCCTGATATACCCAAATGTATCTCATATATATTCCTGAAATTTTGTCTACTTTAGTCTGTTCCCTGGCTTGGGGTAACAAGTTCCATGAGTTTGAGTTCCAGGTGAGGGGCTGTATAGACCAGCAGAGCCAGTCTGGGTAAGGTAGTTAGCCTTTTAGTTTGCCATTTCTTTATCTTTAAATTGGAGTTATGTGACAGTACCAGAATGTTGTATTATGTGAAATTGCATATGGTGTTTGACATATAGTAGCATTAAGTACATAGTAGCAATAGGTATTATAGGTAGTTTTATAGAATAAAACATAAGATGTTTCATGATGGGCCCCTGCCTTTCCTTCTAGCCTCATCCCTGGTCCTTCCAACACTTCTCTCTGGTTGGACTGAGTGATGTGTGACTGCCCAATGAGTCACACTGTAGCATGACTCTTCGGCTTTCACTTGCTGTTCCTGCTGCTGGAATGCCCCTCTCCCCCTTCTTCAAATTGCTAACTCTTGCTCATTCTTCACACATTCAGTTTATGCATCACCTCCTTTAGGAAACTTTCTTTAAACCCCTGGTGTGATTTAGAAAGCAGCCTTTGTGCTCACAGAGAACCCTGTGCTGAACGCAACAATTGTCCTTATCATACTGTCCTGTGACTTTGGCTTTACTTTTCTATCTTAATCAATATATCATGGAGATGGCACGGGACTGGGCAACGTTTTGCTCTCTTATACATAAGGCTACAGGGAGTTGGAGCCAACTTGATGGCAACTAACAACAATCAGTAGACTATAAATCCCATGAAGGAATGGATTGTAGTAGACGTTATTGGTTGCCTATCTAACATACATCCATTGTCCCTTTCCTTTCCCTCTTTTTTAGTGAAATCCTGGTTTTATCCACCACCCCCGCCTCCATACAGCCCACACGATTCAGAGAAGGTAACCCTAAAAAAAAAGGAGTAGATCCTAATTATTTTAGCAATCAGTACATTGAATTGTTTGATTCTGACAATGGGCTAGGAATGAACATGTGACCTAAGTTCAACAAATCAAACTGAAGGGGAAGAATTATAGTGCATGCTTGAGCAAAAAAAAATTGAATTCTATTCTTAAAGCAATGCAGAAATATTGAATAAATTTAATTTGAAATGACATGACCAGAATTCCCCCGCCCCTGCAAAAAAAAATTACTCTGAGAACAATTTGGAGGATGGATTTGACTAGGGAGAAGAGGAAGAATTGAGAAAGTGAGACCAATTAGGAGACTATTACAGTAATCCAGGTGAGTAATTTTGAAAGGCCTGAATTAAGTTAGAGGCAATGTTGCTGTTGTGAGTTGCTTTAGTCAATTCTGACTCATAGTGAATCCATATGTGCAGAGTAGAACTGCTCTATAGGGTTTTCAAGGTCATGACCTTTCTGAAATAGATCACCAGGCTTGTCTTCTGAGGTACCTCTGGGTAGGTTTCAACCGCCAACCTTTCACCTAGTACTCAAGCACTTAACCATGTGCACTACCCAGGGACTGCGAAGTTACATTACGGAGGTAGAGCTGCAGGTCCTGTTAGGGGCTTGATAGAGCAGAGGAGATTACCTGCAGAAAAGAATCTAAGATGATTGCAGATTTCTGGCTTTGTGAGTGCTTGGAGGATGACTGTCTTAAAACAGAAAATACAGGATGAAGAGTGGATTTAGGAGGAGGAAGGGGGTGATAATGAATTTAGTTTTGTACTGGCTGATTTTTTTTTTTTTTTTACACTCAGTAGAGCCCCCATATTCAATGTTCCCAAAAGCCAGTCTTGAGTGATTCTCTTATCACCATTTCCCTTTCCTCATGCTTCTCTTCCTTGCACCAAGCATTCAGAAGAGTAAAGGATTTGTAATGCTTCTGCCTGTTACTTACTATGAGTTTTGGGATATTGTAAAATGGACTAAGAAAGAACCTGAAGCTGAAGAAGATGTATATCCATTAAGGGCAAAGGTTTGTCCAAACCCAGAATGGCACATTAAATATGTGTATGAAAGTTGCAGTCATGGAGGTGCAGCCGAAATCCATGGTTCTGGTGTTCAGAACAGCATTCCAAAACACATAAGGGAAGGAAGCCTATTTACAATCAACCCTGTCCACTTGCAAGTTTCCAGCTGTATTTACACAGCTGCTGAAGGCAGCACAGATGAGAGGGATTCTCCACTCCACCACTGAGAAACCCACATTGCAGGATACATTCAGAAAAGTGCATTCGTATTTGGAATTTAGTTAAGTGTCAGGAAGGAACACAAAACGACAAATGCTGAGCTATTGATGTTGGGGACATTGGCAAGGAGAGGAGGAACAATAAGTATAAACTTAGGAAAATGTGAAATCTGAATGTAGAAATGAATGTAGGATGATTTATAATCTCACTCTATAAAATATGATGAGGAACATGGCGATTTAAAAAATAATGGACAAATACAAGAGCTGAGGAACATTTGAAAATCATGGTGCTCTCCTTTTTGAATTTTGCCCAACATCTGGAAATAATTGAAAATCCCTGGAAAAGTCAAGTTAGCCTTTCTGGAGGTAAAGAACACAGAGGTTGTTGGAGAAACAAAGAGATAAATGGAAGGAATGTCTCACAGAAAGATTTATCCAGATTATCCTGCCACTCAAAAAAGACCATGTGAAACACATTTAAAAATTAGCCTTCTTCTTAAAACTGATCTGAGTGGTGGTACAAAACTTTAAAAATAATGTCGGTGGTGAATGCTGTTCCAAAACAAATAAAAGGAAATTATGTCAAAATCCCAGTGTACATGCATGTGCGTGTGTGTGTGCATGTATATGTGCACGCATGCTCTAGCCTTAACAAAGAAGACTTTTTTTCCCCTTGGAAAATTCTGAATTTTAAAATTGGTTAAAATAATCAATGGACATTTTCTATAACATTGGGAAATGTAGAAAAGTGTTCCAAGAATCTAATAAAACACACACTTTGTCATAGCAAATTTGTACATTTGCCTATCAATCAAGAGGTAGATGAACCAAAAATGCCTCTCAGTTTAAATATCCCCTGGTACTATGACACAGTTAAAACTAAATTCTATACATACTAAATCTAATTTTGAAATTAAGCACCTTGAAAGTTGAGCAAAGTCTTGTGCTGTTACAGTGGGATTTGTCATGCTCACACCTTAGGATCCAAGAGAGCCCAAGGTATTTAGGGTTATAGCTTGAGGTACCCTTTTTTAGGCACCTTCCTCACCTGATGACTTGTTGCCTCCACGGAGGTGGAAGGAGGAGGTTTCAAAAGAGATATACAGGTGAATGGAAGACAGAAGATTCTTTGCCATGAGAATGAGATTCTTCTTTTCAAATACTGGGGTAATTTCTCCCCTGTTCTTGTAATGATACTCAACAAGGTAAATCCCTGCCAGAAGTGTCAGATATTAGATGGTGTGGTCCCCTGGAGTTCAAGGAAATAGACTGCAAGGAATAATGAAGGTGCCTGGGCTTACAAATAATAATAGAACACCTGTTGTATTTTCTTTTTTAACTTGTAAAAATTTTTCAATATTCACCTTGTTTATCTTTAGCTTCATATAAGTCTAAGCCACAAGAAACATATTTTATCGTACACATTTAACAGTTGAGAAAACAAAATATGAACACTTAGGATCACAACTGTAGTTAGTAACACTAATTGGACCACTTTACTCATGACTAGACTGCATTACTTTCCCATCAAAGGCCCTCATTTCCTGGAAAATTGTATTTGTAACAAACATTCACCATGTGCCAGGCGCTGTTAGCTTATACAATCCTGATATCAACTCTGTGAGATAGGTACTATCATCTTACTTTGAAAATGAAAAACTGAGATGGAGAGAGGTTGAGTCATCTAAATAGCTAATACTGTGTGAATAGTGGAAATAGCATTTGAATCTTGACAGTATGGCTCCATAATTGGTCTCCTAACCATCATGCGCTTGTACCTTCCTTGACATGCCTCCAAAAACAGTTGCCATGAGTTGATTCTAATTCAGGGTGACCCCCTGTGTGTCACAGAAGAATGTGCTCCATAGGGTTTTCAGTGGTTGATTTCTCAGAAGTAATCAGGCCTTTCTTCTGAAGCACTTCTGGGTAGATCTGAACTTCCAACCTTAAGCAGCCAAGTACATTAACCATTTGTGCCAGAAATTTCCATGGTCAGTGGATATTGGTTAGTCCTTTGCTCCTTGAATTTCCTTAATTTCTTGGCCTCACTCTCTGGCTTCTTCTCTGACTGTTCTTCTCTGACTTTTTCACAAACTCATCATTCTTCTTTGCTGTCATTTTTAGCTGCTGTCAAAACAGCCTGGACTCATGGCGGCCCCATATGCAATGGAACTAAACAGGTCCTGAGCCATCCCATGATCAGTTGCAGATCAGACCATTGTTATTCATAAGGTTTTTATTGGCCAATTTTTGGAAGTAGATCACCAGGCCTTTTTTCCTTGTGCTCTTTCTTCTGGAAGCTCTGCTGAAACTTGTTCAGCATTATGAAACAATGCAAACCACCATGGACAGATGGGTGGTAGCTGTGCATGAGGTGCATTGGTCAGGAATTGAACCTGGATTTTTCACATGGAAGGCAAACATTCTACCACTGAACCTCTAATGCCCACATCATTTTCCTTCTACTGCCCCATAAAATTCTGGCATTTCCCAGGAATGAGGTCTTTCTGCAGGCAGAAAAATTGGTAAAAATGGCACCGCTCTAAACCACCTGTGATTTTTTGAGGTGATGAATTTATTCCACAAATCGTTTTGAAACACACCATGTGCCACTTACTCTGACAGATACTGGTAATGGTGTATTGTTGTCAGAAAACAGAACTGAAAAACCAAGGCATTCTTCCCCAACGCATGCATGTATGTCCATTTAGTTATCCATCAGTTTAGCTATTTTTAATGCACAGATTAAAACAATTTTGGTTTTAGGTGTTGCATGTAGACTTTTTCATTCTAAATTAAATACCTTGCTGGAATTGGAAAATGTGTCCTAATTACTTTTAACAGAACATTGTAAAGTTTTACTTTTGTTGCCCCCCAAAGGCATCAGAATAAAACAATGAAAATTTGACTCTAATTGGGAAGATCCATGAGACTTCCCTGAGAGTCTTGAGAAGGTGCACATTAAGAAGCTGAAATCAGGGTGAGGCCAAGATGGTGGAAAAGGCAGACACTTCCAGCGAACCCTCTTACAACAAAGACCTGAAAAAAACAAGTGACACGATTATATTTATGACAAGCTAGGTGCCCTGAACATCAAAGGCAAAGTTAGAAAACAGACTGAGCTGCAGGCGGAGAGAGAGATGGTTCAAAAGTGGAGAGGAGTTGTTGGACCCAAATTGCCAGGAACACTCAGGCACCATTCCTGGGAGTGGCAGTGGTGAGCTGCTAGTAGCATACACCTGCAGGTCTCTCAGGGAGAAGCAGCCAGTCGCCCAGCCTACTCACACCTCCAGAACCAGAGAAGAGTGCGCTTGGCAAAAGGTAAGCACTTGCATATATTTTACCACACCCCCCACCCCCAAGCCAGCTTTAGTGACTGTTGATTTCCCTGGGCCTGAGAAAGGCACTGTTGAGTACCGTGAGCCATTCTCCCAGCCTTGGAGAAGGAATAAATTCACAATTGGGGGAAAAGATAATTTGCCAGCTCCACTAACCAGGGGAGCGCAGGACAGGAGCAGCTCCTGTCCAGGGATAAACGGTCAGTGGAGTTTGAATGCCTTTCCCCCTGCATGAACCTTTGTGGGCCCATTTCAGGAGAATAGGCCCTTGTTGGGAGACTGCAACCATATCAGCTGTGTGGTGGAAAAGTGGGTGTTTGATATTTGACACTGCTTTGCCTATTAAACAGGGTCCTCACCTACCCACATCAGTAGCATAAGGACTGGTGGCTCCACTCAGGTCACCCAGCCACCCACGACAGAGGTCCAAGGATAACTGGTACCTCCCAGTCCTTACAACCAAAAGCATTTGGTGCACATGGTTCATCTGCAAAATTCACCTACCTGTATGCTCTAGGGTGCAGGGATGTGCTTTCCTCACAGACACTCGGGGGACAGTTCTCAGCCACCTGCCTTGTTCAGAGCATGACCCTCTGCTGCAACCAGAGACCAGGGCCTACACCAATCACCCCTGCCCCTCTAAGACTGTAGGACAGAGCCTGTACCACACCCTTGATGACCAGCTACCTGGACACCTAAGCTGAATTCATACAAGAAAAGTGAATGGACTCCTAGACTAATATACCTGATAACAGCTGTAGCCATCTGGTGACAGGACATCAGAGCTTCAAAGGTGAAAATAAGCTAGCTCACTCAAGCAACCCATTTGGGTATAGCAAAACAAAACAAAGCAAGAAGCTAGGATACAGTAAGAAAACATAAAATAAACTAATACAATAACTGATAGATGGCTCAGAGACAACAGTCAATGTCAAGTCATATAAAGAAAAAGACCATGATCACCTCAACAAGCTCTCAAAACAAAGAATCAAGGGATCTTATGGATGAAGGTGACTTCCTAGAATTACCAGATGCAGAATTCAAAAGATTAGTATACAGAACTCTTCAAGACATCAGAAATGAGATTAGGAAGGAGATCAGACAATATGCAGAACAAGCCAAGGAACACACAAATAAAGAAGTTGAAGAAGTTAAAAAGGTCATTCAAGAACGTAATGAAAAATTTAATAAGCTGCTAGAATCTATAGAGAGACAGCAATCAGAAATTCAGAAGATTAAGAATAAAATTATAGAATTAGATAACTCAATAGAAAGTCAGAGGAGCAGAATTGAGCAAGTGGAAGGCAGAATTGCTGAGCCTGAAGAGAAAGCATTTGGCACCAATATATTTGAAGAAAAATCAGAAAAAAGAATTTAAAAAAATGAAGAAACCTTAAGAATCATGTGAGACTCTATCAAGAGAAAAAACCTACAAGTGATTGGAGTACCAGAACAGGGAGGGATAACAGAAAATAAGGAGAGAATTGTTGAAGATTTGTTGGCAGAAAATTTCCCTGTAATCGTGAAAGAAAAGAAGATATCTATCCAAGATGCTCATCAAAGTCCAAATAAGGAAGATTTTAAAAGAAAGTCACCAAGACATATTATAGTCAAACTTGCCAAAACCAAAGATAAAGAGAGAATTTTGAGAGCAGCTAGGGAAAAATGAAAAGTTACCTACAAAGGAGAGTCAATAAGAATAATCTTGGACTACTCTGCAGAAACCATGCAGGCAAGAAGGCAATGGGATGACTTATATAAAGCATTGAAGGAAAAAAAAAAAACTGCAAGCCAAGAATCATATATCCAGCAAAACTGTTCCTCAAACATGAAGGTGAAATTAGGACATTTCCAGATAAACAGAAATTTAGGGAATTTGTAAAAACCAAACCAAAACTACAAGAAATACTAAAGGGAGTTCTTTGATTAGAAGATCAATAATATCAGGTATCAACCCAAGACTAGAACACTGGACAGCAATCAGAAGTCAACCCAGACAGGGAAATCACAAAAATAAATCAAGATAAAAAATGCTGAAAACAGGGAAACAGTGATGTTATTATGTAAAACAAGACAACATTGAAACAATAAAGAGGGACTAAGAAATGTAGTCATAGATTTTTCATATGGAGAGGAGGACAAGTTGATATAAAAAAATAAAAGTTAGGCTTAAACTTAGAAAAATACGCGTAAATATTAAGTTAACCATAAAGGAGACTAGCTCTTCTACTCATCAAAATAAAATACAAGAAAAAAATAGAGACCCAGCAGAAACAAAATCAACAACAGTAAATAAGAGGAAAAGACAAGATATAATGATAAACTACCCAGCACAAAAAATTAAGTGGGAAAAAGAAACTGTAAACAACACACAAAAATAGACATCAAAATGACAGCACTAAACTCATACCTATGCATAATTACGCTGAATGTAAATGGACTGAATGCACCAATAAACAGAGAGTGGCAGAATGGATTTAAAAAACGTGATCCGTCTATATACTGCCTACAAAAGACACACCTTAGACTTAGAGACAAAAACTAAAACTCAAAGGATGTAAAAAAATGTATCAAGCAAAAAACAATCTAAAAGAGCAGGAGGGGCAATATTAATTTCTGACAACACAGGCTTTAAAGTTAAATCCACCACAAAGGATAATGAAGGACACTATATAATGATTAAAGGGACAATATATCAGGAGGATATAACCATATTAAATATTTATGCACCCAATGACAGGGCTGCAAAATACATAAAACAAACTCTAACAGCATTGAAAAGTGAGATAGACAGCTCCACAGTAATAGCAGGAGACTTCAGCACACCACTTTTGGTGAAGGACAGGATATCCAGAAAGAAGCTCAATAAAGACATGGAAGATCTAAATGCCACAGTCAACCAACCTGACCTCGTAGACATATACAGAACACTCCACTCCACAGCAGTCAAGTATACTTTCTTTTCTAGTGCACATGGAACATTCTCTAGAATAGACCACATATTAGGTCATAAAGCAAGTCTTAGCAGAATTGAAAAGACTGAAATATTACAAAGCATCTTCTCTGTCCATAAGGCCATAAAAGCAGAAATCAATAACAGAAAAAGCAAGGAAAAGATATCAAACACTTGGAAACTGAACAATACCCTGCTCTAAAAAGACTAGGTTATAAAGGACATTAAGGATGGAATAAAGAAATTCATAGAATCCAGTGAGAATGAAAACATTTCCTATCAGAACCTTTGGGACACATTGAAAGCAGTGCTCAGAGGTCAGTTTATATCAATAAATGCACACATCTGAAAAGAAGAAAGGGCCAAAATCAAAGAATTATCCCTACAACTTGAACAAATACAGAACAACAAAAGAAACCCTCAGGCACCAGAAGAAAGCAAATATTAAAAATTAGAGCAAAATTAAATGAAACAGAAAAACAACTGAAAGAGTTAACAAGACCAGAAGCTGGTTCTTTGAAAATATTAACAATATTGATAAACCATTCGCCAAAATGACAATAGAAAAACAGGAGAGGAAGCAAATAACCCAAATAAGAAATGAGATGGGCAATATTAAAACAGACCCAACTGAAATTAAAAGAATCATATCAGATTACTACGAAAAATTGTACTCTAACAAATTTGAAAACCTAGAAGAAATGGACGAATTCCTAGAAACACACTACCTGCCTAAACTAACACAAAGAGAGATAGAACAACTAAATAGACCTGTAACAAAAGGAGAGACTGAAGAGGTAATCAAAAAACTCCCAACAACAACAAAAAAACCCCTAGCCCTAACGGCTTTACCACAGAGTTCTAGGAAACCTTCAGTAAAGAGTTAACACCATTGATACTAAAGTTATTTCAGAGCATAGAAAAGGACAGAATACTCCCAAACTCATTCTATGAAGCCAGCACGTCCATGATATGAAAGCCAGGTAAAGACAGAACAAAAAAAGAAAATTACAGACCTATATCCCTCATAAACTTAGATGCAAAAATCCTCAGAAAATTCTAGCCAATAGAATTCAACAACATATCAAAAAAATAATTCATCACAACCAAGTGAGATTCATACCAGGTATGCAAGGATGGTTCAACATTAGAAAAACAATTAATGTAATCTGTCATATAAATAAAACCAAAGACAAGAACCACAGGACCTTATTAATTGATACAGAAAAGGCATTTGACAAAGTTCAACATCCATTCATGATAAAAACTCTCAGCAAAATAGGAATAGAAGGAAAATTCCTCAACATAATAAAGGGCATTTATACAAAGCCAATAGCCAGCATCATCCTAAATGGAGAGTCTGAAAACATTCCCCCTGAGATCAGGAACAAGGCAAGGATGCCCTTTATCACTACTCTTATTCAATACTGTGCTGGAGGTCCTAGCCAGAGCAATTAGGATAGATAAAGAAATAAAGGGCAACCAGATTGGTAAGAAAGAAGTAAAAGTATCTCTGTTTGCAGATGATTTGATCTTATACACAGAAAACCTTAAGGAATCCTCAAGAAAACTACTGACACTAATAGAAGAGTTCAGCAGAGGATCAGGATACAAGATAAACATACAAAAATCAGTTGGATTCCTCTACACCAACAAAAAGAACATCAAAGAGGAAATCACCAAATCAATGCCATTTACAGTAGCCCCCAAGAAGATAAAATACTTAGGAATAAATCTCACCAGAGATGTAAAAGACCAATAGAAAGAAAATAACAAGACACTACTGCAAGAAACCAAGAGACCTATGTAAGTAGAAAAACATACCACCTTGGTCATGGGTAGGATAGAATGGGGAAAAGACAGTCTTTTTAACAAATGGTGCTGGCATAACTCAATATCCATCTGCAAAAAAATGAAACAAGACCCATACCCCACATCATGTACAAAAACGAACTCAAAATGGATCAAAGACCTAAATATAAAATCTAACACAATAAAGATCATGGAAGAAAAAATGGGAATGATGCTAGGAGCCCTAATACATAGCATAAACAGTATACAAAACATTACTAACAATGCAGAAGAGAAACCAGATAACTGGGAGCTCCTAAAATTCAAACACCTATGTTCATCTGAAGACTTTACCAAAAGAGTAAAATGATTACCTACAGACTGGGAAAAAGTTTTTAGCTATGACATTTCTGATCAGCACCTGATCTCTAAAATCTACATGATACTGCAAAAACTCAACTACAAAAAGACAAATAATCCAATTAAAAAACGGGCAAAAAATACAAACAGACACTTCGCTAAAGGATATATTCGGATAGCTAACAGATAAATGAGGAAATGCTCTCGATCATTAACCATTAGAGAAATGCAAATCAAAACTACAACAAGATTCCATCTCACTCTAACAAGGCTGGCATTAATCCAAAAAATAAAAAATAATAAACGTTGGAGAGGTTGTGGAGAAACTGGAACACTTATACACTGCTGGCAGGAATGTAAAATGGTACAAACACTTTGGAAATCCATTTGGTGCCTCTTTAAAAAACTAGAAAAAGAACTACCATACGATCCAGCAGTCCCACTCCTTGGAATATATCCTAGAGAAATAAGAGCCTTTACACGAACAGATATATGCACACCTGTGTTCATTGCAGCACTGTTTACAATAGCAAAAAGATGGAAGCAACCAAGGTGCCCATTAATGGATGAATGGATAAATAAATTACGGTATATTCACACAACGGAATACTACACATCTATAAAGAACAATGATGAACCCATGAAACATTTCATAACATGCAGAAATCTGGAAGGCATTATGCTGAGTGAAACTAGTCAGTTGCAAAAGGACAAATATTGTATAAGACCACTATTATAAGAACCGGAGAAACAGTTTAAAAAGAGAAGAGAATATTCTTTGATGGTTACGAGAGGGGGCAGGGAGGGAGGGAGGGAAGGAAGGAGAGGGGTTTTCACTAATTAGGTAGTAAATAAGAACTATTTTAGGTGAAGGGAAAGACAACACACAGTAGAGGAGAGGTCAGCACAACTGGGACTAAACTAAAAGCAAAGAAGTCTTCTGAATAAACCGAACGCTTTGAAGGCCAGTGTAGCAGGGACCATGGTTTCAGGGGACATCTAAGTCAATTGGCATAACAAAATCTATTAAGAAAACATTCTGCATCCCACTTTGGAGAGTGGCATCTGGGGCCTTAAATGCTAGCAAGCAGCTATCTAAGATGAATTAATGGGTCTCAAACCACCTGGAGCAAAGGAGAATGAAGAACACCAAAGACACAAGGTAATTATGAGCCCAAGAGACAGAAAGGGCCACATAAACCAGAGTTTTACATTAGCCTGAGACCAGGAGAACTAGGTGGTACCCAGCTACAACTGATGACTGCCCTGACAGGGAACACAACAGAGAACCCCTGAGGGAGCAGGAGAGTAGTGGGATGCAGGCCCCAAATTCTTGTAAAAAGACCAGACTTAATGGTCTGACTGAGACTAGAAGGACCCTGAAGGTTTTGGTCCCCAGACCTGCTGTTAGCCCAAGATAGGAAGCATTTCCAAAGCCAACTCTTTAGACAGGGATTGGACTGGACCATGGGATAGAAAATGATACTGGTGAAGAATGAGCTTTTTGGATCAAGTAGACACGTGGAGACTATGTTGGCATCTCCTATCTGGAGGGGGGATAAGAGGGTGGAGGGGGTCAGTTCTGGCCGAATGGACAGTAAAATAGACAGTGGAGGGAAGGAGTGTGCCGTCTCATTAGGGAAAGAGCAAATAGGGGTATATATTGCTGTTGTTTTGTTAGGCGCTGTCGAGTCGGTTCCAACTCATAGCGACCCTATGCACAACAGAATGAAACACTGCCCGGTCCTGCGCCATCCTTACAATCGTTGTTATGCTTGAGCTCATTGTTGCAGCCACTGCATCAATCCACCTCGTTGAGGGTCTTCCTCTTTTCCACTGACCCTGTACTCCGCCAAGCATGATGTCCTTCTCCAGGGACTCATCCCTCCTGACAACATGTCCAAGGTATGTAAGACGCAGTCTCACCATCCTTGCCTCTAAGGAGCATTCTGGCTGTTCTTCTTCTAAGACAGATTTGTTCGTTCTTTTGGCAGTCCATGGTATATTCAATATTCTTTGCCAACACCACAATTCAAAGGCGTCAATTCTTCTTCGGTCTTCTTTATTTATTGTCCAGCTTTCACATGCATATGATGCGATTGAAAATACCACGGCTCGGGTCAGGTGCACCTTAGTCTTCAAGGTGACATCTTTGCTCCTTAACATTTTAAAGAGGTCCTTTGCAGCAGATTTACCCAATGCAATGCATCATTTGATTTCTTGACTGCTGCTTCCATAGCTGTCGACTGTGGATCCAAGTAAAATGAAATCCTTGACAACTTCAGCCTTTTCTCTATTTATCGTGATGTTGCTCATTGGTCCAGTTGTGAGAATTTTTGTTTTCTTTATGTTGAGGTGCAATCCATACTGAAGGCTGTGGTCTTTGATCTTCACTAGTAAGTGCTTCAAGTCCTCTTTACTTTCAGCAAGCAAGGTTGTGTCATCTGCATAACACAGGTTGTTAATGGATCTTCCTCCAATTCTGATGCCCCGTTCTTCTTCATACAGTCCAGCTTCTTGTATATTTGCTCAGCATATAGATTGAATAGGTATGGTGAAAGAATACAACCCTGATGCACACCTTTCCTGACTTTAAACCAATCAGTATCCCCTTGTTCTGTCCAAACAACTGCCTCTTGATCTATGTAAAGATTCCTCATGAGCACAATTAACTCTTCTGGAGTTCCCATTCTTCGCAATGTTATCCAGAATTGGCTATGATCCACACAGTCGAATGCCTTTGCATAGTCAATAAAACACAAGTATATAGCAAGCTGTATATAAATTTTTTTATGAGAGACTGACTGATTTGTATAGTTTCACTTAAATCACAATAAAAATTAAAAAAAAAAAAAAAAAGAAGCTGAAATCAGGACAGTTCCAAGAAAAATTGCCAGGTTTTCATTTGCATGGATTTGTTTCATTTTGCACCAAAGTGTCAGTGCCTTAAAGCTTCCAGCTGTAATCCCTTAAGTATTCCCTTAAGAATTGAATGAGTGAAAAGGTTCAGTTATTCACTGAAGAGAAAATGTTATGGTTAGACAATCAAAAACACAACTGCAGAGGATAGTGCTGGGTAGTTCTCTATCATCCACCTCAACTGGCCCCCCATGTCTTGTGCCTACCTCAGGTGGAAGCCTAAAAATCTCTCTTCTTGGGTTTCCCCTCCACCTATTTTTTATTGTCTATTAGACTATTAGACCTTCTTAACTCTTTCCTACTTCCCCATTCCTCCTTTCACCCCCCTGGAGTTCTGCTGTCTCCTCCTCACAACCTACAGTTCAAACTGTCAGTTGAATTTCTCCTTCATGGAGTTGGATCGCCTTCCATTTTGGTAGAGGAGAAGGGCCAAGACCTAAGAAAGGGGCGGGTACTTGTTTTTTTTCCTGGAAGAACCTGACAAAGAGAAAAAAATGTATTTTCCCGTCACAAATCATGAGAGGTAATTCTTCATTGTTGCTAAGTTCAGATACTTCTTCCTTCCTTCTGTCAACAAATTTGCTTTTTAGAGTTTTGTAGTTTTAAATGTCATGAATTCTTTTTGTTCTCTTTTCATAAGCTGCAATTTACCTTAACATTCTACCCTTGCCCCCTACATCCAGCCCAGGGTTCTAAAGACACAGTTAAAAAAAAGCCTCATTGGTGATAACATAAACACATCCTCAGGAACACAAGCAATCAGGAATGTTGATACTTCAACTAGAGTTAGGCTGAACCCCGGGTAGACAGAAGTGTATTTTTGCACCATACATGAAGGAAAATTTCGCGAACCAAATTAACGACACAAATAGGATTAAGCTATTAAAAGTCTAGATTTAAGTTTTTGACATCTAGCATTAGCGCATTTTCAGCAATGCAAAACGCATTGCAAACTACCAAAAAAAAAATCTTATCTGTTCATTAACATAGTCTCTGAAGGATCTGTAGAGCCCCTGGATGGATAAGGGTTGACACACGTGGTTGCTAACAGAAAAGTTGGAGGTTTGAGTCCGCCCAAAGGTGTCTCCAAAGAAAGGCCCAGCGATCTACTTCTGAAAAATCAGCCATTGAAAACCCTATGAGCACAGTTCTACTCTGACATACATGGGGTCACCGTGAGTCAGAATCAACTCTATGGCAACTAGTTTTTTTTCCCTGAAGGATCTATACTTAGCAGTACTTCACTGACAACTCTCCTGAGTGGCTTTACAAGGTAAAAAGTAGCAGAACTATCTATCTCCGATCTAGACCTATTTCGCTTTGCTAAGTGTCCTTGGCTCATCCCTACCTGAATGACCCCAGGCATAGTAAACTTACCTTATCCCAAATGAAAGTGATCATCTCCCTTGGAAAGCTGGGGAGATCTTCTGTTCCTTATTTACACAAACGGTTATATCTCCATATACTCACTCAATCAAAGTGAAAACCTTCCTGATCTCCCTCTTCCAATCAGCCCCCAATTCTGTCAGTCCTCTGTTAAACAGGACCTTTCAAGCCTCAGCTGGAGCATTACCTCCTGTCTGAAGGTGGCCTCAGTCACTCCTCATAGCGCCATTCATCGGCCTTCCACAAATATCTACTGTGCATCTGCTTACTAGGCAAAGTGCTACTATGCACAAGGCAAATGATTAAAAAAAATCTGCTGTTAAAATAGCTGGGCTGACGGGCTATTACAAATGTCACTATAAAAACTGTCATTAGGAAAAGTTTTAGGGGAAATGTAATTATTAGGACTTCCACAATCTGTAAAACGAGGGGTTTGGACTAGAAGATTCTCCAAATTCCTTCCAGTTCTGTACTTTAAAATCCTATAACTCTAGAGCTTGGAATTATTGTGGTATACTGGAGATAAAGCAGCAAACAAGATACACCCAGGCACTGTCTTCTGGAACATAATTCCATCATCAACAATCACAAATTCAAGATACATAATTCTATAATTACAATCTCAAATTCAAGTTACAAGCATTTTCAGATAACAGAAAAAAATTGCAGATGTGGCTGAGAACGGCTGGGGCAGGGTGAAGAAAGGGGTATTTAGGGAAGGCCTCTCTGATTTGAAACTTGAAATGCTACCTGAATAATGAGATGGAGCCAGCAATGGAAAGATATGAGGGATGAGCATTCTTTTCAGAGGTGAAAAGCAAGTACAAAGGTACTGAGGCATGAATAAATGTGAGTGTTCAAAAGACGTGAAGAGTGTGAATGAGAAGATGTGGTTGGAGTGTAGTGAGCTAGAGAAAAGAGTAACAAAGTCAGTAAGTCAGGCATTCTTTTAGTATAGCATATGTCACATTGTATTGTAAGACTTTAATTGTGTTTGGTTGTCTCATCATCAGACTGTGGGGACCATCATCATTATTATTTTATAATTTATTTTATTTCATGTTGTTGTTGAGAATATACACATCAGAATACCAATTCAACAATTCCTGCATGTATCATTTAGTGACATTGATTACATCCTTTGAGTTGTGCAACCACTCTCACACTCCTTTTCTAAGCTGTTCCTCCCTCATTAACATGATCTCACTGACCCCTAAGTTTCCTATATAATCTTTTGAGTTGCTGTTGTCAATTTGCTCCCGTATCTATAGTCTTAGAGAACAATGCTTAAGGCAGACATGAAACTAAATTGTTACTGGCTTTTAAGAAGACTTCAGGGGATTTTTTTGGACCATTGCTTTTGATTTTTATTTTCCTAATATCTGACACAGCAACTGGCACAAAGTAGGCAAAATATCTGCTTAGTATATAAATATAAAATATGTTTCCTTTAAAAATATAGTTTATAGTGGCTAGATTGATTCAAGATAGAATTTTTTCAAGACTAACAGAGCACACCAGCCCAGGGGCAAGGACTAGAAGGCAAGAGGGAACAGGAAAGGTGGTAATAGGGAACCCAAGTTTGAGAAGGAAGAGTGTTGACATGTCGTGGGGTTGTTAACCAACGTCATAAAACACTATGTGTACTAACTTTAATGAGAAAGTAGTTTGTTCTGTAAACCTTCATCTAAAGTACAATAATAAAAAAAAGATTGAGTTTTTTTTTTTTTTTTTTTTTAACATTTAGTCAATCGTCAATGTTCTATTTTAAAGGTGCAGAGAATTTGTGGAGAATTTCAAAAGCAAATTATACTTTCTCTTTTTAGGTTGCAAAGGCAGCTTCCTCACTTTAGAATTCATTTCAGAGTATAGAATTATTTTTCTTAATCCTTAACCACACGAAGATCAAGCTTGATTTAGTGCCAAAGTTGATATTAAGTTGATTTTAACTTGACTAGATTTTAGAAAGAAAGAATAATGGTTATTCTTCATTCTCACTCCCCAGGCAAGCAGGGAAGGAAGGTGCTGTAGCTTGATTTAAATACTTTCAAAGTATCTTCCAATCTCAAGCCCAGAACTGTTTCTCCTGGAAACAAACATTCAATACAGAAAAATTTTCACCTGAAGAAAAAAAAATCTCAAATTTACTCTTCTCATCCGTGTTAATGTTTATTTTTTCCCCCAAAATTGTTAGGAGAATAGCACTGATACTTCATTTAAAAATAATGGAATGATGTTGTCTTACTTATCTAGTGCTGCTATAACAAAAACACCACATAATGGATGGCTTCAACAAACAGAAATTATATTTTCTCATAATCTAGTAGGCTAGAAGTCCAAATTCAGGGCATCAGCTCCAAGGGAAGGCTTTCTGTCTCTGTCGGCTCTGGAGGAAGGTCCTTGTCATCCATCTTTCCCTGGAGTAGGAGCTTCTCAGCACAGGGAAGCCAGGTCCAAAGGATGCACTATTCTCCTGGCTCTTGTTTCTTGGTGGTATGAAGTCCCCACGTCTCTGCTTGCTTCTCTCTTTTATATCTCAAAAGAGATTGACTTAAAACACAATCTAATCTTGAAGAGTGAGTCCTGCCTCATTAACATAACTGTTGCTAATCCCTCCTCATTAACAGCATAGCGGTAGAATTTACAACACATACAAAAATCCTATCAGATGACAAAATGGTGGACAATCACACAATACTGGGAATCATGGCCTAGCCAAACTGATACACATTTTGGGGGGACACAGTTCAATCTGTAACAGATGTAGAATGCTTTTAGGTAGGTAAAAACACACGAATGGTTGAAGTAGGAAATGTAGCAAACAGATACTTCTTGAGCAGTACTGTATTAAGCACCTTCACCTGAATTACCTCCATTAAACTTCACAAAGTTCTTTGAGCTAAGCATTCTTTAACTCCATTTTAACACTTCTGAGAGTACAGAGTAAATAATTTGCCTGAGATCATACAGGTAATAAATGACAGAGCTAGGATTAGAAAGGAGGAATGTCTCTCCAGAGGCTGCTTTATACTTACAGATACAGATGAAGATTAGATATAGAGACAGAGATACGGATATAGACACAGATGTAGATACAGATGGTATAGGGATAGATACAGATATAGGTATACTCGTTGCCGTCTAGTCAATTCCAACTCATAGTGATCCTATAGGGCAGAACAGAACTGGCCCATAGGGTTTCCAAGGATCGGCTGGTGGATTTGAACCACCAACCTTTTGACTAGCAGCCATAGATAGCTCTTAACCACTGCACGACCAGGGCTCCAGATATAGGTACAGGTACAGATAAAACAACTGAACATTTAGATATATAACAATAGAACATTTAAGTGGAATTTTATTTTGACAGAAAAATTTAGTATTTTTCTTTCCTTCTAAATCTGTTGCCAGTGAGTCAATCCTGACTCATACTGATCCTCTAGGACAGAGTAGAATTGCCCTACAGGGTTTCCAAAGCTCTAAATCTTTACAGAAGCACAATGCCACATCCTTCTTCTGCGGAGCAGCTGGTGGGTTGGAATCGCCAATCTTTCAGTTAGCAGCTGAGTGCTTAATCACTGTGCCATACCAAAAATTATACCTAAGTCCCTAAGAACATTTTGCATGACTCCAGTTTTACCGAAGGAATTGAAGCAAAAGAACCATAGGTACAGATTTTTTCTTAACTGACAGGTTGATATAAATGTCACTATAAAACACTGTCATTAGGAAAAGTTTTAGGGGAAATGGAGTTATTAGGAATTCCATGATCTGTGAAACAAGGGGGTTGGGCTAGTTCTCCAAATCTCTTCCAGTTCTACACTCTAATATCCTGTAACTCTGGGGCTCGGAATTACTGTGTAAAAGTTATTACTTGGGTCTTCTGCTTAAATGCAATTCTTTAGTTGACCTCAGGCTGTAAGATTATCAGATCAATCACACTATACTTGTTCAAGGGTCTTGCTTTTAAAGTCCTGACAAATAATCAGAGGTGTGAATATGAAGTTTGTTTGTTTGTTTTTTAATTCTTCAGTAGTTCTGCAACACTATTCTTGTTATTTTTATCAGAATATTCTGGGAAGTTTACATAATATGAAATTAACTATTTCAAAGTGTGCAGTTCAGAAACAGTACAGTCACAATGTTGGGCAACCACCTCCTATACCAACTTCCAGAACATTTTCATCACCCTAAAAGAAAACCTTATATTCATTAAGCAGTGATTCCCCATTGCCCCTTCTCCCTGGCTTCTGGCAACCACTGAACTACTTTCTGTCTCTATGTACTTACCTATTCTGGATGTTACATATAAATGAAATCATCTAATATTTGACATTTTGCATCTGGGTTCTTTCACTTAGCATAATGTTTTCAAGGATTGTCTTAGGTGTCTAGTGCTGCTATAACAGAAATACCACAAGTGGATAGCTGTAACAGAGAGAAATTTATTCTTTCACAGTTTAGAAAGCTAGAAGTCCAAATTCATGGTGCCAGCTCCAGGGTAAGGCTTTCTGTCTCTGTCACCTCTGGGGGAGGGTCCTTGTCATCAATATTCCCCTGGTCAAGGAGCTTCTCAGCACAGGGACCCCAGTCCAAAGGATGAATGTGCTCCTGGCTCTTATTTCTTGGTGGTATGAGGTCCCCCTGTCTCTCTGCTTGCTTTTCTCTCTTATAACTCAAAAGATAGTGACTCAAAATACACCCTAATCTTGTAGAGTGAGTCCTGCCTCACTAACATAACTGCCTGTAATCCTGCCTCATTAACATCATAGAGGCAGGATTTACAAAACATAGGAAAATCATACCAGATGACGAAATGGTGGATGATCACACAATACTGGAAATCATGGCCTGACCACATTTTCACATATTTTGGGGGGGTACAATTCAATCCGTGACAAGGCTCATCCACTTTGTAGCATGTATCAATGCTTCATTCCTTTTTATAGCTGAACAATATGCCATCAGAACTTCCTAGGTAGTGCAAGTGGTTAAGATGCTTGGCTGCTAACTGAACGATTGGAAGTTTGGGTCCACTCAGAGGCACCTCTGAAGAAAGGCCCAGCAATCTACTTCTGAAAGGTCACAGCCATTTCAAATCCTATGGAACACAGTTCTACTCTGACCACATGAGGTCATCACGAGTAGGAAACAACTAAACGGCAACTGGTTTTTCTGGTAATATTCCATTGTATCTGTATATCGCATTTTGTCTATCCATTCATATGTTGATGTATATTTGGGTTGTTTCTACCTTTTGGCTATTGCGAACAATGTTGTTATCAACACTTGTGTACAAGTATTTGTTTGAGTACCGGTTTTCAATCATTTGGGGTATATATCTAGGAGTGATCTTATGGTAATTCTATGTTTAACTATGTACTTAACTAGCATATTCGGAGCTGCAGATTCCAGTTGTCTCATCTAGTCCCTCACCAAACAAACTGATATGGTTGCTTCTGGTCCTTTGTGGGAAATATAATCATAGCCTCTGACCAGGGAGAGCATTATGTTTCCCATGAAGAACATAACTGAAATCGCTTCTGACTCAGCACCTAATAGATATTATTTTCCTGAAATATTCCTTTTCATGAATCTTCTTTATTATGTATTATTAATCATAGAGGTTTAATATAAATGATGCTGTGTTTCACAGCATGACAGTTTTGGATTAGTTAATGTTACCTTGTTACTAATGGTTACTGCTGCTTAATTCTCTTAAATAGCAGAAAGATGATATTCAAATGATCTATTTTAAGTTCCATTTTTATCTGTGGTCAGCTAACGTCAACATAAATATTGATAATTCCAAAATTTTCCTATAACATAAAATACTTTCTATCAACTGTTAAGTATGCTCGTACATTGCCTATATGTCTCTGGCTATGGGTTCCTGACAAACAGTACAGTGTGCAAGTTACAGTGTATATAACTTCCATTCAGTTCTATGAGCCTTTATTTTAATTTATTTACTTATTTACCTTCCTTCCTTCCTTCCTTCCTTCCTTCCTTCCTTCCTTCCTTCCTTCCTTCCTTCCTTCCTTCCTTCCTTCCTTCCTTCCTTCCTTCCTTCCTTCCTTCCTTCCTTCCTTCCTTCCTTCCTTCCTTCCTTCCTTCCTTCCTTCCTTCCTTCCTTCCTTCCTTCCTTCCTTCCTTTCCTTCCTTTCCTTTCTCTCTCTCTCTCTCTCCCTCCCTCTCTCTCTCTCTCTCTTTCTTTCCTTATTTCTAGGAACTACTTATGTGTCCATCATTACACTACGTTCTTGAATTAAGGGACAAATCTTTTGCTCAAGGAGAGCACAGCATAGAGGAGAAAACAGAATTATAAACATACTGAAAATATCTAGGGAAAATACTCAATTTTCTAAAACAAATATAATAATAAATAGGATTTGGAGGTTACTAATTAGTCCTTGACCACTCCCAAAATGTAGCAGTGGCACAGTGCTTTTATTTCACTTATGTCAAGAAGTGGGAAATGAAGTAGTAGTCAAAATCTCTTTGTTGAAGAAATTCTAAGATTATTTATTCCACTGAGAATATTTAACGATAAGGATTTATCTTTAGTGATGACTTTTGGGGAGAAGTGGGGATCTATTATTTTCAGTTCACCTAATAAAGATCAATAAGAATTTGCCTCTGGGTAGAAACCAAAATTCTTATGCAAAAAATAAGTCTCTTTGCTCTTTACCAGAAAAGACTTCAGGACAAAAGAGAAGCCTTCAGATCATCTAAAGTCCTTCTTTAAGTCAATGCAATATTTCCCTGTTGAAAAACATATTGCCTTCTAAAACAAACAAACGAAAAAACCAATTACCATCAAGTTTCCAACTCACAACAACCCTATAGGACAGAGTAGAACTGTCCCATAGGGTTTCCAAGGTTGTAAATTTTTATGGAAGCAGACTGCCATATCCTCCCCCTGCATTGCCTTCTATAGAATACTTAATATTCTCTCCTGGTTTTTTAAAAACCCTTATAAGTCCAAATATGACTTGCCATTACAGAGTTCTGTCTGTTTTCTTCCTGGAGCCCTGCACTACACAGCTCTTTGAGGCGCATAGGGCAACTCCAGGAGTTCAGCTTAGTCCTGGAAATATGCTGCTACACTCTTGTACCAAGCAGGCCCAGCAATCCAGGCTGCCGGGGAAGGGTGAAAGAAAGTAAGCTCATTCCTTGTGTACTTCCACTCTGATCTTCTGGAGGTTTATAATCACCTGGCAACTTTTTGAATCAATTTGTATTCCCAGAACTTACAGTGAAGCTCAGGATTCAGAACTCTAAAAAAAGCATTCAGTCAATCAGTATTCAATTAGTTTTTCTTACACTGTATGCCAGGCTTTGTGCTAGATGCCTTAGATAAGAAAGAGAGAGAAAAGGAGAAGGAGGGGGAGGAGGGAAAGGGAAAGAAAGAGCAGAAGGAGAAGGACAGGAAAAAAGAAAGAAAGGAGGGAGGCAGAGAAGAAGGGAGGGAGAGAGGGAGGGAGGGAGGGAGAAAACGAGGGAGGGAGGGAGGGAGGGAAGAACGGAGGAAAGAAGGAAAAATAACAATATGGTAGGTAGAATAATGGCCTCTCAAGGATGTCCCTGTCCTAATCCCCAGAACCTGTGAGTATGTTACCTTACACATAAAAGAAACTTTGCAGGGGTAATTTAGATCAAAGATCTTAAAATAGGAAGGTTATCCTAAATTACCCAGTTGAGACCCTCTAATCACATGGATTTTTAACAACAGAGAATATCCTTTAGCTGCAGCAAGGAAATATGGGGCAGAAGGAGAATTCAGAGAGATTCAAAGTGTGAAAAGGGGTCAATGTTCTGATGTGAGTTTGAAGATGGAGGGAGCAATACGATGAGGAAAGCAGGTGGCCTTAAGGAGCTGAGAAAGACTCTCAGCTGACAGTCACCAAAGAGATGAGGACTTCAGCCCTACAACCTCAAAAGACTCAGTTCTGCCACCAACCTGAATGAGCTTGCAAGTGGATTCACACCCAGAGCCTTCAGAAAGGAATGCAGCCCTGCTGACACCCTGATTTCTGCCTTGTGAGACTCTACGGAGGATCCAATTGAGGCATGCTCTTCCGGCACTTCTGCCCTACAGAACTTAGATAATAAAGGATGTTGTCTTAACTGCTAAATTTGTGATCATTTGTTATGGCAGTAATAGAAAACTGATACCCATTGCCCTTGAGATGATTTCGACTCATAAAGACCCTAAAAGACAAAGTAGAACTGCCCCATAGGGTTTCTAAAGAGTGGCTGGCTGGTGGATTCGAACTGCTGACCTTTTGATTAGCAGCCAAGCTCTTAACTGCTGTGCCACCAGGGCTCCAGAAAGCTGATACAATTAATGAACAGCCCCTGGCTGCAAAGAATCTAGTGGGGGAGATAGTGGATAATATCAGCTGGTAAGACTATGCCTTTGGCGGAACACGGGATAGCTTCATGGGTGAAATCTTCCTGAGAATGAGACTAATAGTTTGAAGCCTAAGATGGTGTCTCTGAGATATTACCATTTAGAACAACGCCTGAGATCCATCTCTACACCAGTTCTCATTTTGAGGGCACTTCCTGGGATGCTAAAAGTTGGGGAGCTGGGTACAGTGCCTGGCAATCTCTCTGTAACTTGCAGGTTGCCCCAGGGCAGTGCAAGGCATCTGACTGCCACATCTAAACACTTCTCAAAGTTGAACAAATGTCAGAATCTGACAAAGAATGCAACTTGCCCTTTGCTTTCTTGAGAAACTTGTTAAGATAGTAGCCATACTCATATTCTATGTGTCTGCCAATCACTTGCTTATATGCAGGGTTCCTTTCAATTCTCTGAAAAGTGAATTAGGGCAAGACTATTTTTAATAAATCCAGAGAGTGAATTTAGAATATAAATAATTTTTATTCATTAATGTTGTTGCTAGGTGCCATTGAATAGGTTCCAACTCATAAGGACCCTGTGCACAACTGAACAAAACACTGCCTGGTCCTGTGCCACCCTCACAATCGTTATGTTTGAGTCCATTGTTGCAGCCACTGTGTCAATCCATATCATTGAGGGCCTTCCTCTTTTTCGCCGACCCTCTACTTTACCAAGCATGATGTCCTTCTTCAGGGACTGGTCCCTCCTGATAATATGAACACAGTATGTGAGATGAAGTCTTGCCATTCTTGTTTCCAAGGAGCACTCTGGCTGTATTTCTTCCAAGACAGACTCGTTTGTTCCCCTGGCAGTCCATGGTATACTTGATATTCTTCACCAATATTCTTCGCATTTATTCGTGATGATCAATATTTCACACACTTGTTCTTTAGACCTAGTTGTTGGATACCTTAAAGAACTAAACATGTGTTTGTGGAGGATGCTCATTAAATGCTGGATTTGGATAGAAATCTTGCCTGATCAAAGCTAATATTTTGGAGTTAGTATCTTTGGGCACTGGTCTCGTATCAGCAATTAAGTGAATACATTTTTGATATAATTCTATTAAGAAGGGTAAATTATCAATGCTTTGCCTCAAATATCAATACATGTTTCTTGGATTTCAAGCATCATTTCCAGAGATCTTTTATATATGTTTCCTTACATAATTTTGTTTTCCCTTTTATTGTGAGATTTCTAATCAAAAATTGGGAGATGAAGTAAACTATGTAAAAGCTTAATTGACACAAATGAGCTCTTGCTTTTACAAAGCGTGCTCTCCTGTCTGGTACAGTCTCACTTCAGCAATGAGTAGCAAACAGAGTTGTGTTCTACATCTAATATTTCTCTTTTTCTTTTTCCTGATAAAATTATCTTATTTTAGTAATTCTGCCACTAACCTTGAAGATCAATTCATGTCCTTAGGGATTTCTACATCTACAATTCGCCTGTAACTGTACAGTGGAATATTTCTATCAATCAAACAATCAAGGACTTAATGACCACGGCAGAGATATGAAAGGAATATGAGACCCAGTGCCTCCCTTCAAGGAAGGGTCAGTCTTGCCTAGGGTCCAAGAAACAATTAGAAAATGTCACAGATAAGGATGTGTGCATACTGCTCCATGGACGGAAAAGTTCCCCAACGCCTCAGCCAACATCTTGTGGCTCAACTTGGGAGCTCTGTTGCTAACAAGGCAATCTCTGAAGCCTGCCAAAAATTCTAAGAAGATAGTCACAGCAAAAAAGATACTTGTGCATTGAAGTAATTTAGAAAGGAAAGTGTTTCCTAAAGTGTATGTCACAGAATATCTATTCCAAGGGACATTAATATGCTTTATGCAAAAAAAAGATTCTGCAGCCAAACAGAATTTGGGAAAGCCTGCAGTACCCAAAGTTAAGCTGCTCTCTTTCCAATATGGCTTCTCAGCATCAGGAATAAGCTTGTGCTTTGGAATCTCTAAGAGGAAGTTATGGTATATGGCCATTATCCAATGTACTTGAACACAGAATTCCATTTTCAAGGCATACCTGGTGGGTGGCAAAAGGAAGAGAAGTTTAGGGCTTTATAAATTATGCTTTGGAAATCTGATATAAATAAAAAATTCCACATTATCCTCTCAACTATTAACAGAGACAAGCTACATTCTGGGGGAACATATTTATAAGTCACATAACAGAAAAAGAACAAATTTTATTAATATAAAAATAGCTCCCTAAATCAATAAAAGATGAATGAGCGATAGAAAAATGGACAAAGATATTAAAAGACAGGTCACAGAAAAGGAAATACAAATACTTTCAAATTTATGAAAAGATAATCTCACTTTTAATAAGAGAAGTGCAAATTAGAACTACAAAGAAATAATTTATCACCTATCAAGTAGCAAAGTTCAAAATGTTTGATGACTGACTGTGTCCATGACTGTGTCGTGAAACAGCTTTGAATAGTACTAGCAGGAGTAGGCATTAGTTGAAACTCTTCGGAGAGCAATTCGGTCATATCTGCTATAATTAAAAATGCATACATGCTTGGATTCAGTAAATTCACTTCTCATGCTTTTTTCTATAGATAAACTTGTGTATGTGCAAAATGATTTATATAAAATGATAATATTTGGAACATATTTTATAATAGTAAATGTTTGAAACAATTTACATTTCTATTCATAGAGGGCTAATTTAAATAAACCTTGGAAAAACCCATATAATACTATGCAGCTGCTAAAAGGAATGAGTAAAAATTGGAAAGACTATTTTGGAAAACTGTTTGGCAGTGTTTACTAGAGTTAAACATATGCCTACCCCACGACCCGATTTGTTCCTACGTATGTATCCAAGAGAAATGAGTCCATATATCCACCAAAAGACATGTACAAGGCATGTACTTTTATGCAAAGTAGCACCAAACTGGAAACTACCCAAGTGTCCAGCAACAGGAGAATGAGTAAATAGTGGTCTATACAATGGGGCCCTGGTGGTGCAGTGATTAAGAGCTCTGGCTTTTGGGTTTGCTTTTTTGCTTTATTCATACAATGGAATAATGCTCAGCAACAAAAAGAAGAAACTCTGATACACATAACAACATGGAAAATCTCTCAAACATGTTGAGGGTAAGAAGGGAGATACAAACATGGTTTCATTTATATGAAGTTCTGATAAAACTAACTGTAGTGATAAAAGCTAGACTACAGGCTGCCTCTGGGAGTATGAGGGAACCTTCTAAAGTGGAGGAAATATTCTATATCATGATCTGAATGGTGATTACATGGATGTATACATACATACAATTCATCATGCTATATACTTAAGATCAGGGTACTTTACACACTTCCTGATTTATGTTAAAAAAAAAACAAAAACTCATTGCCATGGAGTCAATCAGACTTACGGCGACACTTTAGGACAGAGCAGAACTGTCCCATAGGGTTTCCAAGGCTGTAATCTTACAGAAACAAACTGCCACATCTTTCTCTGCAGGGGCTCAAACTGCTGACCTTTTGGTTTACAGCCAAGTGCTTAACCATGGCACCACCGGTGCTCCTTCAAATTTATGTTACCCCTCAATAAAAAAGTAGTAGTAGTAGTAGAAGAAACTCTGTATGTACTGCCTTAGTCTGGGTTCTCTCGAGAAGAAAAAACACTAAAGTGTAAAAATATATATATAGAGAGAGAGATTCATATCAAGGAAATGGCTCACAAGGTTGTAGAGGCTGGAATGTCCCAAGTCCTTGGCTCAGGGTAGAGGCTTCTCCTGATGCACGTAGCCACAGGGGCTGGTGAACCCAAGATCGGCAGGTTGCCAATCAGGGATCTTGCTCACAGGCTGTGAAGATCTATGAATCCCAAAGATCAGAAGGTAAGCCCGTAGGTAAGCTGTTACCTCAAGTACCAAGAACCAGAGGTCAGATGAACAGGAGCCAGCTGGAGGATCCAGAATGAGCAAAAGCCTATAAGCCTTGCCAAAATATCCGCTCATATTCGATGCTGGCCACATGCTCAAGGAAACTCCCTTTCAACTGATTGGCCACTCACAGCAGATCCCATCATGGTGGTGATCACATAATGTCAAATCTCATCATAGAAGCGATCACACCATCACACGACTATCAATCACTGAGAATCATGGCCCAGCCAAGTTGACACACAACCCTAACCATCACATGTACTGATATGCATAATTTACAAGATACATTGTTATGTGAAAGCATTTCCCAACTAGAGTTCTTCATTTGAACCCTAGAAGATTATTTGTGACTATTTTCTCAATTCTCCCAAGAATGGTACATAATTGATACCATTCCTGATGCATAGAAGAAAAGGATGCTTAATTCTCTAAAGAAGCCCTGACTGAGAATGCTCATGTATACTACATTTTGTGAGTTTTTTTTTTAAAGTATATGTTTATCACAAGAAACTAACAATGCTTGTCTCTGGAGAGAGAAACTGGGCAGCTCACTTATCACTGTATGACCTATTGTACAATTTGAATTCTGTACTGCGTGTATGTAAACACACTCCAATTTCTCTCTAAATGGGACAGTGGAAGAGTGTAAAAGAGGTGGAAAGCTCAGGAGTAAATGTAACAGTTGCACATTAACCATGATATATTTGTTTGTGATATTTAAGCAACAAGAAAGTTTTTAACTCAATTTTTTATTCCAAAATGTTCCTTATATAACTTTGGATGATCTAAAAAAGAAAAAGTTTTTTTTTGTTTTTTTTTTTTTAAGGCAAGATGTGTAGTTTAAGACTGGCAAAGTTCCAGAAATTGTAGATGTGGGGAAAAAAAAGGAAATTTGTCAGGGGCATAGTGGAAGGTCATCAGGGTTCCAATAATATTCCACTAACAGTTCAAGTCACTTCTTTCCACCTAGTTCAATTCTGGCCTGATTGCTTGTGTAATGGCTCACGCGTAATAGGTTAATGATTGGATTAAACAGGATAGGATAGGTCCAGGGATCTGATCATTTTGCTGGTAATTTCAATGGTTAAACGGCAGCAAAATATCAACAGCTTCTTTCTTTTGTCCATGAGAAGCTAAAGAAAGCTAAATATGCTGAATCCAGATGGCAGAAACCAAAGGTCTTAGTTAGATCAATTTAGCCACATGCACACACACATCAGAAATGGGAGCAGACTTGAGCGGAACAAGTTGCTTGTCAGTCTCCAGCTAGCACATTAGGCTCTTCATGTACACTCGTAATAATAAAGATAACAACTACCACTACAAGTACTACGCCATTTATTGAGCACATCCATGCACATGCCAAGTGCTTTACATACATTATATTACTTAATCCTCACAACACAACATCTTGTTGGAGTGAATAATGCCATTATCTTGGTTTTACAAATGAGTAAACAAAACAAAGGCTCAGTAAGTTTAAGTGGCTTGCTTAATAGTTAGTGAGTGTGGAGCCTACTTCCTTTCCTCTCAACTGTGTCCTGACATTGTCAGTCAGTGGTGTGGATTCCTTACCTAAAAAATTATACATGCAGCTTTACACAGAGTCAAACTCCTTATTTATTTATTCATGATTTAGACTTTTTCCACAGTCCATTACATTTTTTAATTTGCTAATGCGTTTGACTCTTTCTTGAAATGGGCACACGTTTCTCAGAAACGCTTTACAAGTTTTTTTTTTTTTTTGCAATTACACTTTAAAGAGCAGGTAGAGATTTCTTGAGAAAATTGACAAAGTAGTATTTCTTTAGCATTATTGTAAAGCCCTGCTATGGAGTCTCCTCAAATAAAGTCCACTATTCAGGGAATGTTATTTGTTTTGTGCTGTCGAGTAAATTCCAACTCACAGAGACCCTACAGAACAGAGTACAACTGCCCCATATGGTTTCTTAGGCTGTAATCTTTACAGGAGCAGATCACCAGGTCTTTTTTCTCGCTAAGCAGCTGGTGGATTAGAACTACCGACCTTTCGGTTAGCAACAGAACGCTTAACCATTGTACCACCGGGGCTCCTTATTTAGGGATTAATACATGCAAAATACCTTCACAGCAGCATACCATTTCTTGAGAAGTTTCTTTGAAGAAGGATAAAAAGTCCACATGACAACATTTCATGTAGTACAAAAGAATATTTTATTCTTTTAACAGTCCTAAAATATAGAGGAACATCAATTACACTTTACCGGAACATATAATTGTTCACTGTTTACAACATGTATGTCTGGAAAATAGTACGTAAGTAAATTAATTTAAAAAATTTAAAATAATTAAAAAGATCTTTCCATTTTCTATCTCATGTCTTGTGAAGAATAATCTCTGGTCATTTGACTGCAAACTAGCTAAAGCAAAAAGGTTATCATTATGTTATTCAGATACCTCAGTGAGTTCAGGGGCAAGACGAGTAGCCAGACCTCCCAATGACTTGGAAACAAGAGCTAGATAGCTTTCAGGAACTTGATTTCTTTCTCCAGCTCTTCCAAGCCAAATGGTTTGCATCCACGTCGAATCTCTTGCCGTCTATTTGTTCTTCTGCTTTTGCAGAGAGATTTGTTCTGCTTAGTTCAGATTATTTTAGCTACTGCATCTTAGTCCTAATTTCACTGTCCTACGAAAACCAGGGGCCTGTGGGTGGTACAGTTAGTTAGTGCCTTTGGCTGCTAATTGAAAAGTTGGAGATTGGAGTCCACCCGGAGGGACCTGGGAAGAATGACCTGGCAATCTAGTTTAAAAAAAAGAAATTAGCCATTGAAAATCCTATGGAGCACAGTTTTACTCTGACACACATGGGGTTGCCATGAGTCAGAATCAACCCGACGGCAAGTGGTGTTTAGGAAAAACATTCTGATTGGATTAGTTTGGCCTAGCTGTCCACCTGTAATTCTTTCAGCTGTAGGCTAGTGTGTCTAATCACATGATACACTCTCAAATCAGCAGGGCTATGGGAACCTGGAGGAGAGGGTTTGGGCAAGCTCGCTAGGAAGAGGGTTAGGGGAGCAGTGAGGACGTGACTGGTGGAGAAAATAGTTGGAATTTGTGTTATAGCTGCCACGTGGGAATCAATATTATTCCAGAACCTGGCTATTTAGGGATTATTCAGAAAGCATCTCTATCATATTTAGATGTTTCCCTAAAGGCCTCTCCTGGGTCAACCTATTTTTAAAGGTTCATAGGATTTAAGGATGGGCTTTTGAAAGGTTTACAAGACGCAAAAGAGGGGACAGAAACATGGGTTTACCTATTTGGTTTAGACACAAACGGGAATTTGAGGGTTTTCATGATTGAACACTGATATTTGTCTCCAAAACTCTGTTCTTAGGCATATTCATAAAATCTGAAATGGAGGAATTTTCCCTTCATGTTTTAGAAATCAGAAATGGAAAACATAAGTGGATAGTGCTGGCCCCGTTCCAATGCACGCCAGTGCAATCCAGATGAGAAAATGCTATTTAAAACCACAACTGAATGTAGCAACTCCTGCCTTTCTTCATGGTACAGATAGGAGTGGGAGCAGGGTGTAATTCATGTAACTAGAGGAACAAATCTCCTCACTAATCCTTACCAGTGCAGAGAGAGGAGGAGGGAGATAGGGTGAGTCTCAGATTTAGATGGCCCTTGGAGTAACTGTATATATTACAGAGTCTTTGCACATACAAAGAGAGTCTAGAAGCTTAGTGTCTTAGTCATCTTGTGCTGCCATAACAGAAATACCACAAGTGGATGGCTTTAACAAAGAGAAATTTATTTCCTCACAGCCTAGTAGGTTACAAGTCCATATTCAGGGCGTCAGCTCCAGGGAAAGGCTTTCCTTCCCTGTGGGCTCTGGAGGAAGTCTTCCCCTGGTCGAGAAGCTTCTCATGCGCAGGGACCCCGTGTCCAAAGGGCGCACTCTGCTCCTGATGCTGTTTTCTTAGTGGTATGAGGTCCCCAACTCTCTGCTTGCTTCCCTTTCCTCTTGAGAGATAAAAGGTGGTACAGGCCACACCCAAGGGAAACTCCCTCTACCTTGGATCAGGGAGATGGCCTGAGTTAGCGTGGTGTTATAATCCCGCCCTAATCCTCTCAATACAAAATTGCAATCACAAAGAGGAGGACAACCACACAATACTGGGAATCATGGCCTAAGAAAGTTGATACACACATTTTGGGGGGGATATAATTCAATCCATGACACTTAGTATGATGTATGAAGATTCAGCAGAGCTAAAGTGAACTATTTGTCATGAGAAAATGGAAGATGTTTAAGGTTTTTGTCCCTGAGAGAGAAAATAAAAACCAAACTCACTGCCATCGAGTCAATTCAGACCAATAGAGACCCTATAGGACAGAGTAGAACTGCCCCATAGGGTTTCTAAGGAGCAGCTGATGGATTCAAGCTGCCAACCTCTTGGTTAGCAGCTGTAACTCTCAACCACTGCATCACTAGGGCTCTCCTGAGAGACAAGAGCAGATAAAAACAAAATGAAATAGATGGAAACAGAGAGAGAGGAAGGCCCTGAAACATAGGAAAGTATCTATAGAACTTTCCAAATTTAAGATTCCTAATAATCTGTTCTAAGTTATTTGTTTGGTTAAAACGTAAACCCCATTCATTGCTACAAATATCAGTCAAGTCTCTTACACAGAAAAAGACTTTAGTGAACTTATTTTTTTATTTGTGAGTGTGTGGGGAAGTGTATTTTTTTTTTTTTTGGTATGTGTAAATCAAAGAAGAAGGCTGGATTCCAAGTCTTGTTTTTTGTGGTAGAGAATAAGGAAAGAACATGTAGGACAGTTAGAAAACCAAACCCAGTGCCGTCAAGTCGATTCCAACTCATAGCAACCCTACAGGACAGAGTAGAACTGCCCCATAGAGTTTCCAAGGAGTGCTTGGCAGATTTGAACTGCCGACCCTTTGATTAGCAGCCATAGCACTTAACCACTACGCCACCAGGACGGTTAGACAATCCATTAATGAAGCTAATTTAGCAAAAGTAATAGTGACAAATAATAGGCAACTTGTAAATTTCTCTATGAGTCTGAATCTCAACAGCAATGGGTTTGTTTTTTTTTGTTTGTAAATATTTTAAATCTCTCATTATTGCTTCCTGTAGCAGTCTTTACTTTCCAAAGGAGGTTACACCAATGTATATCCCATAGTTTTTTTGTTTTTGTTTTACAATGTGATGTTCAGGGATGGATTGCCCAATAAGTAAGGTAAACACATTGTCATTGACTGAATTGTGTATCCCTAACACTTGTGCCCCAGTATTGTGTAATTGTCCTCCATTTTGTGATTGGATGTGACTGCTCTCCATTTTGTGGTATTATATGTGTTATTAAGTCCTAAACCTCAGGATTAGGGTGGAGTGTATCTTGATTCACAACCTCACTAAAGGGTATGACTCAAGTCACTGCCTTACTGAAGTCACAGCCTTACTCACAGCCCTACTTAAGTCACAGCCTTCACTGCCTTACTCAAGTCACCACTTTACTCAAGTTACACTTTTGCTTGAGTCACTCCTTTTATTTTACAAGAGTTAAAAGGAGAGAAAAGTGAGCAGAGAGGAAGGGACCTCACAACCTCTCAGTTTCTCTGCTGAGAAACTCCTAGACCCAAGAGCCAGGGAGCTGTAACACCAGAGATTGCACAATATGGTGAGAAGCAGCAGCAGAGAAGCAGCAGCAGCAGAAGCAAGAAACTGGCAGGAGATGGCACAGTGGGTGTGCTGACCAACAGAGCAAGACAGCTGAGTGCCTTTAGGCAGGAGGCTTGCTGACGGAGTGGGGTGACTCCAGGCACTTATCAATGGGGCTAGGTTTGCTGACCCATGGAGCTAGAGAGCTGAGCACTGAATGGGGTAACTCTGGGCACCTATCAGTGGACCTAAAGAGTTTTCTAATACTTGCACAGCACGGCAGAAGCTGGGCTGGGGAGAGGGGCTGAGGGGCCAAGGGCCAAGAGAGAGAGGCCTGCCTGTGGGCATGGCTGAGAAGCTGTCCTGACCAAAGAACTGTATTATGAGTCGTTTATGATCCTGTTATGCCAAGACACATGGAGGTCTCCAAGGAATGCCAGGTCCACAAATACAGAAAGGAGACGAGGACCTTCTCCCAAAGCCAACAGAGGAAGAAAGCCTTCCCCTAGAGCTGGTGTTCTGAATGAACACTTCTAGCCTCCTAAACTGTGAGAGAATAAATTTGTTTGTTAAAGCCATCCACTTGAGGTATTTTTGTTATAGCAGCACTAGATAACTAAGACACATGTGCTTAGGGCATCAACAAAACATGGGTACCAGTTGTCCAAAGCAAAGATCCATAGATACCAAGCAGGCAGAACACAAGGAAAAGTGAGCACAGCAGTGGAAGGGAACTGGCTTGGCACTAAATGAAACATAGCATTTTATAATTTTTTTATCTGATAACAGTTATATTATCCTTTTCATTTCAAACCAATTGGGCATAACCTCACATTCAGTTCTCTGTAGTTGACCACATAAAAGTGTGCCTGCGGCTCTGTAATCAAAGACATATCTGGTCCTGTGCAAAGTGAATCAAAACGTGTCTTCATATTGAGCGCACCCTTATATTTGTAGCATGCTTTTTGTGATTTCTCTTGCCCACATTGGGTATCAGCAGTAGTCCAATGAACTGTGAAGATGCAGCATCAAAGGATGGAGAGTGAGTGCACAAGTTTTTACGTATTATTTCAAGACAAAAAAGACTTGTGGAGATCTCTGTGAAAGGCCCACCAGCAAACACCATGCAACAAATGAATGAAATTATTTCTGACAGCCTTGTGAGTACTATTTCTTGACTATCTCAGACCTGAAGAACAAAATTATTTGTTCCAAATTAGCTTTTTTTAATTTACTAATTTTCAAAGATAAATTTTTGTGTTAACGTCCAAATTCAAATGTAAATTTTATTTTATAATTTTACTTGTTTTATAAATTTTATTTATTTTCTATTATTCAAATTTATTTGCTACGGTAGAACCAAATTTTAAAAGCAACATAATTTTATATCCAGGTAAAATGAAATGGTAACCACTAAGTGGAGTGCAAAAACGAAAGCTCACAGAAGATAAAAAGAAAAGGATCTGTGAATCCCTAAAGACAATTCCAAAATTAACTTCTTTTTAAAACATAATGAATCAGAAGAGAGATTTCTTCCATTGATTGCTTGAGTTTAATGGGTACAAATTTTTTGTATTAGTACCACTAGTGCTGAAATCACTAAAATAGCAATACAAATAGAACTGATTCCAAATTCTGCATCCATTCCTTGCTGTAGTAAAAAAAAAAATTTTAATAATGGTGTAGAAAGTGAAACTATTTTAGAATCTGAAATTGTCATATCTGCAGACCTCATAAATAACAGAAATACAGATCCTGCTTTGTGGAATAATTTTCTTCTAATGTAAATTATTGGATGGAAAGAGGGCTAAGAGATTGTGAACATCACAGTGGACCTTTTAAAAATTTGTGTTGGAAATTTCTGGATGGTAAACGAACAAGGTTCTGCAGCCAGAATATATTTTTAGGATGCAAAGTTAATGGTGAAAATTATAAGAGGGAGTGGCTACTATATTCTTCATCAGTCAGCTCTGTATATTGTTTTGTTTGCAAACTATTCAGTGCTATGTCATTTAATTATTGATTTTCTACAGATGGATTTAGCAATTGGTCCAACTCCAATATGACTGATAAACAAGAAAACAGTTCAGTTCACAGAGATTGTATGTTGTCATTTTTAAACCTAAGACATGGTTTTGGCTTAACTCATGAACTTGAAACACAAATTAATGAAGATTGTCAGTACTGGAAAGGCATTTTGCAATGCATTGTTGCTCTCATTATAACAATTGCTGATGTGGACGATCTTTTTAAGGAAGAAATGAAGTGTTTGGATCTCCACAAAATGGAAATTTTGGGGGGTTTACTTGAACTTGTTACTCAGTTTGATTCGTTTTTAGCAGGTCACGTCTCAAAATATGGTAACACAGGAAAGGGCAATGTCTAAAACAATGTATGAAGAATTAATAAACAAGTGATAAAGTTCAATTGGCTATTTTCAGTGAAATTAATATAGCTCAATATTTCAGTTTGTCTGTAGATTCCACATCCGATCTTAGATCTTTGTGATCTAAGTGTTGTTTAAGGGTACATACCTCCAACAGACGTCTAGTGATTTATCACATTTTATACCTCAAAAAGTCATACCAGTGAAGAAATTGCAGATTAAGTACTTCACTATTTATGTGAAGTTTGCAAAAGTGATTCTTCTAAGAGCAGAAGCCAGTCCTATGACAATGTTACCAATATGTCAGGGCATTAAAAAGGCACGCAACAGAAAATTTTAGAATGTGATGAATATGCCATTTTCATACCATGTACTGTGCATTCACTTAATCATGTAGGACTTAGTGCAGTAGATTATTGTCTGGAAGCAGTTTATTTTTTTCTACTCTTCAGTTACTCTACACATTTTTTGCTGCCTCTACTCATCGACTGGCAGTTTTAAAACATATGTAGGTAATGATTATTAAAATATCTTTCTAATACACATCAGGAAACACATGCTATAGCAATGAGTACAATCCTGGAATTGTACACTCAGATTCTAGATGCCTTAGAATATATTGCTGAAGACCAGACACAAGAACGAGACACCAAAAGAGAAGCTGAAAATATCGCCAACAAAATGCAAACACTAGAGTATGTATTTATGTTGGTTATATGGAATAATGTATTGCAGCATTTTCATCAGACAAGTCAAGCTCTCCAAGATTCAGAAGTAAATTTAAAGACATGCACAGATCTCTACCAGTCACTAACAAGGTATTTATATAATTAAAGAGGAGATTTTGAAAATACAACAAAACAAATACTGCCAAATACTATTGAGTGGTTCACCACCACAGAAGCATTAGAAAGAAACAAGTAAATGACAGAAGTGCTCCAGAAGTATTGAGTACCCGAGATCAATTTCATATAACCACATACTATACCATCATTAACACACTTGAATCTTGCATGAAAAGAAAGGCAAAAGTGCATGAAGTTCTTTCAAATAGATTTTCCTTCTTAAACAATATGGATACACCTGATGAAGAATGCATGAAGACATCTAAGAAATTAGTGCAGGTTTATCCCAATGACTTAAATACAAATCTTTACAGAGAAGTGCAATAAGTTTACACATTCGGAGATGACAAATTTTACTCATGTAGGCATGTGTGATTTCATAAATAGAAGATAAAATACAATGCAAATTTCTCAATGTTGAAATTGCTTTAGCATATTCCTAACTTTAATGATCACAAACTGCATAACAGAATGTTCATTTTAGTTCCTAAAGAGACCCAGAAACCCTCAGAGTACAACAATGATTCAAGAAAGACTCGATTCATTATCCTTATTATGGTGAAGAGTTCAGCTAGTAACCAAGAGGTGCCCAGTTCGAATCCACCAGCTGATCCTTGGAAACCCAATGGGCCAGTTCTACTCTGTTCTATAGGGTCTCCAGAATCGACTTGATGGCAGTAGGTTATTATGTATGAAAGTAGATATTGTTCGTAAGCTTAATTGTGATGAAATCATTGAAGAATGTGTAACAGCAAAGAATAGAAAGAAATGTTTTTCATCATAACATATTAGAGATGAAAGATGTATTTAAAAATATAGTAATTTGTTGTAATATTTGTCTTCTGATCATTAAATTTTCTTTTATGAGATCTTTTCATTTGTTCATTTATAATTATAGCATTTATTATGAAACAAAGATCAAAACTGAAGTATGAGCCACTTAAAGCAAAATTGGTGAAAGTTAATTTTTTGTTGTGGGAGAGCAACAGAACTTTACATTGATTTTTGAGACAACTAAGTTCACTGACTTATTTTCTTTGTTGTATAATATGTGGATTATTTTTTGTAGAAAATGTGGTATATCGTAAAAGTCTTAGTACCCTGCATCCATTAAAAATTTTGTGATCCAAGTTATCTCATTGCGCTAAAATGGCATACACCACTTTTGTGTTCAATTGCTAATATTAGAGTTGCACTTAAAAAGAAGTTACATCTTGGATAGTTAAGACACACACACACGTATACATGTATATATGTAACTCATATATCCCATTCAAATGCATGAGTAAGCAGAGGAAGGGGCACAACATGCTTTAATCTGGCCCCGGTGATGCTGACACATTTTCATCAAGAAGTGTAGCCTGTTCCCTCTCTTTGAGCCTAGTGGGTCTTTGTAATTGCTCAACCAATAGAACATGGTGGAAGTGGTGCTGTGTGACTTTTGAGGCTAGGTCAAAATAGGCAATATAGCTTCCTCCTGGCTTTCTGTTTCTTTCAGATGCCTGCCCTTGAAGCCAAGGCACATGAATGATGTGAGGAAACCCAGGCACATGAAGAGGCCATGCATGTATATTCTGATCAACGACCCCCATTAAGCACTTCATAATCATCAACCAACAGAAATGCAGTGAACGAGCTTTCTGATGATTCCAGTCCCCAGTCTTTGAGTTTTCCGACATTGTGCAGCATAGGAAAGCATCCCTACAATATCCTAACTGAATTCCTGACTCAGAGAAACCATGAGAAATAATACATGATTATTGTTGTTTTAAGCCACTAAGTTTTGGGATAATTCATTATGCTTTAATAGATAAGTAATACATCCTTACTTCAGGATCTCCAGAAAAGATTAAGCAGAACCTTGTGATTAAATTTGGAATAATTCTATTTGCAGCTTACAAAATTGGGTTATATCTATTTTCATCGCACTTGTTAGATCTCAGGTACTATTTTTTGTACTTCAAGTGTTTGGTGGCCTGAAAGATAAAGGTGAAGAAAGGTTCATCTTTCAGGAGTAAAAAGGCAAGCTCTGAATAAGGATAGCCAACAGGAAAGAAAGTAGTTCAACAAGCTAAAGAATTGATTGCTCTAGTCTCAGCAATTCACTAGCTATGTGGCTGGGAAATACTCTTTTTTTTTTTTTTGCCTCAGTTTCTTCATCTCTAAAATGAAGTTAATCCGTGTTTATAATTGTAAGGATTAACAGAGAAAAGTGCACATAAAGCATTTAGCATAGTGTCTGGCACAGAATAAGCAGTCTGTTAATGTTAGCTATTGCTTTTATTTAAAGTGCTTAGCATAGCACTTAACACTAAGTAATTGCTTCATAAATGATAGCTGTAATTATTATAGCTCTGTAAATATTTACTCTAACATGCCAATCCATATCACGAAATTCTACATTTTTATTTCTTTAGCTAATGTGCTCTATCAGTGTGACAAGTTGTATTCATTCACTCCACTTCCGGAGATTGAATGGGCCAAAATGGACAAAATATTCATGACCAGAAATGTCTAACATAAATTGTTTACATTTCTGGTATGGGAAATCTTCCTTTGTCCTAGAAAGCTTCAATAAAACCTGTTATATACACAGATTTTGAATGAAGTGGTATGTGTCATGTGTGTATTTGTGTGCATGTACATGTTAATTTTTTTCCTATGTGGAAATCAAGGGGCAAGTTTGATCTCTGTCTTTGCTGACACACTATGGAATAAGGACTACGTGCCTGGGGCAACAAAGAATCCATAAAGAAAATAATTCAAGCACATGCTTAAAGTTAGAAATGACTGAGTACATAAACCCATCTCATACACACAGAATTCCTGGGAAGACTGGTGAGCAGTCCAGGCATCCACTTCACATGAAATAGAATTTGAACCAATTTCATTTGAATCTCAAAGGACAGGGCAAGATAGATGATATCTTAATTATATCACTGCATTTCAAAATTATACATGCCCAATTGATACATTTTTCCCCTCTAGATCAGAATCTACTCAATGGTAATGGGTTTAGTTTTGGTTTTAGATCAGTATCAGAAAAAGTTGTTATCAAGTGCTTTAAGGAAAAAAGTTGACTTTTTGTTAAATGTAAATGAACTTATATTTAATAAGGCACGTGAAAGTTTCCATTTTAACATCTATTTTCTTTTACAGAATGTGATTCCACCTAAATGGAGACAGAGTGGAGATATATCACCATTGTTTAAAAGGGTAATCTACTACTCCAACACTAAAGGCAAATAACCATTGTCTAGCATTGCATATAAATTTTATCTTTGATAAATTCCTGGTTTGAATTTCTTAAGGCTGTGCTCTGTAAGAGAAGCTTGGGGGCTCTAGGTAGGGGTATCCCACTATTACTATTATTAATTCATGCAATAAATAGTCTACAAGCGTTAAGCCTATAGACCCCCATCATTGCTCTCATGGTATTTACGGTGTAGTTTTAGATTTTTATTATCACCTTGAGAAGAATTCTATCAAGAGTAATATGAGATTGATAGTAGTTTTATTGACCCTCCCCTCAGTAATTGACCTTATGGCAAGAATTAGTCTACAGCCAAACAACATGAGCTTACCATGAAACTACTAAGAAAAAAATAGGCAAATATAAACACATAAGGAGTACGTCAGGATTGTATTCTTTACCATACTTATTCAATCAGTATGCTGAGCAAATAATCTGAGAAGCTGGACTATGTGAAGAAGAACAGGGCATCAAGATTGAAGGAAAACTCATTAACAACCTGTGTTATGCAGCTGACACAACCTTGCTTGCTGAAAGTAAAGAGGACTTGAAGCACTTACTGATGAAAATCAAAGATCACAGCCTTCAGTATGGATTACACCTCAACATAAAGAAAACAAAAATCCTCACAACTGGACCAATAAGCAACATCATGATAAATGGAGAAAGATTGAAGTTGTCAAGGATTTTATTCTACTTGAATCCACAATCAACACCCATGGAAGCAGCAGTCAAGAAATCGAACGAATCATTTTACTGGGCAATTCTGCTCCAAAAGACCTTTTTAAAGTGTTAAGAAGAAAAGATACCACTTTGAAGACTAAGGTGCACCTACCTGACCCAAGCCATGGTGTTTTCATTCACTTCAAATGCATGAGAAAGCTGGACAATAAATAAGAAAGACAGGAGAAGAATTGATGCCTTCGAATTGTGATGTTAGTGAAGAATATTGAATATACCATGGACTGCCAAAAGAACGAACAAATCTGTCTCAGAAAAAGTAAAACCAGAATACTCCTTAGAAGCAAGGATGCTGAGACCAAGTCTCACATACTTTTGGACATGTTATCAGGAGGGATTAGTTCCTGGAGAAGGACATCATGCTTGGTAAAGCAGAGGGTCATCAAAAAAGAGGAAGACCCTCAACGAGATGGTTTGACACAGTGACTGCAACAATGGGCTCAAGCATAACAATTGCGGGGATGGTGCAGAACAATGCAGTGTTTCGTTCTCTTGTACGTAGGGGTTGGTATGAGTCAGAACTGACTCAATGGCATCTGACAACAACAATAACATATAAGACCTTGAAGCTATAGAAGGGCTTTCTAGTAATGCCACAAAACTCAGAAGACATAAAGGACAAGATTGATGGGTTTGATACCTACAAATGAAGGAAGCTATATACAGGGAAAATATAAGCAAAATTGAAAGACAAATAACATGCTAGGTAAAAGATTTGCAACACATATGGCAACCATAAGGTAATATCCTTTATCTAGAAAGAATTATTATAAACAAATAATAAAATAAAGAATACATCAACAGAAAAATAAGCAAAGAACACAGTTTATTCACAAAATGAGAACTACAAATAATCAATAAACCTGAAAAATTTTCAATTTCACTTCTAAACAAACACAGCTTAAACTTAGAATTTTTGGACTGGCAAAGGTAAAAAAGAATAAATCCAGTGATGTCCTGAAGACAAGGGGAAAACAAGAATTCTCATACTTTACTGGTAAATCTATAAATTTTATTAAACTTTTTGGAGAAAATTTGACATCAAAAGCCTTAAACATTTTGTATTAATTTTGATACTGCAATTTCTCTTCTAGGATTTATGTTGGGAAAATAATCAGAAAAAATACACCACCTAGATGGAGACAGTCTCTGTGTTCAAGAATTTTCGTCACAGCAGTGTTCAAAATTATAAAAAGCTGGAAACAAATTAAATATACAATATAGAGAGGGAATTAAATAAATTATGGTAGAATCATACAATGAAATACGAGAGAGTCATTAACACGAGAATCCAGTCCCTCCTTCGTTGCTGTGGGAAGTTGTTCAGGATACGTTGTTAAGTAATAACAGAAGATTATTAAATAAAACCATTTTTAGATACTGAAAGACTACTAAAATGCTTTTAGTATGCTCCCATTTGGTTTAAACATTTAATGTGCTGTTTATTCATTTCTTTAGGTATTCAACTATTATCCCTGGATTAAGCCAGACCATTAAAAAGCTGACCATTCAGTTACAAAAGGACAAATATTGTATAAGACCACTATTATAAGAACTTGAGAAAGAGTTTAAACTGAGAAGAAAACATTCTTTTGTGGTTACGAGAAGGGGGAGGGAGGGAGGGTGGGAGAGGGGTATTCATCTAATTAGATAGTAGATAAGAACTACTTCAGGTGAAGGGAAAGACAGCACACAATACAGGGGAGGTCAGCACAATTGGACTAAACCAAAAGCAAAGAAGTTTCCTGAATAAACTGAATGCTTCGAAGGCTAGTGTAGCAGGGGCAGGGGTCTGGGGACCATGGTTTCAGGGGACATCTAAGTCAATTGGCATAATAAAATCTATTAAGAAAACATTCTGCATCCCACTTTGAAGAGTGGCGTCTGTGGTCTTAAACGCTAGCAAGCAGCCATCTAAGATGCATCAATTGGTCTCAACCCACCTGGATCAAAAGAGAATGAAGAATACCAAGGATACAAGGTGATTACGAGCCCAAGAGACAGAAAGGGCCACATGAACCAGAGACTACATCATCCTGAGACCAAAAGAACTAGATGGTGCCTGGCTACAACTGATGACTGCCGTGACAAGGAACACAACAGAGAACCCCTGAGGGAGCAGGAGAGCAGTGGGATGCAGGCCCCAAATTCTCATAAGACCAGACTTAATGGTCTAACTGAGACTAGAAGGACCCTGGTAGTCATGGCCCCCAGACCTTCTGTTGCCCCAGGACAGGAACCATTCCCGACGCCAACTCTTCAGACATGGATTGGACTGGACAATGGGTTGGAGAGGGATGCTGGTAAGGAGTGAGCTTCTTGGATCAGGTGGACACATGAGACTATGTTGGCCTCTCCTGCCTGGAGGGGAGATGAGAGGGTGGGCGGGTTAGAAGCTGGCGAAAAGGACATGAAAAGAGAGAGTGGAGGGAGAGAGCAGGCTGTCTCATTAGGGGGAGAGTAATTGAGGTGTGTAGCAAGGTGTGTATGGGTTTTTGTGTGAGAGGCTGACTTGATTTGTAAACTTTCACTTAAAGCACAATAAAAATTATTTAAAAAAAAAGCTGACTATTTGGGCTAGGTATTGAACATCCTGTTTTGTTGAGTTTGCTAGTTCTGGAACCTCGTTTTCTTATTTCTGTAAGGGGGATAAAATAGTCCCTACTTTACAGTGCTGTTGTAAGGATTCAATGGGAAAATTTCTTAGAACAAAGGTTAGAACAAAGTAAACATTGTATAATTATACGAGCTATTATAAAAAAAATAAAAAATAAATTTTTTTTTATTATTACAGTTATCACATAAGTAATTTGTTTTAGGCCTAGATGTCAAGAAACTACTTGTTTCTCTGGAAGATCAAATATATTGGACTGAATAAGAAATTCACATCTAATTGAAAAACTACAGTTCGCTCTGTGGCCCAATTTTTATACTTATATAGGGTCTTATGGCCTATATGAATGCATACTATCCAGCCATCCTGACAGTTTCACTCTCCTAGTCAGATTTTTGATATTCAAAGTTACATGGTATTACATAGAGTTTGATACACTGCCTTAAAATATCCTTTATGTGAATGCGACAGGCCGGAGTTAAATAACCAACCAATACAACTTTAAGACTTTTTTGGAACAACAACAAAAAAAGTGATGATTTTGTAGCTTAAACCTGGGGGCACAATAAAAAGCAAATACCCTGATTTTCCACAAAAGGATACTTTCTTTTGCTATCCAGAAAACAACTGAGGGCCTATGTGTGAAAAGGGCAAGCCACTGATTTCTGCCAGATACTTTACTTAATATGAATAGTACCTACGGAACTGTGAGAAGGAAAATAACTAGATGCGAAGAGCCAGTAGTGAGCGGGGGTGGGGTGGGGGGGGACATTTTAGTAGTCTTTTAGCATCTGAAATAAGAGAGAGAAGAAAGAAAAGACAGACGGGAAAGAAGAAAAATAGGAAAAAATTAGTTGAATGAAATGAACAAAACAAAATTCACTTCTGCTGGTGACTCAGCCATGACTTAGCTTTATGTGTGTCATTTGTAATGTGGTTAAAAATTGGCTAAAATGATGCAATGCTGGCACACATTAAAGCCACATCAGGATGTGAAAATTCCTCTCTGATGACATTTCTTATTATTTGCTGGTTCTTTGTTATTTCTAGCTTTTCTAGCTTCTTCAAAGTTTACCACCACTAATGCAAGGGATAGAACGAACTTCTGGAAGGGAAAGAAGACATATTGTACTGATTAAAAATTACAACCAGGCAAGCCAAATGACAGAGCTCTCCCAAAACCATTCAGTTATGCGGTGCCATGAATTCAAATGAAATATGTACATTTCCCAACTGTCTTATCTTTTTTTTTTTTTAACTTTTGAGAAGTGTTAGATTTTAGAACCCCTTTTCATTTCCTAGCATAATGTTTTATACCCAAAGAATGCTAAGGAAAGTCGATAAGCAAATGATTATTGTAAAAAATTTCTGAAGTGAAATAAAATGCAAACTATAGCATGCATTTTATAAACGTAAAATTAATAAGTTAATGCAATAACTGTTTCCATTCAGAATTAAATATAAAGAATCTAATTTAAAAAATGGCTTTGTTTTAAAACAGGTAACCGGTGTAAGTATCTTTGACTCAAGAACATGATATCAACTTAAAAATGGGGGCATACGTATTCTTCCATATTGGGTCTCTCTTTTGTTCTCTTTGTATCTTTGTATGAGTAGATGGAGAAACACAGATGGACCATTACTAGACGAATACACAGAAATAAATAAAATGAAGATGTCAGTGGCTAGGGAGTGGACCAGCTGCCTGATGGCTATCTTTTATTTGAGACTGCTGATTCCTGTAGGAAACTGCAAGGCGATTTTGCTGACACTGCTTCGCAAGCAAGCTCTGTACAGCGGAATGTGGTGGAAACTTGGCCTTTATTTGCCAAATTCATGTTGTGTGGACAATCTGAATTATTCTGAACCAATTCCCTTGACACCAAAAGTTTTCCACAGTTGCTTGAATTGTTGGTTTGATTTTGGTTTTACATCCCATTTAAAGTCTGTAATTTTCTTTTTAATTAACTTTTATTAAGCTTCAAGTGAACATTTACAATTCCAATCAGTCTGTCACATGTAAGTTTACATACATCTTACTCCCTTCTCCCACTTGCTCTCCCCCTCTTGAGTCAGCCCTTTCAGTCTCTCCTTTCGTACCAATTTTGCCAGCTTCCCTCTCTCTCTATCTTCCCATCCCCCCTCCAGTCAAGAGTTGCCAACACACTCTCCAGTGTCCACCTGATTTAATTAGCTCACTCTTCATCAGCCTCTCTCTCCCCCCCGCTGACCAGTCCCTTTCATGTCTGATGAGTTGTCTTCGGGGATGGTTCCTGTCCTGTGCCAACAGAAGGTCTGGGGACCATGGCCGCCGGGATTCCTCTAGTCTCAGTCAGACCATTAAGTTTGGTCTTTTTATGAGAATTTGGGGTCTGTATCCCACTGATCTCCTGCTCCCTCAGGAGTTCTCTGTTGTGCTCCCTGTCAGGGCAGTCATAGATTGTGGCCAGGCACCAACTAGTTCTTCTGGTCTCAGGGTGATGTAGGTCTCTGGTTCATGTGACCCTTTCTGTCTCTTGGGTTCGTAGTTGTTGTGTGACCTTGGTGTTCTTCATTTTCCTTTGCTCCAGGTGGGTTGAGCCAATTGATGCATCTTAGATGGCCGCTTGTTAGCACTTAGGACCCCAGATGCCACATTTCAAAGTGGGATGCAGAATGTTTTCATAATAGAATTATTTTGCCAATTGACTTAGAAGTCCCCGCAAACCATGTTCCCCAGACCCCAGCCCCTGCTTCGCTGACCTTTGAAGCATTCATTTTATCCCGGAAACCTCTTTGCTTTTAGTCCAGTCCAATTGGGCTGACCTTCCTTGTATTGAGTGTTGTCTTTCCCTTCACCCAAAGCAGTTCTTACCTACTGATTGATCAATAAAAAACCCTCTCCCTCCCTCCCTCCCTCCCCCCTTCGTAACCACAAAAGTATGTGTTCTTCTCAGTTTTTTCTATTTCTCAAGATCTTATAATAGTGGTCTTATACAATATTTGTCCTTTTGCCTCTGACTCATTTCGCTCAGCATAATGCCTTCCAGATTCCTCCATGTTATGAAATGTTTCACAGATTCGTCACTGTTCTTTATCAATGCGTAGTATTCCATTGTGTGAATATACCACAATTTATTTAACCATTCATCCGTTGACGGACACCTTGGTTGCTTCCAGCTTTTTGCTATTGTAAACAGAGCTGCAATAAACATGGGTGTGCATATATCTGTTTGTGTGAAGGCTCTTGTATCTCTAGGGTATATTCCGAGGAGTGGGATTTCTGGATTGTATGGTTTTTTTTTTTTTTTATGGTAGTTCTATTTCTAACTGTTTAAGATAACGCCAGATGGATTTCCAAAGTGGTTGTACCATTTTACATTCCCACCAGCAGTGTATAAGAGTTCCAATCTCTCCGCAGCCTCTCCAACATTTATTATTTTGTGTTTTTTGGATTAATGCCAGTCTAGTTGGTGTGAGATGGAATCTCATTGTAGTTTTAATTTGCATTTCTCTAATGGCTAATGATCGGGAGCATTTTCTCATGTATCTGTTGGCTGCCTGAATATCTTCTTTAGTGAAATGTGTGTTCATATCCTTTGCCCACTTCTTGATTGGGTTGTTTGTCTTTTTGTGGTTGAGTTTTGACAGAATCATGTAGATTTTAGAGATCAGGCGCTGGTCGGAGATGTCATAGCTGAATATTCTTTCCCAGTCTGTAGGTGGTCTTTTTACTCTTTTGGTGAAGTCTTTAGATGAGCATAGGTGTTTGATTTTTAGGAGCTCCCAGTTATCTGGTTTCTCTTCATCATTTTTGGTAATGTTTTGTATTCTGTTTATGCCCTGTATTAGGGCTCCTAGGGTTGTCCCTATTTTTTCTTCCATGATCTTTATTGTTTTAGTCTTTATGTTTAGGTCTTTGATCCACTTGGAGTTAGTTTTTGTGCATGGTGTGAGGTATGGGTCCTGTTTCATTCTTTTGTAAATGGATATCCAGGTATGCCAGCACCATTTGTTAAAAAGGCTATCTTTTCCCCAATTAACTGACACTGGTCCTTTGTCAAATATTAGCTGTTCATACATGGATGGATTTATATCTGGGTTCTCAATTCTGTTCCATTGGTCTATGTGCCTGTTGTTGTACCAGTACCAGGCTGTTTTGACTAGTGTGGCTGTATAATAGGTTCTGAAGTCAGGTAGAGTGAGGCCTCCCACTTTCTTCTTCTTTTTCAGTAGTGCTTTGCTTACCCGGGGCTTCTTTCCCTTCCATATGAAATTGGTGATTTGTTTCTCTATCCCCTTAAAATATGACATTGGAATTTGGATCGGAAGTGCGTTAAATGTATAGATGGCTTTTTGGTAGAATAGACATTTTTACTATGTTAAGTATTCCTATCCATGAGCAGGGTATGTTTTTCCACTTAAGTAGGTCCTTTTGAATTTCTTGTAGTAGAGCTTTGTAGTTTTCTTTGTATAGGTCTTTTACATCCTTGGTAAGATTTATTCCTAAGTATTTTATCTTCTTGGGGGCTACTGTGAATGGTATTGATTTGGTTATTTCCTCTTTGGTGTTCTTTTTGTTGATGTAGAGGAATCCAAGTGATTTTTGTACGTTTATTTTATAACCTGAGACTCTGCCAAACTCTTCTATTAGTTTCAGTAGTTTTCTGGAGGATTCCTTAGGGTTTTCCGTGTATACGATCATGTCATCTGCAAATAGTGATAGCTTTACTTCCTCCTTGCCAATCTGGATATCCTTTATTTCTTTGTCTAGCCTAATTGCCCTGGCTAGGACTTCAAGTACGATGTTGAATAAGAGCGGTGGTAAAGGGCATCCTTGTCTGGTTCCCGTTCTCAAGGGAAATGCTTTCAGGTTCTCTCCATTTAGAGTGATATTGGCTGTTGGCTTTGCATAGATGCCCTTTATTATGTTGAGGAATTTTCCTTCAATTCCTATTTTGGTAAGAGTTTTTATCATAAATGGGTGTTGAACTTTGTCAAATGCCTTTCCTGCATCTATTGATAAGATCATGTGGTTTTTATCTTTTGTTTTATTTATGTGATGGATTACATTAATGGTTTTTCTGATATTAAACCAGCCTTGCATACCTGGTATAAATCCCACTTGATCAGGGTGAATTATTTTTTTGATATGTTGTTGGATTCTATTGGCTAGAATTTTGTTGAGGATTTTTGCATCTATGTTCATGAGGGATATAGGTCTATAATTTTCTTTTTTTGTAATGTCTTTACCTGGTTTTGGTATCAGGGAGATGGTAGCTTCATAGAATGAGTTGGGTAGTATTCCGTCTTTTTCTATGCTTTGAAATACCTTCAGTAGTAGTGGTGTTAAGTCTTCTCTGAAGGTTTCGTAGAACTCTGCAGTGAAGCCGTCCGGGCCAGGACTTTTTTTGTTGGAAGTTTTTTGATTACCGTTTCAATCTCTTTTTTTGTTATGGGTCTATTTAGTTGTTCTACTTCTGAATGTGTTAGTTTAGGTAGGTAGTGTTTTTCCAAGACTTTATCCATTTCTTCTAGGTTTTCAAATTTGTTAGAGTACAATTTTTCGTAGTAATCTGAAATGATTCTTTTAATTTCATTTGGCTCTGTTGTGATGTGGTCCTTCTCATTTCTTATTCGGGTTATTTGTTTCCTTTCCTGTTTTTCTTTAGTCAGTCTAGCCAATGGTTTATCAATTTTGTTAATTTTTTCAAAGAACCAGCTTTTGGCTTTGTTAATTCTTTCAATTGTTTTTCTGTTCTCTAATTCATTTAGTTCAGCTTTAATTGTAATTTTTTTTAAAGTAATTAATCTGTCCAAACCGCATAGAAGGTAAAATTTATTTTTACTATTTTTATTAATATTTGAATAAAACAACTAATATCTTAACCCTGGAATCCAGTCATTTGCATTTTTAAGAAACTATTAATTCCTTAAAATGTGTTCGATAATTTGAAAGTACATTTTTTTTTTAGTAAAATGTAGCTAATTATTCCAGAAATAGCTAATTAAAAAAAAAAAAAAAATCCCATTGCTGTCAAGTGGATTCCAACTCATAGTGACCCTATAGGCCAGAGTAGAATAGCACCGTATGGTTTCCAAGGAATGGCTGGTGGATTTGAACTGCCAATATTTTGGTTAGTGCCGGGCTCTTAACCTTTGCATCACTAGGGCTCTGAAATAGCTGATTAGATGGATCAAAAATATATAAAAGACAGGTATAATCTACATTTTAAAATCATTAGAAAACATACAGAGTACATAGAATAAATAACTAAAACAAAACCGATTGCCATCAAGTTGATTCTGAGTCATAGTGACCCTACAGAACGGAGTACAACTGCCCCATAGAGTTTCCAAGGAATGGCTGGTGGATTCAAACTGCTGACTTTTTGGTTGGCAGCCACAGCTCTTAACCACTGCACCATCAGGGCTCCATATAGAATAAATAAATACCTACTAATACTCAGGAAACTCTGGTGGCATAGTGGCTAACCGAAAGGTTGGCAGTTTGAATCCACCAGGCACTCCTTGAAAACCCTATGGGGCAGTTCTACTCTGTCTTATAGGGTCACTATGAGTTGAAATCAACTCAATGACAATGGGTTTTTTGGTTTTGTATTAATAGTCAACCATAGATAAGCAATCACTTTAGGAGATATGTCCTTTCATTATTCCATTTAGCAGGTAGAAGGACTGAGGCAGTGCTGGGTCATTGAGCTGCAAAGCTACTGTTTTAGTTTCCTGTTATTATTGTAACAAATTACTAAAAACAACTTAACACAGGTTTATTATTTTACAGTTCTAGAAGTTAGCAGTCCAAAATGGGTTTCACTGAGCAAAATCAATGTGTTAGTAGGTCTGCATTCATTCTGGAGCCTCTGGAAGAAAATCTATTTCCTTGACTTTTCTAGCTTCTAGAGGCCACTTTACTCCTTGGCTTGTTGCCCCTTCCTCTATCTTCAAAGCCATCAGTGTAGTGTCTTCAAATCTTTCTCTCTGGCCTCTCTGTTTCTGTCCTCATATCTCCTTCTCTGACTCTTTTGCCTCCTTCTTCCAAAGACCCTTGAGATTACATTGAGCCTACCGAAATAATCCAGGATAATCTGCTTATTTTAAGATCCTTAATTTAAGCACATTTACAAAGTACTTTTTGCCATGTAAAGTAACATATTCACAGATTCTGGGGATTAGGACATGGACTTCTCTGGGGGGCAATTATTCTGTCTACCACAAACATCACATGGCATTCTAAAGTCAATGAGACCAGAAGGCAGAAACAAAAGAAATTTCAGGTCTTCTGTTTCTTCACATAGTTCTTATTTTGCATCTTATTGTGAAAGAGAGATTACAAGGACAGTCATGGCAAAGGGCAGATATTTTGAAAGAAGTACCTGCTCAAAGCCTACAATGGTATGATAATCTGGCCCAGTATGAAAAAATAACTGTGATAGATGGGTCATTTGACTTAGTTAATCAAACAGTAGTATAATGTCCACTTATTAATCATCTAATATTTCGATAAGATCTATATGTAATACAAAAGGACCAGCTCTCAAGAAGCTAAAGTCTTGCTACAGAGATAATTTTACCCCACATGAAACCATTAAGCAATTACCAAGATAGTAAATAAAAACTAAGTTGTATTTAGAAAAGGAGTCCTGGTGGTACAGTGGTTAAAGTGCTCAGCTGCTGACCAAAAACATTTGGCTGTTCCAAGCCACCAGCTGCTCCTTTGGAGAAAGATGTGGCAGTCTGCTCCCATAAATATTACAGCCTTGGCAACCCCATGGGGCAGTTCTACTCTGTCCTTTAGGGTCTCTGTGATTCAGAATCAACTCAACATCAGTGGGTCTTTGGTTAGTGTATTTAGGAATCTGCTGTCCCTACTGTGAAGTTGGAGCCCCGGTGGCACAGTGGTTAAGAGCTATGACTACTAACCAAAAGGTCGGCAGTTGGATAATAGAAGGAAAATCTGAAGAATCAATGGGCACCATAATGCTAATAGAAATAGTGGAGCCTTGGAAATGACACAGTGTTCATTAAAGAGACAAGGAAATCTTAGTCTTTTCAAAAAAGGGTAAAAAAAAAAAAACTCACCAGTGGCAAATCCACATAGGATGTGGGACAGATTAGAGAAGAAAATTTAGATTCATTAATTCATCCATTCAACAAATGTTTATTTTTTGAATACCTATGAGGTACCAGACAGTATGCAAATACCGGAGATCAAATGTTGAAAAGCTTGTAATTACACTGGGGCCTTTTATTTTCTTGCAATTCCATTTTTGCTTAGAGCTCAAAATTACAGTGAAGGAATATTGGCCTGGCTGTTATCCTCTAAGAAGTCTTAACATTTTTTGGGTCAGGGCTCTATACACCAAAACTTAGAGAAGAAGACTATTTGAGCTGGAGTATAGACTTAACAGGATTAATGTTCTGCATGGGCTGTTTTGCCTTGAATTTATGAAGTTTGTCACTTAAATATGCAATCTCTGATACTACATATAAAGTTGATAATCTTGCTGGAGTTTTAGTCTCTGCGGCTATACTGGGAAGGCCAGTGGGGCTGGGCTTAGGTCTCAGATGTCGAATGAGTCTGAAATTGTGCCAGCTTTGTCTTCAAATGAAATGTGCCCACTAAATAAGATAATTGAAATGAGAGAGCTGGTAGCAGCCTCAACCAGTGAGAATAGCTTTCCAACTGCAAAGGACTGGATCAGGATGGGATTTTTAGCCTCTTTAGAAAAATTCATATCCTCAGAAAAAGGAATGTAATAGCAGGAGGTAGATTTTAGACAATTCAATAGACCACATTTAGGGAAGAAAGAAAGTAGAGTTTAGGTAAGAGGAGAACAAAGAAATGTGTAGAAAGCATGCCACAGAATGTGAGAACTGACAGAAAAAAACCACCAAGTCTGCAAGTAACAGAGAACTCATTCATTTTGTAGCTCTAATACATCTTTATTATTTGGGGACTTTATATTAAGCAAGGATTACTGGGAATTAATTAGATAATTATCTAGTTTTCCCCTTACATTTCACGACCTAACTTGAATATTTTGACTCAAAGATTATAATTGTACTAGTGATCTGAAAAAGATAATCTTATTTCTTTTGATAGAGCTAGAATTTGGAAGACAGGTCAAATTTAATTTTAATAAATATGATTCAACTTTCATCTATAAGATCTTAGAGAAATCGGAAATTAAATCATTTAAGCCCAAAACTTTCTAAAAATTAAATACAAAATCTTTGGAAATGGATTATATCATACCGTGCCTTTGTTAATAAGTTGCCGTTGTGTGCTGTCGAGTCGATTCCAACTCATAGAGACCCTACGTGACAAACTATCCCATTAGGGTACCTAGCCTGTAATCTTTACGGGAGTAGATTGCCAGGTCTTTTCTCCTGGAGAGCTGCTGGGTGGGCTCCAATCATCGATCTTTCAGTTAGCAGCTGAGCACTTAAGCATTGTGAGACCAGGGCTTCTTTGTTAATAAGTTATATTTAGGGAGCCGTGGTAGTACAGAGGAAACCCTGGTGGCATAGTGGTTAAGTGTTACAGCTGCTAACCAAGAGGCTGGCAGTTCAAATCTGCTAGGCATTCCTTGGACACTCTGTGGGGCAGTTCTACTCAGCCCTATATGGTCGCTGAGTCGGAATCGACTTGACGGCAGTGGGTTTGGGTAGTACAGAAGTTAAAGTGCTCAGCTGCTAACTGAAAGGTCAGTGGTTCGAAACCACTAGCTGCTCTGTGGGAGAGAAGATGCGGCAGTCTGCTTCCATAAAGATTTACAGCCTTGGAAATCCTACCAAGCAGTTCTACTCAGTCCTATAGGGTCACTATGAGTTGGAATTGACTCCATGGCAGTGGGTTTGGTTTTGGTTTATACATAATTTATGTCACTTTGAGGAGTAAGGTATGCCTGACCCAAGCCATGGTATTTTCAATCACCTCATATGCATGCGAAAGCTGTAAAATGAATAAGGAAGACCAAAGAAGAATTGAAGCCTTTGAATTACAGTGTTGGTGAAGAATATTGAATATACCACAGACTGCCAGAAGAACAAAAAAATATATCTTGGAAGAAGTACAGCTGGAATTCTCCTTAGGAGCAAGGATGGTAAGACTTCATCTCACATACTTTGGATATGCTATCAGAAGGGACCTGTCCCTGGAGGAGGACATCATGCTTGGCAAGGTAGAGGGTCAGTGAAACAGAGGAGGACCCTCAACAAAATGGATTGACACAGAGGCTGCAATGATGGGCTCAAGCATAGCAATGATTGTGAGGATGGTGCAGGACTGGGTAGTGTTTTGTTTTGTTGTACATAGGGTCGCTATGTGCCGGAACTGACTCAGCAGCACCTAACAACAACAACATACATATTTTGACATTCCCTTGGAAATTTGGTATTATCATTGCTAAATCACACATGGGATTGCATTATGTTGAAGGAGGCCTTTTGCCCTAAGAGAATTGATTTCAGAATACAACTCGAGGGTACTGGGTTACTCCTTTAAAATATTTGTCTTTTGTTTTCTCCCTCTGTTTTAGTTTTGCTTTCTACTGGCAAAGCTCTAATGTGCTTCTAATCTGCTTCTGTATTTTATGTACAGATGTTTGTGTAAAACTCTGAAATTGGCCCTATATACCCAGAAGAAACAAAATACTTGGGCTTAGTACCAGGAATTTCTGATTTAAGGCTGCCCGGTGGTCACAGTCACTGACTTCTGGGTTTAAAGCTCTGAACCAGGTAAAGGGTGATGCTATTTCCTAAGGAAATAATTCATAAATAAAACATTTCCAAGCTCTAGCCCAGGTTCCTTCTCTCTGGAACAGAGATAGACGTAAAGAATTCAGTGAAAGAGGTTTTCAGTTTCTTAGAATTTGTGATATAGAATTTTATATTTATTGCAATATAATTTGAAAAGTAATAGACAGGCAGAAAAATTATTGGCATTTTCATTGCTGAAAGTATTTTACAAGCATTCAGGGCCAGTGGTTCAGGTAGTATTTGCTGTAAACCAGAGATTGTTAATCAGGGGTCCATATTAGAATCGCTGGCAGGGCCAGCTTCATGGACGTGCAACCTTCTTTATTCAGTAGGTGGAAGGTAGAATGTGTTTGTAGAATGTACACAGATGAAGAAGTGAAATAAAAACAGCTGAGTTAGTTTTGTACAGTATTTCAACGGTTCTGGTAAAAAAAATCCATATACATGTATGAGCTACTAAATGTGAGTTGTGTGACTATGACTGCACATGAGTTAGATACTTTTACATTTAAAACTGTCATTGCACAATATGAAAATGAACTGCAACATTCATGCTAATAATTCAAAATTTTAATTTTTCTTTTTAAAAATGACACTAAACAAAGTAAAAAGACATCAGGACAAGTTGAGATATTGGTGAAAAAGGGGAGAAACTTTATATTTATATTTATAAAATATAAACTTTATATCTTCATACATATTTTTAGTACATATTTTTTCTGACTTTTTAATGGGTGACCCCACATTTTCATTTTGCACTGGACCTTGCAAATTACAAAGCTAGCTCTGATCATTGAAAAAGTTTTGAAAAACAAGATACCCAGATTTATACTCAAACCTACGAAATCTCCGTCGTCCAGGCAGAGTGCCTAGGCATGTGTACTTTTTAAAATTTCATTTTAAAATAGAAGATTCCAGTTAGTATCTTTGATTAAGAACCACAACTACAGACAATTAGGAGAAGACATCAGTGCTGACTGGAGTGGTCAAGAAAGGTTTAATGAAAAATTCGAATAGAGTCTTAAATGAAAAACAAGGTTTAGTTGAGAATAAGTTTAAATGGGAGTCTTGGGGTGGTGCAAATGGTTAACACACTTGGCTGCTAACTGAAATTTGGAGATTTGAGTTTACTCAGAGGCACCTCAGAAGAAAGGCCTCGTGATCTACTTCTGAAAAATCAGTCATTGAAAAACGCTATGGAGCACAGTTCTCCTCTGATACCGTGAGGTTGCCATGAGCTGGAATTGACTCCACGGCAACTGTTTTTTGTTTTTAAAATTTAAATGAGGATTTCCCTCATTCGAGGGGGAAAACTTCAATAAGATGGATTGATACAATAGCTCCAACAATGGACTCAACACCAACAATTATGAAGATGGCACAGAACGAGGCAATGTTTTGTTCTGTTATATATAAGGTTGCTGTAAGTTGGAGACTGCTCGATGGCAACTAACAACAATAAGTTTAAATGGGAGTCCCTGGGTGGTGCAAACAGTTAATGTGTTTGGCTGCTAATCAAAAGGTTGGAGGTTCGAGTCCACCCAGAAGCACCTTGGAAGAAAGTCCTGATGATCTACTTCTGAAAATAAATCAGCCATTGAAAATCCTATTAAGCACAGTTCTATTTTGACACACATAGGGTGGCTGTGAGGTGGACTGAAATTGAATGCAACTGTTTTGTTTTAAGTTTAAAAGGAATAATATTAAAGCTAAGCACATAATGAACAAAAACATCAAGGACGTGACAAATACAGAACACCTGAAAAGGGTGGAGAGACAGTTGTCTTGGGAAAAAGAAGTAGGTGGATGATTGGCTGGGTGACTCCCAATTATGAAGGATTTTTAGAATGAGGCCTAATCCTGAAAAAATTGGAGAGAAAAGACAGTTTCTGAGAAACTGATATAGCACTTTGTGCTGAAGAGATTACTGAAACAGTGGACAGATGGGAGACAGGAAAGACAGTGAGTATGATACTGCAGATTGTCAGGCAATAGATGACAAAGCCCTAGCAGAGTATGTTAAAAAATGTAACTTAAGAAATAAATTTCTTCCACCTCTACTTTTTGGAAGTGTTTGAACAGGATTGGTGTCAATTCTTCTCTAAATGTTTAGTAGAATTCCCCAGTGAAACCTGATGCAGAGCTTTTTTCTGTTGGGAGGTTTTTAATAACTGCTTCAATATCTTAACTTATCTTGGATCTGGTGAGATTTTCTGGTTCCTCTTGAGTCATGCTGGGTAGTTTGTATGCACTTAAAAATTTGTCCATTTCATCTAAGTTACCAATTTTGTTGGTGTACACTTGTTCATAGTATTCTGTTGTGGTTCTTATTACTGTTGGGTTTGTTGTAATGTTTCTGCTTCCATTTCTTATTTTGGTTATTTGCATTTTTTCTCTTTTTTTCTTTGTCAGTCTACCTAAAGGTTTGTCAATTTCATTGATCTTTTCAGAGAACCAGCTTCTGGTTTTGTTCACTCTCTCTTTTATTTTTCTATTTTCTATTTCATTTTTACCTGCTCCAGTTTTTGTTATTTCCTTTCTTCTGGTAGCTTTGCTCCTTTTTCTAGTTCCTCAAGTTGTAGAGTTAGACTATTGATTTGAGTTCTTCCTCCATTTTTAATGCAGGCATTTATTACTATAAATGTCCCTCTGAGGACTGCCTTTGCTGCATCACATAGGTTTTGATATGTTTTCATTTTAGTTCAAGTCCAGGTTTTTGTTTTTGTTTTTAACTTCTCTCTTAATTTCTTCCTTGTTCTATGGGTTGTTTAATAATGAGTTTTTTAATTTTCATACATTTGCCTGTTTTCCTTCTGCTATTAATTTCTAGTATTATTCCTTTGTGGTTAGAGAAAATATTTTGTATAATTTCAATCTTTAAAACTTATTGAGGCTGGTTTTGACCTAGCATATTGTCAGTCCTGGAGAATGATCTTTGTTGTGCACTGGAGAAGAATGAGTATTGTTCAGATGTTGGGTGGAGTGTTCTATATACGTCTATTAGGTCTAATTGGTTTATTATGATGTTCAATTCCTATCATTCCTTACTAATTTTCTTTCTAGATGTTCTGAAATTTAACAAATGTAAAATTAACAAGTGAATGGTATGAAAACATCAGCTAAGATGACTTATACTCTGATACCTGAATGTTGGCCAAAGCAAATCAACCACTGCAGTCCTTCGGCACATGCAAGAGGATAAAGATTATTAAAGACATAATGTCTTTTTTTTAATTATAATTAATTTTACATTTCAGATTTTCTAAATGCTTATTAAATAATCATTTCATAGCTTTTTTCTCTGAAAATGTCAAATAGCGTGCAGAATATTTAATGGATTTCCAGGGACTATGGGATTCATAGATGACACTTTGAGCAACAATGGGTCAAACTATGGTGCTGACCCTAAGAATGAAGTGGAAAGATCAGAAGCAAGAAACAATATGAAGGAAGAATTAGAGAATTTGTTGGCTGATTGGGTGTAAATGACTAATGAATGGAGGAATCAAGAACTGGGAGAATGGTTGCCAAATTCAAAAACTGGGATGTAAGAACAGATAATAAATTTGGTTTTGGACAAAGTAATATAATGGTAGAACAATAGAAATTAAAAATTGCCCCTGATAGCAGCTGTCTATGGTCAATCACACGGGTAAGATCTGCTAATAAGGATTTTATTTTATCTGGAGAGGCTGAAGTTACGAGAGCAGATGAACACTCCAAAGTAGAGGCTTTAAATAGAGACGATCTTGGCAAAAATCGACAGAGGTAAGAAGAATATTATCAAAAGAAGACGAATTTAGAGAGGTATCAGAAGCTGGATTGAGATAGCATCACAGGAGCCAATTGAATGTTTTATCTAAAATGCACATTAACTAGGCAGCAAATTGGTGTGTCTGAATTCAGAGCATATTTTTACAACTATCCTATTTCCTGATCCTTTTATCTCTTTCGTTTTAATAGTGTGCTCATTTTGATAATGCTTTAATGATTGTGGTTCTCCTTTTGTACCAGTTTCTAAATTTATATTTTATTGCTCAGGGCATTTATGTTGATGTAAATGGGAAAGAAAAGATTGCATTTCAAATTCCTATTAATATTTATTATTGTCATGAAGCAAGAATGTTCAGCCTAATTGATAGTCCTATAATTCAAAAATCTCCCAGATGTATTATCTTATCAGTTATATTTCCTGATAGAATTTTTTTCAGTGTCATTTTATACTGTGTAACTCACAGAGACAAGTACTGAAATTGGTAAGGGAGGAGATAAAAAATCATGCACAGGCACAAAACATAAAATATGCAGGAATAAACTTGGGATATGTACAAACCCTTCTGAGTGACACAGAAGACTTGTGAGCAAATAGAAACATATTCTTTGTTTTTGGTTAAGATGAATATAAATATATTAGTTCTCCATAGAATAATCTATAAATTTAATTAACTCCAATAAAACTAGTAATATATCTTTAAATATTTGAAACTAACAAGTTGATTCCAACTATTTCAAATATTTGGAACTAACAAAAGTTGGTTCCAATTTTGCTATGGAAGCCCAAAGAAGGAAGGAAATGAGAGAAAGGAATACCCCATTAGACACTGAAACAAAGGCCTCTGGGGGGAAAAAAAAAAAAAAAAAAAAAAACCATTGTGGTAATCCCACATGAATAAACAGACCAGTGGAAAAGAATAGAAGATTCAGAAATAAATCCTATATGGAAATATAGCATATAATGAAAGTGGCATCTCAAAACAGTGGGAGAATAGGTAGACTTTTAGTGAATAATTATAACAACTGGATATCCATTTGGAAAAATATTATTGTTGTTGTTAACTGCCATTGATTTGACCCCCAACTCATGGTAAACCCATGCAAAATAAAACAAAATGCTGCCTTGTCCTGCCATACTTTGTATTATACACAAGAATAAATTGCACATAGACCAGAGATCTAAATGTTAAAAATAAAATGAAACCATAAAAGGACTAGAAGAAGACATAGTTGAATTCCTTCACACCATAAATGTAGGGAAAGCTTTCTAACTATGCCTTAAAATCCAGATGCAATAAAAGAAACAATTAACAAATTGTACTATAGTAAACAACAGCAAAAAAAAAAAATCCTTTTGGCATGGCAGATAAATACCATAAGCAAGGTCAATACAAACTGGGAGACCACATTTACAACATTGAGTACAGGTAAAGATCTACCATCTCTAACCTGTAAAAAAAAAATCTTTAAAATGAAGGAGAAAAAAGAGCAAAAAATGTATTAGAAAAATGGTCATACGACATGAACAGGCAGTACTGAAAAAACCAAAAAACCAAACCCAGTGCCGTCAAGTCAAGTCCGACTCATAGTGACCCTGTAGGACAGAGTAGAACTGCCCCATAGAGTTTCTGAAGAGCACCTGGAGGATTCTAACTGCCGACCCTTTGGTTAGCAGCTATAGTACTTAACCACTATGCTACCAGGGTTTCCAAGTACACAGAAGGCATATATAAATAACTCCAAAACACAGAAAAATGTTCAACTTAACTCAATAAGATAAACTCAATTTAAATTGAAGTATCATTTTTCACCTTTTAAATTAGAAAAAATCTAGAAGCTTGACAACACAGAGACTGAGGGCACTCTGAACTCATTGCTAGTGGGAATGCAAAACTGTACAACTCTTCTGGAGAGGAGCAAAGCTTCACAAGCATTTATTCTTCAACCCAGAAATCTCACTCCTAGAATTTCACCCTAATGATATACTTAGAACATTACAAGGAAAAAAACAAATACACCCAAGGTTATTTGTTGCATGTTTGCAGTAGCTACGTATTGGAAACTATCTAAATGTCCATGAGTGCATGGATAGGTTGCATAAACAATGATACAGCCACATAAGGGAGTATTACGTAGTGATAAAAAAAACCCTGAGGAAGGCCCCCATGAACTGATATGGAATGATTTTCAGGATACATTGTTAACTAAAACAAAACAAGGTACAAAATGGTATGTATGTATGATGTAGTTGTGGAAGTATGGACTCCCAAAGAAACACAGGAAGAATAATCAAACTAATTAAATCTGTTTTCTATAGAAAATGAATGGGAACGGAGTGGAAGGTGTAAGATTTCACTAATTATATCATTTTTTACAGTTCTGACTTTCGAGTCATATGAATTTTTTATATATCAAAAAATAAAGTGAAATAATAAAGAGGGGAATCCAAAATGTAACACAAACAGAAAAAAAGTAGCTTAGCTGTATATTAAATAAATAACAAAAACACACAGAGGATAATAAAAAAGAATTTCACTAACTTTTGAAAACAGTACTCTGATTGTATACCTCAGTGGGCTATATTCTAAGGACAGAAAGAATTGTTAATGGAAAAGTCATCGAATTTATTGGATAGGTTTATATCTGATAGTGGTATTAGTGTAGCAAATCTGAAACTGTTTTGTGTGCATATAGGATTGAGCAAGTAAATAAATATATTGATATTTGGGGGGAGTAGGTATCTTACTGTAGACGGAAGATGCAAATCTGAAATAGGAAAAGGGAAGGGAAAAAAATCTGTGCTTTGGATTTGAATTAAAGGTATCAGTATAAACTAATGATTTTGAAAAAGTACATATTTTCTTGCTCTATCCATGTGAGAGCCATGGTGGCACAGTGGTTACAGTTCTTGGCTGGAAACCAGAAGTCTGGCAGCCGTTTCACAGGGAAAGATTTCTGTTTCTGTAAAGATTTACAGCCTTGGAAACCCTATGGGGCAGTTCTACTCTGTACTACAGGATTGCTGTGAGTTGGAATCAATTCAACGGCAGTGAGTTTGGAAAAGAGGCAATACAATGTTAGCCTAAAATATATTTTTATGTCAGAAAGTAAAAGCTCAAAAACTGATGGGGACACGAGAAAAGGATAAAAGAGTTGCCTGAAGGGACTCCCACTTGCTAAACCGGGGACAACTTGAGCATGAAAATGATTAATGGCAAAAATGAGTTAATAACATGCTGCTGAATAATAATAATACGATAAAGAACCCATTATTCTCAATGGAAAGAAAAAGGAAGAAAAGAAGCAAAGAGAGAAGGAAGGAAAGAAGGGAGGAAGAGTAGAGAAGAGAAATCTCTTGTTTAAAATTGAAAGCCAACTAATAAATGTAGAAAATGATAGAGTAAGAAAAGCATCACTTTGCATCCTCAGTAATAACTGATTCACGCAAAAACTACCAGTGGGTACTAAAACCACTGGGTGAAGTATTATCAGGCACAGTATTTACATTATTTATTAATTACAAATGAAAATAAAATATCTTTATACTAGATAAACCTAGCAAATACACCTTATCCAAGTGATCAAAACTAACGCCAATATAATGGGAAAAAGACACCAATGAGCCCCCAACTCATGCCCTGAGGAGTACCTATATAACCTATGCAGCATTCCTGACAAGAAATGTCTGCCCTGAAAATAATCATGAGGGAACAATCAGACAAATAAAAATTGAGGAACAATTTGCAAAATAACTGATCTGAATTCTTCAGAAAACGCCAATGTCATATAAAGACAAAAGAGGAAAAGTAAACTAAATATACATGACATCTAAATGCAAGGCATGCTGTTGATTGGCTCCTAGACTTAAAAAAAAGAAAGAAGCTGTAAGAGACCTTATTGGGATAAAAAAAAAAAAATTGGGATAATTGATGAAATTAGAATATGAACTGTATATTAGATAATAGCATTGCATAAATGTTAACTTTTATGACAGTGATTATATATAGGATTTTCATAAACTGTGTGTTTATATAGCATTTGTCCTTTTTTTAAAGAAATACATGCTGAAATATTTGGCAGTAAAGTGTTATAAGACCTACAACTAGCTCTTAAATGCCTCAGCAAATAAATTGATGAATTAATAAATAATTAAAGTGTATGTTTATTAGCGAGAGAGAGGGAAAGAGAGAAAGAGGGAGAGACTTTAGGAATATGTGACAAAATCTTAACAAGTGGTGAATCCAGGGTGAAGGTTACATAAGAATTGTTTTATTATTCTTACCTCTCTTCTGTAGGTTTGAAATTTTTCAAAATAAAAAGTTAAGAGGAGGAAAAAAAAAAGGGTATGCATAGGCATATAAATCAGGGACAAAAATAGCTATGTATCTCTACCCATCCCTGATATCACAGCCATGACCACAACTTAGCTCTACGGTCAGCGCTGTCCCAGAGTATCTCCCTACTCAGGGAGGGAGCAGGAGATTATGCGGTTTTAAAACGGTGTGCTACCCTTCACCAGGAAGGACAATGGGCCCACTGCTGATAAGGCACATGCCTCCAGCTCTCTTCCATGAGGGATCATGGATTTACATTTCTGTGTCCATATTCTGTGTCATTAAATCAGCTGCCTTGAAAAGGGGTATGGAGAAGAATAAGGAAGAAAAAAAATAATTTCTCACTGAGTTTTATTGGTGGAGGGTGAATTAGTCAACAAATACTACAACCACCAGCCTTGAGATCAATCTGGTTGTAACTTAGCCTTGGAGTTCTTGACCCAAGATGGAAAGGATACTAGGCATCTAATTCAGACCACAGGGATCCCATCTAGCCCTCACTGTTTTAATTCTGGTGCCAATCCAAAAATTTGGCTTTTTTTTTTTGGCGGGGGGGGAGGAACTGGTTCTTTTTTACTATAATTTTGAATGAGTTCCTCTGACCCTTCCTTAGAAATAGACCAAACTCATGGATCGGGTCTCAAATCTGATCTAAACTCATGTGGGTGAGTGATGTAGGTGGGTATGTTTTTGGATAACAGGTTCCTGGTGTGGGAATAAGACCCCAGAGATCAGGCTTCCTGAAACAGAGCCCTGAGAACTACCTTGGTCCTGCGCAGACCTACAGGAAGGGCCAGACTTGATGTGGCTTTTGGCTAGAGGAGAGGGAACAGACTGTGCTGGGAAATTTGCTACTTGGAAAGTCTATTTTAAAAAAATGTGGGCTGGCAAATTTTGACGTCTTTACAAGGCTACATGTAAGATAATTAAGAGTAATTTATCTTAAAACAAAAAAAAAAACCTTATATTTCTATTAACTTCAGCTTAAAAATAACTCTAAAATAAAACCTTGCACCTCTTAGATGTTGACTCAATGTTAAACATCTGGAAAGCCAGAGATTCTTTATTCCAGGCCCAATTTTAGTGCAGACTCTCTTATACGATGGAACAAATTGCTCACTTTATTACCTCCCATCAGTTTATGCAATCATTGGGGAATAACAATCCTAACCTTTCTTTCAGATGGCCCCTTAAGAATAACTAATAAACATCAAGGGATCTTGCCTGGCAGTTACCAAATACTATGTAAATTTATATTGATTAAAACAATTCAATTTTATCATAATGGTTCAAATTTTATAGAAATATATTCTATTTTTAAAATTTCCTTGATGATTTTTCTAACAAGGAAAATTATCACTTTCATGTAGCAAAGGATAAAAACAGTTTTTAGAAATATTTATAGTGGGTGGGGTGAAGGTGAAAATTAGTTATATTAGATGGAGTTGATATAATTGAGTGAAAATTATTTGTATATTTAGAAGCATTATAGAAAAGTAAAGAGCTTAAAAAAAGGATTTCAGGGGCAATTTAGAAACATTTTCAACAAGCTTTATTATGCACATTGTATAAGTTTCTAAAAATTTCCACCAAAAATGGCTCAGTGGTTCCATGAGTAGAGTTAATCCACCAAAAGATGGTACTTATCTGAAAAATTCACCTTTATAACAAAATAAAACTCTTCCCAATTAGTCAGTTAACTAAGACATAAATGTCATTTTCCATTTTGGGGAAGCATGGAGATTTAACATTTTTCACTTTGGGGAAGCATGGAGATTTACAACCTCTCAATAAATATTCTTTGGCCATATACGTGTGATCTTCTTTCTGCCCTGAACAAGAATTTTTCCTCACATCTTTACCTGGGTTACTCTTATTTATCTATAAGAATGCTACTAAAATTTTACTGCTCTGACAACTAAGACTGTCCTACATGCCATCATAACTCAGGCCCTTCTCCCACTCAGAATATTTCCCACATTGATTTTTATTGTGTATCTGCATTTCGCTCTGTGTTATAATTTTCTGCAGGGCAGGGGGCATGTTTGTCACATTCATGGTTTTATCTCCAGCTCCCAGCATAGAGCTTAAAACTTGATGCTTAACAAAAACAAAAACAAAAACTTTCTCCTTAATTATATTGGTTAATCAGGCAAAACTGTTTAGCATCATTCTTTTTGGTTAGCATGCTATTCTTTATCCTGGAACTGAGTCCCCCAACCCCACCACTTTCACCTTTATGCTTATTTTCTGATGGGATCATTTCCAGTTACCCTACAGGCCTCAATTTCAATAATTTCCCTGTTAGGAAGACTTCCTTTGAACTTTTGGTCAGGGTTTGGCACCCCTTCTGTGTTCTACTCCAGCATTCTATACTCCCCCTGTTACAACTTTTATTGGGCAGGACTGTATTTGCCTTTTACTTTTCTCTGTCTTCCACCAGAATGTAAGCTCCATGATGGTAAGGACCTTGCCATATAGTTAACCTTTGTATCACCACCATGTTGTCACATGATGCCATGGTAGTATGCACTGAACCTATGTTTGTTGGGTGAATAGGATTTCTCAAGAACGTCATGGCATTGACTTAGTCATTGAATGTGAGTTTCTGTCAACACAATGATAATGATTTTTCCCTTTTATCTTTAGGTCTACTTCAACAAACCCACGTGTCTTTTTCCATTGATTAAACCTGAAAAGAGGTTTATATGTCTTAAAATTAAATCTCAGCTACAAACATGTCTGGACTTATAAATGACCTTCTTGGCACATTTTTCTCACTCATGAATAATTGTAATCCTTCCCTCTATTGTGGTTCTTCCCCTTTGCCTTCAAACATAATAAAATCTTTTCAATCTTAGGGTAAAAAAAAAAAAAAAAAAACTGTATCTTCTACCCTAGTCACTATTCCAATTTTCCTTTTCATTTACTTGATACCCTCCTTAAATAAAAGAGCCATTCCTACACATCTATGGATAACTAACTTTTGACAAGGGTGCTAAGCCATTCAATGGGGAAAGAAGAGTCTCTTCAAAAAATGGTGTTGGGAAAACTGGATTTCCAGACGCAGATAAATGAAACAGTATGCATGCTTCACACCATACACAAAAACAAATTAAAAAATGGATTAAAGGCCTAAATGTGCAATCTAAAACTACAAAATTCCCAGAAAAAAATCCATGGCAATGTTGTCAGGTCTAGCTTTTAACAATGGATTATCTAAAATAATAACAAAAGTACAAACAGCAAAAGACAAAATAAATGGCACCTCACAAAAATTAACTTTGTTAATCAAAAGACTTCACCAAAAAAGTGAAAAGACAAGCTACTGACTGGGAAAATATCTTTGGAAACCATATATCTGATAAGAATCTAATAACCAAAGTATATATAAAACTTTGACAACTTAACAACAAAACGAACAAATATAAATGTAAAAATGCCTGTTACACTCATTCCGACCCAATCATAAAACAGACAAATGACTTGAATAGACATTTCATTGACGAGGACATTAGTCACCAAACAAATGAAAAGATGCTTAACGTCATTAGTCATCAGAAATATGCAAATCAAAACCACAATGGGATACTATTTCACTCCCACCAAACCAAACCAAACCCACTGCCATCTAGTCAATTCTGACTTATAACACCTGGTGAAGGAGTGGTGATTTAGGAAATAATATTGGAGTCATTATTCCCTGTCCTTGAGCATAGAGAATGTGACCCAGCTGGAGCTGGGCTCACAAGGACTCACAAGTACACATCAACTGGGCCCTGAGGAATAAAGACAATAAATAGAATAATCTTGGAAAATATCTTTTAGGGAACCTTTCACATAAGCCGGAACACAAAAGACTTTCCACTCCTATCTTTTTCTGTTAACATTTAGTGAATAGAAATTTGTTGGACCAATGAAGATCCTCCTGACTGTCATTATTGAAACCTGTACCAATGATAGTTAAGAAAGACAATTCAAAATGTAAGATGACAGTTTCTAGCCAATCTGCAAAAAGGTGAAGCTTTCAATGGTTTTGCCCATGTGTAATGTTAACATACACTGATGACTGTAACCTTCTCTGGACTCACACAGGCATGGCTGTGGCAGTGTGCTTGTATGTTTCCCCCCTTCTGTCTATTCTGTAATATTCTCTGGACTTGGGAAGACATTAGCTCTAGCAACATGCTTGTCCACTTCCCACTTTTGTCTTTTTGAATACATGCCGAATAAAACTTTTTTTGCTTTACTAAACTTTGTGATGTTTTTTCCGCTACAACAGTGGTTAAGTGCTCGGCTGCTAACTGAAAGGTTGGCAGTTCAAACCACCAGCCACTCTGAGGGAGAAAGATGCAGCATTCTGCTTTCATAAAGATTACAGCATTGGAAACCTATGGGGCAGTTCTACTCTATCCCATCGGGTTGCTATTAGTCAGAATCTACTTGATGGCAATGGGTTTTTTAGGATGACTAACATTAAAAAAAAAAAAATGTGGATGAGAATGTGGGGAAATTGGAACCCTTATCCATTGCTGGTGGGTATGCAAAATGGTACAGTTGTTGTGGAAAACTATGTAGTAGTTCCTCAAAAAAACTAAAAATAGAACTGACATATGACCCAGTAATTCCACTCCTAGGTATATACCCACAAAAATTGAAAGCAGAGACTCAAACAGAGACTTGTACACCAATGATCATTGCAGCTTATTAGTGGTTACCAGGGGCAGAAGGGAGAGGGAAAGGGGAGAGTGTTAATGGTGATGGAAAAAGCACATTGATTAAGGGTAGGGTTGCACAGCCAATTATTGTAATTGCTGTCAATAAGCTGTATACCTGTAAAAACTTGAATTGGTAAAAGTTGTGATATATTTACAATAATGAAAAAAAAAAAAAAAGTAACTGCTGAAGCGGCTTATGTACAACCAAAGACCTCGTGGGATTTGGTTCCTTAGCCTGGACGTTTAGAGAGATGGTTTCATGGGACATTTCAGTTAACTGGCCTAATAATGTATTTAGTGCTTTTGTTCTACCTCCTTGTTCTTTGTGTAGTGCCTGGGGTCTTAAAAGCTTGCAGTCAGCAATTCAGGGCACTACAGTTAGCCTCTGTTCACCTGGGAAAAAAAAAAAAAGGAGCAACAGAAAAAGGAGAGTCAGCAATAGGAGGAGGATTTGGAATGTGTGGCTAATTGTCTCCTTTAACAACTGCCTCCTTGGCCATAAGACCAGAGGAACTGGATGGAACCCAGCTACTATTACTAAACATTTTGATCAAAGATTCTATAGAAGAATCTTTGATCAAAAGGCAGATTAAACAGAAGAGAATTTCAAATTCTCATGGATTCCAGACTTTCTTGAGCTGTGGAGGCTAGATGAACTCCTGGAATTATTGCCCTGAGATAATCTTTAGACCCTAAACCAAAAATATCCCCTGAAGTCTTCTTCAATTCAAATACTAGTATAGTTTACCTAGTAAAAAATGTTTGCCTTGAGCATTGTGCTCTTTTAAGAACTATCTACATGGGATCAAAGTGAAAACAGCAACTTGAAGGATTAGATAGGAACCTTAGGGGGCAGTGAGTTTATGTTAATGGGGAAGAAACAACTCAGAAAATGAGAGTGAAAATGGTTGCACAACTTGAAGAATGTAATTAATGTCACTGAATTGTACATGTAGAAAGAGTTGAATTGTTGTGCATTTTGCTGTGTACATTCTTAATGGCAATAACAATAAATACATTTTTAAAAGGCAGTTCCTACTTCCTTCTTTTTTTTTTTATAACCCACTTTCTTCTCAAAAGCCATTAATGACATCTTTGGTGCAAATTTGAAGACTTTCATTCCACTTTGTTTTTCCTGATTCCACTTTCTCTCTTGAAGTTCTCTCCTCTCTTAATTTCTGCGACAATACTCTTTTCCTGATTCTCTATTTAGCATAATTGTTGTTATGCTTACTCTCACAATTTCTCTCCTTTTATCTCTCAAAGGTTTAATCTTCAAACCTTAATTCTATGCTTTCTATTCCAGACAATTCAACCATTCTCACACATCCAAATATTCTTCTATGTATTTCTATTTTTGAAATCATTTTTCTCCTTTATTTATCATCTAAGGCCCAGTTATGCATCTTTAATTCTAGATTGGATATTCTAGGAATTGAAGATGTTCTCAAAGTAATTCATTGTTTTCACTCCAGTTAGTTCCCATGGCACTTCCCTTTAACAGTCAATGTCTAGAGCTGTACATGCTATCCATTATGGTACTAACTAGCCACATATGCTATTGAACACTCGAAGTGTGGCTAGTTTAACTGAGGAACTGAATTTTTAATATTATTTAATTTAAATTTAAGAACTGGTATTCAACTCAGTTACTGGAAAACTTTCAAGTACTTTTGGAAAAATTTGAGTTTGTGAATCTACTTCAATATTTTTATAAATCGAAATGTAAATCAAATATTTCTAATAAAAATTTAGTATCCGAATTGAGATATGCTGTTAAGTTAAAATAGACAAAGGATTTTGAAGGGTAGGACAAAAAAAAAAAAAAGGCATAATAGTCCATTAAAAATTTTTACATCAGGCAGGGCCAAGATGGCAGAATAGACAGATGCTTCCAGTGAGCCCTCTTACAACAAAGACCTGGAAAAACAAGCAAAACAAGTATATTTATGACAAGCTAGGAGACCTGAACATCAACGGAAAGGTTAGAAAATGAACTGAGGGGCATGGGGGGGAAGAGACAGCTCAGAAGTGGAGAGGAGTTACCGGACCTGAATTGCCAGGAGCCCTCAGGCACCATTCTTGGGAGCAGCTGCGGCAGGCTGGTGGTAGTGATTGGCTGCAGTTACTTCATGGAGAAGCAGCCAGCCACCCAGCCTACTCACACCTCCGGAAACAGAGAAGAATGGCGCTCTCGGCAAAAGCTAAGTACTTGCATATATTTTACCGTGCCCCCCACCCCTAAGCCAGCTTCAGGGGCTGTTGATTTCCCTGGGCCTGAGGTAGGCCCTGTTGAGCCCCTAGAACCATCCTCCAGGCCCTGGAGAAAGAATAAATTTGCAATTGCGGGAAAGATAATTTACCAGCTCCACTAACTGGAGAAGCTCAGGACAGAAGCGGCTCCTGTGCAGGCATAAACGATCCATGGACTTTCAGTACCTTTCCCTTCTGCGTGGACCTGTGTGGGCCTATCTCAGAATAGGCCCTTGTTGGCAGACCACAACTGTTTCAGCTGTGTGGTGGAGAGGCGGGTATTTGATGATTGACACTGCTTTGCCTATTAAACAGGGTCCTCACCTACCCACATCAGGGACCTAAGGACTGGTGGCTCCACTCAGGTCACCCAGCCACCCACGACAGGGGTCCAAGGATAACTGGTACCTCCCAGTCCTTACAACCAAAAACATTGTTCCCATGGACCATCTGCAGAACCCCCCTACCTGTATGCTCTAGGGATCAGGGACACGCTTTCCTCAGAGACACTCGGGGGATGATTCTTAGCCCCCTGCCTTGTTCAGAGCATGATGCTCTGCTGCAACCAGATATGGGTACCTACTCCAATCACCCAGGCACCTCTAAAATTCTAGGACAGAGCTTGTACCCGGACACTTGAGTTGAATTCATACAAGAAAAGTGAATGGACTCCTAGACTGATATATATGATAACAGCTCTAGCCATCTGGGGACAGGATGTCAGAGCTCCAAAGGTGAAAATAATCAAGCTAGCTCACTCAAACAACCCATTTGGGCATATCAAAACAAAACAAAGCAAGAAGCTATGATATACTAAGCAAACATAAAATAAACAAATACAATAATTTATAGATGGCTCAGAGAGAACAGTCAATATCAAGTCACATAAAGAAACAGACCATGATCACCTCAACAAGCTCTCAAAACAAATAATTAAGGGATCTTCTAGATGCAAGTGCCTTCCTGGAATTACTGGAGGCAGAATACAAAAGATTAATATACAGAACCCTTCAAGATATCAGGAAGGAAACCGGGCAATACACAGAACAAGCCAAGGAACACACAAGTAAAGCAGTTGAAGAAATTAAAAAGGTTATTCAGGAACATAATGAAAAATTTAATAAGCTGGAAAATCCATAAACAGCAATCAGATATTCAGAAGATTAACAATAAAATTACAGAATGAGACAACTCAATAGAAAGTCAGAAGAACAGAATTGAGCAAGTGGAAGGCAGAATTGGAAGACTTGAAGATAAAACACTTGGCACCAATATATCTGAAGAAAAATCAGATAAAACAATTGAAGAAACCTTAAGAAACCTTAAGAATCATGTGGGACTCTATCAAGAGAAAAAACCTACAAGTGACTGGAGTACCAGAACAGGGAGGGATAACAGCAAATATAGAGAGAACTGTTGAAGATTTCTTGGTGGAAAACTTCCCTGATATTATGAAAGACAAGAAGATATCTGTCCAAGATGGTCACTGAACTCCGCATTAAGGTAGATTTTAAAAGAAAGTCACCAAGACATATTATAGTCAAACTTGCCAAAACCAAAGATAAAGAGAGAATTTTGAGAGCAGCTAGGGATAAATGAAAAGTCACCTACAAAGGAGAGTCAATAAGAATAAGCTCGGACTACTTGGCAGAAACCACTCAGGCAAGAAGGCAATGGGATGACTTATACAAAAAATTTAAGGAAAAAAATTGCCAGCCAGGAATCATATATCCAGCAAAACTCTCTCAAATATGAAGGTGAAATTAGGACATTTCCAGATAAACAGAAGCTTAGGGAATTTGCAAAAACCAAACCAAAACTACAAGAAATACCTAAGGGAGTTCTTCGGTTAGAAAATCAATAATATCAGGCATCAACCCAAGACTAGAACACTGGGCAGAGCAATCAGATGTCCAGATGTCCACCCAGACAGGGAAATCACAAAAATAAATCAAGATGAAAAATGCTCAAAACAACAGAAAACCCTAAGGAATCCTTCAGAAAACTACTGAAACTAATAGAAGAGTTCGGCAGAGTCTCAGGTTATAAGATAAACATACAAAAATCACTTGGATTCCTCTACATCAATAAAAAGAACATCGAAGAGGAAATTACCAAATCAATACCATTCACAGTAGCCCCCAAAAAGATAAAATATTTAGGAATAAATCTTACCAAAGATGTAAAAGACCTATACAAAGAAAACTACAAAGTACTACTGTAAGAAACTAAAAGGGACCTACATAAGTGGAAAAATATACCTTGCTCATGGATAAGAAGACTTAAAATTAACATAGTAAAAATGTCTATTCTACCAAAAGCCATCTATACATACAATGCACTTCCGATCCAAATTCCAATGACATTTTTTAATGTGATGGAGAAACAAATCACCAACTTCATATGGAAGGGAAAGAAGCCCTGGATAAGTAAAGCATTACTGAAAAAGAAGAAGAAAGTGGGAGGCCTCGCTCTACCTGATTTTAGAACATATTATACAGCCACAGTAGTCAAAACAGCCTGGTACTGGTACAACAACAGGCACATAGACCAATGGAACAGAATTGAGAATCCAGATATAAATCCATCCACATATGAGCAGCTGATATTTGACAAAGGCCCAGTGTCAGTTAATTGGGGAAAAGATAGCCTTTTTAACAAATGGTGCTGGCATAACTGGATATCCATTTGCAAAAAAATGAAACAGGACCCATACCTCACACCATGCACAAAAACTAACACCAAATGGATCAAAGACCTAAGTATAAAGACTAAACTGATAAAGATCATGGAAGAAAAAATAGGGACAACGTTAGGAGTCCTAATACAAGGCATAAACAGAATACAAAATATTACTAAAAATGACAAAGAGAAACCTGATAACTGGGAGCTCCTAAAAATCAAACACCTATGCTCATCTAAAGATTTCACCAAAAGAGTAAAAAGACCACCTACGGATTGGGAAAAAATTTTCAGCTATGACATCTCTGACCAGCGCCTGATCTCTAAAATCTATATGATTCTGTTAAAACTCAACCACAAAAAGACAAACAACCCAATCAAAAAGTGGGCAAAGGATATGAACACGCACTTCACTAAAGAAGATATTCACACAGCTAACAGATACATGAGAAATGCTCTCGATCATTAGCCATTAGAGAAATGCAAATTAAAACTACGATGAGATTCCATCTCACTCCAACAAGGCTGGCATTAATCCAAAAAACACAAAATAATAAATGTTGGAGAGGCTGCGGAGAGATTGGAACTCTTATACACTGCTGGTGGGAATGTAAAATGGTACAACCACTTTGGAAATCTATCTGGCGTTTTCTTAAAAAGTTAGAAATAGAACTACCATACAACCCAGAAATCCCACTCCTCGGAATATAGCCTAGAGAAATAAGAGCCTTCACACGAACAGATATATGCACACCCATGTTTATTGCAGCACTGTTTACAATAGCAAAAAGCTGGAAGCAATCAAGGTGCCCATCGATGGATGAATGGTTAAGTAAATTATGGTATATTCACACAATGGAATACTATGTATCGATAAAGAACAGTGGCAAATCTGTGAAACATTTCATAACATGGAGGAACCTGGAAGGCATTATGCTCAGTGAAATTAGTCAGATGCAAAAGGACAAATATTGTATAAGACCACTATTATAAGATCTTGAGAAACAGTATAAACTGAGAAGAACACATTCTTTTGTGGTTACGAGAAGGGGGAGAGAGGGAGGGTGGGAAAGGGTTATTTACTGATTAGTTAGTAGATAAGAACTACTTTAGGTGAAGGGAAGGACAATACTCAATACAGGGAAGGTCAGCTCAACTGGACTGGGCCAAAAGCAAAGAAGTTTCTGGGATAAACTGAATGCTTCGAAGGTCAGTGGAGCAAGTGCGGGGGTTGGGGGACTATGGCTTAAGGGGACTTCTAAGTCATTTGGCAAAATAAATTCTATTATGAAAACATTCTGCACCCCACTTTGAAGTGCGGCATCTGGGGTCTTAAATGCTAACAAGCGGCCATCTAAGATGCATCAATTGGTCTCAACCCACCTGGATCAAAGGAGAATGAAGAACACCAAGGTCACACGATAACTATGAGCCCAAGAGACAGAAAGGGCCGCATGAACTAGAGACTTACATCATCCTGAGACCAGAAGAACTAGGTAGTACCCGGCCACAACCAATAACTGCCCTGACAGGGAGCACAACAGAGAACCCCTGAGGGAGCAGAAGAACAGTGGGATGCAGAACCCAAATTGTCATAAAAAGACCAGACTTAATGGTCTGACTGAGACTAGAAGAATCCCAGTGGTCTTGGTCCCCAAACCTTCTGTTGGCCCAAGACAGGAACCACTCCCGAAGACATGGAAGGGACCGGACAATGGGTTGGAGAGAGATGCTGACGAAGAGTGAGCTACTTGTATCAGGTGGATACCTGAGACTGTGTTGGCATCTCCTGTCTGGAGGGGAAATGGGAGGGTAGAGAGGGTTAGAAACTGGCAAAACAGTCATGAAAGGAGAGACTGGAAGGAGGGAGCGTGCTGACTTATTAAAAAATTAGGGGAAGAGTAAATGGGAGTATGTAGTAAGGTGTATATAAGCTTATATGTGACAGACTGACTTGATTTGTAAACTTTCACTTAAAGGACAATAAAAATTATTTTTAAAAAATGCTCAAAACAGAGAAACAGCGACATTATTATGTAAAAGAAGACAACATTAAAACAAGAGGAACTAAGAAATATAGTCATAGATTTTTCACATGGGGAGGAGACAAGGTGATATAAAGAAATAAAAGTTAGGTTTAAATTTAGAAAAATAGGGGTAAATAATAAGGTAAACACAAAGGATAAAAACTATCCTACACGTCAAAATAAAAAAAAATAAAAAAAAAATAGAAACTCAGCACGAAAAAAACAACAATGAATATGAAGAAAAGACAATATATAAAGATAATCTACTCAGCACAAAAAATTAAGTGGGAAAAAGAAACTGTCCACAACACACAAAAAAAGACATCAAAATGATAGCACTAAATTCGTACCTATCCATAATTATGCTGAATGTAAATGGACTAAATGCACCAATGAAGAGATAGAGAGTGGCAGAATGGATTAGAAAACATGATTCGTCTATATGCTGCTTACAAGAGATACACTTTAGACCTAGAGAAACGGACAAACTAAAACTCAAAGGATGGAAAAAATATATCAACCAAACAACAACCAAAAAGAGCAAGAGTAGCAATATTAATTTCTGACAAAATAGACTTTAAAGTTAAATCCACCACAAAGGATAACAAGGGACACTATATAATGATTAAAGGGACAATATACTAGGAGGATATAACCATATTAAATATATATGCACCCAATGACAGGACTGCAAGATACCTAAAACAAACTCTATCGGCATTGAAAAGTGAGATAGAAAGCTCCACAATAATAGTAGGAGACTTCAACACACCACTTTTGGCAAAGGACAGCACATCCAGAAAGAAGCTCAATAAAGACACGGAAGATCTAAATGCCACAATCAACCAACTTGACCTCATAGACATATACAGAACACTCCACTCCACAACAGTCAAGTGTACTTTCTTTTCTAGTGCACATGGAACATTCTCTAGAATAGACCACATATTAGGTCATAACACAAGTCTTAGCAGAATTCAAAACACTGAAATATTACGAACCATCTTCTCTGACCATAAGGTCATAAAAGTAGAAATCAATAAGAGAAACAGCAGGGAGAAAAAAATCAAACTCTTGGAAACTGAACAATACCCTGCTCAAAAAAGACTGGATTATAGAAGACATTAAGGACGGAAAAAAGAAATTCAGAGAATCCAGTGAGAATGAAAACACTTCCTATCAGAACCTTTGGGACACAGCAAAAGCAGTGCTCAGAGGCCAATTTATATCAATAAATACACGCATAGAAAAAGAAAGGGCCAAAATCAAAGAATTATCCCTACAACTTGAACAAAGAGAAACAGAGCAACAAAAGAAACCCTCAGGCACAAGAAGAAAACAAATAACAAAAATTAGAGCAGAACTAAACTGAAATAGAAAACAATTGAAAGAATGAGCAAGACCAAAAGCTGATTCTTTGAAAAAATTAACAATATTGATAAACCACGGGCCAAACTGACAAAAGAAAAACAGGAGAGGAAACAAATAACCTGAATAAGGCATGAGATGGGCAATATGACAATAGACCCAACTGAAATTAAAAGAATCATATCAGGTTACTACAAAAATTGTACTCTAACAAATTTGAAAGCCTAGAAGAAATGGATGAATTCCTAGAAACACACTACCTACCTAAACTAACACAAACAGAGGTAGGACAACTAAACAGACCCATAACAAAAGAAGAGATTGAAAAGGTAATCCAAAAACTCCCAACTAAAAAAAGCCCTGGTCCAGATGGTAGAACACTGCAGAGTTTTACCAAACTTTCAGAGAAGAGTTAACACTACTACTATTAAAGGAATTTTTCGGAGCATAGAAAAGGACAGAATACTCCCGAACTCATTCTATGAAGCCAGCATATCCGTGATACTAAAACCAGGTAAAGACACCACTAAAAAAGAAAATTACAGACCTATATCCCTCATGAACACAGATGCAAAAATCTTCAACATAATTCTAGCCAATAGAATTCAATAACATATCAAAAAAATAATTCACCATGACCCAGTGGGATTCATACCAGGTATGCAGGGATGGTTCAACATTAGAAAAACAATTAATGTAATCCATCATATAAATAAAAGACAAGAATCACATGATTTTATCAACTGATACAGAAAAGGCATTTGACAAAGTTCATCAGCCATTCATGATAAAAACTCTCAGCAAAATAGGAATAGAAGGAAAATTCCTCAACATAATAAAGGGCATTTATACAAAGCCAATAGCCAACATCACCCTAAATGGAGAGAGCCTGAAAACATTTCCATTGAGATCGGGAACCAGACAAGGATGCCCTTTATCACCACTCTAATTAAGCATTGTGCTGGGGGTCCTAGCCAGAGCAATTAGTCTAGATATAGAAATAAAGGGCATCCAGATGAGCAAGGAAGAAGTAAAAGTATCTCTATTTGCAGATGACATGAACTTATACACAAAAAACCCTACGGATTCCTCAAGAAAACTATTGAAACTAATAGAAGAGTTCAGCAGAGGATCAGGATACAAAATAAACATACAAAAAACAGTTGGATTCCTCTACACCAACAAAAAGAACATTGAAGAGGAAATCACCAAATCAATGCCATTTACAGTAGCCCCCAAGAAGATAAAATACTTAGGAATAAATCTTACCAGAGATGTAAAAGACTTATACAAAGAAAACTACAAAACACTTCTGCAACAAAACAAAAGAGATCTACATAAGTGGAAAAACATACCTTGCTCATGGATAGGAAGACTTAACATTGTAAAAATGTCTATTCTACCAAAAGCGATCTATACATTTAATGCAATTCTGATCCAAATTCCAATGACTATTTTTTTATGAGTTGGGGAAACAAATCACCACATTCATATGGAAGGGAAAGAGGCCCCGGATAAGTAAAGCATTACTGAAAAAGAAGAACAAAGTGGGAGGCCTCACTCTACCTCATTTTAGAACCTATTATACCGCCACAGTAGTCAAAACAGCCTGGTACTGGTACAACAACAGATACATAGAGTTTCCTAGGCTGTAACCTTTACAGGAGCAGATTGCCAGGTCTTTTCTCAAGTGGGGCTGCTGGTGAGTTTGAACCACTAATCTTTTGGTTAGCAGCCAAGTACTTAACCACTGAGTCACCAAGGTTTCCTAAAATGTGGCTACTGGAATTTAAAATTACAAATGAGGTTCTCGTGCTGTTTCTATTCAACCACTCTGGCCTAAAGGCAATTTTCCCATTTACCAACACTGAAAATGAGGATATATCTTTGACTTCTTTCTTTTGAACATATCCGGTTTGTAACTAAGTCCCATCTTTTCTTCCTGTAAGTTATCTATGGAGTCTATTCCTTTCTTTCCATTCTCACATGAAACACATGCTGCAATGGCCAACAAATGTTCTCCCACTCTTCAGGCTCCCTCTGCTCTCTGCCTTTTATACCACTGCCAGACTGGCCTTTCTCAAATTCTGCCTTCATAAATTTACTGCTTGAAATCCTTTGATGCCACTTCATTGAATACATAATAAAACGTAAACTTCTATGCCTAGATGTTAAAGACTTTTTTAGTATGGCTTCTTCATACTATTCTCACCTTAAGTTCCTCCACTTCCCATGCTATCTTCTACTTCAGTTAGGCCCGTCTCTTTACTCAAGATTTATATGATTCTGGACAAAATTATACATTCATTTGTGATTCTATCATTCTATTTTTACTCTAAACCTAATAATGCCTGTTACATTCATAGCTCTTTTCTAAGGAGTATTTATCATAGCCTCCAATTTTTTTTTTTTTTCCCTTCCAAGGAATCTATTCCATAAAAGTCACTATATTGATACATATACATTTTGTCACCATGTGGACTGAGTCTAGTGTGTGTGTGCTCATGGTGGGGGACCAATGCAATAGCAGCCAACCTTTAGATGAGCCAGAATCTATGAAGTTGCCTGAAATGCAAGTACTGCCTAGTATGGAGAATAGTGATCTCGGAACCCATCAGACCAATCTCTTAGGCAAATCTGAGTAAGATGGTGAGGTACTACCCAACCGGATAAATATCCAGACAGAGATAGAGCTTGGGAGGAAAAGAGAGATATATATATAGAGAGAGAGACTGACTGGGGTGGAAAGGAAGCAACAGAAGATACACACATACATAGGAGAAAAGCAGGCAGTAAGATGTGTGCAGATCCCATGAGGCAGTAGAAGTTTAGAAGCTGTGAGTAAAAAGAAGCAGGGAAATCTGCAGGGTAGAGTATGAGATGGTTGGTAGGAATTGAAAATGAGGAATTAATAAGCCTCTGCTGCTGTGGGGCAAAGAGAGAGAGTGCTGTGGGACAGAGAGAGAGAGTCAAGCTCCACGCTGAATTGTGAATCGCGTTTCAGTTCCTGAACCATAAGCCAAAAAAAGAAGAAAAAAATTTCTTCTTTTTTTTTTTTTTTTGCCAGTTTCCACAAAATCAAGCTGTACAACTCTTCCCGTTTCTGTAATGGCCAATGTGGCCAGGATCCAAATCTTCCTTATTCCTCTAAGTATATTAATCATCCATTATTTGAAGTATCCCAAGTGAATCTCTGTTACTGTCACCCTAAAAAGTTTCACATAGATTCATTTTGACTCTATAAAAATAGTGAAATACAATTTCTTTTGGAGGAATCTCATAAAGTAGAAATAACTTTCAATGCATAGAGCCACAGTATAGCCTCTGTGTCATGTGGTTCCTAGAAGCCAGATTTCATAAGCTTTTCCATCACTGCAAAGAATGAATAAGTACCTAAAAATGGTTTCCCTCTTAGCAAATTTCATGCACATTGAGTTTTTTTTTTTTTCTTTTACTAAGTTGTTACTGATTTGTGTGAGCACTGTAATTATGCTTCGACGTTGACAGGTAAGACTGAACGTTAACCGAAGTAATTCTTTCAAGTGTATTACAAGCACAGCATACTTATTGAAAATTACTTGGCTTATCTGGTCAATACTCTGTAAATTAATTGAGGGAATTGATTTCTGGTGTTCGTTGGGGAAACAAAAGCCAAAGAAACTTACATGAAATAATTTTAGAGCAAAAAACCATGTTATTGAAGAAAACAGTACAATAGTGTAGAATGAACACTGGACCCATGTCCCTTAATCTTTGCTTCCTTTTTTCTCCCAGAACTTCTGTCCCCTCTAAAAGTTATTTCCTTATATCTCCAGTTTGCATTCCAAAGTACCTAACTCTGACCTCCTTATTATCAGCCTTATCTCTAGGTTTTCTTGTCCTTTGGCCTAGCATTTTGCAAGACCTGGCCTTGGCTAAATTCTTATGAAGTCACCTGCTCTATTACTGAAACATTGAGCACCACTGAGAAAACAAAACTGTTGTGAAGATATGTGCTGCTATACATGTGTGGCCTCCAGCCTTAGCTTGGTAAACTTTTTTATGTTTTGGTCAGCTGCCACTCTTATACCAACAGCAGAGAAGTCAAGATCAGGTTGTTCTTCTTAAGTCCCCTAGCACAGAGAGACCCTGCCTCTTTCAACAGAGAGCTTTGTTATCACTTTCACACACACATTCAAAATAGAAACAGTTAGATGTGCAATCACCAAAGTCTTCTCAACACACCTCCCCCAAGGTACCTACATCTGAACCAGTCTGATCTTCTGTATAGTCTCAGAGGCTGAGGTGTACCAATGTCTTATCAACTCCAGAAAGAAAACTTGGCCACAAAAAAGAGGTCTTGGAGTGTTCTAGAGTAAGACAAACATTCCCCTGGAATATTTATTCATCTCTTGACAGTACAAATCCTTCGTTCAGAGATAGCAGTGCTAAACTCATGCTTAGATCTAGTTGTAGTTCTTATCAGGTCCAAATTGCTGGGATTATCACTAAGGGTTTTACTTTCCATACAAGTGGTGAATAACTAGAATTCAAGTCAATGATATATGATCCTTGCTCAGTTACTCCCACTGAGACCAGGTTCTGGAAAAGCAATAATCAGTTCACACAGAGTAAATGTAATTGTAAAATTAAAAATTAGAGACCAATGATTCTTAGTTAAATGAAATTGCTTCATCTCAATTTGATCCCTGAAATTTTCTGCAAAAAAAAATGCCTCGCTCTAAACTTTAAGAAAGCAGATACTATGACTTAAATATTTTAAATTTACTTTGACCTAAGCAAAGGTAATAAAATATTATTTTTCAAAAGTAAAATATTTTTAAATGGTATGTACGCAGTAATTTCTTCATTTAATATGGTAAAAAAAAGGAAAGAGAATGAAGGAAAATTACTTTAGTATTGCTGTTAGCACAAAACAAGATCCAATTCTACATTACGATTCACATATTATTGAGCAATTAAACCAATGACTTAAAGGTAAAAGATTTAAAATTCTATAAAAACAAATCTCTTAGCTTTCCTACCTTCCTCTAATAAGTCATACCCATGCCAAGCACTTGTGAACCATAATATTCTCCATGGCCTTTTTGTTACATTGTAAAACTGAAAGATACCATTTTTAAAGAGTCCTGGGTGGCACAAACGGTTAAGCACTAGGCTGCTAACTGAAAGGTTGATAGTTCAAACCCACCCAGAGGTGCCTCAGAAAAAAGGCCTGGGGATCTGCTTCTGAAATGTCACAGCCAAACAGAATGCAATGAAAGGATTTTGCTGTAAACCAAACAGGAAAATCTGAACACTGATTGAATATCTGACACTAAAGATGCCCTTGCTATATAACTTACTGGCAGTTATAGCTATAACGGTCATTGCAGTGTCATCATTAGCTACTATGCATACTATAAATTACATAAATTGTAGAATATCAATAAGATACATTACCTAGAACTTTGTATATATCACGATTTCTTAAGAACTGAGTATGATTATTCTCATTTTGTAGATGAGAAAACTGAGAGTAGAATAATTAAGTAGCATGCTGGTAGTCAATACCAATATACTGTTGAGTCAGATTTTAACCTACGATGTCCTGACCCAAAGTGCCGGGTTTTAACTATGACAATAACTCATTTTATAGGTACTTTGCCATTTAAGAAGCGTGTTCACATGCATTTAGTATATTATTTGACCTTGATAGCCAACATACAAAGTAGGCATTACCATCCATTTTACAAATTAAAATTATGAGGCCCAAGGATGTTAAGTAACATGCCCAAAATTACTTAGCTGGTAAGTAAGAAACCTTGCTTCATGATTGCAATTCCATGTACAGACTTTCCTAAAACATGCTCTCAAAGCCTATGGCATATATGGTTAGAGGCACAAAGAACTATGCATTTTTGTTGCTATAGTTTCAATAAATAATCATAATAACACTTAAAATATTTCTTCCAAAATTATCAATGCTCACAGTTTAGTTGCGAGATAAATTGTGGATTAAAAATCAGAATTGACCATTTATGTTCTAATGTGTCATCTTCATTTGATTTTGTAGATACCTCAATTTTTCTTCCTTTATTTGAACCTTCAATTTTAGAACATTTCCACAGCCTTAAAATGAATTTCTGTAAAAAATGAACATTGTCCAAAGTGTACTTTATAGATAATTATATGAAGTGGTATATGGATCATACTCTTTAGTAACTGACCTCTCTGAAAGGGATAGGTTGTTATGGTTACCACAAACTAAAGAGAGAAAAACAGAGAGATCACTTTAAGTAAAATGTTGCAGACTTTCCTTCTGAGTGATCATGTTAACAATATCCTGACTGACTCATCTTACCATTCTCTCAAAAAATCAAGGGCTATTATACATAAGTAACCCTGCTGGTGCAGTGGTGAAGCACTGGCTGCTAACCAAAATGTGGGTGGTTCAAATTCACCAGCCACTCTTTAGAAGAAAGAAACAGCATTCTGCTTCCATAAAGATTTGCAGCCTAGGAAACCTTATGGGGCAGTTCTATTCTGTCCTTACAGGGTGGCTATGAGTTGGAATTGACTCAATGACAGTGAGTCTTTTGGGGTTTATTATACATAAGCAAAACCCTGCTGGCGTAGTAGTTAAGAGCTATGGCTGCTAACCAAAAGGTCACTAGTTCGAATCCACCAGGCACTCCCTGGAAACGCTATAGGGCAGTTCTAGTCTGTCCTATAGGGTCCCTATGAGTCAGGATTGATTTGACAGCAACAGGTTTTTTTGGTTTTATACATAAGCATGGGAAATGTTATATCTTAATTCTTTTAGTCTCTGGATCTCCCAGGATGGATGTGGCATCTGTCTTTGTTATACTTTTGTGTGTATACCATTAAAAAAGATTTTTTTAAATTTTATTTTAGATGAAGGTTTACAGAACAAACTAGCTTCTCATTAGACAGTATACATATTGTTTTAGGACATTGGTTAACAACCCCAAAACATGTCAACACTCTCCTTTCTCGACCTCGAGTTCCCTATGACCAGCTTTTCTGTCCCCTCTTGCCTTCTAGTCCTTGTCCCTGGGCTGGTGTGCCCCTTTAGTTTTATTGGCCTGTCTAACCTTTGTCTAAAGGGCAGACCTCAGGATTGACTTCTTACTGAGCTAAAAGTGTGTCTGGGGTCCATACTCTTGGGGTTACTCCAGTCTCTGTCAGGCCAGTAAGTCTTTTTTTTTTTTTTTTTTTGTGAGTTAGAATTTTGTACTACATTTTTCTCTAGCTCTTACAGAGACCCTCTCTTGTGATCCCTGTCAGAGCAGTCAGTGGTGATAGAAGGGCACCGTCTAGTTGTACTGGATTCAGTCTGGTGGAGGCCATGGTAGATGTGGTCCATTAGTCCTTTGGACTAATCATTCCCTTGTGTCTTTAGTTTTCTTCATTCTCCCTTGCTCCCAAAGAGGTGAGACCAGTGGAATATCTTAGTTGGCTGCTCACAGGCTTTTAAGACCCCAGACACTACTCACCAAAATACAGTGTAGAACATTTTCTCTATAAACTATGTTATGTCAGTTGAGCTAGATGTTCCCCGAGACCATGGTCCCCACAGTCTCCCTCAGGGAGTTTGGATGTGTCTATGGAGCTTCCATGACCTTGGACTTGGACAAGTTGTGCTGCCTTCCCCAGTATTGTGCACTGTCTTACCCTTCACCAAAGTTACCACTTATCTATTTTGTATTTAGTGTTTTTCCATCCCCACCCCTCCCCTCCCTCGTAACCATCAAAGATTGTTTCTTTTTGTGTGTAAACCTTTTCATGAGTTTTTATAGCAGTGGTCTTATACAATATTTGCCCTTTTGTGATTGACTTATTTCACTCAGCATAATGCCCTACAGATTCATCCATGTTGTGAGATGCTTTGCAGACTCATCATTGTTTTTTATTGTTGCATAATACTCCACTGTGTGTATGTATCATAGTTTGTTTATCCATTCATCTGTTGATTGGCATCGAGGTTGTTTCCATCTTTTTGCTATTGTGAACAATGCTACAATGAACATGGGTGTGCATATGTCTGTTTGTGTGATGGCTCTTATTTCTCTAGGATATATTCCTAGGAGTGGGATTGCTGGATCATAGTGTATTTCTATTCTAGCTTTTTAAGGAAGCACCATATTTTTTTCCAAAATGGTTGGGCCATTTTACACTCCCACCAGCAGTGCATAAGTGTTCCACTTTCCCCAAAGCCTCTCCAACATCTGTTATTTTCTGTTCTATTGATTTGTGCCAGGCATGCAGGGGTGTGATGATATCTCATTGTGGTTATGATTTGCATTGCTCTAGTGATTACAAGCATTTCCTCATGTGTCTCTTAACCACTTGAATGTCTTCTTTGGTGATGTATCTGTTCATTTCCTTTGCCCATTTTTTACTGGAATCATAGTGTATTTCTATTCTAGCTTTTTAAGGAAGCACCATATTTTTTTCCAAAATGGTTGGGCCATTTTACGCTCCCACCAGCAGTGCATAAGTGTTCCACTTTCCCCAAAGCCTCTCCAACATCTGTTATTTTCTGTTCTATTGATTTGTGCCAGGCATGCAGGGGTGTGATGATATCTCATTGTGGTTATGATTTGCATTGCTCTAGTGATTACAAGCATTTCCTCATGTGTCTCTTAACCACTTGAATGTCTTCTTTGGTGATGTATCTGTTCATTTCCTTTGCCCATTTTTTATTGGAATCATAGTGTATTTCTATTCTAGCTTTTTAAGGAAGCACCATATTTTTTTCCAAAATGGTTGGGCCATTTTACGCTCCCACCAGCAGTGCATAAGTGTTCCACTTTCCCCAAAGCCTCTCCAACATCTGTTATTTTCTGTTCTATTGATTTGTGCCAGGCATGCAGGGGTGTGATGATATCTCATTGTGGTTATGATTTGCATTGCTCTAGTGATTACAAGCATTTCCTCATGTGTCTCTTAACCACTTGAATGTCTTCTTTGGTGATGTATCTGTTCATTTCCTTTGCCCATTTTTTATTGGATTATTTGTCTTTTTGTTGTAGAGGTGCTGGGTTTTCCTGTAGATTTTAGAGATTAGAACTTTGTTGGATTTTTCATAGTCAAAATTTTTTTTCCCAGTCTGTAGGTCTCTTTCTACTCTTTTGGTGAAGTCTTTTGATGAGCATAAGTGTTTAATTTTTAGATGATCCCGGTTATCTACCTTATCTTCTGGAGTTTGCATATTTTCAGTTATGGTTTGTTTCCTATTAATGCCAGGTATTAGGGCCTCTAGCATTGATATGGTTTTTTCTTCTATGATCTTCATAGTTTTTGATTTTATATTTAGGACTTTGATAAATTTTAAATTAGTTTTTGGGTATGATGTGATGTATGGGTCCTGTTTCATATTTTTGCAGATGGACATCCAGTTTTGCCAGCATAATTTGTTACAAAGACTATCTTTTCCCTATTTGATGGACTTTGGGCCCTGTTGAAGATCAAGTGACAGTAGGTGGATGGATTTACATCTGGGTTCTCAATTCTGTTCCACTGGTCAATGTGTCTGTCATTGTACCAGTACCAGGCTCTTCTGACTATCATGGATGTGTAAGTAGGTTCTGAAGTCAGGTAGTGCGAGTCCTCCTACTTTATTCTTCTTCTTCAATAATGCTTTACTTATCTGGGGCCTCTTGCCTTTACGAATAAAGTTAATGATTAGTTTTCCCATCTCTATAAAGAATGTTGTTGGTATTTGGGTTGAGATTGCATTGTATTTGTAGATTGCTTTGTGTAGAATTGACATTTTCACAATGTTGAGTCTACCTATCCATGAGCCTGGTATGTTTTTCCATTTATGTCAATTTCTTTTGATTTCTTGCAGTAGTGTTTTGTAGTTTTCTTTGTATAGGCCTTTTACATCCCTTGTTAGATTTATTCCTATTTTATTTTTTTAGGGGCTATTATAAGTGGTATTGTTTTCTTGATTTCCTTTTCATAGTTCTCTTTATTGGTGTGTAGGAATCCAACTGATTTTTGTATGTTTATCTTGTATCCTGCTACTTTGCTAAATCTTTCTGTTAGTTTCAGTAGTTTTTCCCTGAAGTCTTTTGGGTTTTCTGTGTATAGCATCATATATCACCTGAAAATAAGGACAGTTTTACTTCTTCATTACCAATTTGGATGCCCTTTATTTCTTTTTCTTGCCTTATTTCTCTAGCTAGGACTTCCAGCACAATGTTAAATAGGAGTGGTGATACAGGACATCCTTGTCTTGTTCCTGTTTCCAAGGGGAATGTTTTCAGTCTCTCTCCATTAAAAGTGATGTTGGCTGTTGGTTTTGTATAGGTGCCTTTTATTATGTTGAGGAATTTTCATTCTATACCTATTTTATTGAGAGTTTTTATCAGGAATGGATGTTGGACTTTGTCAAATGCCTTTTCTATGTCAGTTGAGGTGATCATGTGATACTTTTATTTATGTGGTAAATTACATTGATTTTCTAATGTTGAATCATCCTTGCATCTGTGGTATGAATCCTACTTGGTTGTGGTGTATTTTTTTTTTTTTTGATATGATGTTGAATTCTATTGGCTAGAATTTTGTCGAGAATTTTTGCATCTATATTCATGAGAGATATTCGTCTATAATTTTCTTTTTTTGTGTTGTCTTTGCCTGGTTTTGGAATTAGGGTTATGCTGGCTTCATAGAATGAATTTGGCAATATCCCTTCCTTTTCTATGTTCTGAAATAGTTTGAGTAGTACTGGTGTAAGCTCTTCTCTGAATGTTTGGTAGAATTCTCCAGTGAAGCCGCCTCAGCCAGGGCCTTTTCTGGTTGTGATTTTTTTTATTACCTTTTCAATCTCTTCTCGTGCTATGGGTCTGTTCAGATTTTCAGCATCATTTTGTGTTAATTTGGGTAGGTAGTGTGTTTCTAGAAATTTGTCCATTTTCTGTCGGTTTTCAAATTTGTTGGAGTATAGTTTTTCATAATACTCTGTTACAATCCTTTTTATTTCAGTTGGATCTGTTGTAATATTCCCCATTTCATTTCTTATTTGGATTATTTACTTTCTCTCATGTTTTTATTTTGTCAGTTCGGCCAGTGGTTTGTCATTTCTGTTGATCCTTTCAAAGAATCAACTTTTGGTTTTGTTGATTCTTCCTATTGCTTTTCTATTCTCTATTTCATCTATTTCTACTCTGATGCTTATTATTAACTTTCTTCTGGAGGCTGTGGGCTTCTTTTGCTGTTCTCTTTTTATTTGTTTGAGTTGTGAGGCAATGCTTTGACTTTTTCCCTTTTCTTCTTTTTTCATGTGTGCATCTATTACTACAAATTGACCTCTGAGCACTGCCTTTGCTGTGTCTTAAAGGTTTTGGTATGATGTGTTTTCATTCTCTTTGATTCTACGAATTTTTTGATTCCATGTTTGATTTCTTGTATTACCCAGTAGTTTTTAAGTAGGGTCTTATTCAGTTACCTTGTATTTGATTTTTTTTTTTTTCCTTGCTCTTCCTGTTGTTAATTTCTACTTTGATGGCTTTATGCTCAGAGAAGATACTTTGTATTATCTCAATGTTTTGGATTTTGTTGAGGGTTGCTTTGTGGCCTAAGATGTGGTCTATCCTGGAGAGTGTTCCATGGGCTTTGGAAAAGAATGTGTACTTTACAGCTGTTGGGTGGAGTGCTCTATATATGTCTATGAGGTCAAGCTGGCTGACTGTTGCCTGTAGTTCTTCTGTATCTTTGTTGAGTTTCTTTCTAGGTGTTCTGCCCTTTACCAAAAGTGGTGTTTTGAAGTCTCCTACTGCGCTTGTGGAACTGTCAGTTTCTCTTTTTGGTGCTGTTAGAGTTTGTTTTATGTATTTTGAAGCTCTGTCATTGGGTGCACAGATATTTATTATGGTTAAGTCTTCGTGATGAGGCATCCCTTTAATCATTCTATGATGCCCTTCTTTGTCTTTTATGCTGGATTTTGATTTAAAGTCTATTTTATCTGAGATTAGTATTGCCACTCCTGCTGTTTTTGGTAGTTGTTTGCTTGATATATTTTTCCCCATCCTTTGATTTTTAGTAAACTTATGTCCTTGTTTCTAAGGTGTGTCTCTTGTAGACAGCATATTGATGGATCCTGTTTTTTTTAATCCATTCTGTCACTCTCTGTCTCTTTAAGGGTACATTTAGACCATTTACATTCAGTGTAATTATTGATAAAAAAAAAATAGGTGTGAGTTTATTCCTGTCATTTTGTAGTGCTTTTTTTTTTTTTTTTTTTTTTTGGTGGTGTTGATGTTTTCTTTGTTCCTCTTACTCTCCTGTGCTGAATTTCTTTTGTTGGTGGATTTTTTTTCATTTCTTTTGTTTTTGTAGATTTTGTGTTTACTGAGACTTTATGTTTTTCTTTTGATGAGTAGGTTTGTGAACTTTCTTTGTGGTTACCTTAAAATTTACCCTTATCTTCTTCGGTTTGAACCAGTCTTTTATTACTTGGTATTTATTGCCTTGCCTTCCTCTCTATTAGCAAGTTCTATACCACATCACTCATTCCCTCTTTTATTGTTCTGATGTTGTTGTTATCTACAGATTAACCTCACTGGTTCCTTGTTGTAAATCTTCTAGTTTTGAACAGTCCTGAGAGTTCATTTCCCTAGGTTGGTATCTGGCTGGTGTGATCTTGCATCCTAGATTCAGGCTGTGGTCTGGATGTCGTTCATTCTTAAAGTGAAGGACTCCTTTTAATAATTCTTGTAAGTTTGGTTTGGTTTTTACATATTCCCTTAATTTCTGTTTATCTGGAAATGTCCTAATTTCACCATTGTATTTGAACAAGAGTTTTGCAGGATATATTATTCTTGGTTGGTATTTTTTTCTTTCAAGGTTTTATATATGTCATGCCATTGCCTTCTTTCCTATATGGTTTCTGCTGAGTACTCAGAGCTTAGTCTTATTGTTTCTCCTCTGTATGTGACTTTTCATTTTTCTGGAGCTGTTCTCTTTCTTTGTCTTTGTTTTTAGCTAGTGTGATTATGATATGCCTTGGTGATTTTCCTTTGGTGTCTACCCTATATTGGGTTCATTGAGCTTCTGGGATGGCCAGCTTTTCATCTTTCATGATATTAGGGAAGTTTTCTGTCAGCAATTCTTCAATGATCCTCTCTGTGTTTTCGTTTTCCCTGTTCTAGAACTCCAACCACTCACAAATTTTTACTTTTTATTGTATCTTCATCATTCTTATGGTTTCTCCATTTTTCTTCATTCTTTTCTCTGATCTTTCTTGAAACAAAGTGGTATCTAAGTATTTGTATTCAATTTTGCTGATCTTGTCTTCCATTGTTTCACACCTGGTCCTCAGACCTTTTATGACACTGTCCATTTTTGAAATGTTGTTGTTTATCTTTTGGATATCTAATTGGTGTTTTTGTATGATTTCTAGTTGTGATTTTATTTTGACATTTTGTTCTTGTATTATTTTCCTGAATTATTCCATTGTTTTGTCTGTATTTTCCACGATTTTGTCTGCCTTTTCCACAAATTTGTCTATTCTTTCCTCATTTTTGTCTGCTTCTTGCTTCAATTCTTGGATAGCTCTGAATATTAGAGATTTGAATTCCCTAACAGGTAGTTTCAAAGCCTTTTCTTCTGTTGGAAAGTCATTTGGTGTTTTATTTTGGATGCCTATTGGAACCATCCTGTCCTGTTTTTTTTTAGTATGTTTTGATATTGTCTGCTGTCTTTGGGACATTCAGTAGTCATTTTCATTTATCAGTTGTGGATTTGTTTGTGTTTGCCCTGCTTTTTTGTTTTATTTGGTTATGTCTGACCAGGCGGGCTGTGCATTCTTTATTGTTTGCTTGTCTGTGGTCAAGATATTTTCACTTCCTTGTCCAGTGAGCCGGGCCAGTTGCTCAGCTATGGTGCAGCAGGGCAGGTCCAGCTGAAGGGGAAGGGTTGGGATGGGTTGTTTGTGGCATGTACTGAGGCCAACAGGGTTGTCCAATGGTCAGTGGAGGGCAGGTTCAGGTAATCCATGCCTGTGCTGCCTGGGGGTGCAATGTTCATTACATGTTGAGGATAGGCAGGAGGGAGGGGTGAGGTTGTGATGTGCAGAACTAAGTTTGGTATGGGGAAGAAGAGAGAGAAACAGGAGTAAAAAAAAGTGCTAAAGGAGCTTGCCATTGGAGTGAAGAGATGAGAAATCAAAAAAAAAAAAAATGAAGAAAAACAAAGAGAAAAAATAAATACATGAAAATTTTAAAAAATTAAAAAAGAAGAAAGACATGCCCCCAGGGATCCCACTGCCAACCAGAGAAATAGCTCCCAGGCCTTGGGCCACAGCCCATCTAGAAGAGGCAGAGATGGCACACAGGGCCAGGTGTTCAGGAGACAGGAAAAGAAGGTAAGGAGAGAGAGATGAGAAACTGAGAAATGAAGAAAAACAAAAAGGAAGAAAGAAAAAAGAATAATGAAAAAATAGTAATAAATAATAAAATAAAAAAAGATACACCCCTAGAAATCCCACCAGCATGGTTGTGGAGACCAGAAAAGTGGCTTCCAAGCCATGCAGTACAGCCCAGCAAGAAGGGGCAGAGATGGCACAGGGTGCCAGGTATTCAGGAGACAGGAAAAGAAGGTAAGTAGAGAGAGACAAAAAACTAAGAAGCGAAGAAAAAGGAAAAGAAAACAAACAAATGAACAAACAAAAAGGCCCCAGGGATCCTACCAACATGGTGGCATGGATCAGGAAAGCAGTTCCCCAGCTGAGCAGCACTTCACAGCCTGTCAAGAAGAAGCAAAGATGGCACATGGAACCAGGTGTTTGAGAGAAATTAGGGGGAGGAGATGAGAGACGGCAGAAACCAAAAGAAGCCAAAAAAAGCAACATCAGCAACAAAGAAATGGCACTGAAGAAGCCAGCCAGTGTGGATGGGGAGAATCCAAGCAGGGAGCAAGCACCTCCTGGCTGAGCAACCAAGGCCAGCTGGGAAGTGGCAGAGGCTGAGCAGGGGGAAGAAGGATGGGGGGTGGGAAAGTCTGTTTTGCTGGTTACTGGGTGCTCTGTCTCCTGCTGGAGGCTCCATGAAGCTCCTTCCCCCTACTCCCTGTCAGCCAATCTCCTACAGGAGTCCAAGATGGCAATTCTATGCTGTGTCAGCTGATACAGGGACCTCCACTCCATATCTCTCCTTGCTCTCTGTTCTTTTTCAATTTCTTATTCCATTTGGTGGTTGTTTGAGTTCTTTATCTCTTCATTTGATGCTTAGGGTTCCAGGATTGACATTTGTCTCTGTTTTACTTAGTTTTTTGGGTGTTTGCTGTGGAGGGATGGCATGATGCTTCTGTCTATAGTGCCATGTGGGCTCTGCTCCCTTTAAAAATAATTAATAAGAGCTCTCAACACATACTAACACTTATAGGATTAAACTGTGCAAATGTTGGAGGAAGAAGGAAGAGTCTGAAAATCTCAAGCCAGTTTTTTCTTTCTTGCAGAGGTGTTTTTCTAGTTAGGATTCTTCTGAAGGCTAGTGGTCATATGCGAATCAAAAAGCATGGGTTTCAGTTATGCAAATATAATGTCCTAAGACTATGCAATATATTTACTCAGGGCACTGAACACCTGCAGATATAATCAATAAAAGAAAAATTCTTCAAAGGGAATTAACACTCTGACGTCTCTATTTTTTAAAAAAATTCAAAGGTTTAGTGAAGCCATAGGAAGCAGACAAGTATCCAAACAAGATTGCTCGTTTATCTTTGTACCAGCATACATTTTGGGATATAAAGAAGTGAAAAAGTACTTACCATTCCAAGAGTTTAATATTAAAGAAAAGGCAAAAGCAGACAAATAATAAAAAACTCTAGTAAAAGAATGAAGAAAAACATACTGATAATACACATAAAATTTGAAAGTTAAAGGACAGAAAATGGTATAGCATAAAAACAATGACTAAACAAAAGCTGAAAAGCTATATTAGTAACAAAAAATTTAAAATTTAAGATGGGATGTATTACTAGAAATCAAAGGGACAAATTTATCATTTAAAAAAGATTACTTTATCATAAAGATATTACATTTCTAGGTTTGTATATGACCAAGGCATACCCTCATAGTATTAAAACAAAACAAAACAAATTATGACCAGAAATAAGAGAAGAAACAGACAAATCCACCATAATGAATGGAAATTTTATCCAACACTGATTGAACAGCAGACAAATATATCAGTGGAAATGTAGTAGACTCAAAGAACATGTTTAACAAATTTGATAGATTGTTGTAACCACATCAATAACACACAGGTTTTTCAAGTGCACATAGAATATTTACCAACCTTAGACTGGGTCATACATCAAATCTCAACAATCTCAGGAAAAAAAAATTGAAATCATACAGAGTGTCATTTTTCTGACCACATAGAAATTAAACTATGAGTTATTTTTTAAAAAATAACTAGAAATCCTCACATATTTGCAAAATTTGCAATATATTTATAAATAACATGATTTAAAGAGAAAATCACAATAGAAATTGTAAGATATTTTGAACCAAATAATTTATTCCTATGTATTTGTTGTCTTTGCCCCACACATCTGTCAGTTTGTCATAGGGTGGGGGTTTGTGTGTTGCTGTGATGCTGGAACCTATGTCACTGGTATTCAAATACCAGAAGCTAAAACCCATGGTGGGAAGGTTTCAGCTGAGCTTCCAGACTAAGACAGACTAGAACGAAGGACCTGGCAGTCTACTTCTGAAAAGAATTAGCCAGTGAAAACCTTATGAATAGCAGTAGAACATTGTCTGATATAGTGCCAGAAGATGAGCCCCTCAGGTTGGAAGGCACTCAAAAAACGACTGGGGAAGAGCTGCCTCCTAGAAGTAGAAAGATTCAACCTTAATGATGTGGATGGAGTCAAGCTTTCGGGACCCTCATTTGCTGATGTGGTATGGCTCAAAATGAGAATAAACAGCTGCAAACATCCATTAATAATCAGAATCTGGAATGTACAAAGTATGAATCTGGGAAAATTGGAAATCACCAAAAATGAAATGGAATGCATAAAGAGCCATATTCTAGGCATTAGTGAGCTAAAATGGACTAGAATTGGTCATTTTGAATCAGACAATTATATGGTCTACTATGCCAGGAATGACAACTTGAAGAGGAATGGCATTGCATTCATTGTCAAAAAGAACATTTCAGGATCTATCCTGAAGTACAATGCTGTTAGTGATAGGATAATATCCATTCGCCTCCAAGGAAGACCAGTTAATATGACTATTATGCACCAATCACTAAGGCCAAAGATGAAGAAATTGAAGGGTTTTTTTTAACCATCTTCTGCAGTCTGAAATTGATCAAACATGCAATCAGGATGCACTGATAATTACTGGTGATTTAAATGCAAAGGTTGCAAACAAAGAAGGATTGGTAGTTGGAAAATATGGCCCTGGTGATAGAAACGATGCCAGAGATCACATGATAGAATTTTGCAAGACCGACTTCATTGCAAATAGCTTTTTTCAACAACATAAGCAGTGACTATACACATGGACCTCACCAGGTGGAAAACACAGGAATTAAATCATAGACATCTATGGAAAGAGAAGACAGAAAAGCTCAATATCAGTCAGAACAAGGCCAGGGGCCAACTGAGGATCAGACGATCAATTATTTATAAGCAAGTTCAAGTTGAAACTGAAGAAAATTAGAACAAGTCGATGAGAGGCCAAAAGTACGACCCTGAGTATATCCCACCCGAATTTAGAGACCATCTCAGGAATAGATTTGATGCGTTGAACACTAATGACCGAAGACCAGATGAGTTGTGAAATGACATCAAGGGCATCATACATGAAGAAAGCAACAGGTCATTAAAAAGACAGGCGAGAAAGAAAAGACCTAAATGAATGTCAGAAGAGACTCTGAAACTGTTTTTTGAACGTCAGGTAGCTAAAGCAAAAGGAAAAAATGGTGAAATAAAAGAACTCAACAGAAAATTTCAAAGAGTGGCTGGAGAAGACAAAGTAAAGTATTATGATGACAAAGACCTGCAGCTAGAAAAGCAAAAGGGAAAACCATGCTCAGCATTTGTTAAGCTGAAAGAACTGAAGAAAAAATTCAAGCCTTGAGTGGCAATACTGAAGGATTCTACGGGGAAAATATTAAACTACACAGGAAGCATCAAAAGAGGATGGAAGGGATACACAGAGTCATTATACCATTTCAGGGGGTAACATATGATAAGGAAGGAGTCCAAGCTACACTGAAGGCATTGATGAAAAAAAGTCTCCAGGAATTGATGGAATACTAATCGAGATGTTTCAACAAACAGATACAGTGCTTTCAAAAGCAGCTGCAGCAGTGTATTGACAGGCAACTGCCAGGAATTCAAGACAGATTTAGAAGAGGACATGGAACCAGGGATATCATTGCTGATGTCAGATGGATCCCAGCTGAAAGCAGAGAATACCAGAAAGATGTTTACCTGTGTTTCACTGACTATGCTAAGGCATTTGACTGTGTGGATCATAACAAATTATGGATAACATTGCGGAAAATGAGAATTCCAGAACACTTAATTGTGCTCTGAGGAATCTGTACATGGATCAAGAGGCAGTCACTCAAACAGGACAAGGGGATACAGCACGGTTTCAAGTCAGGAAAGTGTGCGTCAGGATTGTATAATTTCACCGTACCTATTTTTTTATTCAATCTGTATGCTGAACAAATAATCTGAGAAACTGGACTATACGAAGAAGAACGGGGCACCAGGATTGGAGGAAGGCTCATTAGCAACCTATGTTACGCAGATGACATAACCCTGCTTGCTGAAAGTAAAAAGGACTTGAAGCATTTACTAATGAAGATCAAAGACCACAGCCTTCAGTATGGATTACACCTCAACATAAAGAAAACAAAAATCCCCACAACTGGACTCATAAGCAATACCATGATAAACAGAAAAAAGATTGAGGTTGTCAAGGATTCATTTTACTTGGATCCACAATCAATACCCATGGAAGCAGGAGTCAAGAAATCAAAAGACACATTGCGTTGGGCAAATCTGCTGCAAGAGGTCTCCTCAAAGTGTTAAAAAGGAAAGATGTCACCTTGAGAACTAAGGTGCGCCTGACCAAAGCCATGGTGTTTTCAATTGCCTCATATGCACGTGAAAGCTGGACAATGAAAAAAGAAGACTGAAGAATTGACACCTTTGAATTCTGGCGTTGGCAAAGAATGTTGAATATAGCATGGACTGCTAAAAGAACCAACAAATCTGTCTTGGAGGAAGTACAGCCAGAATGCTCCTTGGAAGCAAGGATGCTGACACTGCGTCTCACATACTTTGGCTGTGTTCTCAGGAGGGATCAGTCCCTGGAGAAGGACATCAGGCTTGGTAAAATAGAGGGTCAGAGAAAAAGAGGAAGACCATCAATGAGATGAATTGACACAGTGGCTGCAACAACGGGCTCAAGCATAACAAGGATTGTGAGGATAGCGCAGGACCAGGCAGTGTTTCGTTCTGTTGTGCACAGGGCCACTAAGACTTGGAACCGACTCGATTACACCTAACAACAACAATAACAATTTGTTGTCTTTCTATTATTGTAATGATATAATTTTAAATTTTAATATTCTAATGATTTATTTCTAGATATGGAAATACAAGTGATTTTTGCATATTGACCTCAAATCCAGTTGTCTTGCTAAATTTGTATATTAATTCTAATAGTTTATCTGAAGATTAGAATTAACACATAGATTTCTAATTTTCAGGTAAACTATTAGAATCCAAGAAGCTGGACTATATGAAGAACAACGGGCATCAGGGTTGGTGGAAGACTCATTAACAATCTGTGTTATGCAGATGACACAACCTTGCTTGCTGAAAGTGATGAGGTCTTGAAACAGTTGCTGATGAAGATCAAAGGCACAGCCTTGAGTATGGATTACACCACAACATAAAGAAAACAAAAATCTTCACAACTGGACCAATAAGCAACATCAGGATAAATGGAGAAAAGATTGAAGTTGTCAAGGATTTCATTTTACTTGGGTCCACAATCAACACCCATGGAACCAGTAGTCAAGAAATCAAAAGACACATTGCATTGGGTAAATCTGCTGCAAAAGACTTCTAAAGTGTTGAAAAGCAAAGTGTCACCTTGAGGACTAAGGTGGGCCTGACCCAAGCCATAGTATTTTCAATAGCATCATATTCACGCAAAAGCTGGATAATGAATAAAGAAGACAGAAGAAGAACTGACACCTTTGAATTGTGGTGTTGGCAAAGAATATTGAATATACCATGGACTGCCAAAAGAATGAACAAATCTGTCTTAGAAGAAGTACAACCAGAATGCTCCTTAGAAGCAAGGATGGCGAGACTGCATCTTACATACTGTTGTCAGGAGGGATCTGTCCCTCGAGAAGGACATCATGCTTGGTAAAGCACAGGGTCAACAAAAAAGAGGAAGATGGATTAACACGGTGGCTGCAACAATGGGGTCAAGCATAACAATGATTTTGGGCATAGTGCAGGACTAGGCAGTGTTTCTATTGTACACTGGGTCGCTAAGAATCAGAACTGACTCGATGGCACCTAACAACAACAAATCTGCAAGATTATTTTTCATTTTCTACAAATAAAGTTACATTGTCTAAAAATTTGGACAGTTTTTGTATTCCTAATTTTTTATATCATTTATTAATTTTCTTGCTGTATTGCATTGGACCTATCACAGAGTACAAGTAGTCATAATAGACTTCCTTGTCTCATTCCCAATCATAGAGGTAAAGATTAAAATTTTACCGTGAAGTATTTGTATGCTACAGGATTTTGGTAAATGTGCTAAACTAGATTAAGGAAGGGCCTTCCTGAATTTGAATTTAAAATTTGTTGTTTTCTTCATAAATTCTTTGTAGATATTTCTTTTCCTTTTCAAAAATATTACAATACAAAAAATCCCACATTTAGAAGAGTTTACTCTGAGCTTACCAGTTCAACACCTATAAAGAGAATATTTTCTCAATTAAATTATTAGGTCAAATCATATGACATAGTCATATTTTTTGTAAGTCAAAGACAACCAAATATTAGCAATTGTAAAAGTTTCAATAAATTATTATGGCATACCCATGAGAGTCATTTATGTTGTCAAAACTTTCAAATTTATTAATAAACCCACTGCTGTCAAATTCATTCCAACTCATAGCAACCCTATAGGACAGAGTAGAATGGCCTCATAGGGTTTCCAAGGCTGAAATCTTTGTGGGGCAGGCTGCCACATCTTTCTCAAGTGGAGTGGCTGGTGGGTTTGAACCGCCAACCTGTCAGTTATAAATTTATTAATAGCAAGATGCAAATTTGAAGACTACAGGCAATTTCGTAGGAAAAAAAAATTTTAAGTAAGACCATATATTAAAAAATGTATCCCTCAGAAAAATAGCAGTAATAAGGTATTATAAATCAATTCCCTATGATTCCATGTGATATTATGATCTCCTGTGAAAAGTCAATAGAGGGTGTCAACAATTTTAATATTATTAATTATAAAATAAATTTTGAAGAAGATTTCAGGCAATTTTATTAAAATTTTAAAATAAAATATTTTAAATGCTTTCTATTACTCTTCTGAAGAAGAATAGTAAAGTCAATAAATAAATACTTCAAAAATATATAATTATGTTTAGTGTCCCCTTTTACTTTAAGTGTCCCAGGTTGAAAGATGGTCTTCTTAGAATCAGTTAGCTGACAGACAGTAAGTTTAAAGGAATTTTGTTGTCAGAGTAATTTGTTTTTTCATGAGGAGCAATCTTGACCATACAGGTTATTGTTTTAAGCACAATGAAAATCCAAATGAAAATAAATTTTTACTGTTTCAAGAGATCTAATATGTTCCATCTCTCAATTTTATCCCATGCCTCAACCGTATTTCACTTATCATACCTGTGATCTTAATATTAATACTTTGATCTTTTCATGTTCTGTCATTTTTATTAAATAATAGCATGAAATGCAATTGAATATTTAAATAATTGCATAAACTCTGCTATCCAAACAAAGCTTTGCTGGCAAAATCACTAATGTGTGGCAAGATGTGCTACTATGATATAGATTAAAATACATATTTATCATCCTCATATAAGAACATTAAAAGCCCTGGGTTAGAACCTAAAACCAAACCTGTTGCCATTGAGTCAGTTTTGACACATAGCAACCCTATAAAAAGACAGAGTAAAACTGCCCCACAGGGTTTCCAAGGAGTAGCTGGTAGATTCGAACTGCTGACCTAAATGGAAGAATTAAAGCCAGGATGATCGCTGTTCTCTTTTTTTTTGGTGGATTGTGAATAAAATAAGACTTTGGGAAAATAATATCCAGTGAGGAAAAAAAAAAAATGATACCAAACACAGACACCAAAGCCCTATCCTTCTTTCAGACTTGGAAAAGTTTTATATTAAGTTAATTTTAAGATAGATGAAGAGATTCAGTTCAGAATTGTTCAAATGGTTGTGTATTTGAGGTGGGAGGTTGAGTGATATTTAAGGAAAAGTCCAATATTTGCAAGACAAACAACCCACAGAAGTGTGTCTTTCATATAGTTCTGACTCAGAAAAGGTTTTTTGGTTTGCTCTGAGCAGAACTCAGTTTCTCTCTTCTCAATTATGCATTTGATAGCAAAATCTTTTATTATGAGCATTATCCATTCAATACTTAGTGAATATCTACTTTTTAGAAAGGACTGTGCTTGCTGGAAGGGAGCTCCAGTGGCACAGTGGTTAAGAGCTGTGACTGCTAACCAAAAAGGTTGGCAGTTCAAATCCACCAGTCGCTCCATGGAAACCCTATGGGGAAACCCTACGTCCTATAGGGTCACTAGAAGTTGGAATTGACTCGACGGCAACAGGTTTTGTTGTTTGTTTGTTTGTTTTTGGTACTGGGAGATTTGAGGAAATTTCTCTAAAGTTCTGACTATAGCAGCAAAATATTGCTTCTATTGACCATTAATGGTACTATGGAAATAGCTCACTAAGGTATTCTAAACACAGTCATTTAGTTAATCCCAAATAGTTTTTTTTTATAGCCTGGTTTTTCTGTCTTAAGATCATTTTGGTGATCCATTGCAAATAAATTGGAGACTCGGGGATGTATTAGAGACTTAGTGATAGGTTTTTGCTGATTCTATCATGTTTTCTTATGTGGTCAATGACATTCATCTATAACTTGGCTGGCTAAATTCAAGGCTATAGTTTGCTGAAAGGCATTAATTTTATAAACCTATGTAGAGTATTAGAATACTATGCTTCCTTGAATCTGAAGAAGATATAGTATGACTGAGCTAATAATTTTTCTCAAGTATTTGAAATAACACATCCTAAAAAATGGTAGCCTTCTAGGAACATAACAAAGACACTGTCAAGAATATACATAAGGAATATACATAAAACCATTCATTGCAGTATTTTTGAAAAAAAAAATTCAAAACAATCTAGTTGTAGTAGAAGGGATTTAAAAACCAGGTATTTCATACAGTGGAATTTAGAGGTTAAAATGAAAGCATTAGATATTCCCATATAAATTGCAAAAGCCTAATTCTGAGCGAAAAAAGTAACAAAATGACTGGTAGAATATGATGCCATTAAACCTAAAATACATAACCAAAAAAAGTAAACAAAACCCACTGCCATCAAGTCGATTCTGACTCATAGCGACCCTATAGGACAGAGTAGAACTGCCCCATAGAGTTTCCAAGGAGTGCCTGGTGGATTTGAACTGCCAGCCTTTTGGTTAGCAGCTATAGCACTTAACCATCAGGGTTTCCCAAATACATAAAACAACACTATATATTATTTGTAGATATACAAATATATAGTACAATTACCAAAATATGTATGAAAATGATAAACACTCATCTAAGAATAATGATAACCTGTGAAAAAAGAGGGAATGGAAAGGAAATGGAATTTGGAGGGCCAGAGCTGAATTTGCATTTTTTTTCAGAGGGAGAGACATAACTAAGGCAAATATGGTTGATCATAGATGTATATTTTTAATATCTTTCCAAATATTTAAAATTATCATATTTAAAAATATAAAAATTCTATAATTTTTATATTTATATTTAAGAGGCATGATCTGTCTTCCTTCACTTTTTTTAGAGACTAAAAAACATAAGCTTAATTTACAGCTGAATGTTATTAGATAAGACAAAGAAATCGTGTGTGTGTGTGTGTGTATGTGAGCTAAAAGTTGTCATGGATTAAAGGGGATTATTGAGAGCAGATAAGGAAAGCCACTGATTGCAGGTGATTCTACAGTCAAGAAAAGTTTACACCTATAACAGCATTTCAGAAATAGAGAGTGAGTTTGACCAGAAGTTTCCAAAACTTAGCTGTGATGCAGAAATAACTGAGTAACTTTCAAACATAAACAGATTCTTGGGTCCCAACATCTCAGATTCTGATTGAGTAGTTCTGGAGTTAATGTTTTTTAAAAACTCACTGGAAAAACTGTATATATTCTGATATATAGTTAGGTTTGAGAAACTAACAGACAAGATTTTAGCCTTAGTCTCAGAGCTACTGCCCTGCAATACATCAGAAGACACCTGTAAAAAAAACAAAATATGACTGATGTCCACAAGGAGTTGCACGATGTGGTAACTCTATAAGGTTCACATTTTTTTTTTTCTGTTATTATATTTTTTGAATTCCTGATTAGGACGCTGAGGAATCATCAGATCTAATGACTCCTTCCAGAGTGTAGAATATGAAATAGAGCTCCTGATACATTACTTTTAGTTCCATTTTGTCATACTCCTTCTTTTTAAAAAATCAGCTCCTTTTTTTTTGGTTTAAATTAGTTGCTCAAGTCATGCATGTGTGCATGTGGGGAACAACAACAACAACAAAAAAACCTTTTCAAATGTGTTATAAAAAGGATTTAATGTAATCCTTGTTAAAATCACATCTAATATTTAAGGGCACATTTATGCTTCTATGAGTTCTTACCATGTGTCTGACAGTTTGTCATACTGTGGAGGCTTGCATGTTGCTGTGATTCTGGAAGCTATGGCACCAGTATTTCAAATGCCAGCAGGGTCACCCATGGTGGACAGGATTTAGTAGAGCTTCCAGACTAAGACAGACTAGGAAAAAGGGCCTGGCAGTCTACTTCTGAAAATATTGGCCAGTGAAAACATTATGAACAGCAGCAGAACACTATCTGATACAGTGCCCTCAGGTTCGAAGGCATGCAAAATACGACTGAGGAAGAGCTCCCTTCTCAAAATAGAGTCAACCTTAATGATAGGGGTACAGTCAAGCTTTTGGGACCTTCATTTGCTGATGTGGCATGACTCAAAATGAGAGGAAACAGCTGCAAACATCCATTAATAATTGGAATATGGGAAGTATGAAGTATGAATTAAAAAGTAAGAATTGAAGGAAAATTAAAAGTCATCAAAAATGAAATGGGTGCTCCCTTCAACATACAGTAAAATTAGAATGATACAGAGAAGACTAGTGTGGCCCCTGCATAAGACATAAATTCGTGAAGCATTATGTATTTTTCTGGACAAAGGGACACAGGGAACCTGAGGTGGAAAGGAGAAGTGTGCTGTCACATTGTGAGAATTGCAACCAATGTCACAAAACAATATGTGTAAAAAATTTTGGACAAGAAATTAACTTTATTTGTAAACTTTCACCTAAAGCACAGTAAATTTTTTAAGGAAATGAAAGGCATAAAGACATATATCTTAAGTATTAGTGAGCTGAGTGAGCTGAAATGGACTAGTACTGGCCATTTTGAATCAATCAATCATATGGTTTACTATGTTGGGAATGACAAATTGAAGAGAAATGGTGCCACATTCATAGCTAAAAAGAACATTTCAAGGTCTCTCCTGAAGTACAACACTGTCAGTGATAGGATAATATCCATATGCCTACAAGTAAGACCACTTAATATGACTATTACTCAAATTTACACACCAACCACTAATGCCAAAAATAAAGAAACTGAAGATTTTTTACCAACTTCTGCAGCCTGAAACAGACCAAACATGCAATCAAATGCATTGATACTACTGGTGATTGGAATGCTAAAGTTGGAAACAAAAAAGGATCTGTGTTTGGAAAAAATGGCTTGGATGATAGAAACAATGCCAGACAGCACGTGATAGAATTTTGCAAGACCAATGACTTATTCATTGAAAACATCTTTTTTAAACAACATAAATAGTGACTATGATGTGGACCTCAATGGATGGAAAACACAGGAATCAAATCGACTGCACCTCTGGAAACGGACGATGGAGGAGGAGCTCAATCATCAGTCAGAACAAGTCGAGGGACCAACTGTAACAGACCATCAATTGCTCATATGCAAGTTTATGTTTCAGTTGTACGGGGTCAGTGGAAAAGAGGGAGACCCTCAATGAGAGGGACTGACACGGTGGCTGCAACAATGGGCTCATACATAACAACAACTGTAAGCATGACACAGGACTGGGCAGTGATTCGTTCTGTGGTATATCAGGTTGCTATGAATCGGAACCAACTCAATGGCACCTAACAACAAGAAGTTTAAGTTGAACCTGAATAAAATTAAAAGGAGTTTATGAGAATGAAAATCGGACCTTGAGTATGTCCCACTTGAATTTAGAGACCATCTCAAGAATAGATTTGATGCACTGAAAACTAATGACTGAAGACCAAATGAGTTGTGGGATGATATCAAGGACATCATACATGAAGAAAGTGAAGGTCATTAAAAAGACAGGAAAGAAAGAAATGACCAAAATGGATGTCAGAACAGACTCTGAAACTTGCTCTTGAACATAGAGTAGCTAAAGAAAACAGAGGAAATGATAAAGTAAAAGAGCCGAACAGAAGATTTCAAAGGGTGGTTCAAGAAGACAAAATGAGTAAATAAATAAATGTTATAATAACATGTGCAAAGACCTGGAGTTAGAAAAACCAAAAGGGAAGAAAGAACTTGCTTGGAATTTCTCAGGCTGAAAGAACTGAATAAAAAATTCAAGCATCCATTTGCAATTTTGAAGGATTCTATGGAGAAAATATTGAATGACTCAGGAACCATTAAAAGAAGATGGAAGAAATACACAAAGTCACTGTATCAAAAAGAATTGGTCAACATTTAACTATTTCAAGAGGTAACATATGATCAAGAACCGATGGTATTGAAGGAAGAAGTCCAAGATGCACTAAAGGCATTGGTGAAAAACAAGGCTCCAGGAATTGATGGTATACCAACTAAGATGTTTCAACAAATGGATGCAGCACTAGAGATGCTCACTCATCTATGCCAAGAAATTTGGAAGACAGCTATCTGGCCAACTGACTAGAAGAGAGCAATATTAGTGTCCATTCCAAAGAAAGGTGGCCCAAAAGAATGCAGAAATTATTGAACAATATCATTAATATCACACAAAAGTAAAGTTCTGCTGAAGATCATTCAAAAGCAGTTGCAGCAGTACCTCGACAGGGAACTGCCAGGAATTCAAGTTGGATTCAGAAGAGGACGTGGAACCAGGGATATCACTGCTGATGTCAGATGGATCTCAGCTGAAAGCAGGGAAAACCAGAAAGATGTTTTCCTGTGTTTTATTGACTATGCAAAGGCATTCAACTATGTGGATCATAACAAATTATGGATAACATTGGGAAGAATGGGAATTCCAGATTACTTAATTGTGCTCACGAGGAACCTGTACATAGACCAAGAGGCAGTTGTTCGAACAGAACAAGGGGATAGTGCATCGTTAAAAATCAGGAAAGGTATGCGTCAGGGTTATATTCTTCCACTATACTTGTTCAGTGTGTATGCTGAGCAAATAATCTGAGAAGCTAGACTACATGAAGAAAAATGTGGCACAAGGTTTAGAGGAAGACTCGTTAACACACTGTGATATGCAGATGATACAACTTTGCTTCCTGAAAATGAAGAGGACGTGAAGCATTTACTGATGAAGATCAAAGACCACTGCCTTTAGTATGGATTACACCTCAACATAAAGAAAAGAAACATCTTCACACCTGGACCAATAAGCAACATTTCGATAAATGGAGAAAAGATTGAAGTTGTCAAGGATTTCATTTTACTTGGATCCACAATGAAGGATCATAGAAGCAGCAGTCAAGAAATCAAACACTGTATGGCACTGGGTAAATCTGCTGCAAAAGACCTTTTTAAAGTGTTGAAAAGCAAAGTTGTCACTTTGAGAACTAAAGTGCACCTGATCCAAGCCATGATATTTTCAATCGCTTCGTATGCATGTGAAAGCTGGACAATGAATCAGGAAGACTGAAGAATAATTGATGCCTTTAAACTATGGTTTTGGCAAAAAATATTGACTATATCATGTATTGCCAGAAGGACAAACAAATCTATCTTGGAAGAAGTACAGCCAGAGTGCTCCTTGAAGTGAGGATGGCAAGACTTCATCTCATGTACTTTGGACATGTAATCAGGAGGGACCAGTCCCTGGAGAATGAAATCATGCCTGGTAAGTTACGGTGTCAGTGAAAAAGAGGAAGACCCTCAACTAAATGGATTGACACGGTGGCTCAAACATAGCAAGGATTGTGAGGATGGTGCAGGACGGGGCAGTGTTTTGTTCTGTTGCATATTTTTTTATATAGGGTCATTATGAGTCAGAAGCAACTCAAGGCCACCTAACAACAGCAACAACAAACCTAAGTTCAAGGATGTGAAACAAATCAAAGTATAAGTGTTTAGGAATAGTAATCATTAAAGAATTTGTTGACAAAATAAATGCTGCCAGTTATGGTACTGAAATGCCTGCTATTTTTATTTCTTAGCTGAGCTCCTTCAAAACACATTAAAGGAAACAAGTGGAGCGGAGGTGGAACATTAGTTGCATGTTGCCTCTTTTTCTCCTCATCTCATTCATTCATCATCACAGCCTTACCTTGGTACTGGAAGTTCCTATTTTAGTTTCTTCTTGCCTTCACCTTTTGCCTTGCCAGTGGCTTAAGACTCAAGGGGCTATTTATAGGAGAAAGAATGTTTACATTGTTTTGTTGAGGGGAAGAAACAATCCCATGTGGCAGTAATATTATGTAGGGTATTTTGCTTTCTTAGTGGCACCAACAATAAACCTCCTCTAATATGAAGATGCTTGAAATTATATCTATTCAAATATACTCTGTATTATTTTTTTAACCATAGTTAATTTGCAAAGTGGTTAACCCAATTTTATATTATGAAGAGTTGCCTGTATCTCCGTATACACACACAGAAGCACAGGCAAATTGCAGTTAGGTAGACTAGCTTGTTTTAGACCAACCTGCCCAATGAGAACAACTAGAAAACCTGGATAAAATGAAAATTAACTCTTTGAAGGCATCAGAAGGTACCAGGGAGTGAGGAGTTGAGGGTCCAACATCCTAGAGTATAGAGTAATGAACCCAATATTTGGTATCATTTTCCCCCAAAAGCGTATTTGTGAATTTGCAACAGGCAGCTGAGAGGCTGGAAAGCCTAGAAGAAGGTGGCAGAGACTGAGAGATGAGTAGGGAAAAGATTGAGAAGCTTAGTAGAACTTTAGACAGTTTAGTAGAATTGAAGAGACAAAAATTAAAGCTCAGGGCCTGATAACGAGGAGAAAAAAAATAAAAACATTGCTGTCGAGTCGATTACAGATTAGAATTGCCCCATAGGGTTTCCAAGGAGTAGCTGGTGGATTCAAACTGCCAACCTTTTGGTTAGCAGCCAAGCTCTTAAGCACTGTGCCACCAGGGCTCCAATAATGAGAGGCACTGGAAAACATCTAGTTGACTAGTTGGGACCTCTTAAAGGCTTCATGCTGGAAGCAGGACTGAATGGAAATAGACCAGTCCTTACAAAGACTGAAATACAGCTTTATAGTGTCTTCATATCAGACTGGATTAAGATAATCTGCCCTTATTCTAACTGCCTGCCAGTAAATACTCTCTGGGGGAAGATAATATCATTCAGAGTCCCACATTTTCTCTGCAATTTTTATATACCATCTCCACCATGTAATTTTCAAAATTGCCAGGCAGACCAGGAAAAAAATAGCAAATAGTCAAAAATCAATAGAAAAGAGAGATGACAGAAACAAATCCACAGGACATCCAGATAATGTAGGTATGAGACATAGACTTTAAAATATCTCATTAGTATATACATAAAAATAGATGTCAAGATATAAAATATCAATAGAGAATTAGAATCTACCAAAGAATCATATAAAAATTCAAAAACTGGAAAATATATATGTCCATCTTCCTATTTACTACCCACTCTATGTTCCCTGATAATTGGCACTGACCTAAGTCATGACTTTAATTAATACACTTGCATATATTTATCTCGTACTTTAATATACTTCTTTCCCAAAAAAGAATACCGAATGCTTAAAATAGCATTTTATGAAGAGTTCAATAAAAGCACCATAAATGGCATTTATGTATTATGTTATTTGATTAATAACCACATACAGTGAGAGCCAGAATTCAACAAGACTGCCTTGTTTTTCCTGGTCTCACAAGTTTTCTGCCTTTGACAGGGTGCAGTCTTACCATTTTTCTATTGCTCTCTATTAGTGGAAAATATTTGAGTTTTTCTTCCCTAACAGGTTTCCTTTTTACACTGGTTTCAGCTTTACCGTATAAAATTATTTATTATCTGTTGTTGTTGTTAGGTGCCGTTGAGTTGGTTCTGACTCATAGCGACCCTGTGTACAACAGAACAAAACACTGCCCAGTCCTACACCATCCTCACAATTGTTGCTACGTTCAAGCCCTTTATTGCAGCCATTGTGTCGATTCATCTCATCGAGGGTCTTCCTCTTTTTCACTGACCCTCTACTTCACCAAGTAGATAATATGTCCAATATATGTGAGACGAAGTATCACCATTCTAGGGTTATCCTGGATTACTTACATTCCAGTATCAATTAATAATGTTTATTTGTTTGAGTTGAGCTCTTCCTACAAAATTATATAGTCTTATCTGTCTATCAGTCATAGATAAAGTGTTTGGGTTTCAAAAACATGACTTAATTCTTATTGCTTCACATTTCCTAGTAGGAACCCAGAGTAGTTCAATATTTTCTGAGTGAAAAATCTGAGAATCTTACTTAACCTAATAAAATCATTATTCTCCAAAGCCAATTGACAAACAAGAGCCTAGTCAATAAGTTTCTTAATCGGTGTTTCCTAGTTATAGATATAAACCCACGTTCAAATTTTTAGAATGGCATACTTCTATAAACATATATAAATATAAGCATATAGGTAAGTATTTACTTTTTTAAATGCGAAACAGACTAATCAAATGAAGACTTCTATTCCCAAAGTTCTGAGGGGCCAGAGAATGGGAGCAGCAATGAAGAAAAAAGGGAAAATAAATAATATTTATTAAGGTCTGAGCCTTGTAAAGAAGCCCCTGAGTAGCACAAACAGTTAAGGAACTCGGCTACTAGCTGAAAGGCTGGCGGTTGAAACCCATCCAGAGGCTCCTCAGAAGACAAGCCGGGTGATCTGCTTCCAAAAGGTCACAGCTTTGAAAACCCTATAGAGCGATTCTACTCGGCACCATGGGTCACCATGAGTCGGAATCGACTCTACAGCAACTGACAACAACAAAAACAACAAACCTTGCAAAGCAGGTTTAAAGAAATTGAGCTGCATGATCATGGCCACAGAGCTAGTAAATGGAAGCGCTGGAATGCAAACACAGCTCTGTGTGATTCCAAAGCCTGAGTTCCTTCAAGTGTACCATGCATCCTATCTATATGAATAAACTGATGGGCAGCTTTATGCTGAAATTGGTGAGGAGATAATTCTGTTATGGGTTTAATAGGAGTACTATGAAGAATCTATTATATTTCAAGTATAAGTATAGACAGAAATTTCATCAAAACTAGATTTTATGTTTCACAGGTATATAAAATCTGTTCATAATTTTTGCATCTACCTCTTTACAGTTTTCTCCAGGATTAGCACACAATGTTCCTGATATAGGTGTATAGGGCATACATTAGTAAAAATAAATTAATTCAGTGAAGCATAGCAGAAAGAAGATGTAGGTTCTTGTGCAAAGTGTTATGAACAGTTCAGTAAATGTGTACATACATCATTTATTTTTACACCTGTTGTGCTTGAGCTAATTCATAACCAGAGAATAGACATAAGACTCAACATTATCTAAAGTGGTACTTATTTTAGTAAGAGTTGAGGACAATAACACTGTATTAGAGCTAAGGAGTGTGTATATTACATAGTTATCAGGCAAAGACTAATTTCCCTTTGCATTAAAGTGCTTTAATACTGTTACAATACAGCTCATTATTATGCATGCTGATGAATAGCAATGTTAGCTACTCTGACACTTAATGAATAAAAAATAAATCCCAGAGCTTCTCTATATTTTCAGAGGAGACCTAGCCAGCCAAGCTCTTACCTAAGGTGTTTATTTGGTTCTTCCTCTAGGCCTCAGTTGCAAAGGGATTGATGGGTATTGCGGTCAAAGATTACGGCAGGGCCGCAGCTGCAAAGCGAAACCTACATTATAGCTCTCTTTGATTTTTCCATCTTAGTTCCACAATTGCAGTGACATATTTTTTTATTCTATTTGTGTTTAATGTCTGTCTTCCTTTCTAGAATATACCAAAGAGCAGAATATGTGTTTGGTACAAAAGATCCATGCAGAATTATTTCTTGGTTGCAAACGACAGAGGGCACTCTAGTTTCCTTAAACAGAAGGAATATTTGGTACTTCACAAATCTTCAGGATGGCTGGAGAATCAGGCTTGGATACTTCCTTCCCAGGAAGAATAAAGGTAGAAAAAAATGCCCAATCCGCATCATAGACTGTTCTAATAAAACCACTGCACCTGAAACTTAGCCCTGAACATGCTTAGATGTGAGTACCACAACTTTCAACACAGTGATACCAGAAGAACCAGTCTCCAACTCCACAACTCCGCTGTGCTTGTAAGAAGTTCCATTGTCTCTCAGCCTCAAGTTTCTCACCTTAGTATTCAAGTCTGCTTCAGAGATATCCGATGGTGGCACCTAGGTCACATGAATGCTTTCTAACTGCAAGAGAGTATGGAATATAATATTTAGCTTTCCAGCTTCTATAGTAGAAGAGGGCTGGAATGGGTATTGAATGAATCCATGTACAATACATATTATAAAAAATATAGTACCCAATTATTATTTATTAGATTTTACTCACTGTAACTAGGCTTTATTTTCTAACTTGAAGATATATTCCTATTTGCATTAAAGTTGGAAAAAAGATGCTTTCTTGAATGTCAGTTCTGATTGCTAGTTAGTAGCTCAATGGGAAAAAATGTCATAATTGATTGGTGATATCTTCCATTCATACCAACGATCCTTGCTACTCTGAATATTTAAGCTTACTAAAACTTCACTACTAGAAGAATGGGCACTACTGCACAATCTTTATCAGTGTAAGTGATGTACATTCTTGGTTTGCTTTCTATATACATTTGTGGTTTAGTGTCAGGGAACCTTGAAGTTCAAAGTGTTCACCACTGTCGTCTTAGGATGTCAAATTTTTTCTTAATTCCATTCCAATAATCCTTAGTATAAACACAAATGTCACTGGCAGAGTGAAAGACTTTAATAAAATGGTCACACAGTGCTCAAGAAACTGAAAAACCAGGCTTCCCTTCAAGGTCTTCCATTTATTGTGCTTTCCAGAAAATGGCCATGTCAGTTGTTCTTCAGGGTAAATAAATATTTTTTTTACCTTTGGGAGACTCAATATACTCCCAAGGCCACAAGAAGTATAGTTTTCAAAGGTTCCTTTAGAAAACATTTTAAATAGTGCTTCTATAAGCATTTTTAGGTAATTTGTCACAAAAGTCCATTTCTTTTTATTTGTTTAGAAGGTAATAGGTAAAGAGAAAGATTGGAGTGTGTGTGTTTATGCGTGTGTATGGTGTATGTGTGTGTGTGCTACATTTGGAGCTAAATAAGAGGATTATAGAAAAACGTAGTTAGTATATGTATGATCTATATGTCTCTTTTAAAAAAACATGCACACACACATTCCCTAAGACAATGTTCACCTGCTCTCCCTTGGATGACTTCAGCTTAATTTCACACTTAATAACCTTAAAGATTAGTGTGTTTAATTAAAGCAGTTACTGCTGATTGCTTTGGAAATGAAAAATGGATATTTAATATAAAGTCATTAATATTATTCTTGATGGATTGGTATTATTATTCATAATAATCCAGACTCTTGGGCCCTCATCTGATTTCTTGACATGAGAAAATGAAATATTTATTGCTTCAAGGAAACAATTTGGTGCATCACAATGATATTAATACATTCAACAAATATTGAATAAGTGCCTACTAAATGCCAAGGACTGTAGTAGGTGGAGGGGCCACTATAATGAAAAAGACAAGTTCCCTCAAGAAGGTCATAGTCTGATGGACAAAACAGACATAATGACATTGCACTAATACACATCATAATCAACGTGTATATGATATTACGGGAGCACAGCCTTTGGGTTGGAAAGGTGTTTAGAGGGGGAGACAGCTGAGCTAGTAGTTTTCCAGGCAGAGAAAGACAAGGTCATTCCAGGCAAGGAAATAAAGAATGACAAAGTGGCACGAAAGAGCATGGTGTACTTGGGGAAAAGCATATAATTCTGTGTGGCTAGAACATTGAGTACATGTTGGGGAGCCACAGAAGATGAAGTTGCAAAGCAGACTGTGTCCGGCTTGTGAAGAACATTAACTGTCATATTAAGGAGTTTAGACTTTATCCTTTTGCAGCTGGAGGCCAAAGAAGGGTTTTCAAGCAGTATACTGACATAATCATATTTGTATTTCATAAATGGCACTCTGGCAGCCACATGGAAGAGGAATTGGCAGAGGAAGACTCTAGAGTAAGGGAAACCAGCTATAAGGCTATTTCAAAAGACCAAGTGAGAGGTGATTATCTTGAACCTATTCCTCCAAGATAATTTAACCCCTACTGGCCCACAAAGACAATTTCCTTGACACTTATGGCTTAGTCCCAATCTATACCCACATATATCTAACTCTCTTTGGCTTTTTGACATTTGATTCCAGGTTATGTCCCTTTACACCTGATCCCTCAGGCTTTTAAGCGCAGTTCTCCGTCAAATCCCTGCTTCTATCTCTCCTCACCATGGATGAACTCAGAGAGCAAACACCTAGTAAATACTTAGCATCTTAATCTGTGGGTTCAGGCCTTACTTTAATTCAGGCTTCTGGACTGAGGGTTAACATTCCATTCATCTTGCTATCCCTCTGTGCTAGAGTACAGGGGACTTGGGCATTGATTAGCTATTGAGTTTGTATATCTCATTCCTGGCCCTTTAAACTCAGCTACCTAACCCATGTAGCAGAGTATTGTGGGTATGCAGAAGCAAACTGTTAAACAGTGCTTATTTTAGCCTGTTACATGTAGCTGTACATATCTACACTACCATTTTTTCTTGTAGCCAGTATCCAGATTCCCAGAATCTTTGATATAGACCCAAATCTCATATCTGCTCGTAATCTCTTTGTTTAAGAAGCTCATTTAAGACCCATTCTGGCTTATCTTTCATCTGGCTCTTGGGGCTAGCTATTTCTACCCCTTGGATGACTAGTTTTGACATGTCCATGGCGTCATAAGAAAAACATCATGCTATAGTTCTGGCCTCACAGAGTACCACAAGTCAGACTGACTTCCGATGACACTGGGGAAGCACAATGTGGGTAGAACTAAAGACACGAAAATTGAGGTAGAAAGGAAGAAACATAACGAGAAGATATTTAGATGATAGAACAATAATTACTAGCCAATTGAATGTGAAACAGAGAAGTAAATGGCAGTCCCTGAGTGGTGCAAACAGTTCACACTCTTGGTGGTTAATCAAAATCTTGGAGGTTTGAGTTCACTCAGAGGCATCTTAGAAGAAAGGCTTGATGATCTACTTCTGAAAAATGAGCCATTGAAAATCCTACGGAACACAGTTCTACTCTGACACACGTGGGGTGCCATGAGTCAGAGTCAACTCAATGGCAACTGTTTTTTTAATGATTAATTAATTCAATCAATAAATATTTAATGGTCATTTACTATGAGCTATTAGATAGTATACACAAAAAGTACAGCCAGAATGTTCTTTAGAAACAAGGATGGTGAGACTTCACCTCACATACTTTGGACGTGTTATCAGGATGGGTCAGTCCCTAGAGAAGGACATCCTGTTTGGTAAAGCAGAGGGTCAGTGAAAAATAGGAAGACCCTCAATGAGATGGATTGACACAGTGGTTGCAACAATGGGTTCAAACATAGCAATGATTGTGAGGATGGCGCAGGACTAGGCAATGTTTGGTTCTATTGTGCATAGAGTCACTATGAGTCAGAACCAACTCGAAGGCACCTAACAACAACACGATATTATTGTAGGTGCTGGATGATGCAAGCATAAATAGAACATATTTATTTCCTGACTTTATTAAGCTTACCATTTAGTAAGAAATATCATTCCAATTTTCTCAGTTGAGCACTTTTGTAAAAGATTAACTCCTTAAATAAAATGGCTGCCTTAGCCTTGGTTCCCTAGAAAACAGAGGCTGGGGCAAGACTTAAGATGAATGATTTATTCAGAGGTACAAAACCAGAGTAGCAATAATAGTTCAAGGGAAGTGAGACCGCAAAAGATGGGAAGATAATGCAAGGTGATACATTATCACATTGGCCACCCCTTCAATATGTCTGTAGATAGTCACACTGTGGAAAAATCTTTCCTTGGAACAGTTCATTGGAAGATGGAATGGAATGGGAATTTACACACCAACACCTCATATCCTGTCTTCCATTTTTTTAAAGCCATAAGGAAATAAATTCCCCTACACTTCTGGAAAAGGATACCTGGGTGGCACAAAGAGTTAAGCACTTGACTACTAACCAAAAGACTGGCAGTTCAAATCCTCCCAGAAGTACCTCAGAAGACAGGCCTGGAGATCTGCTTCTGAAAGGTCACATCCTTGAAAACCCTATGGAGCAGTTCTACTCTGCGCACATGGGGTCTCCATGAGTCAGAATCGACTCGATGGCAGCTAACAGTGAAAACAACACTTCTGAATTTCATCATTTGATCTTTTCAGCAATCACTGTTGAAGAGAGAATCTGTGCTCTGTGGCATGATATTTCATCCAAACCTAGAAGTAGAGAAGGGGCCAGGGACACTGGGATGCAATTAGCTGATATGCAGCAAAACCTAGCAGAAATAGGTAGAGAATTATGTAGACATGCTTTGAAAATTTGAGATTCTACCCTGGCCACTTCTGGATATGATGCTTTTTCCTTTCCCTTAATGGCAACTCAGGCTAGTCTGGTTGGTATACTCTCCAGGTCAGAACAAAAGGGGCCTAGAGAATTCAAACTTAATTCTGGTGCTACCAGCTGGTTCTTTTGTGGAGTGGACATGGTCCTAGAGCTTAAGGATAGCTTGGTTGAGTATACTGCTTGCTAAGTCCCAGTTCAACGGCCCACAAGGTGAAGGGGGATATAAAGGGCCTCTTTAAGGTTTATACGGACTTTCTTAACTTTCTTGCACTGGAAACTTCTAGGTGAAAGCCCTAAATGTGAGTAGGGGATGATTGGAATAAAGATAAAGTTGCAGCTACTAGAATGGGACACACCAATTTGTGGCAATGGAGAGAGAACCACAATCCTGGTCTCTGTGGAAGGAACACATTAGACCCTGGGAGGTACAGGTAAAGGAAGGACATTAATTACCTTTGTCTTTTAGAACTGTCCTGTAGCCTTCCTCACAAAGGAAAACGTCCTAGTTGCAAACGCCTTAAATGTAACTAACTGTTGGGTCTGCCATTGCCCACCAGACAGCTGTAACCTCTATTTGGTTTCCATTTCCCTTAACCTTACTGAGAAATCTCAGAAACAGTGGGGGAATGCTCTTTACCAGTCACTTTCTCATAGCTGATACCCAGTCATTCCATGGGGTGAACAGATGCTACCTCAGGCAGTCCCTCAAAACCAGGAACTATTCTGACTAAACTTAGAACCCTAAGCTGACTGGGAGGCCACATTGGAACCACTGTCAACTTGTGCTCCTGACTAAGTCCCAATTGGGGGTCCCAATGATTATAAACAACATTTACTTCCCCAGGACTGTACTTCTTGTGTGGAGGCCAAGCATTAACTTGTCTCCCTACTTAAAACAAAATGACTTACACTTTTGTTGTTCTCGTTAGGTGACATCAAGGTGGTTCTGACTCATAACGACCCTAGGTACAACAGAACAAAATACTGCCCTGTCCCGCAGGAATCGTCACAATCATTGTTACGTTCAAGCCCATTTTTGCAGCCACTGTGTCAATCCACCTCGTTGAAGGTCTTCGTTTTCATTGACACTCTACCTTACCAAGCATGATGTCCTTCTCCAGAGACTGGTCTCTCCTGATAACATGTCCAAAGTATGTGAGACAAAGTTTTGCCATTCTCACTTCCAAGGAACACTCTGGCTATACTTCTTCCAAGACAGAATTGTGCATTTTCTGGCAGTCCATGGTATATTCAATATTCTTCATCAATACCATAACTCAAAGGCATCAATTCTTCTTTGGTCTTCCTTATATTGTCCAGCTTTTGCTGTACGAGGTGATTGAAAATATCATAGCTTGGGTGAGGTGCACCTTACTCTTCAAAGGGACATCTTCACTTTTCAACACTTTAAAGAGGTCTTTTGCAGAAGATTTGCCCAATGCAATACGTTGTTTGATTTTCTGACTGCTGCTTCCATAGGTGTTGATTGTAAATCCAAGTAGAATGAAATCTTTGACAAATTCAATCTTTTCTCTATTTATCATGATGTTGCTTATTGGTCCAGTTGTGAAGATTTTTGTTTACTTTATGTTGAGGTGTAATCCATACTGAAGGCTGTGATCTTTGATCTTCATCAGTAAGTGCTTCAAGTCCTCTTCGCTTTCAGCAAGCAAGGTTGTGTCAGCTGCATATTAAAGGTTGTTAATGAGTCTTCCTCCAATCCTGATGCCCTGTTATTCATTTAGTGTAGCTTCTTATATTATTTGCTCAGCATACAGGTTGAATAAGTATGGTGAAAGGATGCAACCCTGATGCACATCTTTTCTGATTTTAAACCACATAGTATCCTCTCATTCTCTTTGAAAGACTGACTTTTGGTCTATGCACAGGTTCTGCACGAGCACACTTAAGTGTTGCAGAATTCCCATTCTTCTCAGTGTTATCCACAATTCGTTATGATCCACACAGTCGAACGCCTTTGCATAGTCAATAAAACACAGGTAAACATTTTTCTGGTATTCTGTTTTCAGCCAGAATTTACCTGACATCAGTAACAATATCCTCTGTTCCCGTCCTCTTCTGAATCCAGCTTGAATTCCTGGAAGCAACCTGTTTATGTACTGTTGCAACCATTTTCGAATGATTGTCAGCAAAATTATACTTGCATGTGACATTAATGAAATTGTTCAATAATTTCCTCATTCCGTTGGATCACCTTTCTTTGAAGTGGGCACAAATATGGATCTTTTCCTGTTGATTGGCCAGGTAGCTGTCTTCCAAATTTCTAAGCATAGATGAGTGAGCACATCTAGCACTGCATCCATTTGTTGAAACATCTCAATTGGTATTCTGTCAATTCCTGGAGCCTTGTTTTCGTCAATGCCTTCAGTGCAGCTTGGATTTCTTCCTTCAGTACCATCAGTTCTTGATCATATGCTACCTCCTGACATGTTTGAACATCAACCAATTCTATTTGGTACAATGACTATGTGTATTCCTTCCATCTTCTTTGGATGCTTCCTGTGTCATTCACTATTTTGTCCATAGAATCCTTCCTCAGATGACTGCAGAAATCGCTCCAAAATGAGGCTACCAGTTATTAAGGGAATACCACCAGAGGGATAACTGACTTGTTATTTTCATGCAATCTCAAAACACTTTTCCCTACAATGGAAATCCACCAATTAGAAAAGACAATACAAAATTTGTCCCTGACTTTAGCTGAGTGCTCAGTGAAACTGCCTTTGTCCTGGAAAGCATTTAGGTCAGTCTCACTTCACTGGCCAGGATTGTTACCTGTGATGGTTAAGGTTATGCGTCAATTTTGCTAGGCCATGATTCTTAGTAGTTTGGCAGATATTTTGCAATCATCCTTCATTTTATGATGTGATGTGGGCAGCCAATCAGTTGAAAGGGGAGTTTTCTTTGGGTTGTGGCCTACATCCAATACATATGGATGTTCTGGCAAAGCCTGTACTCTCTTAATCCTGCTTCTGACTCATCATCCTCTGACGTCTGGTTCTTGGGGTGTGAGCCAGTGGCCTGCAGTCTGACCTGCAGATTTTGGGATTCACCAGCTCCTGCAGCTCTGTGAGCCAGCAGCCTGCCCTAAGACCTGCTGATTTTGGATTCATCAGCCCCTGCAACTACATGAATTAAGAGAAACCTCCAGCCTGATGACTGATCCATGAATTTGGGACTTGCCTGCCTCCATACTGCATGAGCCATTTCCTTGAAATAACTTTTTTTATATATACATATTGCACACGTATGCTTCACCGGTTTTGGTCCTCTAGAGAAGCTAGCCGAAGACGTTTGGAATTGAGAGTGGATGTAGATGAACAAAATCATAAGGATGAGTTTTCCAAATTGGTTCTCAAGTCTGGCTAGTCTGAAAGGCACTGATGACTATGGCTCCAGTGGTAAAGATGGAACTACTAATCTAATCCATGGCATGAGGTGGCAATAAAATATCACTACCAACGGAACAAATATTTGTGACAGACAAGGCTCTGGGTAATTGCATATTTGATACTTGTCATGGACTAAATTGTGTCAATTCGGCTAGGCCATGAGTTTCAATATTGTGTGATTGTCCAGCATTTTGTCATTTGATGTGATTTTCCTATGTGTTGTAAATTCTATCTCTATGATGTTGATGAAATGGGATTAGTGGCAGTTATGTTAATGAGGCAGGGCTCAATCTACAAGATTGAATTTTGTCTTGAGCCAGTTTCTTTTGAGATGTAAAAGAGAGAAGCAAGCAGAGAGACAGAGGACCTCATTCCACCAAGAAAGCAGCACCAGGAGCAGATAGCGTCCTTTAGACTTGGGGTTCTTGCACAGAAAAGCTCCTAGACCAGGGGAAGACTGATGAAAAGGACCTTCCTTCAGAATCAATGGAGAGGGAATACCTTCCCCTGGAGCTGACACCCTGAATTTGGACTTCTAGCCTACTGCACTGTGAAAGAATAAACTTCTGTTTGTTGAAGCCATCCACTTATGGTATTTCTGTTAGGAGCACTAGATAAATAAGACAATACTTTTCTACACTTTTGTTAGAATGAGAAGTATAAGAAAGCTGGTTGGTTGCTACTTTCACCACTAGACAAAGTGGTGAAAGAAAGGGAATGAGCTCAAAGCTTCAGAGTCACAGCTCAAGCACAGCATGTAAGACCTGAAAGTTGCCACTTGTGCCCTGAAAGAAAGCCTTATTTCTTGCAGTAACAGAGCTGATATTGCCAAAAACCCAGTATCTTATCACAAAAGTGGCGAAATCACAACATGAACACAATCCCCAAGTTCAAATGGTGTCTGAAGTTAAATGGAGAGCATTGATTGGGAAGAAATGGGATCATAATACTCTGGATGGGGACATATGGGCAGATAATCCGGAAGCTGGGAACACTGAACCCACTGCTGTCAAGTTGATTCCCACTCATTGCGACCCTATAGGACAGAGTAGAACTGCCCCATAGAGTTTCCAAGGAGCACCTGGAGGATTTGAACTGCTGACCTCGTGGTTAGCAGCTGTAGCACTTAACCACTATGCCACCAGGGTTTCCATGAGTTGAAATTGACTCGACGGCAGTGGGTTTTTTTGCAGGGACACTGAGCACCTAAATTCCATTAAATCACTCCTGCCAACAGAACCAGCCCTCTTATTCCCATCTAAAGATATTGCTCCATTTTTGCTAAATCATCCTCCCCAGTAAAATCATAATCTCTTCCACCTCATCTGATGATATTAACCCAGCTGTGCCTGAAGAGTCTTTGTCTGAGATATCACCTGGGCAGCTCCTGGGGTGTTACCTAGGTAATCACCTGAGGCAAATGCTTCACAAGACATTGCTGAATGTCCCCAGGACCCACTCGTACCACCCATTTTTGCTTCTAGACCTATAACTAGAGTTAAGTCCCAATGAGCCCCAAGCGGTGAAGTATAAAGTGTGACCCAGGTGCTACGCTCCAAAAGAACTGCTTGATTTTTCTAATATATACAAACAGAAACCTGAGGAATATGTGTAGGAAAAGTTATCAAGGGTGTGGGGTAACAGTGCTAGGAACAAAAGTTGGATCAGTCTGAGTTTATTGATATGGGCCCACTAAGCACAGATTCTTCACTCAGTGTTTCAGCTCAAGAGGTTAGAAAAGGATCTAAAAGTTTATTTGGCTGGTTCACTGAAGCATGGATTAATTGGTGGCCTATACTAAACCAAGGTGAAATGCCAGACTGCCTTGGCCTACTGTAGAAGAAAGTATCCAAAAGCTTATGGAAATTGACATCTTAGAGAGGATTTATCAGGTTAGACCCACAGACCCACCCATGGAGTCCCAGAGGACACAACTTTTACCACAACAGTGAGAAACAAATTCATGAAGGGAGTCCCAGAATCCTTAAAGACTGCTGTGATTGCTATTTTATGTAAGTCAGATATGACAGGGGGAACTGCCCTAGCTAAATTAAGACACCTAAATAACTACAATGGGGCTGATTGGACCCCATGGTGGTAAGGGCCAAGTGGCAGATCTTAATAGACAAAGACAAGCTGGGTATGGTTACTGTAATGGACTGCAGAGTCGAAGCAGTAATCGGAATAGTCTGGCTTGTATGGACCTATGGCATTGGCTACTTAGTCATGGTTTCCCTAGGAGTAAAACAGATGAGAAATTATTAAATATTTACTTGATCTGCACAAGTGGAAGAACTCTAGGTCAAGTGAAGGGCAGTCTAATTTGAATCATCAGAACAGAGAGCCACGTCCCCTCAATCAATTCCCAGACTTGAGCCAGTTTACAGAACCACAACCCCTGAAATGAAGGGTGAGGCCCAATCCCCTTGAGAAAGGACCCCACTACACTGCCAAAAATTTATACAGTTAATTTTTTCCCAGTCTTCCCCAAAGGGATCTTCTACCTTTTACAAGAGTAACAGCTCATTGGGGAAAATGAAATAATCAGACTTTTTGGGGATTACTGGACACTGGCTCTGAACTGACATTAACTCCAAGAGACCCAAAATATCATTGTGGCCCACCAGTCACAGCAAGGGCACATGAAGGTCAGGTTATTAATGTAGACTTAGCTCATCAGGTCCATCTTACAATGCGTCAGTGTGTCCCTGAACCCATCATGTAGTGATTTCTCCAGTTCTAGAATGCATAACTGGAATAGACATATTCAGCAATTGGCAACACCCCCTTATTGGATCCCTGACATGTGGAGTAAGGGCTATTATGGTAGAAAAGCCAATTGGAAGCCATTATAACTGCGTCTACCTAGGAAAACATTAAATGAAAGGCAACATCTCATTTGTAGAAGTATCACGGAGATTACTGCCACCATCAAGAACTTGAAGAATGCAGCGGCAGTGAGTCCCACCACATTCCAATTAAATTCACATATTTGGCCTGTGCCAAAACAAACAGATTTTAGAGAATGGCAGGGGATTATTGAAAATTTAACCAGGTAGTGGCTCCAATTGCTGTTGCTATTCCAGATATGGTTTCATTGCTTGAGCAAATTAATACATCTCCTGGTACCTGGTATACAGCTATTGATCTGGTCAATGTATTTTTCTCAGTTCCTGTTTTGGGAATCACCTTAAGCAGTTTGGTTTCAGCAGGCAAGGCCAGCAATATACCTTCACTGTCCTGCCTCAAAGTATATCAAGTCTCCAGTCCTACGTCATAATTTAGTCTCCAAGGACCTTGATCACCTTTCCCTTCCACAAGACTTCACTCTGGTCCATTACATTGATGACATTATGCCGACTGGACCTAGTAAGGAAGAATTCTCAATGACTCTGGATTTATTGGTAAGACATTTGTGTGCTAGCAAGTGGGAAATTAATCTGACAAAAATTCAGGTACCTTCCACCTCAGTGAAATTTCTAGGGGTCCAGTGATGTGGAGCATGTCACGATATTCCTTCTAAAATGAAGAGTATGTTGTTACATCTTGCCCCTCCTACAACTAAAAAGCAGGCACAGCTCCTGGTGGGTCTTTTGGATTTTGGAGGGAACATATCCCTCATTTGGGTGTGCTACTCCAGCCAATTTATCAAGTGACTCAAAAAGCTACTAGTTTTGAATGGGGCCCAGAACAAAAGAAGGCTCTGTAACAGGTTCAGGCTGCCATGCAAACCGTTCTGCCACCTGGGTCATATGATCCAGCTGATAAAATGGTTCTTGAAGTCTCAGTGCCAGATAGAGATGCTGTTTGGAGTCTTTGGCAGGCCCCAATTGGTTAAGCACAGTGCAGGCCCTTAGGATTTTGGAGCAAAGGTCTGCCATCCTCTGCAGATAACTACTTTTCTTTTGCAAAACAGCTTTTGGGTTGTCACTGGGCCTAAGTAGAGACTAGACGCTTATCCATGGGCCACCAAGTCACTATGTGGACTGAGATGCACATCTTGAACTAGGCATTGTCTGACCGACAGAGTCGTAAAGTCAGATGTGCACAGCAGCACTCCATTATTAAATGAAAAAGGTATATACGAGATTGGGTTCGAGTAGGACCTGAATGCACAAGTAAGTCACATCAGGAAGTGGCCCAAATGCCCATGCTCCCTATTTCTGTCACATTGCCTGCATTCTCTAATCTATACCTATGGCCTTATTGGGAGTTCCTTATGATCAGATGACTGAGGAGGAGAAAACTCATGCTTGGTTTACAGATGGTTCTGTGCAATAAGCAGGCATCACTCGGGAGTGGGCAGCAGTAGCACCATAGCCCCTTTCTGGAAACTCCCTGGAGGACAGTTTTGGAAGGAAATTCTCCCATTGCGGAGAATTTGGAGCATGAACCTGGTTGTATATTTTGCTTGGAAGGAGAAATGGCCAGGTGTGTGATTGTATACTGATTCATGGGCTGCAGTCTATGGTTTGGCTTGTTGGTCAGGGACTTGGAAGGCACATGATTGGAAAATTGGTTATAGGGAGGTATGGGGAAGGTGCATGTGGATAGATCTCTCTGAATGCACCAAAGAAGTGAAGATCTTTGTGTCTCATGTGAATGCTCACCAGCAGAGGAGGATTTTAACAATCAAGTGGATAGGATGACACGTTCCATGGAAAATGGTCAGCCTCTTTCTGCATCCACTCCTATATTGCCCAATGAGCTCATGAACAAAGTGGCCATGGCAGCAGGAATGGAGGCTATGTCTGGACTCAGCAACTTAGACATCCACTCACCAAGGCTGACTTAGCCACAGACACTGCTGAGTGTCCAATCTGCCAGAAGTAGAGACAAGCATTGAGTTCCCAATATGGCACCTTTTCTAGGGGCAATCAGCCAGCAAATTGGTGGCAGGTTGACTACATTGAACCACTTCCATCACGGAAAGGGCAGCGTTATGTTCTTACTGGGATATACCCTTACTCTGGATACAGATTTGCCTTCCCTGCATGTAATACTTCTGCCAAAACTACCATCCATGAACTTATAGTGTGCTTTATCCACAGTCACGGTATCCTACACAGCATTGACTTAGACCAAGAAACTCACTTTACATCAAGTGAAGTGCAGTAATGGGTCCATGCTCATGTAATTCACTGATCTCACCATGTTCCCCTCATCCTGAAGCTGCTGGCTTGACTGAATGATGAAATGGCCTTCTAAAGACACAATTATGGCACCAGCTAGGTGGCAATACCTAGCAGGGTTGGGGCAATGTTTTCCATGAATCTGTACATGCTCTAAACCAGTGTCCAATACATGGTGCTATTTCTCCCATAGCCAGGATTCATGGGTCCAGGAATCAGGGATGAAGAATGGAGTGATACCACCCACTATTACCCCTAGTGGCCCATTCACAAAATTTTTGCTTCCCATCCTTTTTTTTATCCCGGTGACCCTGTACAGGGATGCTGTACAGGTGTAGAGGTCTTAGTTCCAAAGGGAGGAATGCTCCCGCAAGGAAGCACAAAACTGATTTCATTAAACTGGAAGTTAAGAACGCCACCCAGCCACTTTGGGCTGCTCATGTCTCTGAATCAACAGGCAAAAAAGGAGTTAACATACTGGTTGGTGTGACTGATCCTGATTAACAAGGGGAATTTCAACTGATATTACGTAATGGAGATAAAGAAGGCGCTCCCTTAGGACATCTCTTAATACTACCATGCCCTGTGATTAAAGTCAATTAAAAACTACAGCAACCCAATTCCGATGTGACTACTAATGCCCAGACTATTCCGGAATGAAGATTTGGGTCCCCCCACCAGGCAAAGAACCACAGCCAGCTGATGTGCTTGCTGAGAACAAAGGGAATATGGAATGGGTGATAAAAGCAGGTAGTTCTAAATACTAACTACAACCACGTGACCCGTTGCAGGAATGAGGAATGTAATTGTTTTTAGTGTTTATTATTTTGTTGTTGTGTGTGTGTATATATATGTATGTATGTATGGCAAATATTTTTTTCTTCCCTCCCTTACTCCATTACTTATTATAAAATATAAGATGTAAATGGGGCTAGCATGTTTTCAGTTGTATCATGTTAGGCACAAGTATGACTTTATAAAAGTCTTTATTTAGAGTTATGTATGGTTTAAGGAGATATATACAGGTGCCAAGTTGACAAGGCATGAACTGTGATGGTTAAGTTTATGTGTCAACTCATCTAAGCCATGATTCTCAGTGCTTTGGCAGATATTACACAACCATCCTCCATTTTGTGATCTGATGTGAGCAACCAGTCAGTTGAAAAAGGAGTTTCTTTGTGGGTGTGGCTTGCATCCAATATATATGGATATTCTGGCAAAACTCACACTCTCTTGATCTTGCATCCAATTCGTCATCCTCTGACCTCTGGTTCTTGGGACATGAGCCAGCAGCCTACAGTCTGACTTGCCAGTTTTGGGTTAGTCAGTCCCTGCAACCACATGAGTCAGGAGGAACACCTGAGGCCTGATCCACGGATTTGGGACTTGCCAGTCTCTACAACTGTGTAAGCCATTTCCTTGAAATAAAACTCTCTCACTCTCTCTCTCTCTATATATATATACACACACTTTACTGGTTTTGCTCCTCTAGAAAATCCACAGTAAGACATTAGGGTGACAGAATTATCCTAGACTGCCTTCTTGCAGGCCAAGGTGGAGTCTGTTCAATAACAAATATATCCTGTTGTACCTGGACTAATGCCTTGGGCCAAGCAAATTAAGGAGAAACCCACTCCATTTTCTATAGTAGACACTGATGGTTTATTGGATTTGTACAGCTGGTTGAGTTTGAGACCCTAGGGGACATGGTTGAGGTCAGTATTGGAGGTTGGCCTCATCCTATTGTTTGCGGCCCTGTTACACTGTAAAAAAAAAAAAAAGCAAATCTGTTGCTGATGCATAGCAACCCTATAGGACAGAGTAGAACTGCCACATAGGGTTCCCAAGGATATAATCTTCACAGAAGCAGACTGCCACATCTTTCTTCCCCAGACCAGCTTACAGATTTGAACTACCAACTTTTCAGTTAGCAGCCGACCATTAACCACTATGCCTTCAGGTAGCCTTCATTAAAAAGTGTATGAGACTAATATTTCCCTTGTGTCTTTGGTTTTCTTCATTCTCCTTTGCTCCAGATGGGATGGTATCAGTAGATGTATCTTTACGGACCACAAGTACCACACCCTCCACTAGCCTGAGCCCAGAACAACTAGATGGTGCCTGGCTACTACCACCAGCCACTCTGAGAGGGATCACAATTGAGGGCCCTGGGCGGAGCAGGAGAAAATGTAGAATAAAATTCAAACTCACCAAAAAAAAAAAAAAAAAAAAGACCAGACTTACTGATCTGACAGAAACTGGAGGAATCCCTGAGACTATGGCCCATGGATACCCAGTTAACTCAGAACTGAAGCCACTTCTAAAGTTCACCCTTTCAGCCAAAGATTAGACAAGTCTACAAAACAAACAATAACACACGTGAGGAAAGTGTGTCTTAGTTCAATAATGTATACGAGACCAAAAGGGCAACACCTGCCCAAAAGCAAATATGAGAGGGCAGGAAGGGACAGGAAAAATAGACAAATGGAAACAGGAAAACAGGGTGGAGAAGGAGAGAGTGTTGTACATTGCAGGCTTGCAACCAATGTCACAAAACAATTTGTATATGACTTGTTGAATGAGAAACTAATTTTTTCTGTAAACTTTCACCTAAAGCGCACACACACAGTGTATGAGATGATATAAATGGATTTGGTCCCAGCATCTGTCAGTCAGATTAATCAGAATGGTTGATGGAGTGGCATACTCATGGGAAAATTTACCAGAAGCCAAGACTATATAGAAATGAAGAGTGGATGTTGTTTTGGGAGACAATATTCCAAATGTCTCTTTTGTTACTGCATTTCTTGTGAGCAATGGTACTTTCTTCCAGAAAAAGATATTTATCTATGTTTGTATAGCAAGCAGCCTTTGAAGTTACAGTGTCTCCCTCTGGAGCAAGGGGCAGGCAGGCTTACCATCTATTATAAAATATTCTAGTTCCCTAAGCCCAGGGTTTCCCTAACACAGCTCACTGTGAGTACAGATGCCACCTGGCCCTCTACCTTTTGCTCTGTGGGAATTGGAATTTGAGATACCAGTAGAAATGCTGATGCTCTGGCTACTGTTATTGCTGTGAGTAATAAAATCCTTCGATCCTGACCTAGGAGTCTTGTCTGTTTGCCAGCATCCACAAAGCCATGGCAGGTTAATTCGTTAGATCATAAGGATGGTAAAAATTCAGGCCCTTCACAATTCTTAACAGCTATCCAATGGCAATGTGGTAGATTCATTGTTAAATAGTACGACTCTCGTTAGCTCTGTCACTGATCTCCATGCTCCTCCCAAAAGCAGCTGCCATGCATTTTGTAGTTGAAGAACCAAGACATGAAATAGCTATTTTCAAACAAATACTGTTTGAAGTGCCAGGAAAGCTCGTCATCAGGCCACAGACGACACAAGGAAATGGCATATGCAGCAATATCTGGAAGCACATCTGGACTATTAAATTGTTTTATAGCACTATAATATATTGTGCTGTTGCAGCCATCCCTTTTTCTCTTCATGCAAATTTTCCATTTGTGCACGTAATCAGTATAAAAAAGTTGAAAGGATGTTAGGTAGGATATCAGGACACCTGAGTAGCTGAAGCACCAGTTTTGCCAATTACTGACTGTGGGACCTTGGACGGGTTACCTCTGACTACTCTGGACCTCAGATTCTTCATCCTTAAATTGCAAGTTTGGGGGTAGCCAAAATGAATGGGTATTGCTACATAATTTTAAGGTTTTTTTTTTTTTTTCCAGTTCTTATTTTCAATGAACAGTAGAAAGAATTTGTAGCCAAACTGAGTAATTATGAGGTTTTTCTTTTTTTTTTTTTCTGTTTGCTTTAGCAGAAATTTCAGACACAGAAATAAAGATTTCTACAATCGTCTACTTGTCTTTGCACATGTGAGCAAGAACTGTTTTAACCCTCCTTGGATTAGGGTTTATATTCCAAGGAGGTACCACCTGTGGAAAAAAATGTGGAAAGAAATGCAAATAAGAAACATTCCTAGCACAGAAGGTCTTTTCATTTGCTGCTTTCACCACACACAGCCATCTTGCCCTTGGCTAGCGTATCACACAAAGAGGAAAGTTAGTTGATTTCCTATTCAATACATAACAAGACTTTGCCAAGGTCATGCTGCCCTTGCCAGGGCTGGCTACGGGAAGAACACACCCATTGGCTTTGACTATCATATGATTTTTCCTGGGCACAGGGTAGTAGCTATACATAATGACATAGTCTCACTTGTTCATTCATTCATTTGTTTATTCAATGAAACCTTTTAGGGCCTACTACAGCAAGTCACTGAGAATACATATATTATTAATCAGACCTTATACCTGCCAAAAAGGATCTCACAATCACATGGTGGAGGAAGTTCTGCCTGCAGATAATTACGATACAGTTCGATACAAGGGGAGCCTCTGAGTGGTCAAATGGTTAACACACTCAGCAGCTAACCAAAAGATTAACCACAGCCCCAACCCAGTGCCGTCCAGTTGATTCCGACTCATCGGAGACTTGAATTTACCCAGAGGCAGCTCGGAAGAAAGGCCCAGTAATTTGCTTCTGAAAAATCAGTCATTGAAAACCCTATGGAACGCACCTCTACTCTGACACACACGGGGTCACCATGAGTCAGAACTGACTTGACAGCAACTGATTTTGGTTTTTTGATATAAGGTGAAATTATAGAGGAGAGGAATGACCAGTTTTTCTGTGGGAGATTTTGAAAGTTTCTCAGAGAAGGGAATGCTTGAGCTGAGACTTAGGAGTGCATAGGTAATACAAAGTGGCAGGAAATTATGATATGAAGCAAGACAGACGGTGAGACAGCTCAATATGGCTGGAGGACAGTAGGTTGCTAAAGTAACACTAGGTAAAGATGGAGGGCTAGAGCAGGACTACCCAAAAAAAATATGACGTGCGCCACATTTGTAATCTTAAAGTTTCTAGTAGCTACACTTAAAAAAATTAAAATGAAACAGTGAAATTAATTTGAGTAATATATTTTATTTAACTCAACGTATCATTTCAACATGTAACCAATATGAAAAATTATCAATAAAATATTTTATATTATTTTTATTTATACTCTCCTAAATTTGGTGTGGATTTTACAGTGACAGCACGCCTAAATTCAGACTAGCTACATTTCAAATGCGCAATAGCTAGTGGCTACCATATCGGATAGCACAGGGCTAGAGGAATAAACTAAATAACACCAAGATGAAAAAGTCCTTAGATAAATTTAAAAGGTGGGATGTTTTATAGGGCAATGGCCCTATTTCTTCAACATGTCAGTGTTAATAAATAGACTGTTCTACATTAAAAATATATATATATGTAAAAACTACAGTAACCAGATGCAATAGTGGTCCTAGGTGGGATTGTTATTTAGACAAATCGGCTATAAAGAATATATTGGAGACAATTGGAAAATTTTGAATATGGACTCAGGTAATTAAGGAGGTATTGTCAATTTTGTTAGGCGGAATATTAACTTATCTATAGAAGGAAATAGTAAACAAAATTTTACTGCAGGATAAATTGCTTAAAAAAAAAAAAGAGAGGACTCCGAAGCTGTGATGCAGTCAGCTCTCACTAGCCAGGGGACGAGAAGACAATCTGTTTCTAGAGCAAAGAGGGAAATCCCCAGAGTCACAGGAGGTGATGTGGATGATTCAATATGTGACTTTTTGGCCTATGTCTCCACATGACACCCAAGGACACCATGCCTCAGAATGCTGGCTTTTTGAAATCAGCTATAAAACTGCTTTTCTGGCTTTCTTTATTGTTTTCTTAAGAGTGTAGGTGTTCTGGTCAAGTTACAGCACATTCTTACCAAAATTCTCCTGTACAACTGAAACGACAAGATATTTTTCCTTCCCTTCCCGTTGTTAGATTGTAATGAAGTGTTGATGACCTTACTGTTATGGTTACCATTATGGCTATGGTAATGGACCTATACATTTCAAAGGAAGAAAAATCACACTAGCCCAGTGTATAATATTATTTTAAAAGGTTCTTTGTATGAAGGAGAAGGTAAATTTATTTTATTAATATAAATTCTTAATAAATACTTGCATACCTACTATATATTTATTTCAGTGTGGGATAGAACAATATTTTCATATTATATCCATAATATAGTTAATAGTTTGCATGGCATTTTGAAAAGCTCTTTCATATATATTAATCTATCTGAACTTCATGAAACTCCGTAGAGTTGGTAGGTTAAGTACTAATAACTCCATTTTACAAAGTCAGAATGTGGCAGATACAATTGGTTGCCTCCCAGGGCAAAAAGCAAGAGCTAAGAGGTACAGCTGAAGTTCAGTATTATTAAGTTATACCTGCAGGAAGCTAGTTTCTGTAGCAACAGCTAGAATAAAAAGTGGACCAAGTGTATTGATATGTCCAGGCACAAAAGTATCTAATGCACTGTGATGCGGTACAAGAAGATAATGTCCAGAAATAAGACTTAGAGATATAGACAGAGGCTTGATGAGAAAAGGTTTTAAAATCTGGTGGGGATTCTTTAAACCTGGGGTCTCCACCTCTTTAGAACACACCCTGAATTGTACATAGCAGTTTATGTGACTATATTTGTGGGGAGGTCTTGAGAGTTTCAGAGGGCTTACTGATCCAGAATAGGTTAGAAACTTTTGCTCTGGGAAATAAGCAGTGCAGAAGCAAGAAAATATTGGGTTGGAATTCACATTTCAACTTTTTCCAACTGCTTTATGCTTTTTGAAGCCGGTGGATTAGAAAGCCAGTGTCAAAAATGTTTTTAGTGACAAGGCTCTCTGGTTAACACCCAGTGCCTTCTGGATGGAAGTATGATCACATGGTTTCTATTAAACATCTCTGTCAAATACTGATCATTTCTTACAGACTTCTTTTCTATATCATCTCATTTCATCCTGACATGGTTGCTTCAATAGTTAATAATAGAGTTAAGTAGTTTCTGCTTAACTGAACTCATAATCTTTTTCTGATATTGGGACATCTTAGTATTTTCCTTTCTCTAGGGGAAAAAAATCACCTTTCTGTCCCATGTTCATGCCCCAAATTTATCGTTGAAAATAAGACTCTACAAGTTTGGCTAGTGGAGACATCGTAGCCTATTTCAGCCATTGTTGAAAGGGGCCCAGGAGTCCATAGGTGCACCAAAAAGTTGTAGCTTATGTGGGGATGAAGTTCTAAAGTCAATACGGAGGTCAAGTTGGGAACAGCCAATGTTACTCTCAAAAACCCTGCAGGAAGGAGCTCTGCTGAAGAACTACAAGCATCCCTCAATTGGTACAGCAAAACCATCCATTTTGGAGCCACTCACCCTTCTCCAATTGAGAATCTTCTCCTATTCTGTTGCAAATTAGCTTGCATTATTGGAACTAAGTTGTTCAAACACCACAGATATTAAAACTCCAGAATCACATTCAGGACAGCAAGATGCTTCCACTAGGGAGGATGGAAGCACACAAACAGGGTTGCTGAGACCGACTGAGGGACAGCTGAGCTACATCTTCCCTATCATCTTCCCTCTCACCTTCTAGTTGAGTAAAAAAAAAAAAATTAAGAGGAAAAATGTCCACATGATTTATGTTGTTGTCACTTCTTTTGCTGAGTTACTTGAACTTACATAATTTAAATGGAAGTATGAGTACTCTGTAGATTAAGAGTATTCATAACTAACATGCTTTAAGCAACCAAAACATAGCACATGATTCAATAATTCAAGCCACAAAACCACTCTAAGAGGGACGGAGGTACTACTATTATCATCCTCATTCTACATATGGGGAAGCTGAGGCACAGAAAGGTAAGGTAACTTGCCCGTGGTCACATATGTAGTAAGTGGAGAGTGGGTACTATGCCAGGAAGGCTGGCTCCAGAGACTGGTGGGAGTTTGGTGGAAAAGAAAAGGGAATGAGAAGGGGAAGGGGGTTGTGAGGACTTGAATTTTTTACCATAAAAATATTGAAAAGGTTGGAAACAATTATTGTTATACAACTTCCTATTTGCACAGATGAGAAAAATGAAATACAGACAAAATGAAGTAACTAATGCAACCACAGAGCCCTGGTGATGCAGTGGTTAAGAGCTCAGCTGCTAACCAAAATGTCGACAGTTTGAATTTACCAGTCACACGCTGGAAACCCTATGGGGCATTTCTACTCCGTCCTATAGGATCGCTATGAGTTGGAATCGACTGAATGGCAATGGGTTTGGTCTGGGTTTGATGCAACCGCTTATGAGATAAAAGGTGCAGTAGGCTGAATAATGATCCTTCAAAAGATATCCATCTCCTAATCCCTAGAACCTATGAATGTTACTTTACATAGAAAAATGGATTTGCAAATATGATTAAGGTAAGAATCTTGAAATGGGAATATTATCTTGAATTATCTGGATAGGTCCTAAATGTAATTACAAGGGTCCTTATAAGAAAAAAAGAGGGAGGTGAAAAAATCAAACAGAAGTAGGACATGTGATGACAGAAGCGAGAGGTTGGAGCAGTATGAGCCAAAGAAAGCCAGCGGCCTTCAGAAACTAGAAAAGGGAAGATTTTCCCTCAGAGTCTCCAGAAGGAACCAGCTTTGGTGACATGCTGACTTTAGGCCAGTGAAACTATTTCAGACTTTTTGAACCTCCAGACCTGAATAAATTTGTATTGTTTTAAGCTACTAAATCTGTGGTAATCTCTTACAGCAAGAACAGGCAACTAATATAGAACGCTAACTCCGTTATTACCTACTGGGCAAAAAGTTAGCCTAAGGACCTCTACTATATCATTATCTATCCTGAGTTACATTAATTTGAGAAGAATAAAACTTTATTTTTAATAAAATATTCTGCTGTTTACTTTTTAGTAGTTCAAGTTTGCCTTCCTCCTGATTTTCCCCAGTCAGTGATGTTTTTGTGTTATTCTCCGCGACACATTGACTTTAGAGATGAAGGAGATGATACTGAAGCTTATATTTTGCCTGAGTCTTCTCCTTGGATACATTTTTTTCATTAGCTTAACTATGCCTAAGGCATATTTCATAGTTATTTGTATATAACTCGTGAGAACTTGATTTAAAAACCAAATGTATTTACTTTATTTGTATTTGTTGTTTATTTATTCATGCATTAATTAAACTAACATTTTATTAAGCATCCACCAAATGTCATACGGTCAAGCAAAAGGACTTAAGGAACCAAATACTAACAAAGGTGATGGCTGCTCCCAGAGGCTTCTCAGCTATGAGAGAGGCCTGGGTCTCTTCAGTTACATGGGCCCAATGGTATATTTTAAAAAACAAAGACTTGACAAACACATTTTGTTTCACACACTAAAAACTTACTTTTAAAAAATTAATGCTTTTTACACACACAGATAAAATCATATGATAATTATGGTATCCATGCAGTAATGATGGGATTTATAAAATGCAACAACTCGTAGTGCTCCGCAAAGCAGTATGGGCCAGTAAAGGATGAAAGTTTAAAGTTATATGATGAATGTCTGGTTTTAATCCTGTCAGCATGCCTCTGACTATTTGTATAACCTTGTTTGGAGACAAGGTCAAATTTCTAAGTTTACTGCTCTTTGTGAACGTGAGGTCTATGTCAAGTATCACTTTCTGACCCCAGTTATTGACTATCAAATTAGAATAAATTGCACACACAGTCACTGGTCACATAGTTAACTATACACAAATGTAATCCAAAGTTTCTATTTATATCTGTAAACTGGTAAAAACCACTGATTGCATCAACTCTGTGGCAAAATATATATGTGTCGATGCTAGGTCCTCCATTCCAAAACAACCTGGAGGAGTCTTGCTGGTGGCTCTTCCAGCATTGCCAGAGATTTAAGACCAAGCAAGTCTTAGAAAGGGTTCTTCCCTCAGGAATGTCCTGACTGAGATTTAGCAAGACTCAAGTTACTGGACCCTGAGGGTTTGGTACTGTCCAAACTCCTCCCTTGAAGGCTCACTACAAATACTCTAAGTCAATAAATGTCTGATTTACAGCTTTGGGTATCTATGTCCAAATACTGATGGTAAGGGTTAGAATACAATTAAAAGATATTTTTGATTTTTACTTTGTTGTAAATTTAAAAGTTAGTGTGCTCTTGTGTTCACACCAGCTATTTTTAGACACAGTTGGCATGCCATATGGATGTATTTCTAGCTCTTTATTTCTAGTAAGGGTTTATTAAAAAAGAAAAACACTTTCTACTGCTAAAGCGTTCAAATTAGTGCAGACCTCAATGCTAGCCGTTTAGATGCTCACAGGATGCCTTAACACTCTCGTTTGCCCACACAGAAAAATTTTTTCTCTCCCAGAAGCACCTTGGATACACACCTGCTTGTTTAAAATCTGGCATACAAAGGAGGAAGTGTCGATGAATTTGGTGCTGTCTAGACAAGTATGCTACTGTGCAGTGTTGGGCTGGTGGTTGCCATGGTAATGGGCAAATAAGCTCTTACAGCTCTGCTAAATAGTGGGTTGTGAATGCTTTCTTTACAATAGGCAATTTTCCCTCCCTTGAAATGGGGATTGCCAAAAACAATCTGACTAACTCTAAGACATGGAATCATGTCATCCTTTTTGTCATAATTCAATGATGTTTCAGGTTGTAAAATGAGTGCTGCACTCTAATCTTTGTCAAAGTAATTCATTTTCTTTGCCATTTGTTCACATATTAACAAGTTCTTCATTATATATCAGAAGGACCTGGGCCCAGGAAACAACAGTAAGTGGGCAGGAAATCCAGTGTTTCACTTGCTTCCATAAATGATTTCTTTCAAGTCTTTTTCTGTGTGTTAATCTGTAGTGCACAAATTTGGATAAGGTGCTACCTTTTTTCCCAAGGATCTAATAGGCTAGTGCATAGCACAGAGAGGGCAACCATTACAAGTCAGAGTTGTGTGTTACATGTGACATTCAGTTTGATTCTAGAACACACAGATAAGGCACAAAACTCAGTCCTCGAAGGTCAATGAAAGCATCCTCGTGGACATGGTATCTAAACCTGAAGGAAAACAGGAGTAATTCAAGTTAAGTGGGGAAAAAACATACCAAGAAAACGGAATAGGATATTCAACATTTCAGAGGCACTAGAGATAAATATTACAGCCTGGTTAATGGTTACAATTGAGCGAAAGAGGAATGTAGGGTGTAATTGGATGTGTGAGGGAGGGGAGTAAAGATAGATGAGTCTTGAAAGGTTGTCAGGGTCCTAATAACAGGAGCCTAGCTATGTTTGGAATGAAGGATATCAGTGCTGACATCAGATGGATCTTAGCTGCAAGCAGAGAATACCAGAAAGATGTTTACCTGTATTTTATTGACTATGCACAAAGGCATTCAACTGTGTGGATCATAACAAATTATGGATAACACTGGGAAGAATGAAAATTCCAGAACACTTAATTGTGCTTATGCAGAACCTGTACATAGACCAAGAGGCAGGTGTTCAACAAGAACAAGGGTTTAAACTGCATAGTTTAAAATCAGAAAAGATATGCATCAGAGCTGTAGCTTTCACCATATTTATTCAATCTGTACTCTGAGCAAATAATCCAAGAAGCTGGACTATATGAAGAAGAACGCAGCATCAGGATTGGAGGAAGAATCATTAACAACCTGTGATATGCAGATGACACAACCTTGCTTGCTGAAAGTAAAGAGGACTTGAGGTACTTACTAATGAAGATCAAAGACTACAGTTTGTCTTCTTCTTCCCCTCACCCACATGATTCTTTTTCCAGCCCTGTCTTTTTTTCTCCCAAGATAGTATCATTTTTTTCTACTCCATCATCTCTGTAATCGTGTGGTTAAATTTCACTGCTTCCCCTTCCTTTACCCATTATGTCTAACCTGTCCCTAAAATTTACTGTTTTTGTTTGTCTCAGATAATTTTTATATTTATCTTTCCCATCTTTGCTTAGCGTTTTCAGCTTCCACTCTCACCTTAGTTCCCTCTCCTAAGCACAGGACACTCTGAACAATTCCTAAATTACTACTTAGATCATATCTTTTTCTACCTCAAGAACTGATAGAGGGTGCTTTGGTTTTATCACATTAGTCCCAGACCTATTCCTTAAGAAAGACGGTGACAATGGGAAGAATCAGGACTTTTGGGTCTGACGGAACAGGGTTTGAATTGCTAATCTACCAATCACTAGCTGCGTTACCTTGAACAATCACTTTATCACTTAAAGCTTAAATAGTCACATGTATGAAATAGAGATGGTAAGAATTCATATCTGGTAGGCTGCTGTGAGCTCTATGTGAGATAATTAATCTTTATTGTAGTGCCTGGCATGTGGAAGGTGTCACTAAATGTCATTTCCTTTTCTGATCACTACAACCCAATGCTACTTTACCCTACACATCTAACTAAATTCTACTTTTTTTTCCTGCCTCAGTTCCCCTGGCTGTGTTCAGTCTTACCTCTGTGGCTCTGCCTGTATGTTCTGCCCGCAAGATATGTATTTTTCTTCCTTTTTTTACTCAACGAATATTTATTGAGAGCCTGCTATGTGCCAGGAACTGTTCCAGTCACTTATTTAAATCCTCTGCATCTTTTATAATGTGGTCAAGCTCCACGAAGCCTTCTGCAGATACTCCAGTGTCCCCAACAGAACGTTCTTTCTCTAAACTGCTATTGCCCTAACCCTTGAGCACCTGGTTGTTCTCTAGTTGTTTGCCGGTACTTTCTTGTCTAGTTTATAAACTAGTTGAGAGCCGGAGAATTTGTTAATTCTACTCCTTTCCATTTTCAGCTTGATATTCCTTCCCTGATACTTGCCAAGTGACAAACATGATTGCTTAATAACTTAATTTCAACTCCGATATCAACTGCTTAAAAAGGAAAGCTCTTACTCTAGTTCTGGTTTAGGAGAAGTTCATGTTCAAAGAAACAAAAGTTACCAAACTAACAGGTTCTACAACAAGCCATCATTATATACTTACATAAATATTGTCAGAAACTTTAGAACCATGTTTTTAGCCTTGCTCCTCACACTGAATATCCATAATAAAACTTTATGTCCTATAACACATGAATACCTTCCCAAGGGTTTCTTCTTCTGGACAAGCCAGGCAATCTGCTAATGAGCTTTCAGTCAGGAAACAGGAACTCTAGAGATCACCTTGGGGGATTCAGCTTTTAACAGTGAGACTTTTCTTTCCAAGTGTTAGTGGAAGAGGAGGGAGGGGAGAAGAGACAGAGTGTGGTGTAATTTTTCCACCTGCAAAGGTGTTGTCTATTTTTCATTATCTCTTGCCATCAAACCAGAAAGGGGCTTTGGGCTTTGTCATAATCTGACACGCTTGCCCTCCAGCTTCTAGAGCAAATGAGAACTAGTTAGGGTCAGTTCATAACATTCTAACCAGCAGAGCAGTCTCGGTTATTGGCAGAGGCCTTAAGCCTGGCTGTGTGCAGCATCTCAGAGCTTCTCAGATTTACAGTCACTCTGGCTTGCCATCATTTCCTTTGAGGCTTTGAATATACTTCAAATAAAGAGTTATTTATTAAGTGCCTACTTTGAGCAAAACACCGCTTTTGAGGTTGTATTAAAGTTGGGAGTCCTGGGCTCTGGTTCCCTCCCACCATTCAGTTGGGCCCTGGAGAAAGCCATTTCTATTTTTTTTTTTTTTTTTTTGAAGTGGGGCATATTTATTGTTTTAGTAAATTAAAGGGTTCTCCCTTAGAGTACTATGTTATGTGAATGGACAGAGTGCCATTGTTTCTGGAGTGTACAAGCAAGAGAAAACATCTATCAGGAACATATTCTCTGGAATAAGACCCAAAACCCGTTGCTGCTGAGTTGATTCAGACTCGTAGCAACCCAAGAGGACAGAGTAGAACTGTCCTGTAGGGTTTCCAAGGAGCGGCTGGTGGAGTCGAACATGCAGACCTTTTGGTTAGCAGCGGAGCTCCTAACCATTGTGCCACCAGGGCTCTGGAATAAGACCACTAAGTTTCAAATCTGGGCTCCATCCCATCACTTATTATATGGTTTTGAGAAAAATCACTAAACCTCTGAATGCCTAGACCCTTCATTGTAAAGTGGACATATGAATAGTAACTTCCTCAGAGATTTATTGCAAGGATTGAAAGTTCATATAAAGAATTTAATACAAAGGAGCATGGGAGAACTCCTTGAGAGTGATGGAAGCATTCTATATCTTAATTGTGGTGGTGGTTATACTACTGTATATATTTGTTAAAATTCATAGAATTGTAATGCCTAAAAAAGGTGAGTTTACCACAATAAACCTGACTTTAAAAAAAAAATCTTAAAGAGAAACAAGCACTCAGGAAGTTAGTTATTATTTTTACTCCTACCTATGAAAACAACAAACAAACAAATCTTTAAAGCATGTCAAGATACTTAGACTTAACTGGATCTCACAGGGTTGAGAGTATAAGAAAGGGCTAGAAGGGGTGGTGCCTCCCATTACAGACTTCTTAAATACTGATTTTTTTTTTTAAGGTTGGTATAACCTATGAACATCTCCCTCTCTGAGCATCTCTCTGAGGTCTGAACTGCATGTGGAAGCTGCTCTTTTCTCCAGAGCTGCTCTTGTTCTCCATGATTCAACCACAGATGCTCTTTCTCATTCCATGATTGTGTCTGCTATTTTACCGAGGAGCTGGAGACATATCAGCCAATTAAATATCATCACATTTTCAGTGCCCTTGGGAAAGGCATACAGGAAACAGACTGTGTTTATATCTCACACCTCTGGGGAGGCTGTACAAGCTGAAAGCAATGTAGGATTTTTCCTTCTCTTTATTCTCAAAGAAGAATTAAAAACAAAAACCCAAGCAAGACACAGCCACTCAAAATAAACAAACAAAAAAAAGCAGTTTCAAATATAGAAACACTCTCCATGATGAATATGCATGTGGAAAATTGTCACAAAGTCTGTGAAAAATCTGGCCAAAGTCTATTTAATTTGAGGAGTTGAGCAGTGCTTCATGCTGAGAACTGCTAGAGCACAAACACCAAGGCCACCATGCCTCACCAACCTCCCAACATTGTGCTGTCAGCCAGCACCTGCCAAGGGTTCACCTGCTGAGGGAGCACAGGTTGAAGAGGCTTCATGGTGAGAGGTGTGAGTGCTCCCTGGGAGTCAGGAGCCTTGTATCCCAGGCTCATTGTGACAAGGACTCCCTGTGGGACTGTGGACATGCTACGTAATCTCCCCGAGCTTCAGTTTCTTCATTAGTGAAATGTGAGAGTTAGATGAGACAATCTCTAGGGTTCCTTCCCGCTCCACTATCCTGTGGTTCTAAAATCATGTTGGAGCTTTTTCCAGAGCTGAAATCTTACATTAAAAGGATTGTTAATCAATTAATAAATGTATATGTCTATTCATTTATCAATTTCTATTTATTTTTAAAAGTGTAAGTAAAATATGAATACATAGGTTAAAAAAATGAAAATATTACAGATAAAGCTGGAACTCTGTTTACCACCTCCATTACAATCTCTTCCATCTCTTCTCAGAAACAACCACCTTTATTATTCTACATAGGAGACTTGGTGACGTTGTGGTTAAGTGCTTAGCTGCTAACTGAAAGGTTAGTGGTTTGAATCAACCAGCTTCTCTGAGGGAGAAAGATACGGTAGTCTGCTTCTGTAAAGATTTACAGCTTTGGAAGCCCTATGGGGCAGTTCTACTCTGCCCTCTAGGGTCACTATGAGTCAGAATCAACTCAACAGTAATTGGTTTTGTTTTTAATTTACTATTCAACATGTATCCTTCTAGGTCTTTTCCTACTCATATAGCCAAAAACCAAATCCACTGCTGTCAACTTGATTCTGACTCATAGCAACCCCATGTGTTACAGAGTAGAACTTCTCCACAGTTCCACAATGTGATGGTTAAGATTGTGTGTCAACTTAGCTGGGCCATGAGTCTCAGTGTTTGTATGTGATCACTCCCGTGATTGAATCTGCTGTGAGTAGCCAATCAGTTGAAAGGGATTTTCCTTGGGGGTGTGCCCTACATCCAAATATATGCAGATGTTCTGCTTTTTTTGCTCACTCTGGATGTTGCATTGTCTCCTGTTCATCTGACCTCCAGCTCTTAGGACCTGAGCTATCAGCTTATCTGCAGATCTTGGAATTCCTCAATCTTCACAGCCTGAGAGTGGGAGACCTGCTCGCCGACTTGCCAATCTTGGCTTTTTCAGCCCCTGTAGCTACATGAATTGAGAGAAGCCTCTATCCTGATACATGGACTTGGGACTCTTCATCCTCTACAATCTCATGAGCTGTTGCCTTGATATAAATCTCTCTATATATTTATATGCTTTACTGGTTTTGCTTCTTTAGAGAACTCAGCCTAAGACACACACCCATATGTTCTTGTTATTAGGTGCCCTCAAGTCAATTCCAACTCACAGCGGTCTCCTGTACAACAGAATGAAACACTGCCCAGTCCTGTGCCATCCCCACAATCATTCTTTGTTTGAGCCCATTGTTGTGTCAATCCATCTCTTTGAAAGTCTTCTTTTCACCAACCCTCTACTTTACCAAGCATAATGTCCTTCTCCAGGGACTGGTCCCTCCTGATAATATGTCCAAAGTACGTGAGGTGAAGTCTCACCAACCTTGCTTCCAAAGAGCACTTTGGCTGTGCTTCCTCCAAGACACATTTGTTTATTCTTCTTGTAGTCCATGATATATTCAATATTCTTCGCCAACACCACAATTCAAAGGCATCAATTCTTCAGTCTTCCTTATTCATTGTCCAGCTTTCATATGCATATGAGGCGACTGAAAATATCATGGCTTGGGTCAGGCACACCTTAGTCCTTAAAGTGACATCTTTGCTTTTTAGCCCTTTAAAGAGGTCTTTTGCAGCAGATTTGCCCAATATAATACATTGTTTGATTTCTTGACTGATGCTTCCATGGCTGTTGATTGTGGATCCAAGTAAAACGAAATCCTGGAGAACTTCAATCTTTTCTCCGTTTATCATGACCTTGCTTATTGGTCTAGTTGTGAGGAATTTTATTTTCTTTATGTTGAGGTGTAATCCATACTGAAGGCTGTAGTCTTTAATCTTCATCAGTAAGTGCTTCAAGTCCTCTTCACTTTCATCAAGCAAGGTTGTGTCATCTGCATATCACTGGTTGTTAACAAGTCTTGCTCCAATCCTGATGCTGCATTCTTCTTCATATAGCCCACTTTCTCAGATTATTTGCTCAGCATACAGATGGAATTAGTATGGTTAAAGGATACAACCCTGATTCACACCTTTCCTGATTTTAAACCACACAGCATCCTCTTCTTCTTTTCCAACGACTGCCTCTTGGTCTCACACCCATACAGACATAGAGCAAATAGGTAGTATTGTTTTTGTTTTTTTACATAAATGTTATCATACAATTAGTTCCATTTTGCAACTTGCATTTTCACTTAATAATGTGAATAATATGTCTTGAAGATCTCTCCAGATCAAGGCATATTATAGCTAATTCTTTTTTATTAATTCTTTTTTAATAGTATGTATTATCCCACAGTATCAACCAACTGTTATTTATTCATCCATACTCTTATTGATGGCTATTTAGGCCACTGCATTTTTTCACTAACACAAACAGTGCTACAATCAATGCTTCATGGTGAATAATGAGAATATTTCTCAAAGGTAGACACTAATAAGTAGAATTCCTTAATTACTGTTTATTTTGATATGTATTAGTAAATTGTTACAAAAGTTTCTGTGTCAATATATATACCTCTAGAGAGTACATTTTCAGGGGGTCATAGGGAATACCGGCTAAAATCATAAAATCTGGACACATACTGAATGCATTCAAACCTGTGCTATCACTCATTAGTTCTGGGGACATGGTCAAGATAATTTTTGTGTGCCTCAGTTTCCTCAATAAAATGTATCTTAGATGGCTGTCAAGCAATAAAAATGTATCTGCTTGATAGCCATCTAAGATGCATCAATTGGTCTCAACCCACCTGGAATAAAGGAGAATGAAGAATACCAAAGACACAAGGTAAATATGAGCCCAAGAGACAGAAAGGGCCATGTCAACTGGAGACTACGTCAGCTTGAGACCAGAAGAACTAGATGGTGCTGGCTACAACTGATGACTAACCTGACAAGGAACACAACAGAGAATCCCTGATGGAGCAGGAGAACAGTGGTGTGCAGACCTCAGATTCTCGTAAAAAGACCACACTTAATGGTCTGACTGAGACTAGAGGGACCCTGGGGGTCATGTTCCCCAGACCTTCTGTTAGCCTAAAGCTGGAACCATCCCTGAAGCCAACTCTTCAGACAGGGGTTAGACTGGACAATAAGATAGAAAATGATACCGATGAGGAGTGAGCTTCTTGGCTCAAGTAGACACATAAGACTATGTGGGCAGCTCCTGTCTGGAGGCGAGATGAGAAGGCAGAGGGGGACAGGAGCTGCTTGAATGGACACAAGGAATACAGGGTGGAGAGGAGGAGTATGCTCTCTCATTAGGGGGAAAGCAGCTAGGAGTACATAGTAAGGTGTATGTAAGTTTTTGTATGAGAGACTGACTTGATTTGTAAACTTTCACTTAAAGTACAAGAAATTAAAAAAAGAAAATAAAATCTGCTTGATGCATTTTTCTAAGGATTACCAGCACAGTCCCTATCACATAGTAACTACTCAGTATTAGCTTTAATCCTTATTTTCACAAGTCTTAGTTTAAGGAGCTTTAAGCAGAGCTGTATTTAACTATATGGGCCTGTAGTCACATCTCCCAAATCACTCTGTGAGTCAGGATTTTTCCAGACCCAGAGGTTAAATGCCTGCTGGGCTCATTTAACTCACACTTGTGTGTCTTTCTCTGAAGTGAAGCCAGCAGGGCCCTGACTGACAGGCTGCCAGTGCCTGTTTGTACAATAATCTTTGCTAATGTAAATAGCTGAATGCACACTGCAACATCTAAGAATCTTCAGAGGATTTGAGGACATTCTTGGGGGGACTGACTTCATTAATGTTTAAGATACAAAATACTTCTGACTTGGGTCACCCTGATTCTAGATGCAAAGCTATCCCTAGGGGTTGCAGAGGCAGGACAAATCACCCAGGGCCACTCCTCCCCAATAATGCTTTTAGGAAGGTGAACTCAGGTTAAAATTAACACCGAAGATGGCTTGGAGGTGAAAGAAAAATAAAAGGAAGCCATGTGCAGCTGTAAAGATGTTTGTACATGGAGGAAAGCCCTGTTTGTCCATCTGGCTCTGGTGTCATTGGAGAGGACATGAGCATGAATGGACTATGCGTGAACCAGCTTTGGCTAATTTGCTGAGCACCAGCTGGAGAAGCCTCTCTTGTCTTGCCCCTCCCTTCCTTGCTAGTTGTATACTAGCCCACTTGCCACCGACAGAGGAGGAAACAAGATGGAGTATCGCGATGTTCCTCCTTAGGATGCCGTCTGCCCACATAGATGACCTTTCCAAACCCTGCTGCATCTAGCTGTGTTGTTGCCCCTGCTCTAAAGTGAATAGTAAAAATATAAACATAGATTTCTTGAAGAAAATATTTACAAAAAAGGAAACTGATGGCAAGAGAAGTTAGTGAACTTGTTAAAGTCACACAGATAGTGACAGAGCCACAAAAAGAGCCAAGTATTTCATTGTGCAACTCAATGCCCTTTCCACGCAGAACACTCACTTGTTACACACATAAGCCAGATATACAAACTCACTTCCTTATATTGTGGTTGTTAGGTGCCGTCGACTCGATTCCAACTCATTGCAACCCTATGTACAACAGAATGAAACACTGCCTGGTCCTGTGCCATCCTCACTATCAGTGCTATGTTTGAGCACATTGTTGCAGCTGCTGTGTCAATCCATCTTATCAAGGGTCTTCCTCTTTTTCGCTGACCCTGTACCTCACCAAGTCCTTCTCCAGGGACTGGTCCCTCCTTATAACATGTGCAAAGTACATGAGACAAAGTCTTGCCATCCTCACTTCCAAAGAGCACTCTGTACATCTTCCAAGACAGATTTGTTCATTTTTCTGGCAGTCCATGGTATATTAAATATTCTTCACCAACAGAATTCAAAGGCATCAATTATTCTTCAGTCTTCCTCATTCATAGTCCAGCTTTTGCAGGCATATGAGGTGACTGAAGATATCGCAGCTTGAGTCAGGCGCACCTTAGTTCTTAAAGTCATATCTTTGCTTTTTAACACTTTAAAGAGGTCTTTTGCAGCTGATTTGCCCAAAGCAATATGTCAGTTACTTCCATGGGTGTTGATTGTGGATCCAAGAAGAATTAAATCCTTGACAACTTCAATCTTTTTTCCATTTACCATGATGTTGCTTATTAGTCCAGTTGTGAGGATTTTTGTTTTCTTTATATTGAGGTGTAATCCATACTGAACGCTGCTGTCTTTGATCTTCATCAGCAAGTGCTTCAAGTCCTCTTCATTTTCAGCAAGCAGGGTTGTGTCACCTGCATAACACAAGTAACTCAAGTTGTTAATGAGTCTTCCTCCAATCCTGATGCTTCAATCTTCTTCATATAGTCTACTTTCTCAGATTATTTGTTTAGCATACAAATTGATTAGGTATGGTGAGAAGATACAACCTTGTCGCACACCTTTCCTGATTTTAAGCCATACAGAATTCACCATGTTCTGTTTGAACAACTTCCTGTTGGTATATGTACAGGTTCCTCATGAGCACAATTAAGTGTTCTGGAATTCCCATTCTTCACAATGTTATCCATAATTTATTATAATCCACCCAGTTGAATGCCTTTACACAATCAATAAAACACAGGTAAACATCTTTCTGGTATTCTTTGCTTTCAGCCAAGATCCATCTGACAACAGCAATGATATCGCTTGTTCTACATCCTCTTCTGAATCCAGCTTGAATTTCTGGCAGTTCTCCATCAATGCACTGCTTCAATCATTTTTGCATGATCTTCAACAAAATTTGACTTGCATGTGATATTCATATTGTTTGATAATTTCCGCATTCTGTTGGATCATCTTTCTTTGGAATGGGCACAAATATGGATCTCTTCCAGTCTGTTGTCCAGGCAGCTGTTGTCCAAACTTCTTGGCATAGACGATTGAACACCGTCAAAGCCACATCCGTTTGTTGAAACATCTCAATTGGTATTCAGTCTATTCCTGGATCTTTGTTTTTCATCAATGCCTTCAGTGCAGCGTGAACTTCTTCCTTCAATACCTTCAGTTCTTGATCATATGCTACCTCCTGAAATGGCTGAACGTTGACCAATTCTTTTTGGTGCAGTGACGGTGTATTCCTTCCATCTTCCTTTGATGCTTCCTGTGTCATTCAATATTTTGCACATAGAAGCCTTTAAAATTGCAACTTGAGGCTTGAATTTTTTCTTCACTTATTTCAGCTTGAGAAATGTCAACTGTGTTCTTCCCTTTTAGTTTTCTAACTCCAGGCATTTGCACATTTCATTATAATATTTTGCTCTGTTTTCTCCAGTTGCTCTTTAAAATCTTCTGTTCTGCTCTTCTACTTCATCATTTCTTCCATTCACATCAGCTACTCTACCTTCAAGAGCAAGTTTCAGGGTCTCTTCTGACATCCATTTTGGTCTTTTCTTCCTTTCCTGTCTTTTTAATGACCTTTTACTTTCTTCATGTATTGTGTTCTTGATGTCATCCCACAAACTGTCTGGTCTTCGGTCATTAGTGTTCAATGCATCAAATCTATTCTTGAGATTGTCTCCAAAGTCAGGTGGAATATACTCAAGTTCATATTTTGGCCCTCACGAGCTTGTTTTAATTTTTTTCAGCTTCAATGTAAACTGGCATACGAGCAATTTCATGGTGTGTTCTGCAGTCAGCCCTGGCTTTGTCCTGACTAATGATATTGAGCTTTTCTATCTTTTCTTTCTACAGATGTAGTCGATTTGATTCCTGTATTTTCCAGATGAGGCCCATGTGTATAGTCACTGTTTATGTTGTTGAAAAAAGGTATTTGCAATGAATAAGTCCTTGGTCTTGCAAAATTCTATCATGTGATCTCCAGCATCACTTCTATCACCAAGGCCATACTTTCCAACTACAGATCTTTCTTCATTTCCAACTTCTGCATTCCGTCACCAGTAATTATCAATGCATCTTAATTGTATGTTTGGTCAATTTCAGACTGCGGACATTGGTAATAATTTTCAATTTCTTCATCTTGGCATTAGTGGTTGGTACTTAAATTTGAATAATATATTAACTTGTCTTCCTTGTATGCATATGGATAGTATCCTATTACTTGACAGTGTTGTACTTCAGGATAGATCTTCAAATGTTCTTTTTGACAATGTTTCAGTGGTATTCATGAGGTTTTCACTCACAACATTCCCTTAAGCCAAAGCCTAATCCAGAACAAGGCCCTAACTCACTTCAATTCTATGAAGGCTGAGAGAGGTAGAAGTAGGCTGCATGGTCTTTCTTCCTAGTCTGTCTTAGTCTGGAAGCTTCACTGCAATCTGTTCATCATGGGTAACTCTGCTGGTATTTGAAAATACAGGCAGCATAACTTCCAGCATCATAGCAACACGCAAGCCACCACAGTACAGCAAACTGACAGACACTTGGTAGCTTCCTTATATAGAAGCTTCTAATGAATTTATTCCCAGATAGCTGGATTGGGACTTCGGCCTTCTTGTATAAAGGACTGTGTTTGAAGCCAGTAGGGTGGCTGGTTAAGACTGAAGGTTCACCAACCTTTTGTCCAAACTCCTGAGCCTTGCTCTAACTACTTTTCATACTGTCTTTACTAGACAGAAAACTGTCCAATCTTAGCTCAAGTATCTGACCACCTGGTACTACAAATAACTTCCAAGTTTGTTGTATCAGGGCATTTAAGTTCACCCATTTTATGATATCAAAAACTGATAAAAAATCAGGAGTCCCTGGGTCACACAAATGGTTAAGTGCTCAACTACTAGCTGAGAGGTTGGTAGTTTGCACCAACTCAGAGGCACCTCAGAAGACAGGCCTAGTGATCTGTTTCCAAAAGGTTACAGCCTTAAAAAATCTATGGAGCACAGTTCTACTCTGACATACATGGGGTCACCAGGACAGGAACTAACAACAATAACAGAGTTCCTAGAAGCTGATTTAGAAATCAAACTAGTTCGATGACTTTTTCCAGAGTCATTGAAAAGAACATCTAAACTTGTCTTTGTCCTCTTTCACCTTCTTTCTGACAGAGACAATGGTGTATTGCTTGCTTGCTTGATTACTCATACTTTCTACATATATTTGTATATATTTCTACATCTATTCGTCTACTATGAGCTAGAATGTTTTTGTAAGTTTGATACCAACTTTAGTACTCTTTAATTTTAAGTTGCCTTTGTTTTTTGTGTGTTTCAATTTAAATTCTGTATGTAATTTTACCTCATATTTTTCTGGTTATAGAAATATGATAATTAAATATTACTGCACAACGATAAAACACAGCTATAAAAAGAAATTTCCTCAGAAATCAAAGTGCATGTGCTGAATTCACATATGGAAGCTGTCTAACATATTTCCCTGGAAAACAGGTTGGGAGTGTTGACAGTACGGGTAGGAGCCTTTAGATGAAAAATCATATTAGTGCTTGCCACCCCCACATTGTGGGACACAGAAGTCACTACATCCGGAAGTTTATCTGAGCAGGAACTAGGCAAGCACTGGGGCCATGGAGTACAGAGCTGTGTGGTACCATGTAGTACAGCTTATTGTAAGCACTAGTGGTGCTCATTACAGACAAGTGGGCAGACTCCAAAGGCCATACTGATAGTTCTCCAGCCTACAATGATTATTCTTGCCTCTGAGCTATTGCCTTTTAAATTAGAACCAAACAACTTAGTACTTAGTGAAAAATGGAGCATTCTCAATAATACCCCCTTAATCGAACTCTAACAGCTTTACATATTTTGGTCTTGCCAACCCACTGAACCTTATGCTTCTTGAGTGTGTGGATTATATGTTATTCTTTCAGCTCTAGATGTATATTAGGGTACTGAGTTTAGAGCAGATGATCAATAAAAATATCTGACTCATCATTAAACTGTCTTCCTTGGGACAAAATGAATTCCTTGAATTGAGCTCCCTTCACAATACTCTGCAACATAACCTTCATGAGTAGAGAGATTTTTGTTTGTGCTGTATCCCCAGCTTCTAGAAAAGTGAGTGGAATATAGTAAAAACTTTATAAATATTTGTAGAAATACTTGTTGAATGCTCAATAAGTATAAGTGAATGTATACATACATGCTGTGTTTTTTACTGTTCTCTGGACGATGGCAGAGAAGAAACCTACCTTACCGTAGCACATAAAAGCAACCTGAAGTGACGGTACTCAAAGGTGCATTCCCTTCCAGTACCAAGCCTGGAATCAACTGTAAAGGGCACCAAAACAATCCTTCAGTCCTCTACTATTTGAATTTACTTTAGAAATAAAATGCTCACCTTCAGGCTACAGTATGTCAAACTGAAAAAAGGACATCAAGCAATGGTTCTCAAAGTGAGATCACTGAACCAGCAGCTTAAGTATCACTGGGAACTTGTTAGAAATGCAAGTTTTCAGCAGGGCTTTGAACTGGTTCATTCCAGTCCAAACCCCTGCTCAGTATTTGCATTTCCACCCCAGATATGCTGAATCAGAATCTACAGTTTACCAAGATGCCCAGGTGATTCTCATGTATAACAAATTTTGAGAACCACTGCTCTGCTAGTGGTTCTCAGAACTGGTCCCTAACCAGCAGTATTAGCATCACCTGGGAACTTTTTAGAAATGCAAATTCTCAGCAGAGGTTCTAACCCAAATGAGCTGGTTCAAAGCCCTGGTTTTCAGGCATTGCACCAGACCTACTGAATGAGAAACACTGAGGATGGGGCCAGTAATCTGTTTTTTAACAAGCCCTCCAGGTGATGTTGGCACACACTCAAGTTTGAGAACCATGGACCTAGAGGTCTGGGGCCCCTTATTTCCTCATACCCTCCCTCTTTTTTGTAGCAAGGTTTCTTTCTAGTTTATTCCTTTTTATATCTCTGTACTTACATGGGAGCCCTGGTAGTGCCAGTGATTAAGTGTTCAACTGCTAATCAAAAGGTTGGCAGTTTGAATCCACCAGCCACACTTTGGAAACCCTATGGAGCAGTTGTACTCTGTCCTGTAGGGTCACTATGAGTTGGAATCGACTCTGTGGCAATGGGTTTGGTTTGGTTTGGTTTTATACCCACATGATCTGATTTTTCTGTAGTCCAGATCTCTCCCATCAAGTCCAGAGCATCCTGATGATCTCAGTCTAGTCTCATCTATATGTCCTGGGAGGACCTATGTGCAGATTTTACCTGGAAGCTTTAGCAAAGATACATGAGAATTATGGGAGCTGGTAGTGCTTTGCTAATCATAAGATCTGAATCATTTATTTTATATATGAAGAAATGTCTTAGACTAATTAACTTATCCAAGATTAAAGACAGTTAATAGACTAGAACTCAGTCTGTTCACTCCTATATAAGCTTCCCCCGTCATGACTGCAAAATGTCTCTATAACCTCACATCCCACTTTAGATGTATATTTCCAGAGTATACACTAGCAACAATAGTAAAATAGACCATTTCTATGTCACAGTGATTCTTACAAAAACCTCCATTCTCACTCCCATTTCCCCCATCAAGAAAGCTGAAGCAAAGCAAAAGGCTACCTACAAATAACCTAAGGACTGGCCATGAAAAACGAATGACTGAGTCGGGAAAAAACTGAGTTCTTCTACATCCTATCCACAGCTCTAGGGGTAGATCCTGCTGCCCATCAGCCTCTGCTATCATCTGCCATGAGCTGACTTACATAATGTGAATTCTTGGGTCTTAAAGAAGTGGCTAAACAGATCAATACCCCAATACTGTGAATTATAGCTCAGAGAGCACACTCCCTTACCCTCTACCCACCAAAAAGCCATTGTCTAAGAAGGAGTTATTCTGGCAAAAATTTTTGTTTTTGGCTACCAGACACTGCAAAAGGGAATCCACAACACTAGATGAACACTAGTTTAAAGAAAATCCCAGGCACAATTTAAATGTTGCAGCAAAATATTCATCCATAGAAAAGGAAATGATAAAAAAAAAAAAAAAGTCTAAATAGGAGAAATTGCCTTCAGAGTGAAAATATTTTGCCAAAGAAAAGGGCAATATTTGGGTCACATATGGGAATCGACTCGATGGCATTGGTTTTTTGTTTTTGTTTTTTTTTCAGGGCTGCAGTGTGGGGATTAAGATGAGGGGAGTATGTCTTAAAAGGGTAATGCTAATGATGCCCAGATTTGCCGGGGATCTGCAGCCAGGTACAGCCTTGTCCCCTACTGGCTTTACCCTTCTCCTATCCTAAAGTACCTATAGGTGTTTATTTTTTCAACGGCTGCTAGAGGAGGTCAATCTCGGCCATGCTGGAAACAGAAAGGTTCAGATATCTTGCTGGGAAGTCCAAAAATATCTACCAACCCACAGGCAACTTTATCTGCCCAGTCTTTTTAATCAAGTCATCCTATTACTAACAGTGCTATGGTAATATTGCTTCTTAGGGCAGTAAACATAAACCTAAACTAATTCAGGATCAATTCACAAGTCCTGTTGTACATTTTCATTAGCATTCTTACTTCTCATCCATTTGGCTTTATAGGTCCATCCAAATTTCTTTCAGATTTTAGGTCTTTGGACTAATTTACATGGCAAACATTATGGAGCCTAATTTAGGACTCATCTATTACATGCAAGTTTCATAATCATGTTGTAAGTGAAAAATGATGTTGTAATGAAATCTTTCTAGGACTTCCAGGAATAAACTTTCTTGGATGGAGTCCAAAATGAAATCACCTTATACTGAATTCAGGGCTTACAGCAACTGCTTCAAGGCACCAGTGTGTATACACTTGCGGGGTAGGAGACACTGCCTTTGAGTTCTCTGTCTCCACAAATGTTGTCACCATCTTCCTCACACTACACCAAAAACCTTGGCATCTCCTTTGATTGCCTCTTCCCATTACCCATATCCAACATTTTACCAAGTCCCACCATGTGTTTCTTTGATATATTTCCTTCATTTATACCTTCTTGTACATTGTATTTGCACCTAATTATGGGTCTAATCATTTAGTGTCTAGATTACTGCAGAACTTTTCTGACTGGCCTCCAGATTCCAGTCTCTTCCTCCTTCGATCAGTTCTAAACTTGACTCCCAGGCTACTAAAGCATCTTTCCTTTTCTATCAAAAAGAAAAATCCCTTTTTCTATTTTCCAGGAAACCCATAAGAAGACTCATTCTTTGTATTTCAAACTTTATTTCTTATTCATCACTTGCAAGAGCAAAGTGAGAACCAGTGTTACCAAGGAATGGGATAATTCATATGAAAATGCTTTATGTATTCAGAAGCACAAGGAGCCCTAGTGGCTTAGTGGTTCAGTGCTTGGCTGCTAACCGAAAGGCTGGTGGTTCAAACCCACCAGCCGTTTCATGGGAGAAAGATATAGCAATCTGTAATGCTTCTGTGAAGATTACAGCCTTAGAAACCCTATGGGGCACCTCTACTCAATGGCAGTGGGTTTGGTTTGGTTTATTCAGGAGCACGATGCAAATGTAAAGAATTAAAGACAAATATTTCAAAAACATGTAAGAAACATAATACAAGTAATTTTATGGTTCATTCCTCATAAAAATGTGTCAACAATGAATACTCTAGAGATTGGATCAAGGTGGTGTCCTGAAAACACAAGCCTAAATCCCTAGAAATGACAGTTTAAAAAAAAAATGAATCCTGAAACCACACCAAAAAAAAAAAAAAATGATGAGGGATCCCTGAAATAAAAAAAGATAGGGATTTGACAAAGGACCAGTGTCAATTAATTGGGGAAAAGAAAGCCTTTTTAACAAATGGTGCTGGCATAACTGGATATTCATTTGCAAAAAAATGAAACAGGACCCATACCTTACACCATGCACAAAAACTAACTCCAAGTGGATCAAAGACCTAAACATAAAGACTAAAATGATAAAGATCATGGAAGAAAAAATTGGGACAACCCTAGGAGCCCTAATACAAGGCATAAACAGAATACAAAACATTACCAAAAATGATGAAGAGAAACCCGATAACTGGGAGCTCCTAAAAATCAAATACCTATGCTCATCTAAAGACTTCACCAAAAGAGTAAAAAGATCACCTACAGACTGGGAAAGAATTTTCAGCTATGACATCTCCGACCAGCGCCTGATCTCTAAAATCTACATGATTCTGTCAAAACTCAACCACAAAAAGACAAACAACCCAATCAAAAAGTGGGCAAAGGATATGAACACACATTTCACTAAAGAAGATATTCAGGCAGCCAACAGATACATGAGAAAATGCTCACGATCATTAGCCATTAGAGAAATGCAAATTAAAACTACAATGAGATTCCATCTCACACCGGCAAGGCTGGCATTAATCCAAAAAACACAAAATAATAAATGTTGGAGAGGCTGTGGAGAGATTGGAACTCTTATACACTGCTGGTGGGAATGTAAAATGGTACAACCACTTTGGAAATGTATCTGGCGTTATCTTAAACACTTAGAAATAGAACTACCATACAACCCTGAAATCCCACTCCTGGGAATATACCCTAGAGATACAAGAGCCTTCATACAAACAGATATATGCACACCCATGTTTATTGCAGCCATGTTTACAATAGCAAAAAGTTGGAAGCAACCAAGGTGTCCATCAACGGATGAATGGGTAAATAAATTGTGGTATATTCACACAATGGAATACTACGCATCGATAAAGAACAGTGACGAATCTGTGAAACATTTCATAACATGGAGGAACCTGGAAGGCATTATGCTGAGTGAAATTAGTCAGAGGCAAAAGGACAAATATTGTATAAGACCACTATTATAAGATCTTGAGTAATAGTAAACCTGAGAAGAACACATACTTTTGTGGTTACAAGGGGGGGAGGGAGGGAGGGGGGGAGAGGGTTTTCTATTGATCAATCAGTAGATAAGAAATGCTTTAGGTGAAGGGAAAGACAACACTCAATACATGGAAGGTCAGCTCAATTGGACTGGACCAAAACCAAAGAAGTTTCCGGGATAAAATGAATGCTACAAAGGTCAGCGGAGCAAGGGGGTGTCTGGGGAACATGGTTTGCGGGGACTTCTAAGTCAATTGGCAAAATAATTCTATTATGAAATCATTCTGCATCCCACTTTGAAATGTGGCGTCTGGGGTGTTAAATGCTAACAAGCGGCCATCTAAGATGCATCAATTGGTCTCAACCCACCTGGAGCAAAGGAAAATGAAGAACACCAAGGCCACACGACAACTAAGAGCCCAAGAGACAGAAAGGGCCACATGAACCAGAGACCTACATCATCCTGAGACCAGAAGAACTAGTTGGTGCCCAGCCACAATCGATGACTGCCCTGACAGGGAGCACAGCAGAGGACCCCTGAGGGAGCAGGAGATCAGTGGGATACAGACCCCAAATTCTCATAAAAAGACCAAACTTAATGGTCTGACTGAGACTAGAGGAATCCCGGCAGCCATGGTCCCCAGACCTTCTGTTGGCACAGGACAGGAACCATCCCCGAAGACAACTCATCAGACATGAAAGCGACTGGTCAGTGGGTGGGAGAGAGACGCTGATGAAGAGTGAGCTAATTATATCAGGTGGACACTTGAGATTGTGTTGGCAACTCTTGTCTGGAGGGGGGATGGGAGGATAGAGAGAGAGAGAAGCCGGCAAAATTGTCACGAAAGGAGAGACTGAAAGGGCTGACTCAAGAAGGGGAGAGCAAGTGGGAGTAGGGAGTGAGATGTATGTAAACTTATATGTGACAGACTGATTGGATTTGTAAACGTTCACTTGAAGCTTAATAAAAGTTAATAAAAAAAAAAAGATAGGGAAAAAAATAATGAAGAAAATCATGTCCTAGAATGCATGTAGAAGAAGGCTACTTTGAGTATAGAAAGGTACTCAGACACTTCAGGTACAAGGACCAGGGAGTGTTACTGGAGCAACTGCAACAGTGATGAGTTTGAGCTCTGGTTTTGGAACAGCCAGGGGTATGTTATCCCCTTTCCTAACTTCTGCTTGGGTCAAGCAGTGATCATCAGAGGTCCTTTCCCCCAGGATGATACATGGGATGTTTGGGATAAAAAGGCACAGCAGTGACTCTGGTGGTTCCTGATATACCAGAATGATGGAGAGGGACTCCTCAAAGCAGAAAAGATATCACATATCTAGCAGACTCAATTCAAGCATCATCTTTTCAATGAAGTCATCCTTGATTGTCCCAGGGCTACTTAGGCTCAATTCTTCTTTGTGTTCATTGTGTAGTTGACATATCTCCTTTATTTCCTTGGGTGGCACAAATGGTTAAGTGCTTGACTACTAGCTGAAGGTTGGCAGTTCAAACCCTCGCAGAAGCACCTTGGAAGACAGGCCTGGTAATCTGCTTCTGAAAGGTCACGATCTTGAAAACCCTATGAAGCAGTTCTACTCTGCACAAATGGAGTCACCATAAGTTGGAATCAACTCGACAGCAACTAACAACAATAACAATAAATTATAATATTGCATTATATTTGAGAGCAGAAGGAGCCATAACAAACATAACTGTTTCATTGCATGATTAGGTTTCAGGCCTATGAGGATACAGCAGCTGCTATATTGTTACATGTAACAAGTTGACATGCTTTTCTTTAAGTTTTCTCAGACTCTAGTCCTGAGAAATATTTTGCTTTAGATGTACCAATATGGCCAGGGGTGATTTACCCAATAAGCAAGGTAAACTGCAACCCCCCCCCCAAAAAAAAAACGGTTGCCGTCAAGTCTATTCCGATTCATAGCAACCTTATAGGACACAGTAGAACTGCCCCATAAGGTTTCCAAGGAGTGGCTGGTGGATTCAAATTGTCAGCCTTTTTGGTTAGCAGCCAAGCTCTTAACCATTGTGCCACCAGGGTTCCAATAAGCAAAGTAAGTATGTGTCCGAGCTTATTTGTGCTTACTTCCTAAACTGTAGTGAGCAATTTCACATGGGTTTCACCCATGTTAAAAATGTAAGAACTGAAACTATGAAACTCTTACCATTACAAAATAAAATAAGGGTAATGCTTCAGGACATAGTTTTTGACAATAGATTCTTAGATATGACACGAAAACCACCACAACAAAAGACAAAGTATTTAATGAACTTCGTCTAAATTAAGACCAGTTGTACATCAAAAAGACTTACCAAGAGAGTGAAGAAAAATGGCAGAAAATACTTGGTAACCATACATATGATAAGGATTCAATACCTTGAATACATAAAGAACTCCTACAACTTAACAAAATGGGCAAAGGACTTAAATAGACATTTCTCCAAAGAAGGTGTATGAATGGCCAGCAAGCACATAAAAAGATGCTCAATGTCATTTGTCATTAGGGAAAGGCAAATGAAAACCACAATGAAATGCCACGTCACTCCTACTAGGATGGTTATTATCAGAAAAATGGAAAATAACAGTGTTGGAGAGGATATGGAGAAACTGAAACACTTGCCCACTGCTGGTGGGAATGCAAAATGGGGCAGCCACTGTGGAAACCAGTTTGGTGGTTCCTCAAAATATTAAATATAGAATTACAAGAAATTCTACTACTAGGTATATACCCAAAAGATTTGAAAGCAGGGACTCAAACAGATATGTGTACAACGTTGTTCAATGCCAATTACTCACAATGCCCCAAAGGTACAAATAACCTAAATGTCCACCAACAAACTGATGGGTAAAGAAAATGTTGTATATACATACAATGAAATATTATTCAGCCATAAAGAGATATGGAGAGGGATTCAAGATGGCAGCCTAGTCAGATGCACCACCTAGTCAGATGCACTCTACTGCAAAGACCTAAGAAACAAAATGAAACAGATACAGACAACCTTGGAACCCTAAGCTTCAAATGAAAGGATACAGAATTATATCAAACACCAACTGGAAAAAGAAACTGAAGAACAGCAGGAAATGGGGAGAGATACAGGGTAGAAGTATCCTGCTAGACAGACCGGCAGAGTGGGACCATTTTGAGACAAAGCCAGCAGCAGCCCTGGGTGAAGAGCACAGGAAAACAGCATCATGGAACTCCCAAAAGGAGACAGAGAAGTTGTGTTGACATATTTGGAGTGAAGCAAGGTGAGCAGGACATGAAATGGAGCTCAGGAGAGTGTGATCATTAAGGTTGTGTGTCAACTTGGCTGGGCCATGATTACCAGTGGTTTGACAGTTATGATGTAGTTTGGCAGTTGTATAATGATGTAATCCCCTCCATGATGAGATCCGATATAATGTGATCCCCTCCATGATGGGATCTGCTATCAATAGCCAATTAGTTGAAAGGGAGTTTCCTTGGGGATGTGGCTCACATCGAATATAGGTGGACTTTCTGGCAAGGCTTACTGGCTTTTGCTCACTCTGGATCTTATATAGCTGGATCCTGTTCATATGACCTTCAGTTCTTGGGACCTGAGCTAGCAGCTTGTGTGCTCATCTCGGGATTTGTCAGCATCTATGGTCTGGATCTTGGGTTCACCAGCTCCTGCAGCTATGTGAGTCAGGAGAATCCTCCAGCCTGACCCAAAGATTTGAGACTTTTCAGGCTCTAAAACTGCGTGAGCTAGTCCTTGATATATCTCTCTCTGTCTGTATACACCCCCCAACACATACATATATATGCATATAAATGTTTCACTGGTTTGCCTCTCTAGAGAACCCAGCCTCACACAGAGGGAAAGCACAGGAAGGAGGATGAGAGATTCAGGGATCCTGGAGTACACAGAGCAGAGCCACTCTCCAGTGGTGGTAGCTGACCCGTAGGGTGGGTGGTAAGCACAGAGCAGTAGACCAACCCCTCCCTTATTTTTCTTCTCTCTTTTCCCCCCTCCCAGCCTCCAGATCCTATCCCTCCCCTTTCAGAGAGAGCACCTGTGTGCACCTGGTCACCCGTCCTACCCCTCCCCACTGCAGACAGCACCTGCACAACCCCTGGCCATCTACCCTGACCTTCCCCCTCTAGAGAGAGCTCCAGCACCCCCCTCGGCCACCCGCCCATCCCTCCCCTATGTGGGAGTATGCCTGCATGCCCCCCAGAGACCCACTCTGGCCCTTGCCTGTCAGAAACAGTATCTGCATATCCCCTAGCCAACCACCCTGCCTCCTCAATGGAGGGAGTGCCTCAGCACCCCGTGAATGCCCACCTTGCTCCTTGCCTATTGTCTGTCCCCCTGGTGAGTGACTGTGAGCTTTCTGGTAACACCAGATAGCACCGGCCCAGTACGTCCTCAGCTATCTTACATGTACAACGAACAGCAATGAGGGTTCACCCTGCCCACCATTGCCCCATCCAGCTGGGGGCAGGAAGTGAACTCCTCTGTGCCTCCAGATAAGCGATCACTGAAGCACAACCAACCTGCCTGCATTGATATATCAAAACAAAACAAAATCATAAATAAATAAACAACACCTTAATGCCTTGGCGGCAGTAGATAATATCAAATCATATAAAGAAACAAAACAAGATGGCTCAACCAAATGTCCAAAATAAAGTGCGAGAAAATCTTCATGAGGAAGAGATGGTAATGGAATTGCCTAATAAGGAATTCAAATGCCTTTTATATAGGGTCCTGAAAGAGATCAAAGAAAACACAGACAAAATTCTAGAAGAATCAGGGAAACAATACAAGAACAAAATGACAAATTAAACAGACAACTAGAAAACATACAAAACAGTAATTAGAAATCCATAAGGTTAACAACAAAATATCAGAAATAGATAACTCAATTGAAGGACATAAAAGTAGAATTGAAACAATGGAAGAAAGAATTAGTGAAATAGGGGACAAATCACTTGATATCAATTTGTTTGAGGAACAAGTAGAAAAGAGAGTGAAAAAAAAAAATGAAGAAAGCCTAAGAGTTATGTGGGACGCTATGAAAAGGAAATAATTTATGTGTGATGGGAATCCCAGAGAGAATATTTGAAGATTTGCTGGAAGAAAACATCCCCAATATCATGAAAGATGAGAAGATTTCCATCCAAGAAGCTCAGTGAACCCCATACAGGATAGACTCCAAAAGAAAGTCACCACGACATACCCTAATCAAACTTTCTCAGTCCAAAGATAAGAATTCTGAGAGCAGCTTGGGAAAAATGAAATTATCAACTACAAACAGACTCAAATAAGACTAATGTTTATTAGTCTTATTTCTTAATTTCTCAGCAGACATCATGCAGGCAAAAAGGCAATAACCCATTGCTGTCGAGTTGAATCTGACTCATAGCAACAGTATAGGATAGACTAGAACTGCCCCATAGTGTTTCCAAGGAGCAGCTGGTGGATTCGAGCTGCTGAACTTTTGGTTAGCAGCTGTAGCTCTTAACCACTGCTCCATCATGGGATGACATATACATAACCCTGAAAGAAAAGAGTTGCCAAACAAAAATCATACCAAGCAAAATTGTCTTTCAAATATGATGGCAAAATAAGGACATTTCCAGATAAACAGAAATTAAGGGCATTTGTAAATACCAGACCATCCTTCCAAGAAATATTAAAGGGAGTCCTTTGGATAGAGAACCAATGGCAGCAGACAACAACCTGAGTGCAAGCCACACAATGGCATAACCAAGATGCCAACTGAGATAGAGAAATCTTGAAAGTAAAATAAATCTACAGAACCCAAACCAGGGAAATAGAGATGTCCATCTGAAATAAATAACAAATTCCAAACATAAAGGGGGAACAAATGGTATAGTTACAGAATTTCCGTATGAAAAATAAGTCAAGGTGATATCTAAAAATAATAGACTGAGAATCCCTGATGGAGCAGGAGAAAAGTGGAATGCAGAACTCAAATTCTAGTAAAAAGACAAGACTTAATGGTCTGAGACTGGAAGCACTCCAGAGGACATGGCCCCCAGACTCTCTGTTACCCCAGAACTAAAACCATTCCCAACAAAGAATAGAGTGGACTATGAAACATAAAATTATACTAGCAAGGAGGGTGCTTCTTAGCTCAACTAGACACATGAAACTATGTGGGCAGCTCCTGTCCAGAGGCGAGATGAGAAGGCAGAGGGGGACAGGAGCTGGTTGAATGGACATGAGAAACACAGGGTGGAGAGTTGTCACATTGTAGGGAGAGCAACTAGGGTCACATAACAATGTGTGTATAAGTTTTTGTATGAGAAACTGACTTGAATTGTAAACGCTCACTTAAAGCACAATAAAAAGGAAAAAAAATAACAGCCTGTTTAAAACATAGAATGATAAAGGTAAACCTCACAGTAACCACAAAGAAAATTAACAAACCTACCCATAAAAATAAAGAAGAAAATCAAAAAGACTCAGTAAACATAAAATCAACAAAAATGAAGGAAATGAAAAGACAAATATGTGAACAAAAAGAACTCAGCACAGAAAATTAAAAAGAACAAAGAAACTGTCAACACCACAAAAAAAGCATAGCAAAATGACAGCAATAAATTCATATCTACCGATAACCACACTGAATGTAAATGGGTTAAATGCACCAGTGAAGAGGCAGAGAGAGGAGAGATGGATTAAAAAAAAAAAAAAAAAAAAGACCCATCAATACATTGCCTACAAGAGACACACCTTAGATATCAAGACATAAAGAGGTTAAAAATGAAAAGATGGAAAAAAAAATGTATCAAGAAAACTGTAGCCAAAAAAGAGCAGGAGTGGCAATACTAATCTCTGAAAAAACAGACTTTAATTCAAACTCCATCATAAAAGGCAAGGAAGCACATTATATAATGATTAAGGGATCAATCCACCAAAAGACATAACCATAATAAATATCTATGCACCCAATGACAGAGCTCCAGGATATGTAAAACAAACGCTAACAGAACGAAAAGAGAAATAGTTTTACAAAAATTGTAGGAGAGATTAACACACCCCTTTCAGCACTGGACAGAACAACCAGAAAGAAGCTCAACAAAGATACTGAATATCTAAACAACACAATCGAACAACCTGACCTCATAGACATATACAGAGCACTTCACCCAACTGCAGTGCTGTACACATTCTTCTCCAGCAAATGTGGACCATTCTCTAGAATAGACCATATCCTAGGCCACAAAGCAAGACTTAATAAATTCAAAAATATCAAAATAATACAGGGCATCTTCTCAGATCACAACACTATAAAATAAGAAATCAATAACAGGCATAACAAGGAAAAAAAAATCACATGCTTAGAACGTGAACAACGCCATGGTTAAAAGGAGCCCTGATGGCAAAGTGGTTAAGAGCTTTGCTGTTAACCAAAAGATTGGCAGTTCAAATCCACCAGCTCCTTGGAAATCCTATGGGGCAGTTTAACTCTGTCCTATAGGGTCACTATGAGTCAGAACTGACTCAATGGCATCTAACAATAACAACAATGCTTAAAAACCACTGGGTAATAAAATAAATGAAAAATGAAATTTAAAAAATATCTAGAATCAAACAAGAAGGAAAATACAACATACTAAAACCTTTGAGGCACAGCAAAAGCAGTGCTTAGAGGCCAATTTACAGCGATAAACACACACATAAAAAAGAAGAAAGGGTAAAAATCAATACCTTAAGCCCTACAGTTCGAACAAACAGAAAAAGAGCAGCAAAAGAAGCTCAGAGCCGCCAGAAGAAAGGAAATAATAAAGAAAAGAGCAAAAATAAATGAAACAGAAAAACAATGAAACAATCAACAAGACTAAAAGCTGGTCTTTGAAAGGATCAATAAAATTGACAAACCTCTGGCCAAATTGACCAAAAAAAAAAAAAAGGATAACTAAATAACCCAAATAAATGAGATGGGTGACATCACAACAGAAGCGACTGAAATAAAAAGGATTTTAACAGAATACTCAAAAAAATTGTACTCCAACAAATTTGAAAAGCTAGAGGAAATGGACAAATTCCCAGAAACACACTGCCTACCTAAACTAACACAAACCAAGGTAGAAAATCCGAACAGACCCATAACAAATGAAGAACTTCAAGAGTTCATAGAAACAGTGAGCGGCCATCTAAGACACTCCGTTGGTCTCACCCCGTCTGGAGCAAGGGAGAATGAAGAAAATCAAAAACACAAGGAAGATTAGTCCAAAGGACTAATGGACCACAGCTACCAAAGCCACCACCAGACTGAGTCCAGCACAACTAGATGGTTCCTGGTTAAATGAGAAAAACGTAGAATAAAATTCTAACTCACAAAAAAAGACCAGACTTACTGGCCTGACAGTGACTGGAGAAACCCTGAGAGTACCGCCCCTGGACATCTTTTTAGCTCAGTAACGAAGTCACTCCTGAGGTTCACCCTTCATCTAAAAATTAGACAGGCCCATAAAACACAAGATTAAAGGGACACACCAGCCCAGGGGCAAGGACTAAAAGGCAAGAGGGGATAGGGAAGCTGGTAATAGGGAAGCCAAGGTCAAGAGGAGAGAGTATTGACATGTCATGGGGTTGGTAACCAATGTCACAAAACAATATGTGTACTAATTGTTCAATGAGAAGCTAGTTTGTTCTGTAAACCTTCATCTAAAGTACAAAAAAAAAAAAAAAAGAATTTACAAAAACACTACCAACAACAAAAAAAGCCATGGCCTGGATTTTTTCACTGGATAATTCTACCAAGCATTCAGAGAAGAGTTGACACCAATATTACTCAAATGATTTCAGAACATAGAAAAGGAAGGAATTCTTCCAAATTTATTCTATGAAGCCAGCATAACCCTGATACCAAAGCCAGGCAAAGACATCACTAGATAAGAAAACTATAGACCAATATCCCTCATGAACATTGATGCAAAAATTCTCAACCAAATTCTAACCAATACATTACAATAGTTAAAAAAAAAAAAAATACACTATGACCAAGTGGGATTCATACCAGGTATACAAGGATGGTTCAGTATTAGAAAATAAATCAACATAATCCATCACATAAATAAAACAAAGGAAAAGAATCACATGATCATTTTAATCAATGCAGAAAAGGCATTTGATAAAGTGCAACACTCATGCCTATAAAACTCCCCAAAATAGAACTAGAAGGGAAATTGCTCAACATAATTAAGGTCATATACACAAAATCAACAGCCAAGATTATTATCAATGGAGAGAGACTAAAAGCATTCCCCCTGAGAACAGGAAGCAAACAAGGATGTCCCTTATCACCACTCTCATTCAACATTTACTGGAAGCCCTAATTAGAGCAACAAGAAACAAAAAAATAAAGGGCACCCAAATTGGTAAGGGCGAAGTAAAATGATCCCTATTCATAGATGATATGATGCTATACATAGAAAATACCAGAGAATCCACAAGAAACTACTGGAACTCTAATAGAAAGATTCAGCAAAGTGGCAGAGTACAAGATCAACATATAAAAATCAGGGAAAACAATACCATTTACAATAGTCCCCCCAAAGATAAAATACTTAGGAATAAACCTAACTACAGACCTAAGCCATCACGCATCTGTCAGTTTGTCGTACTATCATGGCTTGTAGATTGCTGTGATGCTGGAAGCTATGCCACTGGTATTTCAAATGCCAGCAGGGTTACTCAGGGTGGACAGGTTTCAGCAAAGCTTCCAGACAGACAGACAGACAAGTTAGAAGGACCTGGCGGTTTACTTCTGAAAAAACTGGCCAGTGAAAACCTTACAAATAGCAGTAGAACATTGTCTGATATAGTGCCCGAAGTTGTGCCTTCAGGTTGGAAGGCTCTCAAAATACTAATGCGGGAGAGCTGCTTCCTCAAAATAAAGTGGACCTTAATGACATGCATGGAGTCAAGTTTTCCATACCTTCATTTGCTGATGTGGCATGACTCAAAAGAGAAGAAATAGCTGCAAACATCCATTAATAATCAAAATGTAGAATGCACAAAGTATGAATCTAGGAACACTAGAAGTCATCAAAAATGAAATAGACTACATAAACACTGTTATCTTAGGCATTAGTGAGCTAAAATGAACTGGTATTGGCCATGCTGAATTGGACAATCATATGGTCTATGTCTTAGAATGGGTTCTCTAAAGAAGCAAAACCAGTAAAGCATATAAATATACAGAGAGATTTATATCAAGGAAATGGCTTACGTGCTTGTAGAGGCCAGAATGTCCCAAGTCCATGAGTCAGGATAGAGGCTTCTCCTGATTCATGTAGCAGCAGGGGCTGGCAAATCCAAGAACAGCAGCTCAGAAAGCAGGGCTCTAGCTCACAGGCTGCAAAGATCGACAAATCCCAAGATTGGCAGGCAAGACCACAGGTAAGCTGCTAGCTCATGTCCCAAGAACCAGAGGTCAGACGAACAGGAGCCAGCTGTAGGATCCACAAGCCTTGTTAGAATGTCCACTTATATTCGATACAGGCCACATGCCCAAGGACACTCCCTTTCAACAGGTTGGGTACTAATGGCAGATCCCATCATGGAGGTGATCACATTATGTCAAATGTCATCATGGAAACAATCACAACATATAGGACTGCCAACCACTGATAATCATAGCCCAGCCAAGTTGACACACAACCTTAACCATCATAGTCTACTATGCCGGGAATGACAAATTGAAGAGGAATGGCATCATATTCATTGTCTATCCTGAAGTACAATGCTGCCAGTAATAGAATAATATCCACACGCCTACAAGGAACAAGGAAGACCAGTTAACACAACAATTATTTGAATTTATTCACCACCTGTAATGCCAATGATGATGAAATTGAAGATTTTTACAAACATCTGCAGTCAAAAACTCATCAAACATGCAATCAAGGTACGTTGATAATTACTGGTGATCGGAATGCAAAAGTTGGAAACAAAGAAGTTCTGTAGTTGGAAAATATGGCCTTGGTGATAGAAATGATGCCAGGGATCACATGATAGAATTTTGTAAGACCAAGAACTTATTCTCTGCAAATATTTTATTTCATCAACATAAATGATGACTATACACGTGGACCCCACCAGATGGAAAACATAGGAATCAAATTGACTACATTTGTGGAAAGAAACAAAGGAAAAGCTCAATATCATTTGTCAGAACAAGGCCAGGGGCTGCCTGTTGAACAGATCTTTAATTGCTCCTATGCAAGTTCAAATTGAAGCTAAAGAAAATTAAAACAAGTCTGCAAGAGCCAAAATGTGACCTTGAGTATATCCCCACATGAATTTCAAGAATAGATTTGACCAAAGACCAGACAATCGTGGGATGATACCAAGGACATCATACATGAAGAAAGTAAAAGGTCATTAAAAAGACAGAAAAGAAAGAAAAGACCAAAATGGATGTCAAAAGACACTCTAAAACTTGCTCTTGAAGGTAGTGTAGATAAAGCAAACAGAAGAAACGATGAAATAAGAGCTGAAAATAAGAATTCAAAGGGTGGCTCTAGAAGACAAAGTAAAGTATTATAATGAAATGTGCAAATACCTGGAGTTAGAAAACAAAAAGGGAAGAATGTGCTTGGTGTCATGGATTGAATTAAATCCCCCAAAAATGTGTGTATCAATTTGGCTGGGCCATGATTCCCAGTATTGTGTGATTTTCCTACATGTTGTAAATACTGCCTTTACGATGTTAATGAGGGAGGATGGGTAGCAGTTGTGTTAGTGAGGCAGGACCCAATCTACAAGATAGGATTGTGTTCTGCGGCAACCTGTTTTGAGATATATGACAGGGAAGTGAGCAGAGAGATAAGGGGACCTCATACCAATAAGAAAACAGTGCCAGAGGCAGAATGTGTCCTTTGGACCTGGGGTCCCTGAGCAGAGAAGCTCCTAGTCTAGGGAAAGTTTGATGAGAAGGCCGACAGAGAGAGAAAGCCTTCCCCTGGAGCTGACACCCTGAATTTGGACTTTTTAGCCTACTTTAAAAAAAACTGGGAGGAAATAAAATTCTCTTTGTTAAAGCCATCTACTTGTGGTATTTCTGTTATAGCAGCACTCGATGACTAAGACACTTGACATTTCTCAAGCTGAAAGAACTGAAGAAAAGATTCAAGCCTTAAGTTGCAATTCTGAAGAGTTCTATGGGCAAAATATTGAAAGATGCAGGAACCATCAAAAGAAGATGAAAGGAATAAGCAGAGACACTGTACCAAAAAGAACTGGTCAACGTTCAACCAATTCAGGGGGTAGGATATAATCAAGAACTGATGATATTGAAGGAAGAAGTCCAAATTCTACTAAAGGCACTGGTGAAAAACAAGGCTCCAGGAATTGATGGAATACCAGTTGAGATGTTTCAACAAAGGGATGCAGTGCTGGAGATGCTCACTCATCTATGCCAAGAAATATGAAAGCAGCTACCTGGCCAACCAACTGGAAGAGATCCATATTTGTGCCCATTCCAAAGAAAAGTGATCCAACAGAATGCAGAAATTATCAAACAATACCATTAATATCACACAATTTAAATTTTGCTGAAGATCACTGAAAGCTGTTGCAGCAGTTTATTGACAGGGAACTTCCAGGAATTAAGCCAGATTTGGAAGAGGACTTGGAATGAAGGGTATCTTTGCTGATGTCAGATGGATCTTGGCTGAAAGAAGAGAATATCGGAAAGATGTTTATCTGTGTTTTATTGACTATGCAAAGGCATTCGACTGTGTGGATCATAACAAGTTATGGATAGCATTGCGAAGAATAGGAATTACAGAAGACTTAATTGTGCTCATGCAGAACCTGTACAAAGACCAAGAGACAGTCGTTCAAACAAAACAAGGGGATACCGCATGGTTTAAAATCAGGAAAGGTGTGCATCGAGGCTGTATCCTTTTACCATACTTGTTCTATCTGCATGCTGAGCAAATAATCTCAGAAGCTGGACTATATAAAGAAGAACATGGTATCAAGATTGGAGGAAGATTCACTAACAACCTGTAATGTGCGGATGACACAGCCTTGCTTACTGAAAGTGAAGAGGACTTGAAGCACTTACTGATTAAGATCAAAGACCACAGCCTTCAGTATGGATTACACCTTAACATAAAGGAAACAAAAATCTTCACAACTGGACCAATAAGCAACATTATGATAAGTGGAGAAAAGATTGAAGTTGTTGATAATTTCATCTTACTTGGATCCACAGTCAACGCCCATGGAAGCACCAGTCGAGAAATCAAACGATGTTTTGCACTGGGCAAATCTGCTGCAAAAAAAAAAAAACCTCTTTAAAGTGTTAAAAAGCAAAGATGTCACTTTGAGGTCTAAGGTGTGGCTGGCCCAAGCCATGATATTCTCAATCACCTCTTACGCATGCAAAAGCTGAACAATGAATAAGTAAGACTGAAGAAGAATCAATGCCTTTGAATTGTCATATTGGCAAAGAATATTGAATATAGCATGGACTGACAGAAGTACAAACAAGTCTGTCTTGAAAGAAGTACAGCCAGACTGCTCTCGGGAGCGAGGATGGCAAGACTTCACATCACGTACTTTGGACACGTTATTAGGAGAGAATCAGTCCCTGGAGAAAGACATCATGCTTGGTAAGGTAGACAGATGGTCAGCGAAAAAGTGGAAGACCTTCATCAAGATGGATTGACACAGTGGCTGCAACAATGTGCTCAAACATAGTAATCATTGCGACGATGGCACAAGACCAGGCAGTGTTTCATTCTGTTGAACATAGAATCACCATGAGTTGGAACCAAGTTGATAGCACCTAATAACAACAACAACAAGGATGTTAAAGACTTATACAAACAAAACCACAAAACACTACTGCAAGAAATCAAACAGACCTTCATAAAAGAAAACATCATGCTCATGGACAGAAATACTTAACATTGTGAAAATTGTCAACACTACTGGAACTGATGTGTGACCCCCAATGTAAATTCCAACAACAACCTTTAACAAGATGGAAAAACCAATCACCAACTTTACATGGACAGGAAAGAGCTCCCAGATAAGTAAAACATTACTGAAAAAGAAGAACAAAGCATGAGGCCACACACATGAGATCTCAGAGCCTACTATACAGCTACAGTAGTGAAAACAGCCTGGTACTGGTACAATGACAGACACATAGACCAGTGAAACAGAATTGAGAATCCAGAAATAAATCCATCCACCTATGGAAAGCTAATTTTCAACATAAGATCAAAGTCCATTAAATAGGGAAGAGACAGTCTCGACAACAAATGGTGCTGGCAAAATTGAATATCTATTTGCAGAAAAATGAAACAGGATCCATACTTCACCCCATACATAAAAACTAACTTAAAATAGATCAAAGACCTATATGTAAAATCTAAAACTATAAAGTTTATGATAGAAAACATAGGGACACTAGAGGCCCTAATTTGTAGCATAAATAGAACATCAAGCATAACTAAAAATGCACAAATTCCAGAAGATAAAGTAGATAACTGGGAACTCCTAAAAATTAAATACTTATGCTCATCAATAGACTTTTCCAAGACAGTAAAGAGAACCTACAGACTAGGAAAAAAATCTTTGGCAAAGACATATCTGATAAAGGTTTAATCTCTAAAATATACAGAAAACTTCAACAACTCTACAATAAAAAGACAAGCAACCCAATCACAAAATGGGCAAAGGACACAAACAAACACTTCACCAAAGAGGACATTCAGGAGGCCAGCAAACACATGAAAAGATGCTCATGAACATTAGCCATTAAAAAAAACCAAACCTGTTGCCATCGAGTTGGTTCTGACTCATCATCCACAATGAGCTAGCATCGCACACCTGCAAGAATGGCACTGATCAAAAATTTAGAAAACAATAAATGTTGGTGAGGCTGTGGGGAGAGTGGAACTCTCATACACTACTAGTAGGACTATAAAATGTTACAACCACTATGGAAAACTATTATGGAAAACCACTATGGCGCTTCCTTAAAAAGCTTGAAATAGAAATACCATATGATCCAGCAATCCCACTTCTAGGAACACCTCCTGGAGAAATAGGAACCATCACATGAACAGACATATGCACACCCATGTTCATTGCAGCACTATTCACAGTACCAAAAAGATGTAAACAACCTAAGTGTCCATGAACAGATGAATGGATAAACAAATTATGGTACACACGCACAATGGAACACTACACAAAGATAAAGAAGAATGATGAATTTGCGAAACATCTCACAACATGGATGAATACGGAGGGCATCATGCTGAGTGAAATAAGTCAATCACAAAAGGACCGATGTTGTATGAGATCACTATTGCAAAAACTCAAGAAAAAGTTTACACACAGAAAGAAACAATCTTTGACAATTATGAGAGAAGGGAGGGTTGGCGAGGGGAAATTACTTACCAGATAGTAGACAGGTGTTGACTTTGGTGAAGGGAAAGAAAATACACAATATAGGGGAAGTCAGCAGAACTTGATCAAGGTAAAGGAAGACACTTAGAGGAACATGCACACACAAAAGAGCCAACCACAGTAAATACTATAGTATATACAGCCCTACAATGACAGTAAAAACAAGTAATAACTTACAAGCGTATATGTAGGCAGATACATATTCTGTATTTTATTTTGATGTGTAGGAGTGTTAGTCTCCTATGTGGTTACCTTAATATTTACCCCTATTTTTCTAAGTTTAAACCAAACTTCTATTTCTTTATGTCACCTTGACTTCCTCTCCAGATGAAAGACCTATGAATACATTTTTTAGTCCTGCTTTATTGATTTAATGTTGTCATCTTTTACATTATGATATTGCTGTTTCCCTGTTTTGAGCATTTTTTTTTAATCTTGATTTATTTTTGTGATTTCCCTGTATGGGTTGATATCTGGTTGTTCTGTCCTGTGCTCTAGTCTTGGGTTGATACCTGATGTTACTGATTTTCTAACCAGAGAACTCCCTTTAGTATTTCTTGTAGGTTTGGTTTTTGCAGTTTCCCTAAACTTCTGTTTATCTGGAAATGTCCTAATTTCACCTTCATATATATATATATATATATTTTTGTGAGAGACAGTTTTGCTGGATATATGATTCTTGGCTAGCAATTGTTTTCCTTCAATGCTTTATATGTCATTCCATTGCCTTATTGCCTGCATGGTTTCTGCTGAGTAGTCTGAGCTTATTCTTATTGACTCTCCTTTGTAGGTGACTTTTTGTTTATCCATAGCTGCACTTAAAATTCTCTCTTTATCTTTGGTTTTGGCAAGTTTGGCTATAATATGTCTTGGTGACTTTCTTTTGGGATCTACCTTATGTAGGGACTGATGAGCATCTTGTATTGATATCTTCTCATCTTTCACGATATGAGGGAAGTTTTCCACCAACAAATCTTCAACAATTCTCTCTGTATTTTCTGTTCTCCCTTCCTGTTCTGGTACTCCAATCAATTGTAGGTTATTTCTCTTGATAGAGTACCACATGATTCCTAGGGTTTCTTCATTTTTTTTTAATCATTTTGTCTGATTTTCAAATATATTGGTGCCAAGTGTTTTATCTTCAATCTTACTCATTCTTCCATTTTCTCAATTCTGCTCCTCTGACTTTCTATTGAGTTGTCTAATTCTGAAATTTTATTATTAATCTTCTGAATTTCTGATTGCTGTCTCTCTATGGATTCTTGCAGTCTTTAGTAAATTTTTCATTATGCTCTGGAATAACCTTAATTTCATCCACTGTGTTATTTGTGTGTTCCTTGGCTTGTTCTGCATTTTGCCTGATCTTCTTCCTGATGTCTTAAAGAGTTCTATGAATTAATCTTTTGTATTCTGTCACGGGTAATTCCAGGAATACCTCTTCATCAGGAAGATTCCTTGATTCTTTGTTTTGAGAGCTTGTTGAAGTGATCATGGTCTGCTTCTGTATGTGATTTCATATTGACTGTTGTCTCTAAGCTATCTATAAGTTATTGCATTAATTTATTTTATGCTTCTTTACTATGTCCTCACTTCTTGCTTTGTTTTGTTTTGATATTACCAAATAGGCTGCTTGAGAGATCAAGCTTGATTATTTGCACCTTTGAAGCTCTAACATCCTGTCACCAGGTGGCTAGAGCTTTTACTAGACATATGAGCCTAGGAATCCATTCACTTTTCTTGTGTGGATTCAGCTCAGGTGTCCAGGTAGTTGGACACCAAGTGTGTGGTGCAGGCTCTGGCCTACAGTCTTAGAGGGGTAAGGGTGATTGGTATAGGCACAGGTATCTGGTTGCAGCAGGGAGTCATGCTCTGAGCAAAGCAGGGGGCTGACAACCATCCATCCCCTGAGTGTCTGTGAGGAAAGCAGGTCCCTGTGCCCTAGAGCACACAGGTGGGTGGGTTCTGCACCTGGACCATTGGCACCCAATGCTTTTGGTTGTAATGACCGGGAGGCACCACTTATCCTTGGACCCCTGTCGCAGGTGGCTAGGTGGTGTGGGTGGAGCCACCAGTCCTCAGGCCCCTGATGTGGGTAGGTAAGGGCCCTGTTTAATAGGCAGAGCGGTGCCAAACATCAAAAGCCCACCTCTTCACCATGTTGCTGAAACAGTTAAAGTTAGATCTCAGGCACATACACTGTTGCAGACTGCCAACAAGGGCCTAAACTTCTGCAATGGGCCCACAAAGGTCCATGCAGCAGTGAAAGGCATTCAAAGTCCACGGACTGTTTGTGCCTGGACAGGAGTCACTTCTGCCCTGACTTAGAGTCCGCAGATTCTCTTTTCCCCCAACTGTTAATTTATTCCTTCTCCAAGGCAGGGAGAATGGCTCATGGCGCACGGCAGAACCTATCTCAGGCCCATGGAAATAGACCTCCACCGAAGCTGGCTCGGGGGGTAGGGGTGCAGTAAATTAGATGCAACTACTTAGCTTTTGCTGAGAGAGTTGTTCCCAGATTCGAAAAGGCATGAGTAGACTGTGAGGCTCGCTGTCTCTCCTGGAGGAACTCACGTCCCAAACACCACCAGCCCTGCTGCAGTGGCACCAGGGGATCATGCCTGAGGGACTCCAGTTCCCACCAAGTCAGGCCCGGTAACTCCACGCCATTTCCAAACCATCTCTCCCTCTCCCTGCTACTCAGTCCGATTTCCTAACTTTGCCTTTGATGTTCAGGGCTCCTAACTTGTCATATATATAATTGCTTCACTTGTTTTTTCGGGCCTTTGTTGTAAGAGGGATCACCAGAAGCATCTGACTGCTTCACCATGTTGGCCCTACCCCAGATACATATTCTGAATAGGGGAAGGAGGGCATATAGGAGTATACCCATGTCCATATATAGGTTAGGCTATGGATATTTTTACATACATACTTGTATGTACAGCTTGTACATTCATATATATATATATGCACACACATAAGAGCACAAAGGGAACACAGTTATAGAAACTTTCTAGACACATCCAGACACCTTGAGAGATGGAGTTACTGGGTGAGGGCTGGGGAGCATGGTCTTAGGGGACATCTAGGTCAACTGGCATAATATAGCTCATAAGGAAAATGTTCTACATCCTACTTTGGTGAGTATCATCTGGGGTATTAAAAGCTTGTAAGAGGCCATCTAAGATCCATTTATTGGTCTCATCCCATCCGGAGCAATGGAGAATGAAGAAAATAAAATACATAAGGAAAATATTAGTCCAAAAGACTAATGGACCACATGAACTACAGCCTCCGCCACCCTGATCCCAGAAGAACTAGATGATGCCTGGTTGTCACCACTGACCACTCTGATAGGGATCACAATAGAGAGTCCTGGACAGGGCAGAAGAAAAATATACAACAAAATTCAAATTCACAAAAAAGACGAGACTTACTGGTCTGACAGAGACTGGAAAAACCCCTGAGGCTATGAGCTGCTGACACCCTTCTAACTCAGAATTGAAATCCCTCCAAAGTTTGCCTTTTAGCCAAAGATTAGGCAGGCCTATAAAACAACGACACACATGAGCAAAGTGCATCTTAGATCAATGAAGTATATGAGACCTAATAGGTAACACTTGCTCAAAAGCAAAGAGGAAAAGGCAGGAAGGGACAGGAAAACTGGACGAATGGAAACAGGAAACATGAAATGAAAAGGTAGAGAGTGCTGACACATTGCAGGGATTGTGACCAGTGTCACAAAAAAATCTGAGTATAAATTTTTGAACGAGAAACTAATTTGTTCTGTAAATGTTCACCTGAAGCACAACAAAGTTAAAAAAAAAAAAAAAAGTTACTTGAACTGAAAAATCTCAAAAGAAAAAAGAAAAATGAAGTCCTGATACATACTACAACATGGGTGAACTTTGAAAACATTATACTGGGTTAAATAAATCAGTTACAAAATGACAAATATTGTATGATCTCATTTACATGACATATCTAGAACAGGAAATGCATAGAGACAAAAGTCTGTCAGTGATCAGTAGAGAATGGGGGAGAAGAGAATGGAGAGTTATTACGTAAAGGGAGCTTGATTTCTACAAGCAGAGATAAAATTTTGGGAGGAATATATAGTGGTGATGGTTGCACAACCTGGTGAATGTGATTAATGTCGCTGAATTGTACACTTAAGAATGGTTGAAGTGGCAATTTTTTGTGACATATATTTTACCACAATAAAACAAACACACACCAAGGGCAATGCAGTGTGTATAGTATGTTACCGTTTGTGTAAGAGGGCGTAAAATAAATTTTATTTGTATTTACTTGTATATGCATAAAACACCTCTAGGATATGGATTCTCAATGGGGCAATCTGACCCTCAAGGGGCCAAAATTTTTTTCTGAGGGTGAGAATCTTAGTCTTTTTATGTATATAGGAGAGATACAGTACAAAAACAGACATATATTATATCCATGGTATTAAGATTTCATGAGGGGTAATTAAGAAAAATAGTTTTAAAAGGCTCCTTAAGGGAGTGATAGTAAGAAAGACTGCTCTGGAAAGATACAAAGAAGTGAGTCCAAATGGTTCCCTTAGTGGAAATGGGCTATTGAGAAAAGGAAAGAATAAGAATGAGAATGTGCAATCTTTCATATTTTTTTATATTACAACCATGAAAATATGTATCAAAATTTAAATTAAAAATAAAATTTAAATATAAGATTGTCTATTTGATGTAATGATATGATGTTATTCAGTGAGAGTTCTTTTGCCATATATAATTGTATATACAAATCATACACTTTTTAAAGTCTAGTATGTGCAAGGCACTAATACTTTCCCACAGTTATCCTGACTGTTCAAAAGGCTGGTAATATGACAATTTATGCAAAATTTTAAAAGTCAAGTATTATTATATATTCAAGAGAAGCCATTTCAAAAGACAGGTTAGTGTGGATACCTGCTCTGTTCTGAAAAGATAGAGAGCATGCTCCTCTCCCAAGAGTGTGAAGGAACACTGAAGTTCTCTTAATGCTTAAGTGTTCCCTGGGACAAGAGAAGCAGATGGAAGATCTAGAAAGGTCAACATAAGGTGAATGATAAAAATCATTACTAGCCTCTGGATGGGCAAACTGTTTCTCACATGTACCAATGGCATAATTTAATTACAGATGAATATGGCTACCGTAAACCAGTGCTGGTTTTCCTGTAATTGGGCACACCCATATGGAACAACAGTCGAATAAGCATGTCTGTGCTGTAACCTTTGCTCCTTAACACGGAAAATCCACAGTAAGATTGTAGCTCTTCAACTGTTGGAGTCACCAGGGAATGAACACTAGACTTGACCCTGTGAGGTGGATAGCAGCATGCAACGCAGGGAGCTACACCATGTCCTAATGAGGGAGTCAGTCTAGCCCAGTGTTGCAAGCATTGACCACTGGCACAGCCAACATGGTGCCACTTTGGCACTATGACTGATAACAGTTGTTATTGTTGTTAGGTGCCATTAAGCCAGTTCCAAATCGTAGCAACTGTATGTACAACAGAAAGAAATACTGCCCAGTCCTGCAACCTACTCACAATCATTTTTATCCTTGAGCCTATTGTTGCAACCACTGTGTCAATTCTTCTCGACAAGGGTCTTCCTCTTTTTTGATGACCCTCTACTTTATCAGGAGCCCTGGTGGCACAGTGGTTAAGAGCTCGGCTGCTAACCAAAAGGTCAGTAGTTTGAATCCACCAGCTGCTCCTTGGAAATCCTATGGGGCAGTTCTAGTTTGTCCTATACGGTCGCTATGAGTCAGAATCGACTCAACGGCAATGGACTTGGTTATGGTCTTTGTTTCTACTTTATCAAGCATTATGTCATTCTCCAGGGACTGGTCCCTCCTGATAACATGTCTAAAGTACGTGAGACTAGTCTCACCATCTTCGTTTTTAAGAAGCACTCTGGCTGTACTTCTTCCAAGACAGATTTGTTCGTTCTTCTGGCAGTCCATAGTATAGTCAATATTCTTTGCAAATACCATAATGCAAAAGCATCAATTCTACTTTAGTCTTCCTTATTCATTGTCCAGCTTTGTATGCATATGGGGCAATAGAAAATATCATGGCTTGGGTCAGGTGCACCTTAGCTCTCAAAGTGACATCTTTGCTTTTTAATACTTTAAAGAAATTTTTTTTGCTGTAGATTTGCCCAATGCAATAACAGCATTTGATTTCTTGACTGCTGCTTCCATGTATGTTGATTCTGGATCCAAGTGAACTGAAATCCTTGACAACTTCAATCTTTTCTCTGTTTAATCATGATGATGCTTATCGTTCCAATTGTGAGAATTTTTGTTTTCTTTATGTTAAGGCGCAATCCATACTGAAGGCTGTAGTGTTTGATCTTCATCTGTAAGTGCTTCAAGTCCTCTTCACTTTCAGCAAGCAACGTCATGTCACCTGTATATCTTAGGTAGTTACTGAGCCTTCCTTCAATCCTGATGCTGCATTCTTCTTCATATAGTCCAGCTTCTTGGATTATTTTCTCAGCATACAGATTGAATAAGTATGGTGAAAGGATACAACCCTGAGGCACACCTTTCCTAACTTTAAACCACGCAGTATCTCCTTGTTCTATTCAAAGGACTGCTTCTTGATCTATGCACAGGTTCTGCAAGATCACAATGAACTGTTCTGGAATTCCCATTCTACACAATGCTATCCATAATTTGTTATGATCCACATAACTGAATGTCTCTGCATAGTCAATAAAACACAGGTAAACGTCTTTCTGCTATTCTCTGCTTTCAGCCAAGATCCACTTGACATCAGCAATGATATCATTTGTTCCACGTCCTCTTCTAATTCCATCTTGAGTTTATGGCAGTTCCCTGTCTATGTACTTTTGAATTATCTTCAGGAAAATTTTGCTTGCATATGATATTATTTGATAATTTCCACATTCTGTTGGACCACCTTTCTTTAGAATGGGCACAAATATGGATCTCTTTTAGTCAGCTGGCCAGGTAGCTGCTTCCAAATTTCTTTGCATAGACTAGTGAGTACTTCCAGCTCTGCATCCATTTGTTGAAACATCCGTTTGGTATTCTGAAAATTTCTGAAGCTTGTTATTTGCCAGTGCCTTTGGTGCAACTTGGAATTCTTCCTTCAGTATCATTGGCTCCTGATGCTGCCTCTTGAAATGGTTGAACATCGACCAATTGTTTTTGAACAGTGTCATCAGTCAAAATAAGGCCAGTGGCCGACTGTGGAACAGACAGACCATCAATTGCTCATATGCAAGTTCAAGCTGAAGCTGAAGAAAGCTAGAGCAAGTCCATGAGAGCAAAAATACAACCTTGAGTACAGCTCACCTGAATTTAGAAACCATCTCAAGAATAGATTTGACTTATTGAACATTAATGATCTAAGACCAGGCGAATTGTGGAATGACATCAAGGACATCAAAAAATTTGCTTCCTGCTTCATCCAAAAAGTATCCTTCAATATTGCAACTCGAGGCTTAAATTTTTTCTTCAATTCTTTCAGCTTGAGAAATGCTGACGATGTTCTTCCCTTTTGGCTTTCTAACTTCAGGTATTTGCACATTTCATTATAACATTTTACTTTGTCTTCTGGAACTGCCCTTTGACATTGTCTCTTTACCTTTTTCCTTTACCATTTCTTTCTTTTGCTTTAGCTATTCTACATTCACGATCAAGTTTCAGAGTCTCTTCTGACGTCCATTTTGGTCTTTTCTTTCTTTTTAATGAGTTTTTGTTTTTTTCATGTAGGATGTCCTTGATGTCATTCCACAACTCGTCTGGTCTTAGATCATTAATGTTCAATAAGTCAAATCTATTCTTGAGATGGTTTCTAAATTCAGGTGAGCTGTATTCAAGGTTGTATTTTTGCTCTCATGGACTTGCTCTAGCTTTCTTCAGCTTCAGCTTGAACTGGCATATGAGCAATTGATGGTCTGTTCCACAGTCAGCCACTGGCCTTATTTTGACTGATGATGTTGAGCTTCTCCATTGTCTTTTCCACAGATGTAGTTGATTTGATTCTTGTGTGTGTATTTCATCCAGTGAGGTCCATGTATATAGTCACCGTTTATGTTGTTGAAAAAAGGTATTTGCAATGAAGAAGTTATCGCTCTTGCAAAATTCTATTGTGTGATCCATGGCATCATTTCTATCACCAAGGCCATATTTCCCATCTACTGATCCTTCTTTGTTTCCAATTTTTGCTTTCCAATCACCAGTAATTATCAATGCAACTGGATTGCACATTTGATCAATTTCAGACTGCAGAAGTTGGTAAAAATTTTCAATTTCTTCATCTTTGGCATTAGTGGTTGGTGCATAAATTTGAATAATAATCATATTACCTGGTCTTACTTGTAGGCCTGTGGATATTGTCCTATCACTGACAGTGTTGCACTTCAGCATAGATCTTGAAATGTTCTTTTCGATGATGAATATGACGCCATTCCTCTTTATGCTGTCATTCACATAGTAGACCATATAATATTGTGCAATTCAAAATAGTCAATACCAGTCCGTTTCAGCTCACAAATGCTAGGATATGGATCTTTATGCATTCCATTTCATTTTTGATGACTTCCAATTTTTATAGATTCATACTTCATACATTCCACGGCCCAATTATTAACGTATGTTTACAGTTGTTTCTTCTCATTTTGAGTCATGCCACAACAGCAGACGAAGTTTCCCAAAGCTTTATTTTATCCATGTCATTAAGAGTGATTCTATTTTGAGGAGGCAGCTCTTCCTCTGTTGTATTTTAAGTACTTTCCAGCCTGAGGGGCTCATCTTCCGGCACTGTATCAGACAATATTCCACTGCTACTCATAAAGCTCTCCCTGGCCAATTTTTTCAGAAGTAGACCACCTTCTTTCTTCTTCCTAGTCTGTCTTAGGCTGCTCTGTTGAAACCTGTCCACCATGGGTGACCCTGCTGATATTTGAAATACTGGTGGCATAGCTTCCAGCATCACAGCAACCCACAAGTCACCACTGCAGATGAGTGATGGTACAGAGCAACCCGAAAAGACTGAAGAGACTAGGAAGCAATGAATAGTTACAGCTTAGCCTAATATTTTCCTTGCAAAGTAGAGGTTATTTTATCACCAGTCTCCCTATCTTCTTCCAATGATACCAAGTGAAATTGAATTTTAATCACATAGAAATTCCAAGAGAACTTTGTGAGGCAACACATAGATATAAAGCACTAAAAATACTTTTGAAAGTCCATTTAGACCATCCATCATTTCCCACATTCACTCCCAGTCACATCATGTACAGCTGTTTTCAAAACTGTATTTTGGAAAAGCAAAGAATGTAAACACATGTGGTGCAGAGCCTAAACCATAAATTCCATTCAACAATGCACAAAAGCTAATGCTAAAAGCACCAATGGGACACACAGCCACTCACTGCCAACTTTGGATGCACACCATTGCTTTGAAATATACAGCTGTCTTGTGGGTCTTTCTGGGGACACTAAGCTAGTAGTTGTTAGAAAGAGAATGGTGGTGAATAAATTTATAGAAATATAACAAAACCAAACCCATTGCCATCAAGTCGATTCCAACTCATAGCTACCCCATAGTGTTTTCAAGGCTGTAAATCTCTACAGAAGCAGACTGCCACATCTTTCTCTTGCAGAAATATTATAAGAAATATTTAAATATTTCAGAAAGAAAATTTTAGGTTGAATATTAGGGAGATTCAGTATCTCATTTTACGTGATACTTAGAGAAAGCAAGGCAGCTATTAAAAAAAAAAAAAAGATGCCCTTATCTAAGACTACATGCCCCCTTTAAAGGTAAATATGCATCTTGACCCTATGTCATTGGTCTTTTAAAGTTCAGGGAAGAAATTCTATGAATGTGCTCCCTTTCTTCTTCCCACTACTGAAACAAACAAACAAAAATTAACAAAAAACATGGCACTATTTAAAAAACTACTGAGAACACTAACTCCAAGAGTTTAACATAGGGAATTGAGTCTTAGTCTCATTTTGTTATGTAAAGGACAGCTTCATGGAAAATGTAATCAGAGATGATACAGATGACCTGAGTTTCCAGTCCAATTCCAAAAGTGTTCTACCTAATAGTTAGCAGAAGTTATTGATACTATATTCTCATATACACTCCTCAATAAAGAAAAACAAAGTGGACTTCATGTTAAAATAGATTTAGGAAATCCTAAATTAAACTAACAGATTTATTTGGTAAACAAAGGATAGATAAAGCACTGGTAGGGAAGTTTGGTATTTGTTTTGATTATCATCATTGTAGAATAGCAGTTGCAACCTGGTGGTTTTAGAGACAAGTGCATCAAAATCACAGACGGATTTTATTTTTAAAAGAAATTGAGCCAGTACTTTGATAATTATAAATTTCACTCAAAATATATAGATTTCTAGCTTCACTTATAAAACAAATAACAAAAACCAAACTGGGGTACCTGGCAACTTAGATTCCTTATAGCCATTGGCAACGATTGGGTAGAGATGAGAGACAATTGCTGTTTTCAGAAGGGTGGTGCATATCCGAGTTTACTACAGCCCCCTTCTAGCAACTTGAGTGGAAAGTACAAGGTTTCTGAGTGGTGGACAAATGACTAAAATTGATTATTTTGAAAGGAGGAACAGAACTTTTTGCTCAAGTAGTAGATGGCCATTGTATATTGGGGTCTCATTACAGGAACACGCAAGCTCATTCAGTATCTAAAGAGAAATATGTGGAAGCCATGAGATGGGGACAACTTGAGCAATGGCAAATAGTTTACAAAAATGAATCTATATGCATGTGTATGTCTCTCTCTCATGTAGATATAGCCATAAATATAGATATAGATATGTATGCAAATGTAGAATCCCCATACTCATGCTAGTTAAGGAGGAGAGATCATTCACCAACATCAGAGGAAGCAAGTGAAGCATAAAGGTGTACCCAAAATTACACACCTGTTCAGTGGCAAAACAATTAGAATCTTATTAAATTCCATTTGTTGACATGTTGCTTGACATTGTTGTAAAGTTATTTCATATACGTATACATATTTTTACCTCTTTACTTAAATAGATGGCAAGAGCAAGAATTTTCCAAATTATTTTATCTACATTTCATCACCCCTCAAAACTTAGCAGTGTACCTGATCTTGAATAAATATACTTTGTCCTCGTTTATCAACTATCTTGTTATTCAACATTTCACATTTATGACAATAATAAAAAATCTACTATCTGACTATCTTGTACATTAATGACATACATCTGGCAGTAATGAACACTGAGGGGAGAGGCAAGAGTAACACTGGTCTTGATGATAATTTAGCATTTATGTAATGATGTAACTTGGCAGTTATATAATGATGTAACTTGAGAGTTATGTAATGATGTAGTTGTCATCCACTTTTTGATCTGCTGTGGTCATCTTCTGTTTTTGCATAACACCAGTTTCACATAATGACCTTGTCTTTGGAACCTAACCATGCCAATAAATGAGGAGAGGGTATAGTTGTAAATAAAATAAAACCCTATGGAGCAGTTCTACTCTGTAACACATGGGGTTGCCACGAGTCAGAATTGACTCAGTGGCAACCAGCAACAACAATTATGTTTTTTTTTTTTGACTTGATTTCATTTATTTATCTGTTTTTTTTTATTAACTTTTATTAAGCTTCAAGTGAACGTTTACAAATCCAATCAGTCTGTCACATATAAGTTTACATACATCTTACTCCGTACTCCCACTTGCTCTCCCCCTATTGAGTTAACCCTTTCAGTCTCTCCTTTCGTGACAATTTTGCCAGCTTCCCTCTCTCTCTATCCTCCCATCCCCCCTCCAGACAAGAGTTGCCAACACAATCTCAAGTGTCCACCTGATATAATTAGCTCACTCTTCATCAGCATCTCTCTCCCACCCGCTGACCAGTCCCTTTCATGTCTGATGAGTTGTCTTCGGGGATGGTTCCTGTCCTGTGCCAACAGAAGGTCTGGGGAGCATGGCCACCGGGATTCCTCTAGTCTCAGTCAGACCATTAAGTATGATCTTTTTATGAGAATTTGGGGTCTGCATCCCACTGATCTCCTGTTCCCTCAGGAGTTCTCTGTTGTGCTCCCTGTCAGGGCAGTCATCGATTGTGGCCGGGCACCAACTAGTTCTTCTGGTCTCAGGATGATGTAGGTCTCTGGTTCATGCGGCCCTTTCTGCCTCTTGGGCTCTTAGTTGTCGTGTGACCTTGGTGTTCTTCATTTTCCTTTGCTCCAGGTGGGTTGAGACCAATTGATGCATCTTAGATGGCCGCTTGTTAGCATTTAAGACCCCAGATGCCACATTTCAAAGTGGGATGCAGAATGTTTTCGTAATAGAATTATTTTGCCAATTGACTTAGAAGTCCCCGCAAACCATGTTCCCCAGACCCCCGCCCTTGCTCCGCTGACCTTTGAAGCATTCATTTTATCCCGGAAACTTCTTTGGTTTTGATCCAGTCCAATTGAGCTGACCTTCCATGTATTGAGTGTTGTCTTTCCCTTCACCTAAAGCAGTTCTTATCTACTGATTAATCAATAAAAAACCCTCTCCCTCCCTCCCTCCCTCCCCCCTTCGTAACCACAAAAGTATGTGTTCTTCTCAGTTTTTACTATTTCTCAAGATCTTATAATAGTGGTCTTATATAATATTTGTCCTTTGGCCTCTGACTAATTTCGCTCAGCCTAATGCCTTCCAGGTTCCTCCATGTTATGAAATGTTTCAAAGATTCGTCACTGTTCTTTATCGATGCGTAGTATTCCATTGTGTGAATATACCACAATTTATTTACCCATTCATCCGTAGATGGACACCTTGGTTGCTTCCAGCTTTTTGCTATTGTAAACAGAGCTGCAATAAACATGGGTGTGCCTATATCTGTTTGTGTGAAGGCTCTTGTATCTGTAGGGTATATTCCGAGGAGTGGGATTTCTGGGTTGTATGGTAGTTCTATTTCTAACTGTTTAAGATAACGCCAGATACATTTCCAAAGTGGTTGTACCATTTTACATTCCCACCAGCAGTGTATAAGAGTTCCAATCTCTCCACAGCCTCTCCAACATTTATTATTTTGTGTTTTTTGGATTAATGCCAGCCTTGCCGGTGTGAGATGGAATCTCATTGTAGTTTTAATTTGCATTTCTCTAATGGCTAATGATCGAGAGCATTTTCTCACGTATCTGTTGGCTGCCTGAATATCTTCTCTAGTGAAGTGTGTGTTCATATCCTTTGCCCACTTCTTGATTGGGTTGTTTGTCTTTTTGTGGTTGAGTTTTGACAGAATCATGTAGATTTTAGAGATCAGGCGCTGGTCGGAGATGTCATAGCTGAATATTCTTTCCCAGTCTGTAGGTGGTCTTTTTACTCTTTTGGTGAAGTCTTTAGATGAGCATAAAAAAAAAAATAGGTGTTTGATTTTTAGGAGCTCCCAGTTATCAGGTTTCTTTTCATCATTTTTGGCAATGTTTTGTATTCTGTTTATGCCTTGTATTAGGGCTCCTAGGGTTATCCCTATTTTTTCTTCCATGATCTTTATCGTTTTAGTCTTTATGTTTAGGTCTTTGATCCACTTGGAGTTAGTTTTTGTGCATGGTGTGAGGTATGGGTCCTGTTTCATTTTTTTGCAAATGGATATCCAGTTATGCCAGCACCATTTGTAAAAAAGACTATCTTTTCCCCAATTAATTGACACTGGGCCTTTGTCAAATATCAGCTGCTCATACGTGGATGGATTTATATCTGGGTTCTCAGTTCTGTTCCATTGGTCTATGTGCCTGTTGTTGTACCAGTACCAGGCTGTTTTGACTACTGTGGCTGTATAATAGCTTCTGAAATCAGGTAGAGTGAGGCCTCCCACTTTCTTCTTCTTTTTATCAGTAATGCTTTGCTTATCCGGGGCTTCTTTCCCTTCCATATGAAATTGGTGATTTGTTTCTCTAGCCCCTTAAAATATGACATTGGAATTTGGATCGGAAGTGCTTTATATGTACAGATGGCTTTTGGTAGAATAGACATTTTTACTATGTTAAGTCTTCCTATCCGTGATCAAGGTATGTTTTTCCACTTAAGTATGTACTTCTGAATTTCTTGTAGTAGAGCTTTGTAGTTTTCTTTGTATAGGTCTTTTACATCCTTGGTAAGATTTATTCTTAAGTATTTTATCTTCTTGGGGGCTACTGTGAATGATATTGATTTGTTTATTTCCTCTTCGGTGTTCTTTTTGTTGATGTAGAGGAATCCAAGTGATTTTTGTATGTTTATTTTATAACCTGAGACTCTGCCAAACTCTTCTATTAGTTTCAGTAGTTTCCTGGAGGATTCCTTAAGGTTTTCTGTGTATAAGATCATGTCATCTGCAAATAGTGATAACTTTACTTCCTCCTTGCCAAACCGGATACATTTTATTTCTTTGTCTAGCCTAATTGCCCTGGCTAGGACTTCAAGCACAATGTTGAATAAGAGCGGTGATAAAGGGCATCCTTGTCTGGTTCCTGTTCTCAAGGGAAATGCTTTCAGGTTCTCTCCATTTAGAGTGATATTGGCTGTTGGCTTTGCATAGATGCCCTTTATTATGTTGAGGAATTTTCCTTCAATTCCTATTTTGGTAAGAGTTTTTATCATAAATGGGTGTTGGACTTTGTCAAATGCCTTTTCTGCATCAATTGATAAGATCATGTGGTTTTTGTCTTTTGTTTTATTTATGTGATGGATTACATTAATGGTTTTTCTGATATTAAACCAGCCTTGCATAAAAAAAAAAAAATACCTGGTATAAATCCCACTTGATCATGGTGAATTATTTTTTCGATGTGTTGTTGGATTCTATTGGCTAGAATTTTGTTGAGGATTTTTGCATCTATGTTCATGAGGGATATAGGTCTAAAATTTTCTTTTTTTGTAATGTCTTTACCTGGTTTTGGTATCAGGGAGATGGTAGCTTCATAGAATGAGTTGGGTAGTATTCCGTCTTTTTCTATGCTTTGAAATAGCTTCAGTAGTAATGGTGTTAAGTCTTCTCTGAAGGTTTGGTAGAACTCTGCAGTGAAGCCGTCTGGGCCAGGACTTTTTTTTGTTGGAAGTTTTTTGATTACCGTTTCAATCTCTTTTTTTGTTATGGGTCTATTTAGTTGTTCTACTTCTGAATGTGTTAGTTTAGGTAGGTAGTGTTTTTCCAGGAATTCATCCATTTCTCTAGGTTTTTAAATTTGTTAGAGTACAATTTTTCGTAGTAATCTGAAATGATTCTTTTAATTTCATTTGGTTCTGTTGTGATGTGGTCCTTCTCGTTTCTTATTCGGGTTATTTGTTTCCTTTCCTGTATTTCTTTAGTCAGTCTAGCCAATGGTTTATCAATTTTGTTATTTTTTTCAAAGAACCAGCTTTTGGCTTTGTTAATTCTTTCAATTGTTTTTCTGTTCTCTAATTCATTTAGTTCAGCTCTAATTTTTATTATTTGTTTTCTTCTGGTGCCTGATGGATTCTTTTGTTGCTCAGTTTCTATTTGTTCAAGTTGTAGGGACAGTTCTCTGCTTCTGGCTCTTTCTTCTTTTTGTATGTGTGCATTTATCGATATAAATTGGCCTCTGAGCACTGCTTTTGCTGTGTCCCAGAGGTTTTGATAGGAAGTATTTTCATTCTCATTGCATTCTATGAATTTCCTTATTCCCTCCTTGATGTCTTCTATAACCCAGTCTTTTTTTCAGGAGGGTATTGTTCATTTTCCAAGTATTTGATTTCTTTTCCCTAGTTTTTCTGTTATTGATCTCTAGTTTTATTGCCTTGTGGTCTGAGAAGATGCTTTGTAATATTTCGATGTTTTGGATTCTGCAAAGGTTTGTTTTATGACCTAATATGTGGTCTATTCTAGAGAATGTTCCATGTGCACTAGAAAAAAAAGTATACTTTGCAGCAGTTGGGTGGAGAGTTCTGTATAAGTCAATGAGGTCAAGTTGGTTGATTGTTGTAAGTAGGTCTTCCGCGTCTCTATTGAGCTTCTTACTGGATGTCCTGTCCTTCTCCGAAAGTGGTGTGTTGAAGTCTCCTACTATAATTGTGGAGGTGTCTATCTCACTTTTCAGTTCTGTTAAAATTTGATTTATGTATCTTGCAGCCCTGTCATTGGGTGCATAAATATTTAATATGGTTATGTCTTCCTGATCAATTGTCCCTTTTATCATTATATAGTGTCCTTCTTTATCCTTTGTGGTGGATTTAAGTCTAAAGTCTATTTTGTCAGAAATTAATATTGCTACTCCTTTTTTGCTTATTGTTTGCTTGATATATTTTTTTCCATCCTTTGAGTTTTAGTTTGTTTGTGTCTCTAAGTCTAAGGTGTGTCTCTTGTAGGCAGCATATAGATGGATCGTGTTTCTTTATCCAGTCCATGACTCTCTGTCTCTTTATTGGTGCATTTAGTCCATTTACATTCAGCGTAATTATAGATAAATAAGTTTTTAGTGCTGTCATTTTGATGCCTTTTCATGTGTGTTGTTGGCAATTTCATTTTTCCACATACTTTTTTGTGCTGAGACGTTTTTCTTAGTAAATTCTGAGATCCTCATTTTCATAGTGTTTGACTTTATGTTAGTTGAGTAGTTACGTTTTTCTTGGCTTTTATCTTGAGTTATGGAGTTGTTATGCCTTTTTGTGGTTACCTTATTATTTACCCCTATTTTTCTAAGTAAAAACCTAACTTGTATCGTTCTATATCGCCTTGTATCACTCTCCATATGGCAGTTCAATGCCTCCTGTATTTAGTCCCTCTTTTTGATTATTGTGATCTTTTACCTATTGACTTCCATGATTCCCTGTTATGTGTATTTTTTTTTTTAATTAATCTTAATTTGTTTGTTTTTGTGATTTCCCTATTTGAGCTGATATCAGGATGTTCTGTTTTGTGACCTTGTGTTGTGCTGGTATCTGATATTATTGGTTTTCTGACCAAACAATATCCTTTAGTATTTCTTGTAGCTTTGGTTTGGTTTTTGCAAATTCTCTAAACTTGTGTTTATCTGTAAATATCTTAATTTCTCCTTCATATTTCAGAGAGAGTTTTGCTGGATATATGATCCTTGGCTGGCAGTTTTTCTCCTTCAGTGTTCTGTATATGTCGTCCCATTCCCTTCTTGCCTGCATGGTTTCTGCTGAGTAGTCTGAGCTTATTCTTATTGATTCTCCCTTGAAGGAAACCTTTCTTTTCTCCCTGGCTGCTTTTAAAATTTTCTCTTTATCTTTGGTTTTGGCAAGTTTGATGATAATATGTCTTGGTGTTTTTCTTTTTGGATCAACCTTAAATGGGGTTCGATGAGCATCTTGGATAGATATCCTTTCGTCTTTCATGATGTCAGGGAAGTTTTGTGTCAGGAGTTCTTCAACTATTTTCTCTGTGTTTTCTGTCTCCCCTCTCTGTTCTGGGACTCCAATCACCTGCAAGTTATCCTTCTTGATAGAGTCCCACATGATTCTTAGGGTTTCTTCATTTTTTTTAATTCTTTTATCTGATTTTTTTTTCAGCTATGTTGGTGTTGATTCCCTGGTCCTCCAGATGTCCCAGTCTGCATTCTAATTGCTCGAGTCTGCTCCTCTGACTTCCTATTGCGTTGTCTAATTCTGTAATTTTATTGTTAATCTTTTGGATTTCTACATGCTGTCTCTCTATGGATTCTTGCAACTTATTAATTTTTCCACTATGTTCTTGAACAATCTTTTTGAGTTCTTCAACAGTTTTATCGGTGTGTTCCTTGGCTTTTTCTGCAGTTTGCCTTTTTCGTTTGTGATGTCTTGAAGCATTCTGTAAATTAGTTTTTTATATTCTGTATCTGATAATTCCAGGATTGTATCTTCATTTGGGAAAGATTTTGATTCTTTTGTCTGGGGGGTTGGAGAAGCTGTCATGGTCTGCTTCTTTATGTGGTTTGATATGGACTGCTGTCTCAGAGCCATCACTGGGAAACTAGTTTTTCCAGAAAATCCACTAAAAAAAAAATGAAGTCAGATCCCTATCAGAGTTCTCCCTCTGGCTCAGGCTATTCGGATGTTAATGAAGCTGCCTGGGGAGGGTGGGGGAGGGATCAGAGAGATAGGAGAGTAGCACCTCAGAATATAGCCAGAGATGCTTGTCTTGCTTGGAATGACTATTGTATCTGAGATTTCCGCAGGGCGTGTCGCCTATGTGTGCTGGCTGCATGGAGATTGCCCCTGGGGGGTCTGGCCTGCTGGAGTCATGGTCAGATCCTCCGCTGCCAGCCCCACACCCAACGTTAAGGTTCCCCTGCTGGGACGGTGCACTATCGACTCCAAAATCAGTTGCTGCCTCCCGGGGACTTCTCGTCCCACCAGCCACCCCCGCGAACCGGCTGGGCCCCCTCCCGGGGTTAGTTCAGGTGAGTGGAGCAGCTCCCCGTGCTTGTGCCTTGACCGCATGTCCCGGCTGGGACGCTGCTCTCCCCACTCCAAGACCAGTCGCTGCCTCCCGGGGACTTCTCCCACCGGCTGTGTCGCCATGCCACCTGCGTGATCCGGCTGGGCCCCCTCCCGGAGTTAGTTCAGGGGGGTTGAGCAGCTCTCTGTGCTTATGCCGTGCCTGCGCCCAGCCAAAATCCCGGCGGGATGGTTCCCTAGCTGGGACACTGCTCTTCCCGCTCCAAGATCAGTCACTGCCTCCCGGGGACTTCTCCCACCGGCTGCGTCGCCACATCGCCCGAGCAAACCAGATGGGCCCCCTCCCGGAGTGAGTTCGGGGGCTAGGGCTGGGCCCCTTGTTTGTGCCATCTGCTCCCCTTGGCTCTGCCCCAAATCGGGCGCCGAAGGTTACGTGACTGGTACACTGGCTCCAGGCTCTGAAAACAATCGCTGCTTCCCCGTATTTGTTTGTTCTCCGTCTCTAAATCTGTGTTTGTTGTTCAGGGTTCATAGATTGTTATATATGTGATCGATTCACTTGTTTTTCCGAGTCTTTGTAGCAAGAGGGATCCAAGGTAGCGTCTACCTAGTCCGCCATCTTGGCCCCGCCTCCAACAATCATGTTTTAACTAAATGTCCAAAGCCTTGATATCAGTAGTTGAGTGCTGTGCTCTACTTGTTTTTAGTCACACTGTCCTTAGTGTTAAATAGTGTAAGACAGATGATGCAATATAATGTCATGGCTAAAACTCAGGTTTAAAATCAGACATGCCTGGGTTAAAAGGCCTATGTGAAAAGAAAGAGCAAACTGAATCACATAGGAGCTCTATGGAGTAACAACGAATTTGTTTAGAAGGAATATACTTTGACAAGTGCTAGGGAGCAAAGAATAAGACCCTAAAAGTATGCTCAAAAGTAGCAGAATCAGGGACCAAGGACAGGAATTTGTTTCTCTCTTGATAGAATGGTTGGGTAAAATGAGGAGAAATCAGCCTAAAGTTGATCAAATATAAGTAATTTCTCCATGGAGTAATATGTATATGCAGCTGAGTCAGTGTAAGGAAAAAGGGGCAACGCAATGTTACATTGTCTGTAATTTAAACTACTTCAGCATTGTGTTTATTCCAGTTAGTTTAAACTTAAACTCTAGAAGCAGTCTATTGACCTAATCAGCAATGTGCCTTGCATGGGTGGTCAGGCTAGCTTGTAGCTACTGTTCAACATGACTCCATCAACACCTGAGGATTTTTAGCATGACATTGATAATTAGCATATCGGAAATTGATTTTTTTCGGTAAAATTAATGATTTAATTAGCATGCTAGATGATTAAAAATTGATTTCATTGGTAAAATTAAAAGGACTTCCAGATAAGTGGTTTGGTTGAAATATTGCATGAATAAAGTGTAACATTCTAGAAAGGACTGTAGCCCACACCCTTAGAGATGGCTTTCAAGCTTGATCCCAGCCTTTGGTTTAGAAGCATTGATGGTTGCCTGTGCCAACTCTAAGGGTAACGGAATCCTGCTATACAATGCTGTCATATCTGCTTGAGTGAATCTTTTTGTGCAAAACAAAACAAAACCTGTTGTCATCGAGTTGATTCTGACTCATAGTGACCCTATAGGAAAGAGTAGAACTGCCCCGTAGGGCTTCTGAGGAGCAGCTAGTGGATTTAAACTGCCCACCTTTTGGTTGGCAGCCAAACTCTTAACCACTGGGTCACCAGGGCTCCCCTTTTGTGCAAGGAGCACCTAAAAGGACAATATACTGGAACTTATTAAGTTTACAGATTTATGAGCTATGTTGGTCCTACATGATAATGAATGCTTATTTAATGTATTTGTGTCAGAATTTGGTATGAGATTTGCTTTCAGTTATATCCAAATGGCAAGTTTTGGAGGTTAATAGTTATCCTCATTCTTCTTAAACTTGTTCTGTAATTCATTAGCTACCAAAAAGGACTTGTACGTGACCAAATTCCTGGGAAAGGTTTTGGATTTTCACAGGCTGGGAAAGAAACTAGCAGGGTACAAGCCAATTTTACTTGACTCCCTGGGGGTAAGACATTCTGAGCTAATATCTAGGCTATATCATTTATTTAATTGCAATGTGACACTGGGCATTAAACACTTCTACTAAAGCCCAAGTTTAGTCATCTGTAAACTGGAGAAAATAAAAGTACCTATCTCAAGTGCTGTTGTGAAAATTAAATACAAGAATACAGGTAACATAATTATCATAATGCCTGGCACATTTTGAGCACTCATTAAAAGCTACTGCTTGTTTTGGATTGAACTGTGTCCCCCCATAATGTGTGTCAACTTGCCTAGGCCATGATTCCCAGTATTGTGTGGTTGTCCACTATTTTGTGATCTGAATTGATTTTCCTGTGTGTTGTAAATCCTACCTCTATGATGGTAATGAGGCAGGATTAGAGGCACTTATGTTAATGAGACAGAACCCAATCTACAGGATTAGGTTGTATTTTGAGTCAATCTCTTTTGAGATACAAAAGAGAATCAAGCAGAGAGAAGAGGGACCTCACTACTTCCAAGGATGAAGAACAAGGAGGAGAGCACATCCCTTAGACCTGGGGTCCCTGCAATGAGAAGTTCCTGGACCAGGGGAAGATTGATGACAAGGACATTTCCCCAGAGCTGACAGACAGAGAAAGCCTTCCCCTGAAGCTGGCATCCTGAATCTAGACTTCTAGCTTCCTAGACTATGAGAGAATAAATTTCTCTATGTAAAAGCCATCTACCTGTGGTAGTTCTGTTAAAGCAGCACTAGATAACTAAGACATTGCTGTTATTTTTAATCTTAAATAACGTTTGACAGGGCAGAAGAATAACTGAGGCGAGGTAAATGGGAGTGATCATCAGAAAAGACAGAAGGGAGAAGGGATGTATTAGTTTTTTGTCGCTGCTATAACAAATTACCACAAATGCAGTAGCTAGAAACAACCTAATTTTTTTTAATCTTACAGTTATATAAAACTGTAGTACAGATCTTGCCAGGCTAAAATCAAAATATAGGTAGGCTGTGTTCCTCTCTAGAGAATAATCCATTTCCTGTTCATTTGGGATGCTGGCAGAATTCAGCTCCTTGTGGTTGTAGAATTGAGGTTTCTGGTTTCTTGGCAGCTGTAAACTGAGAGCTTTTCCCAGCTTTTAGAGGCTGCTGTGTTTCTTGGTTCCTGTTCCCCTTCTTCCATTCTCAAAGACATCAGGAGAAGGTTGAATCCTCATCTCTCTGATCACTTTTCTGCCTTCTTCTTCAATTTTTAAGTACTTGAGTGGTTAGATTGACCCCATCCAGATAATCCAGGATAATCCTCCTGTCTCAAGGCCCTTAACTTTAATCACATCTGTAAAATTTGTTTTGTCATATAAGGTAACATATTCAAAAATTCCTGAGATTAGAGCTTGGGGATCTTTGTGGGGGTCATTATTTTGCCTACTACAAGGAATGAGGGAGTACACATGGAGCCCTCATAAATCTATCAGCTCTCACAGCTTCTCCTGATCTAGACATCTTTTCCCCACTCCCTTTCCACCCCCAGAAACCCTGGTGGTGCAGTGGTTAAGAGCTACATCTGCTGACCAAAAGGTTGACAGTTCAAATCCATCAGATGCTCCTTGGAAACCCTATGGGGACAGCTCTACTCTGTCCTTTAGGGTTGCTGTGAGTTGGAATTGACTAAATGGCAATGGGTTTATTTATTTATTTATTTTTAGTTTTTCCACCACCACCCAACTTTCTTTCCACATAGTTGACAGTCAACCTGTCTCAGGTGGAGATAAAAACAGACATCCACTTAAAGATGGGACTGTGCTACAAGTAGTCCCCACCTTATGACAGGTTTCTGTTCCAATGGGTCCATCAGTTCTGACGTAAGCTGAATTTTTTTTTTTTTAGTTTTCATTATTATTGCCTTTTATTATCAGTATCTTTATAAACCCGATCTTTATTCGTCCTCAGGGGCTGGTACGAGAATGATAACATCAGCAAATTATGCACTGCAACATTGTATGTAGTACACATTATGAATGATAAGATGAACAACGTAAAAAGGATGGTCGTAAGTGCGGCTTGATGTAACTTGAATAGGTCGTAAGTCAGGGACTACCTGTACTTGGTTTGGTGGTTTTTGTTCTGAGTAGTGATACAATATTATCTTCTTAGGGACTGGGGAACGGGATGTTGATAAGGAGAGGTGGATGCGTACAGAGAATTATCCACTTGCACCAGAGTCAGGACTCTGCAGGGTGTTTGAGGTGCCACAGTGTCTCCAGATATGACACATTTATTTTCAGATTTTTGGTAAAAATATAAGCCATGTTTTTCAAAGCCCTCCATATATTGTTCCCTTCATTAGTATAGATGCAAAAGTGAATCAACTGTACTAACTCTTCATGTGTGTTATATGGTAAGATTTCTAAGTAGTTGATCCTAAAAAGCAGAGTTTTTCCATGAGAATTCTTTCTTACTCTGCGGAGTTCATAACACACCCAAGTGAGGCTGGTCCTGTCTACGGGAGAAGGTTTGTAGCCCGACAGGCTTCTTCTAAACTGGCTTGTTTTGGGCTGATATGTGGGGGGACTAATTCTTTGACTACAGAAATGTAGGTGGCATAAATGTTTGGGAGAAGCCTTTTGAAGATTGCACTGGGCTGGGGGGAGAAGAAGAGACAGTTCTCCCTCCAAAAGCATGAGTTCTATGAGTAATTTGTATCCCTATGACTCATTTTTAGGCATGTCTCAGTGTGGCCTTGATTCTGGACACTTGCCACAGAGCTGGGTGCCCCAAAGACTACTCTATTCCACACTCCCCACTAGCAGATCAATTTAAACAGGATGATCTAAGTGGAGTTGTCACACTGAATTCAAAACAATAATGTCCTTCTACTACTGAGTTGACTAAAAAATGTCTGATATTACATTATTAAAGAGTTGTACCTTGGACTGAAAATACCTCAGATAAAGGTAAACAATTAAGTTTCACCAGTCACTCAACTCTTGAACCAAAGGATGTGTTTACCAGAGCCTTTACAAAGAGTTGATATTTATCAGAAAGTCATGAAGAATGAACGAATGTGGGGATGGGCAGCGCTCTTCAGAAATGTGAAATCAGGAGTGCCAGAGACAATCTCAGCTCTTTCAAAACTTTGCCACAGGATAATTTTTCCTCATTTTATGACTTTCTTTACTATTAAAAAACCTTAGGATTTTCTCTTTTTAGGCTTTGCTTTAACTACTCTATGCTGAAATAAATACTTTTGCTCAAAGCACCTTTCAATAATAGATCCTAAAAAACAATTAGAAAAAGAGAAAGAAAATACTGTCCACCAGATCTGGAACTGTCAAAATTAAAAAAAAAAAAAAAATTCCCCTTGTTACATTTTTGCTGAAAGAATTACTCTTCACAAATGTATCAGGAAAAACAATAACATTTGGATAACATGGACTGCTTGTAGTGGTTTCCCCCACTCAGAATATCATACAACAATTTAGATAATGGTGCTTGGACACGGAGCTCTGCCAGCAAAAATTCCTTAGTCCAAAAGTTTACTCCCAGTCTGTGTTCCCAGTATATCGTCTTACATTATAGATAAAACAATATTATAATTCAGAAACAGCATCCAGAAACAATCACGCCCATCTAGCCCATCACTTCTGGAACATTCAGCTTAACTCTAAGGATACTTCTTACAGTTATTAGGTGCCATTGAGTCAATTACAACTCATAGTGACCCTATGTAACATAGTATAACTGCCCCATAGGATTTTCTAGGCTGTAATCTCTATAGGAACAGATCACCACATTTTCCACTGTGGAGCCATTGGGTGGGTTAGAACCGCCAACCTTTCAGCTAGCAGCCAAGCAGTTAACTGTTGCTGTACCAGGGATCTTTATACTTCTTACTAGGAGATGAAATTTCTAATTGGTAGAGAGAACTCCTGCTTCTCCCAGGTCTAGAAACTGCATCTGAATTTCATTGACAATTAGCAATGATGGGGCAAAAGAAGCCTGGGTACCAGTTTGTCAACTCTCCTCCCCTTGAGCATAAATCTCAAAGCATTTCACAGGGTTTTCCAACGAAGTACAACTCCAATGATAGCTCCAGGAAGGAGATTTATAATAGTTGGGCTGTGGGTACCAAACTCAACCACTCTGCAAAACAAAACAAAAAAATCAACCACCGTAAGAAATTGCCCACCATCAGTCTCTTATTTAAAATATACCTCCAGCTAAGAAGCCTGTAGTCTTGATAAGATGTGGTGAAATGAGTTTCTTTATGTGTCCTTTTTCCTTTGTTTTTGGAAAAACAGCTTCACAGATTTTTCCCTTAAGCCCTGAGGAGTTACCTTTGCCACAGTTTTCTACTCCCACAGGATTTGTTACTTTCATCTAGGTTGACTGACATTTCCTGGGAAAGCGGTAAACGACATCTGGTTTGACGCTTTGTCTGGCCCTGGACTACAGCCTGCCCTGTGATTGGTCTATTTTATGCATCCTGCAGGGATTGGTCAATATACTTATGCAAATGAAGTGACTATAGCATATTTATGCAAATAAGCCTTGGTGGCACAACAGTTAAAAGCTAGAGCTGCTAACCAAAAATATCGGCATTTTGAATCTACCAGCCACTCCTTGGAAACCATATGGGGCAGCTCTACTCCGACCTATAGGGGCACTATGAGTTGGAATCAACTCTATGGCAACCTTTTTTTTTTTTTTTTTGTGGCCTACCAAGAGGGGATTGGTCAGTTCATGGCCCTGGTGTGAGGGCCATACCTTGAAATCGATGAGGAGTTTGCTTCATATATGGAGCCAACCCCACAGAGGAGGCAGACAGAAGAAGGAAAGAAGCAAAAAGAAGAGGCAAGAAGAGAGAAAGCATAGAAAGAGGAGGCAGACAACTTTCTAAGAGCTGTAACACAGGTCAAGGGTTGTAACAGTGAGAGGCCTGTAAGAGGCCCTGTGGAGAGCCCAGAATGGGCCCTGCAGCAGAGTCAGTGGCGACAGCAGAAACCTGCTGCTAGGAATGTAGCTAAGAGAGGTGGGCAAAACTGCTATACTGGCTATGAGCTGGGACAGTTAAAAGTGGGGAAGCTGAAGGCACAGAGGCCTGTCCTCAGGAGTCCAACAGGAGGCCTGCCCTAAAGGAGCTGAGAAAGAAACCTGTCCTCAGGGAGTGTTGTGAATTGACTTGTGTCCCCCAAAATGTATGTTAACTTGGCTAGACTATGATTTCCCAGTATTGTGTGGTTGTCTGCCATTTTGTGATTAGATGTAATTACCTATCTCTTATAAATCCTAACCTCTGTAATGTTAATGAGGCAGGATTAGGGGCAGTTATGTTAATGAGGCAGGTATCTCAAGTCTGCCAGGCGCTATTCTAAATATTTTGTAAATACTAACTCAGTTAATACTCATAAAGACCTGGAAAAAAATGCATTATTATTAAACCCATTTTACAGATGAAATAACTAGGGTGGAGAAAAAAACTCTCCGTCCAAAGTCACAGAGCTGGTAAGTAGTAGAAATAAGATGTAAACCCAGATAGTCCATGCTCTTAACCACTATACTAAGTTGCCTCTCATTCTCTAACAATAAAATAACAACACATTTGGGTAACTCAACATTATAATACTGACCCAGCCCCACCCAGTGCCGTTGAGTCATGAAGCCACCCTCTTTTCTCAAAACATCTTTTTACCACTATATTCCTAATCCTGGTGATTGGTATAACCATCTAACCAGCCACCTAAGCCAAAAACTCTTTAATTCCCTAAACCTGTCTCTGTTGTTGTTAGGTGCCATTGGGTTGTTTCTAGCTCTTAATGACCCCAAGTACAACAAAAGAAAACATTGCCCAGACCTGCACCATACCCACAATCGTTGCTATGTTTGAGCCTATTATTGCAGCAACTGTGTCAATCCATCTTATCAAGCATGATGCCCTTTTCCAGGGACTGGTCCCTCCTGATAACATGTCCAAAGTACATGAGATGAAGTATTATCATCCTCAAATTTAAGGAAACTTCTGGCTGTACTTCTTCTAAAACAGACTGTTTTTTCTTCTGGCAGTCTATGGTATATTCAGTATTCTTCACCAAAACCATAATTCAAATGCATCAATTCTTTGGTCTTCCTTATTTATTGTCCAAATTTTCCACGCATATGAGGTTACTGAAAAGATCATGACTTGGAGTGGGTGTCTCTTAATCCTAAAGGTGATATCTTTGCTTTTCAACACTTTAAAAGAGTTTTTTTGCAGCAGATTTGCTCAATGCATTACGTCATTTGATTTCTTGACTGCTGCTTCCATGGATGTTGATTGTGAATCCAAGTAAAATGAAAACCTTGACAACTTCAATCTTTTCTCCGTTTATCATAATGTTGCTTATGGTCCAGTTGTGAGGATTTTTGTTTTCTTTATGTTAAGGTGTAATCCAGAATGAAAGCTGTAGTCTTTGATCTTCATCAGTAAATGCTTCAAGTCCTCTTCATTCTCAGCAAGCAAGGTTATGTCATCTGGATATCGCAAGTTGTTAATGAGTCTTCCTCCAATCCTGATGCCCCGTTCTTCTTCACATAGTCCAGCTGCTCAGATTATTTGCACAGCCTACAGGTTGAAAAAGTACAGTGAGAAGATACAACCCTGACACACACCTTCCCTGATTTTAAACCATACAGTACCCACTTGTTCTGTTTGAATGACTGCTTCTGGTTCTATGTACAGGTTCTGTAAGAACACAATTAAGCGTTCTGAAATTCCCATTCTTCTCAAGGTTATCCATAATTTGTTATGATCCACACAGTTGATTGCCATTGTATAGTCAATAAAATTCAGGTAAACATCTTTCTTATATTCTCTGCTTTCAGCCAAGACCCATCTGACATCAGCAATGATATTCCTTGTTCCATGTCCTCTTTGGAATCTGGCTTGAATTTCTGGCAGTTCCCTGTCAATGTACTGCTACAACTGCTTTTGAATTTTCTTCAGCAAAATTTTACTTGCGTGTCATATTAATGGTATTGTTAAATAATTTCTGCATTCCATTGCATCACCTTTCTTTGGAATAGGTATGTATATGGATCTTTTCCAGTCAGTTGGCCAGGTAGCTATCTTCCAAATATCTTGGCATAGATGAGTGAGCGCTTCCAGCATTACATCTGTTTGTTGAAACATCTCAACTGGTATTCCAACAATTCCTGGAGCCTTGTTTTTTGCCAATGCCTTCAGTGCAGCTTGGACTTCTTCTTTTAGTACCATTGGTTCTTGGTCATATACTACCTCCTGAAATGTCTGAATGTTGACCAATTCTTTTTGGTATAATAACTCTGTATTCCTTCCGTCTTCTTTTGATGCCTCCTGAATCTTTTAACATTTTTCTCATAAAATCCTTTAGTATTGCAACTCGAGGCTTGAGTTTTTTCTTCAGTTCTTTCAGCTTGAGAAATGCTGAGCATGTTCTTCCCTTTCGGTTTTCTAACTCCAGATCCTTGTGCATTTCATTATAATACTTTACTTTGTCTTCTTGAGCCACCCTTATTGAAATTTTCTCTTTAGCTCTTTTACTTCCTCATTTCTTTTGTTCACTTCAGACACTCTGTGTTCAACAGCAAGTTTCAGAGTCTCTTCTGGTATACATTTTGGTCTTTTTTTTTTTTTTTTCTTGTCCTTTTAATGACCTTTTGCTTTCTTTATTATGATGTCATCCAACAACTTGTCTGGTCTTCAGTCATTAGTGTTCAACGTGTCAAATCTATTTTTAAGATGGTCTCTAAATTCAGGTGGGATATACTTGAGGTTATACTTTGGCTCTCGTGGACTTGTTGGTAGGCACTCAAAATATGAATGGGGAAGACCTGCCTCCTCATGGCATATATAAAGTATGAATCAAAGAAAATTGGAAGTTGTCAAAAATGAAATGAAACACTTGAAGATAGATATCCTAGGTATTAGTGAGCTAAAATGGACTGGTATTGACCTTTTTGAATTGGACAATCATATGGTCTACCATACTAAAAATGACAAATTGAAGAGAAATGGTGTTGCTTTCATCATCAGAAAGAATATTGCAAGATCTATCCTGAAATACAACACTGTCAGTGGTAGGACAATATCCATAGGCCTACAACGAAGACCAGTTAATATGACTATTATTCAAATTTATGCACCAACTACTAATGCCAAAGATGAAGAAGTTGAAGACTTTTATCAACTTATACAGTCTGAAATTGAATATGCAATCAAGATGCATTGGATAATTACTGGTGATTGGACTGCAAAAGTTGGAATCAAAGAAGAAGGACTGGTAGTTGGAAAAGGCCTTGGTGATAAAAATGTCACGGGAGATGGCATGACAGCATTTTGCAAGACCAATGACTTATTCATTGGAACTACCTTTTTTCAACAACATAAGATGGACATCACCGAATGGAATACAAATCAACTACATCTGTGGAAAGAGGTGATGGAGAAGCTCAGTAACATCAGTCAGAACAACACCAGGGGGAGACTGCAGCACAGACCAGCAATTGCTTATCAAGTTCAAGCTGAAGCTGATGAAAACTAAAATAAGCCCATGAGAGCCAAATCCGTCACTAGCAACTATCAATTGTACTTCCTACATCTCTCTCAGTTTGTATTCCCTTCTCTATTGCCTCTCCTACGATTTTGTTTTCTCTCCTTGGTCCCCTGCAATAATCTCCTCCATGGCTGCTCTGCCACTTCTTTCACATTCTTTCCCCACTTTTTTTTTCCAATCATTCTAAAACACAACCTTATGATGTCACTCCCATTCATAAAAATTCTCTTACAATTTCTCATTCTCAATACTAGGTATTCTCAAAGTGTTTCTCTGTAGGTCACTGACATTATCATCCTTCTAAAGATCTTTAAAAAACAAAGGTATTTTTGTCCCCACACTAACCCTATTGAATCTGAGATGGGACCCAGGAGTCTGAATTTTAAAAAACTCCTCAGGAGTAATAAATTTCTCAGGAGATTTTTATATGCACTAAAGTTAGAGAATCATAGATCTATTGAATAAATTCCAATTTCCATTACAAGGTACAAAGGGCTGTGATTTGGTCCTTGTCCACTCTCCAATCTCTTCTCCTGTAGAGTCCCGCCTCTCATTATGACCTCCAGCAATACCAAACTGTGCCATTTGCCATGCCAATTTTGCATTGCCTTTGAGTCACTGGGTTTGCTTATATAACTGCTGTTCTGTCTTGTGACTAGCTGCCCAACTTCTGAAGCTTATCTCCTGCATTGCCTACTCTGTGAGGCCTTCCTTGAATATACTAACCTAAGCAAATTAATCATTGGCAACTTTCTCCCTTCACTCCATGACATCACCTTCCAGATGGCACTGGAATATGACACCCTCAGCTACAGCTATGAGAAAAGAGAAGAAAATGGAGTGAACGATCCATGAGGCGCTCACCAGATAAGAAGACTGAGGTTAACAGTTAGTAGGCAGAATTGTGACTCCAAATTAAGTGCTCCGTCCCCTAAATCACAATAGTTCTGGAAGCTGTTACTTCTCATTGGGGGAAGATTAACTAGTGAGCAAGGTACGCATGGGTTTACACTAAGCAAGGTATTAAAATAAATAAATAAATAAGCAAGGTATGCATGGGCTTAATTGTGTCTACTTACTAATCTGTACTGTAGGTTTTTACATGGTTTCACTGCATATTTGGTGAAAAATAGGTGAAACTGTGCACTACAGGTTAGTAAGTAAGCACAAGTAAGCCTGTGGGTACCTTGTTTATTAGGTAATCCACCCCTATTTCCACTAGAGTTGGCAAGATGCAATTACAAACCACTGAGGTCCAATTTGGGCAAGTCAGGGTGGAACTGTGGTGGGACAGCTGCCCTGTTCAATATAGGGTAGTAAGCTGTACGTCGAATAATTTAATAGGTAAAAAAGAATGTAAAAGGGAGGTTAAATGACTTGATATACAGTTGAATGCCCTGGCATTTGGGGTTTGCTTGGCTATTTTTCTCACTGAGATTGTTCAAATCCAAGGGAAGACATCCCTGGCAGGTTTTACCCAGAAAACTCTAATTTTAAAAAGTGCCGACATGACCATGGGCATTGCACTTGAGATGTAGGCAGATCTGATAGCACCACAGTCACCTTTTTTTAATGAAATCCTGCTCCAGCTTTGCCCAAGTACAAATTGGATTTAGCCCTCACACAGCCACCTACTTGACTGGCCTGGAAAACACAACTCTGATTACTTCATAGAAGTATTCCCAGAGGTGTCTTGTTAGAGCAATCATAAAATCATCTGAAATAGAGGGAAAAGTCCTGTTAAATCACTGCTAAAGTGCTCGTGCTTTATAAAACTTACATAGCACAGTTTGTTGTAGCACTGAAGAAAAACAGTAACCTTGGAATGGGTTCCCAATGGCTATAGGCCCGGGGCAAGAGTGTCAGCTAAGGCAACAGGCCTTTGAATCCAGAAATGCTGTCATGTTTTTGGGTTGAAAGTCACTCTTTTGCTCTCTAAATTGTGAAACAGTGATGATTACTGACACCTACCTTCAATGAGATGTAATCTTTCATTTTATTCTATGCCCTACTTGTTAGGTAATGGGTTCCAATGAGAAATTTATGACCCATTGCACAAAGCTTTCTATTGACAGAATGTCTTTCCCACTCTCTCTATTTCTTGCCCCGTGCCATGCTCCAAGCTAATTATATTTCACTGAAAAGGAGATGAATTGAACTCCAATTCAAATGTTGGACTGCACACACATATTTGCCTTCCATCTTCCTCAAGACCTCATTGAAGTAAAAATAACAGAAGCGAGAACAAGAATTAGGGTGTTTGTCAGCAGTTGATGGATTTCCATAAATATAGGAAGGACAGAAAGTAGAAGGATGTGTATGGCCTATAATACAGCAATAACACTCCTGGGACATATGTCAGAGAAACTCTTATGTAGGTCTGTAGGGGATATGTACACAGATGATGATTGCATGTCAGTTTATGGGAATGGGGAGCTGGAAGAAACTTAGGGCAATGGATAATTAATGAGGAGTGAATGCATTTTGTAGTCCCTGGGTAGCACAAAATTTTAACGCTTAGGCTGCTAACCAAAAAAAGGAGTCTACCCAGAGGCATCTTGGGAGAAAGGCCTGGTGATCTACTTCCGAAAAACCAGCCACTGAAAATCCTATGGAGTACAGTTCTTCTCTGACACACATAAGGCCACCGTAAGTTGGATCAACTTGACAGCAACTGGCTTTGGTGTTTTTTGTCTTTTGAAATGCATTTTATGAAACACTAGGTAGCAATGAGTAGAAAAGTGAGAAAGAGGAAGAATATAGTGATAAAAGTAGAAACAGAATGAGGAAGCACAATGCCATTTGGTAAATTAAAGGCTCAAATGCTGCATATTATAAAAGACTACATATATATTTTAAGGAGATATACATTGTCGTGGACTGAATTAATGTCCCCCAAAATGTGTGCATCAACTTGGTTAGGCCATGATTCCCAGTATTCTGTGGTGGTCCTCCATTTTGTGACTGTGATATCATGTTAAAAGAACTAGAGTGGGATTGTAACACCCTTACCAGGTCACATCCCCGATCCAGTGTAAAGGGAGTTTCCCTGGGGTGTGGCCTGCACCAACTTTTATCTCTCAAGAGTTAAAAGGAAAGGGAAGAAAGCAGAGAGTTGGGGACCTCATACTACCAAGAAAGCAGCACCAGGAGCAGACCACGTCCTTTGGACATGGGGTCCCTGCACCTGAGAAGCTCCTCAACCAGGGGAAGATTGAGGACAAGGACCTTCCACCAGAGCTGACAGAGAGAGAAAGCCTTCCCCTAGAAATGATTCCTTGAATTTGGACTTTTAGCCTACTTTACCGTGAGGAAATAAATTTCTCTCCACTTGTGGTATTTCTGTTATGGCAGCACTAGATGACCAAGAAAGAATTTGGTACTGAGAGAGTGGGGTGCTGCTAATGTGGAAGCGGTTTTGAAATTGAATGGATAGAGTTGTGACAGTGGCAGACGACCAGAGCAGCAGCAGAGAAGTGGCAACAGCAGAGAACCAGAATCAGCAGAAACAGAGCCAATCCACAGAGCGAGAGAGCTGAGTGCCTGTGTGCAGGAGGCTTCCTGGCAGAGTGAAAGGCCTCCAGGCAGTTACTGGTGAAGCTACTGAGCTTTGGAACACTTGCCCCAGCAGGGCAGATGTGGGTGTAAGGTCTGAAGAGCCAAGAGGCAAAGAAAGCAGGAAACAGAAGCTGAAGAGATGAGGAACACAAGAAGCTGACTGAGCTGCCTCAGTCTCAAAAGGTATGGCCATGACCTCAGGGGTTTCAAAGGGTGGAGCCATGGCCTCTGGTGTTTCTAAGGGTGGAGATGTCACTCAGATGGACTAGGAAAATGGTGAGCCTAAAGCTGAGGGAGCAGAGTTACTGTCCCAGTGTGCCAGGAAGGCAGAGCTGAAGCCCAGGGCCGAAGGTTCTCCACTCAGAATCCGGAGAGTGTGGCCAATACCTATTGACTGGAAGGCAGGGTTATTGCGTAAATTGTCTCAGAGAACAGAGGATTATTTTCAAAGCTTTGAGGGCTAATGTAAAGTGTTCTGTTGACTTGCTTGGTGCCTGTTATGCTTTCTTTCCCTTCAGTTTCTCCCATTTGTAATGGAAATGTCTACCTTGTGCCTGTTCAGCCATTGTACCTTTGGAAGCAGATAACTTGTTTCTAGATTTCACAGATGAAGAGGGATTTTGGGGTTTTGGACTTGGACTTAAGACTTTTGCTATAATATGATGGGATGAATATGTTTTGCATGTTGCAAGACTGTGATTTTTGGGGGGCCAAAGGATGGAATGTCATGGATTGAATTAAACCAAAAAAAACCAAACCCAGTGCCATCGAGTTGATTCAGACTCATAGCGACCCTATAGGACAGAGTAGAACTGCGCATAGAGTTTCCAAGGAGCACCTGGAGGATTCGAACTGCTGACCCTTTGGTTAGCAGCCGTAGCACTTAACTATTACACCACCAGGGTTTCCTGGATTGAATTAATGTCCCCCCCCCCAAAAAAATGTGTGTATCAACTTGGTTGGAAACCCTGGTGGCGTAGTGGTTAAGTGCTATGGCTGCTAACCAAAGGGTCAATAGTTCGAATCTGCCAGGTGCTCCCTGGAAACTATGGGGCAGTTCTACTCTGTCCTATAGGGTCGCTATGAGTCAGAATCGACTCTACGGCACTGGGTTTGGTTTTTGGTTATCAACTTGGTTAGGCCATGATTCCCAATATTCTGCAGTGATCCTCCATTTTGTGACTGTAATATCACAACCAGGTCACATCCCTGATCCAATATAAAGGGAGTCTCCCTGGGGTGTGGCCTGCACCACCTTTTATCTCTCAAGAGATAAAAGGAAAGGGAAGAAAGCAGAGAGTTGGAGACTTCATACCACCAAGAAAGCAGCACCAGGAGCAGAGCACGTCCTTTGGACATGGGGTCCCTGTGCCTAAGAAGCTCCTCGACCAGGGGAAGATTGAGGACAAAGACCTCCCACCAGAGTTGACAGAGAGAGAAAACCTTCCTCTGGAGCTGACACCTTGAATTTGGACTTTTAGCCTACTTTACTGTGAGGAAATAAATTTTTCTTTGTTAAAGCCATCCACTTGTGGTATTTCTGTTATGGCAGGACTAGATGACCAAGACATATGTCTACTCCTGAAAAGTTTTAGCCAGTGAAATCTTATGAATAGCAGCAGAACATTGTTTGATATAGTGCCAGAAGATGAGCCCTTCAGGTTGGAAGGCACTCAAAAGATGACTGGGGAAGAGCCTGTCTCCTCAAAGTGAAGTCGACATTAATAACGTGAATGGAGTCAAGCTTTTGTGACCTTCATGTGGTGAATGTGACATGACTGAAAATGAGAAGAAACAGCTGCAAACATCCATTAATAACCAGAATGTGGAAAGTATGAAGTATGAATCTAGGAAAACTGGAAGTCATCAAAAATGAAATGGAATGCATAAACATTGATATCCTTAGTATTAGTAAGCTGAAATGGACTGGTATTGGCCATTTTGAATTGAACAATCATATTGTCTATTATGCCAGAAATGACAACTGGAAGAGGAATGGCGTTGCATTCATCGTCAAAAAGAACTTCAGTATCTATCCTGAAATACAATGCTGTCAGTGATAGAATAATATCCATACGCTTACATGGAAGACCAGTTAATATGACTATCATTCAAATTTATGCACCAACCACTAAGGCCAAAGATGAACAAATTGAAGGTTTTTACTAACTTCTGTAGTCTGAAATTGACTGAACATGCATTCAGGATGCATTGATAATTACTGGAGATTGGAATGTGAAGTTGGAAACAAAGAAGAAGGATTGGTAGTTGGAAAATATGGCCTTGATGATAGAAATGATGCTGGAGATTACATGATAGAATTTTGCAAGACCAACGGCTTCTTCATAGCAAATACCTTTTTTCACCAGCATAAATGGCAACTATACACATGGACCTCACCATATGGAATACACAGAAATCAAATTGACTACATCTGTTGAAAGAGATGACGCAAAAGCTCAAGATCAATAGTCAGAACAAGGCCAGGGGCTGACTGGGAACAGACAATCAATTGCTCATATACAAGTTCAAGTTCCAACAGAAGAAAACTAGAACAAGTCCACGAGAGCCAAAGTGCATCTTTGAGTATATGCCACCTGTATTTAGAGACTATCTCAAGAAGAGTTTTGTCACGTTGAATGCTAATGACTGAAGACCAGACAAGTTATGAAATGACAGCAAGGACATCATACATGAAGAAAGCAAGAGCCTATTAAAAATACAGGAAAGAAAGAAAAGACCAAAATGGATGTCAAAAGAGACTCTTAAATTTGTTCTTGAACATCGAGTAGCTAAGGCAAAGGAAGAAATGATGAAGTAAATAGTTGAACAGAAGATCTCAAAGGGTGGCTCGAGAAGACAAAGTAAAGTATTATAATGACATGTGCAAAGATCTGGAGATGGAAAATCAAAAGGGAAGAACATGCTCCTGCCTTTCTCAACTGAAAGAACTGAAGAAAAATTCAGGCCTGGGGTTGCAGTATTGAAAGGTTCTAAGGGGAAAATATTAAATGACTCAGACAGCATCAAAAGAAGTGGAAGGAATACAGAGTCACTATACAAAAAGAATTGGTTGATATTTGACCATTTCAAGAGATACCGCATGAGCAGGACCCAATGGTACTGAAGGAAGAAGTCCAAGCTGCACTGAAAAAAAAGGCATTGGCAAAAAACAAGACTCCAGGAATTGATGGAATACCAATTGAAATGTTTCAACAAACAGATGCAGTGCTGGAAGTACTCACTTGTCCATGCCAAGAAATTTGGAAGACAGCTACCTGGCCAACCAACTGGAAGAGATCTATATTTATGCCTATTCCCAGGAAAGGTGATCCCACCAAATACACAAATTATCAAACAATATCATTAATATCACACACAAGTAAAATTTTGCCAAAGATCATTCAAAAGTGGCTGCAGCAGTACATCAACAGGGAACTGCCAGAAATTCAAGCCAGATTCATAAGAGGACACGGAATCAGGGATATCATTGCTGGTGTCACATGGACCCTGGCTGAGAGTAGAGAATATAAGAAAGATATTTATCTGTGTCTTTTTGACTACGCAAAGGCAATTGACTCTGTGGGTCATAACAAATTATGGATAACATTGCAAAGAATGGGAATTCTAAAACACTTAATTGTGCTCATGAGGAACCTGTACACAGACCAAAAGGCAGTCATGTGAACAGAACAAGGTTATACTGTGTGGTTTAAAGTTAGGAAAGGTGTGCGTCAGGGTCGTATCCTTTCACCATACTTTCTCAATCTATATGCTGAGCAAATAAGTCAAGAAGCTGGACTCTGTGAAGAACGGAGCATGAAGATAGGAGGAAGGCTCCTTAACAACCTGCGTTATGCTGATGACACAACCTTGCTTGCCGAAAGCGGAGAGGACCTGAATCACTTACTGAAGAAGATCATAATAGCCTTCAACACCTAACAACGACAATCAAGTATATTATCATGGGTACCTGTGGGGAAAAGTAGGATAGAGAGGAATGAGAGTGGGATTAGGAAAGGAGGAAAACAAACATAACAATATAGGTACCCATATAAACTGCTGATTACAATGTGCTCTACACATGATACTGTAGTTTATATAGAAAACAAAACAAAACACTGAATGAGACTAGGTTGATAGATAAGACACAGAAGAGGAAGCCACATCGCAGAAAGCACTGGAAGGGATCCAATCTGCACAGTGCAACATCTAGACAATCCCATGCAGTTTATACTAAGAAGTTACTTGAAGATGCACTCCATTTTTTCTTATAAGCAATTTCAAATTATTTTCTTTTTTCACCATATGCATACATTACTTAGATTAAAAAGTAAAAACTAAAAAGAGGGGTTGTATTCATTGAAAAAAAATCAACTTTTGCTCTTTTTTATAAAAAACAGACAAGTAGGAATAAAATGTCTAAAGGAAATTTGGGTTAAGATGTGAGCATGCAGAGTGTTTGAAATCTTATTTAATTAGAAGTCTGACTTTTTCCTCCGTATGTATTAAGAAAAGTACTCAGAAAACAACCAGGGGAGGCTCTGAAGACCAGCTGCTATAGGGCACCTATTCAAGATGCTGGCTTGTGCTTCCATAAACTCCATGAAAACTTGGGTTTCTTAGGATCTGGTGGGTTGTAGCTCTTTTATTAACAAAAGCCAAACCCCCAGCAATATAAACCTTCTACAATTTGAAAGGAAAATGCTGATTAACTGAACCAAGCATTAAACTGGAGAAAATATAGGACTTTAGTGGAAAAACAACTTTATTGATTCACCATGTTTAAAATTGACCTACCAACATCAGGTCCCATGATATTACACAGGAAGTCCAATTCAATCAGAAGGGTTTGCTCTGTTGTATTACAGTTGCAGCCAGATCTTCCTGTCTAAATGAAGATACCATCCAAACCCCAGAAAAACAAAACAAAGGGTAAAAATCCCAGCAGCTGCAAATAATTTCTGTCCAGTCATCAGGACAGTGTTTTGCTTTAATTGTAATTACCATACAAAAGTTCAGAACTAAATGGGGAAATAACATAAAAACAGCTGGGCAATACTCACACAATTTGTAAATTCTATGTATGTTGTAAATTGAGTAAAGAAAATAATTAAAGGGTTTAAAGAATAGAAACAGTGCAGTTGTTTCATTCATCGAAGACAAAATGGGTAAATACTTCCAGCTTCTCTTTGTTCCCTAGGTTGTCGCTGTGCATTATCTCAGGGTGGCATTCATATATCACTTTTAGAGGTTTCTGGTAAAATTTCATTTCATATTTCCAAAGCAAAGACTATTTACAATAAAAGAACTATATACTCAGTTAAGAACATGAAAATAAAGTCAAACAAAAAAGTGTATGTATTTGCATCTGTCTTAAGAGTTAATCTAAGTTGCTGTGATTTACCATTCATGTTTGAGGAACGTGGGCATTCACAATTCATTTTACAATCTTATAACTGTTATTCAGGAAACATCAAAAGAAGATGGAAGAAATACACACAGTCACTATACCAAAAATAATTGCTCAGTGTTCAACCATTTCAGGAGGTAGCATATGATCAGGAACCAATGGTACTGAAGGAAGAAGACTAAGCTGCACTGAAGACATTGGCAAAAACAAGGCTCCAGGAATTGATAAAATATCAATTGAGATGTTTCAAGAAACGGATGCAGCACTGGAAGTGCTCACTCATCTATGCCAAAAAACTTAGAAGACAGCTACCTGGCCAACTGACTGGAAGAGATTCATATTTATGCCTATTCCCAAGAAAGGTGACCCAACTAAATGTGGAAATTATCTAACAATATCATTAATATCACACACAAGTAAAATTTTGCTGAATATCCTTCAAAAATGGTTGCAGCAGTACATCATCAGGAAACTGCCAGAAATTAAAGCTGGATTCAGAAGAGGACATGGTCATTGCTGATGTCAGATGGATTCTGGCTAAAAGCAGAGAATACCAGAAAGATATTTATCTGTGTTTTATTAACTACGTAAAGGCATTTGACTGTGTGGATCATAACAAATTATGGATAACATTGCGAAGAATGGGAATTCCAGAACACTTAATTGTGCTCATGAGGAACCTGTACATAGACCAAAAGGCAGTCATTTGAACAGGACAAGGGCATACTGTGTAGTTTAAAGTTAGGAAAGGTGCGTGCCAGGGTTTTATCCTTTCACCATACTTAATCTATATGCTGAGCAAATAAGTCAAGAAGCTGGACTCTGAGAAGAAGAACGCGGCATCAAGATATGAGGAAGGCTCATTAACAACCTGTGTCATGCTGATGAAACAATCTTGCTTGCTGAGAGTGAAGGGGACCTGAAGCACTTACTGATGAAGATCAAATCCTTCAGTATGGATTACGCCTCAACATAAAGAAAACAAAAATCCTCACAACTGGACCAATAAGCAACATCATGATAAACAGAGAAAAGATTGAAGTTGTCAAGGATTTCATTTTACTTGGATCCACAATCAACACCCATGGAAGCTGCGGTCAAAAAGACCTCTTTAAAGTGCTGAAAAGCAAAGATGTCACCTTGAAGAGTAGGATGTGCCTGACCCAAGCCATGGTGTTTTCAATCACCTTATATGCACCTGAAAGCTGGACGACGAATAAGGAAGGCCAAAGAAGATTTGATGCCTTTGAATTGTGGTGTTGGCAAAGAATATTGAATATACCATGGACTGCTAAAAGAAGGAGCAAATCTGTCTTGGAAGAAGTACAACCAGAATGCTCCTTAGAAACAAGGATGGCGAGACTACGTCTCACATACTTTGGACATGTTATCAGGAGGGATCAGTCCCTTGAGAAGGACATCATGGTTGGTAAAGTAGAGGGTCAGCAAAAAAGAAGAAGACCCTCAACAAGATGGATTGACACAGTGGCTACAACATTTGGCTCAAGGATTGTGAGAATGGTGCAGGACATAAAAGTGTTTCATTCTGTTGTACATAGGGTCACTATGAGTTGGAACCGACTCAACGGCACCTAATAACAACAACAACATAACTGTTGTGACACATAAAGGGATGGGAGCAGAATTTTTACCAAAAAAACCATGCCCGTTGCCATCGAGTCAATTCCAACTTATAGTTACCCTATAGGACAGAGTTAAGTGCCCCACATGATTTCTAAGGCTCTAGTCTTATGGAAGTGGACTGCCACTGTGCACATCTTTCTCCCGTGGAGCAGCTGGTGGGTTCAAACAGCCAATTGCCAACCTTTCGGTTAACAGCCAAGTGCTTAACCAATGTGCTACTAGGATGCCTTAAAATTTTTACAGGGAGGTCTAAAAGAGACAACTACTTTAACCTATGAATTGTTCAAGTTTTTTAAAAAATAATAATTATAAAATAAATGTTCCAGATAAATCTCTTGGTTTACCTTAGTTCAAGTACAGGGTATTGAAGAGGATCAATTTAAATAGCTACATTTATGATGGTGGGCAATTTCATTGTTTCAAGAGAAAAATTGGCTTCTTTTAACAGACATTTCTGTGGTTAAGGCTCAGAGTAAATTCATTCTAATCAGGCTTCCTGTCAGCATAACCTTGGGGGACTTTTTTTTTTTTTTTTTTAAGTTTGAGGTTCTGTTGGAACAAAGTGAAACATGGTGGGATGTGGGGAGTCAGTTGTGATTTTCCCTGACATTTAATCTTTTAGAGTCAAACCAAATGGAAAAACAGCGGCTTTAAAAGAGTACAAGCACTTCTAGGTTGAAACATGATTCTTCAGTTCCAAAGACAAATTAACCTACTGGTTCAAAGCAACTCAAACATTGGCTCAGCCCTTTACTGTACTGATTCTCCAGGCTGCCCGAGTGGCTTTTATTTTCAGGCAATGAGGCAGCAATTGTTGATACACAACAGCAGACAGGCCTATGAGTGTGGGCCCTCAGATCATGGCCAGAAAGGAGTAACTTCAAGACCAGGATGGGAAGGCTGTTCACAACAAGTGAAGAGTCACCATAGTATTTTTACTGTGATCCTGGTAAGCTGAAATCAGATCTTCTGCAACAGTAACATTGTAAAACGTTTAATCACAGGAAGAATCCTAACTTATGTTAAGCAAAGGATGCCTAGACAAACAGCTCTTAAACAGCTCTTAGAATCCCATCTGAGTGGAAGGTTCTAGGGAATGACTTCAGCCACCATGCTTCTTGAAGCTTCTTTATGCTGCTGATACAAAGGATGTTTATGAAGCTGTCGTAATTTAATGTGGGCTAAAACAAGTAACAAACTTTCAACTATTTTTATTACTGAGTAATATGTAAAACAAATATCCTCATCTTATCCTTAAACCTCACTACTCCCTTTAAAGATTGAGGATAGAATGGGGGTCAGGAGTTGGCGAGAGTGAGAAACAAGTGAGGCTTACATGCAGGAACAAGGGATAGGAAGGGGACAAACAGATGGTAAATATCAAGGCACTGCTCTCCATGCTGGGGAATCCCTGGGTGGTGTGAACAGTTAAGCACTTGGCTGTTTACTGAAAGGTTGGAGGTTTGAGTCCACCTGGAGGTGCTTTGGAAGGAAGACCTGGTGATCTACTTCCAAAAAATCAGCCATTGAAAATCCTATGGAGCACAATTCTATTCCATATGTTCTACTCTGACACATATGGGGTCACCATGAGTTGGAATTAACTCCATTGCAACTGGTTTCTCCTCCCTGGGGCAGAGAAACATTTCCTTCACTCATGCAGTTTACAGTATAGATAGGAATGGCAGAAAAGAAACAAACAACAGATAACTAAAACAAGGTAATTTCAGATAGTTTCAGCTCTGTGGAAAAAAAATTAAACAGGTGATGTGATAAAGAACCCTGGGGTTGTTTTAAAGTTGCCAGACAGAACAAGAAGGACTGAGGAGCATAATGAGCAAGGAAGAGAGTGGTACAGATGAAAAAGGTAGGCAAAATTAAGAGAGTTATCTCAGTGTTTCCGAACTTCAACAATATTAACATTTGGTCTGGAGAATTCTTTGTTGTGGACGCTGAACTCTGCATTTTAGGATGTTGAACACCATCCCTCTACCCACTAGATGCTAATAGCACTCTCTGCTCACTCCATTGTGAAAACCAAAAGTGTCTCCATACGTTGACAAATGTCCCACTAGCTCCATGCTCATGGAGGGCCTTCGAAGCAGGCGTAATAATCAAATATTTAATAGCTCACACGGTGTGGGCACCAACCCATCAGAATACGTGCTGTCTGTAAACAACTGATAAGGTAGTACTGCGCATCCAGGATGAATATCAGCCCTGCTTTAGCTCTTGGTAAGGAGTTTGGATTTTATTGTAATTCCAATGGAAAGCCATAGTGGTATTTTAAGAAGACTGACATGGTTTATTTTGTGTTTTCAAAAATATTACTCTAGCTTCTAAGCAGAGAATAGATTTTGGAACAAGCCAGCACGAGAGGAAGCAGGGAGACTGGTAGAAGGCTATTGAAGAAATCTCTGTGCAAGATGATGGTGTCTTTAACTGGAGTCACAGTAGTGGAGATGAATCAAAGTGGTCAGAATTGGAATACATTCTGGAGGTGGAGGGCAAATGAAGAATCAAGGACAGTAAGTTTTGACTTAACAACTAAGTGGATGGTGGCCACTTATTGAGATGGGGAAGAATAGGGAAAGAACAGATTTTAGGGGGGAAATCAAGGGTTCTGTTTCAGACATGCCTATGAAGCACTGAAATGCAGTTGTCCCGCAGGCAGTTGGGTCCTTGAGTCTAGAGGTATGTGGAGTGGTCAGAGCTAGACATTTAAATTTGATCCAAAAAATCAGTATACACAATATAGAAATAAAAATATGCAGGGGGCATATATTTACACTGGCAATCAACACTAGAGATGTCATCAACCATTTAAAACAGAATATCTGCTTATTTTCTGGAGATCACTTTGAATATTTTTTGACCTGCCTCTTATAACCACTGATTTCTTCCAGGCTCATAAATTTCAATCAACACATATACTGACGTGTTTAATAATGATGTTTTCTACTGAAAATCTTGAGCAAACATCCCTGTGCTTTTTTTCTAGGTCTTCTTGATAATATAAAATTGAATGCAAATCTATTAGGCACTGGGGTAGGAGCAAGGACAGGGAAAAAATGTTATAGAAGATGTTTGGGTCACAGTATCATTGCTCATTCTTAGTTCCAGACGTCGTAGGAACCCTGAAGTAAATACCACGTGTTTTCTCAGTATTAATACGTTTTATCATTATATGCTTCAGTTAATATTATTAAATTGCTTACTATGATACTGGTTTTGCAGGACAGGTGCCACTCCAGTAGATGCAAACCTGATTCTAAGAGACGTCAGTATATACAATTTCTAATAATGTATTAAATCTTACATTTAAATACCAAGTAATGGTTTTCAAAGCACTTTTAATATAGACAAAATTTTATTTTCACCTCAATTCTGTGACATAGGGAAGGTAGACATTTGTACACCATTCTAAAATAAAGAAACTATAGTTCAACCAGATTAAGTTTTTTGCCTGTTCCTACAGCTAGTAAATGTTAGGAGAAGAACTGGAACACATGTTGTTTCTTTTTTTTTAATAATTTTTATTGTGCTTTAAGTGAAAGTTTACAAATCAAGTCAGTCTGTCACATGTAAGCTTATATACACCTTACTCCATACTTCCATTTACTCTCCCCCTTAATGAGTTAGCCCGCTCCCTCCTTCCAGTTTCTCCTTTTGTGACCGTTTTGCCAGCTTCTAACCCTCTCTAGGCTCCCACCTCCCCTCCAGACAGGAGATGCCAACACAGTCTCAAGTGCGATACAAGTAGCTCACTCTTCGTCAGCATCTCTCTCCAATCCATTGTCCAGTCCCTTCCATGTCTGATAAGTTGTCTTCGGGAATGGTTCCTGTCCTGGGCCAATAGAAGGTTTGGGGACCATGACCACTGGGATTCTTGTAGTCTCAGTCAGACCATTAAGTCTGGTCTTTTTATGAGAATTTGGGGTCTGCATCCCACTGATCTCCTGCTCCCTCAGGGGTTCTCTGTTGTGCTCCCTGTCAGGGCAGTCATCGGTTGTGGCCGGGTACCATCTAGTTCTTCTGGTCTCAGGATGATGTAAGTCTCTAGTTCATGTGGCCCTTTCTGTCTCTTGGGCTCATAGTTATCGTGTGACCTTTGTGTTCTTCATTCTCCTTTGCTCCAGGTGGGTTGAGACCAATTGATGCATCTTAGATGGCCGCTTGTTAGCATTTAACACCCCAGACGCCACACTTCAAAGTGGGATGCAGAATGTTTTCATAATAGAATTTATTTTGCCAATTGACTTAGAAGTCCCCATAAGCCATAGTCCCCAAACCCCCACCCTTGTTCTGCTGACCTTCAAAGCATTCAGTTCATCCCAGAAACTTCTCTGCTTTTGGTCCAGTTGAGCTGACCTTCCGTGTATTGAGTATTGTCCTTCCCTTCACCTAAAGTAGTTCTTATCTACTAACTAATCAGTAAATAACCCTTTCCCACTCTCCCTCCCTCCCTCCCCCCTATCATAACCACAAAAGAATGTGTTCTTCTCAGTTTATACTATTTCTCAAGATCTTATAATAGTGGTCTCATACAATATTTGTCCTTTTGCCTCTGACTAATTTCGCTCAGCATAATGCCTTCCAGGTTCCTCCATGTTGTGAAATGTTTCACAGATTCATCACTGTTCTTTATTGATGCGTAGTATTCCATTGTGTGAATATACCATAAATTATTTAACCATTCATCCGATGATGGACACCTTGGTTGCTTCCAGCTTTTTGCTATTGTAAACAGGGCTGCAATAAACATGGGTGTGCATATATCTTTTCTTGTGAAGGCTCTTATTTCTCTAGGGTATATTCCGAGGAGTGGGATTTCTGGGTTGTATGGTAGTTCTATTTCTAACTTTTTAAGAAAATGCCAGATAGATTTCCAAAGTGGCTGTACCATTTGACATTCCCACCAGCAGTGTATAAGGGTTCCAATCTCTCCGCAGCCTTTCCAACATTTATTATTTTGTGTTTTTTGGATTAATGCCAGCCTTGTTGGAGTGAGATGGAATCTCATCGTAGTTCTAATTTGCATTTCTCTAATGGCTAATGATCGAGAGCATTTTCTCACGTATCTGTTGGCTGCCTGAATATCTTCTTTAGTGAAGTGCTTGTTCATATCCTTTGCCCACTTCTTGATTGGGTTGTTTGTCTTTTTGTGGTTGAGTTTTAACAGAATCATATAGATTTTAGAGATCAGGAGCTGGTCAGAGATGTCACAGCTGAAAATTTTTTCCCAATCTGTAGGTAATCTTTTTACTCTTTTGATGAAGTCTTTAGATGAGCATAGGTGTTTGATTTTTAGGAGCTCCCAGTTATCTGGTTTCTCTTCGTTATTTTTAGCAATGTTTTGTATTCTGTTTATGCCTTGTATATTAGGGCTCCTAACGTTGTCCCTGTTTTTTCTTCCATGATCTTTATCATTTTAGTCTTTATGTTTAGGTCTTTGATCCACTTGGAGTTAGTTTTTGTGCATGGTGTGAGGTATGGGTCCTGTTTCATTTTTTTGCAGATGGATATCCAGTTATGCCAGCACCATTTGTTAAAAAGACTATCTTTTCCCCAATTAACTGACACTGGGCCTTTGTCAAATATCAGCTGCTCATATGTGGATGGATTATACCTGGGTTCTCAGTTCTGTCCCATTGGTCTATGTGCCTGTTGTTGTACCAGTACCAGGCTGTTTTGACTACTGTGGCTGTATAATATGTTCTAAAATCAGGTGGAGTGAGGCCTCCCACTTTCTTCTTCTTTTTCAGTAATGCTTTACTTATCCGGGGCTCCTTTCCCTTCCATATGAAGTTGGTGATTTGTTTCTGCATCACATTAAAAAAAGGCATTGGAATTCGGATCGGAAGTGCATTGTATGTATAGATGGCTTTTGGTAGAATAGACATTTTTACTATGTTAAGTCTTCCTATCCGTGAGCAAGGTATGTTTTTCCACTTATGTAGGTCCCTTTTAGTTTCTTACAGTAGTACTTTGTAGTTTTCTTTGTATAGGTCTTTTACATCTTTGGTAAGATTTATTCCTAAGTATTTTATCTTCTTGGGGGCTACTGTGAATGGTATTGATTTGGTTATTTCCTCTTCGATGTTCTTTTTGTTGTTGTAGAGGAATCCACGTGATTTTTGTATGTTTATCTTATAACCTGAGACTCTGCCGAACTCTTCTATTAGTTTCAGTAGTTTTCTGGAGGATTCCTTAGGGTTTTCTGTGTATAAGATCATGTCATCTGCAAACAAAGCTAATTTTACTTCTTCCTTGCCAATCCAGATGCCCTTAATTTCTTTGTCTAGCCTAATTGCTCTGGCTAGGACCTCTAGCAGAATGTTGAATAAGAGCGGTGATAAAGGGCATCCTTGTTTGGTTCCCGTTCTCGAGGGAAATGCTTTCAGGCTCTCTCCATTTAGAGTGATGTTGGCTGTTGATTTTGTATATTTATTATGTTGAGGAATTTTCCTTCAATTCCTATTTTGCTGAGAGTTTTTATCATAAATGGGTGTTGGACTTTGTCAAGTGCCTTTTCTGCATCAATTGATAAGATCATGTGGTTTTTGTCTTTTGTTTTATTTATATGGTGGATTACATTAATAGTTTTTCTAATATTAAACCAACCTTGCATACCTGGCATAAATCCCACTTGGTCATGGTGGATTATTTTTTTGATATGTTGTTGAATTCTATTGGCTAGAATTTTGTTGAGGATTTTTGCATCTATGTTCAAACACATGTGTTTTGACAACTAACTCAGTACTCTTTTGACTCTGACAGTGCATTCCACAGTGTCACTCGCATTATATGACATCAAATATGAACTGCTTGTTTGACTTTTACCTGAAAATTATCCAAGCTGGTGCTCAATCCAGGCATACTTTCCTATGTTCTATGCCCATAACCTAATTTTTTCATGCTTGATAGAATTCATGTGGCTGCCTCTGTGTTAAACATGCTACCATTGTTTCTGCTTTCTGGGCTTGTCTTTGCCCTAGCTGACAGTATCTTCCTGAGACTTCTTCACTGGCAACCTAACTTTTCCCTGATTGCTTCAATCCTATGATGACCAAAACAGTGATGTAGTATAAAACTTGAATTATATTTTTCTCCTTTTTCATGCTTACTGGATTACTGTAACTTCATTCTCCACTTGTAATTAATTCTTTTTTCTAACCTAAATTTTTCATTCTGTGCTGAAAAAAATGTTTTTTACTGATTTCAAAACTAATATGTTTATTGTCAAAAATCACCTAAAAACAAAAAAGAAAATATGAATTATCCATATTCCCACTAATCAAGGATGAGTTAATATTCAATTGCTTAAATAGTTTTGCTTTTTGAAATGAATACTTAACCATTTTAAATCATCTTGTTAATGGTAAAAGTATTCGAGTTCATAGTCTTTGTTCCTCAAAGTATAACTCTGACCACATTCCATAAGCTTGGGGGACAGTGACAGAACATGAATTCAGAGAGACAACATGTAGCCAGATCGTATAGGGCCTTGTAGGGTACTCTAAAAGCTTTAGCTTTTACTCAGTGAAAGAGAGAGACACCGGAGAGTTTTGAGCAAAGCAGTAGCATAATGTGACTTAAAAGATCAGTCTGGCCACTGTTGAGAAATGCTCTAAGGAGGTGTCATGGAATAAATTGTGTCCCCCCAAAATATGTGTCAACTTGGCTAGCCCATGATTCCCAGTATTGTGTGGCTGTTTTCCATTTTGTGATCTGATGTAATTTTCCTGTGCCTTGTAAATTCTAATCTCTGCCTGTGGTTAATGAGGAAAGATTAGGTTATGTTAAAGAGGATTAGGGTAGGATGCAACACCCTTACTCAGGTCACAGCCCTGATCCAAAGCAAAGAGAGTTTCCCTGGGGTATGACCTGTATCATCTTTTATTTTACAAGAGATAAAAGGAGAGAGAAGGAAGCAGAGAGACAGGGATTTCATGCCAGCAAGAAAGAAGAGCCAGGAGAAGAGCATGTCCTTTGTACCTGGGGTTCCTGTGCTAAGAAGCTCCTAGATCAAAGGAAGATTGAGGACAAGGATATCCCAGAGCCAGCAGAGAGAAAAAGGCTTCCCCTGGAGCTGGTGCCCTGAATTCTTACTTTTAGCCTCTTAAATTGTGAGAGAATAAATTTCTGTTTGTGAAAGCCATCTCCTTGTGGTATTTTCATTATAGCAGCACTAGATAACTAAGATAGGAGGTAAGGGTGGAAACAGGAAAGTATGGTAGAAGGATATTACAGTAATTTAGGAAACAAATGAAGGTGGCTTGGAGCAGGATGGTAACTCAGAGATGGTAAAAATTGATAAGATTCTGGCTAGAGTTTAGAGGTAGAGCCAACAAGTTTTGCTGATGGATTGGCTGGGGCATGTAAGAGAAAGGGAGAAATAAGAAAATCTCATAACTTCTGACCTGAGTAATTACCATCAAATGAGACAGGAAAGGCTGAAGGTCTATTAGAGCCCCAGGTTGGCAACGAATGGCTGTATTAGTTTGGAGTTCAAAACAGAAGTTTACACTGGAGATACAAATTTGGGGATCATCAACATGAAAATGGCATTCACAGGCAGGAGACTGGATGACTGAGTGCATACAGAAAAGAGGAGGGAGCTAAAGAGATGTAGGAGAACAGGAGAACCAGCAAAGAATACTGAAAGGGAATGACCAGCAGAGAGGAGAAAAATCATGAAAGCATAATAGCCTAAAACTAAGCGAAAAAACAAAAGTGCGTAAGGGGGGGATGAGTGATCAACTGCATGAGGTGTGTCAATTGTATCAAAGACTAGTACATTATTGGAAGAAAATATTTTTAAGAGAATATAAAACCCAGTGTTTCTCTCTCTCTCTTATATTGGAAATTATGAAGTTTAATTTGAATGGAAGAGTCATGTGCTCAAATTATAACTGTGCTTGCTAATATCTGACTTAGATAATTATATATTTTTTGGTTTTCATAGTTTCAGCTGGGTAAGATAACCTGTTTTGTGAATATTAAACCAGTAATTGTCACCATCTCTCTTAGAAGTGGCTGGACTTTAGGGGGTGGTCATGGCTTCAGAGTCCCAGAGTTTTTTGCATGTTTCCGATGAGAAATAACAAAGGACAATTTTTTTTACCATGCTTATATCTTATTAAATGAGCAGTAACGTGAGAAAAACACTCCTGATGAATGGGGAGGTTTCTCTTGTAGCTTGTCCGGTCAAAGTATTGTTCATGAAGCAAAGATTTTCCTGTCTACAAGACCTAGGCTATTCTAATCACTTAGATGTATGATTTTTACCACAGGCTGAATGCTAACAATTTATGATGATTCTATGTCTTTAGAGCCAAGTAGGATCAATTACCTCAATTTAGCCTACAAACTCATAAAATTGTCTATGCAGATTATTTTTACATAGAATATTAACTATTTCTAGAAATATCTCAATAATTTAAGTGTTCTTAATAGCACGAATAATCATTATTAGCATTCAATTTTTTACCTCCATTTCTTAGCACATACCAATTCTTTCTAAAATTCTTTTGGCCCCAGCTAATCCCTCGGTCTTCTTATTCTCTCACCTTAGCTGTCATTTTTACCTAGAAAACTCCTACTTGACAAGATTTGCCTCCTCCAAGAAATCTTCCAAGACTGCCCCAGGGTGGATGAGATATTCCTCCAAAGGGTTTAAGTAGAATATTTTGCTTACTGTCTTATAAGAATTACCACCATATTGTATTTTTCCCCCATTTCCCCAGCAACAAGATCAATGCTGACACACATGGGCATTCAAATGTTGGTTGAGCAAACAGTAATGAGTATTTATATTTACATAATATATCACAACTAAATACAAGGATAAAGACAACAGCAGGCTAGGAAATGGATTTGGGGAAAGCGTATGGATTACGCCTTAACATAAAGAAAACAAAAATCCTCACAACTGGACCAATAAGCAACATTATGATAAATGGAGAAAATATTGAAGTCAAGGATTTCATTTTACTTGGATCTACAATCAATGACCATGGAAGCAGCAGTGAAGAAATCAAAGGACACACTGCATTGGGCAAATCTGCTGCAAAAGACCTCTTTAAAGGGTTAAAAAACAAAGATGTCACATTGAGATCTAAGGTGCACCTGATCCAAGCCATGGTACTTTCAATTGCCTCAAATGCATGCGAAAGCTGGACAATGAATAGGAAAACTGAAAAAGAATTGATGCCTTTCAATTATAGTGTTGGTGAAGAATACTGAATATACCATGGACTACAGAGGAATTAACAAGTATGCCTTGGAAGAATTGCAGCCAGAATGCTCCTTGGAAGTGAGGATGGCAAGACTTTGTCTCACATATTTTGGACACGTTATCAGGAGAGAGCAGTCTGTGGAGAAGGACACCAAGCTTGGTAAAGTAGAGGGTCAGTGAAAAAGCGGAAGACCTTCAACGACACGGATTGACACCGTGGCTGCAACAATGGGCTCAAACATAGCAACAACTTTGAGAGTGGCGCAGGACTGGGAAGTGTTTTGTTCTGTTGCACATAGTGCTGCTATGAGTCGGAACAAATCTGACAGCACCAAAAACACACACACTAAGATATGCAGAATAAGAACGACAAAAAAGTGCCAATTGGCACATATGGGGTTTGTTCCGTAACCAATATTTTATACAACATCAATTTTATGTTAATGATTATTTTATTAAAGGACTTAGTGTATATTAAAGAGAGCTAATTTATGCATTTACAAAATGAAATAGGATCAGCTTCTCTTCCTTTTATCATATTTAGCAGTTCAAGATATTAGTGGTAAATGGGCTGGAGTGGTAAATTTGCTTTCCCCGTGTGAAGCAAACCTACCTCTATTTCAAGTTACTTTTAGATGTTTATAATCTAAAATCACTGAAAAGAGAATAGACATATTTGAACTAAGGATACAGCAGGGAAGTATTTTTGTATGAATTCTCACTTACACTTTGTTAAGGCTTGCTCATCAAATGTATCCCATCTACACGTCTAAGTTGTTTTTCTCCTAACACAAATTCCACCCAGAGCCTGAATGGTTTTTCCCATCAGCGCCCAAGAGCACATCTAGCAGTAACAATTCATTTGACAGTTTTGCGATGAACATGTGAGGCACAATTGGATACAGATTGCTCTGCCATCACTGCATTATCATCCCTGCAATTCCAACCATAAAATCTTCCTTTCATGGATTAAGTAGGCAGTTATGATTAAATGCCAGGGCCACAGCTTTGTGATCTTTTTCTTTCTTTTCACACATAAGACTGACTTGATTAGTGAGTCTCAGGCAGACACAATATAATCTACTGTTAACATATAATGCATATTTACAAGAGAATATAAAGTACTGAATTATTGTAGACTAGAGGTTTTTTTTTTTTTTTTTTTTAGAGTAATGCTATATTTTCCATTTTCTTAAATTCAATTACCCTCAGATAGCCAGATATATTCTGACTACACCCTGGTTAAACCATTTGCAAGGAGCCCTGGTGGCATAATGATTAAGCATTTGGCTGCTAACGGAAAGGTCATTAGTTTGAACCCACCATCTGCTTCGTGGGAGAAAAGACCTGGCAATCCCCTCCATAAAGATTACAACCTAGGAAATCCTATGGGGCAGTTCTACTCTGTCCTGTAGGGTCAATATGAGTCAAGTCAACTCGATGGCACACAACAAAAAAACATCTGCACTTCTAATTGCGCGTATTCCTCCCTGAATTTTCACTCTGAATCCCAAAGAAGCATACTCATTTTAGTCTTTGACATGAAAACGTTTTTAAATTTTATAAATATAGATTGATTAAAGAACTTGACACCTACTTATTCATGAAGGTGAAGTTAAAGTATCTCACAGGGAGCATCACAGAGGGTCAAAGTGGAGGGATTAATTGGCTTCTATCTTTACTATGGAAATCCTGGTGGTGTAGTGTTAACCAAAAGGTCGGTAGTTCAAATCCACAAGGCACTCTTTGGAAACTGTATGGTGCAGTTCTATTCTGTCCTATAGGTTTGCTATGAGTCAGAATCAACTCAACAGCAATGGGTTTGGTATCTTTATTATGGGAGACTGGTACCTGAGTGTTCTCCAAACCATAAGACTTTAAGAAGGTGCCATCAAGTTAGTTCCCACTCATAGTGACACTGTGTACAACAGGATGAAGCACTGCCTGGTCCTGCACCATCCTCACAGTCACTGTCATGCTTGAGCCCATTGTTGCAGCCACTGTGTCAATTCATCTCATTGAGGGTCTTCCTCTTTTTTCTCTGACCCTCTATTTTACCAAGCATGATGTCCTTCTCCAGGGAATGGTCCCTCCTGATAACATGTCCAAAGTATGTAAGACGAAGTCTCGCCATCCTTTCTTCTAAGGAGCATTCTGGCTGTACTTCTTCCAAGACAGATTTGTTCATTCTCCTGGCAGCCCATGCTATCTTCAACATTCTTCATCAACACCATAATTCAATGGCATCAATTTTTCTTAGGCCTTTCTTATTCACTGTCCAGCTTTCATATGCATATTAGGCATTAGAAAACACCATGACTGGGGTCAGGTGTACCTTAGTCCTCAATGCAACATCTTTGCTTTTTAATATTTTAAAGAAATATTTTACAGCAGATTTGCCAATGCAATGCTGTCATTTGATTTCATGACTGCTGCTTCCATGGACATTGATTGTGGATTCAAGTAAAAAGAATTCCTTGACACCTTCAACATTGTCTCCCTTTATCATGATGTTGCTTATTGGTTGAGTTGTGAGGATTTTTGTCTTCTTTATGTTGAGGTGTAATCCATAGTGAAGGCTGTGGTCTTTGCTCATCATCAGTAAGCGCTTCAAGTCCTCTTCACTTTCAGCAAGCATAAAGCAGATTTTTTATGAGTCTTCCTCCAGTCCTGATTCTTCTTCATGTAGTCCAGCTTCTCGGATTACTTGCTCAGCATACAGGTTGAATAAGTATGGTGAAAAGATACAACCCTGACGCACATCTTTCCTGACTTTAAACCATGCAGTATTCCCTTGTTCTGTCCCAACAACTGCCTCTTGATCTATGTACAGGTTCCTCATGAGCACAAGTTAAGTGTTCTAAGATTCCCATTCTTCATAATGTTATCCATAATTTGTTACGATCTACATAGTCGAATGCCTTTGCATAGTCAATAAAACACAGATAAACACCTTTCTGGTATTCTCTGCTTTCAGCCATGATCCATTTGACATCAGAAATGATATTCCTCGTCCCACATCCTCTTCTGAACCTGGCTTGAATTTCTGGCAGTTCCCTGTCAATGTACTGCTACAGTTGCTTCTGAATGAACTTCAGCAAAATTTTACTTGCATATGATATTGATGATATTGCTCAATCATTTCTGCATATTTGGTTGGATCACCTTTCTTTGGAATGGGTACAAATATGGATCTCTTCCAGTCAGTTGGCCAGGTAGCTGACTTTCAAATTTCTTGTCATAGACCAGTGAGACCCTCCAGCACTGCATCCATTTTTTGAAAAATCTCAATTGGTATTCTGTCAATTCCTGGAGCCTTGTTTTTCGCCAATGCCTTCAATGCGGCTTGGACTTCTTCCTTCAGTACCATTGGTTCTTGATCATATGCTACCTCCTGAAATGGCTGAACATTGGCCAATTCTTTCTGGTACAGTGACTCTACGTTCCTTCCATCTTCTTTTGATGATTGCTTTGTTGTTTAATATTTTCCTCACAGAATCCTTCAATATTGCAAATTTCAGAGTCTCTTCTGACATCCACTTTAGTCTTTCCTTTATTTTCTGTCTTTCAGTGACCTTTTGCTTTCTTCATGTATGATGTCCTTGATGTCATTCCACAAGTTGTCTGGTCTTTGGTCATTAGTTTTCAATGCATTAAATCTATTCTTGAGATGGTCTCTAAATTCAGGTGGGATATACTCAAGGTCATACTTTGGCTCTTGTGGATTTGTTCCAATTTTCTCCAATTTCAACTTGAACTTGCGTATGAGCAATTAATGGTCTGTTTCACAGTCATCTCCTAGCCTTGTTCTGACTGATGATATTGAGCTTTTCCATCGTCTCTTTCCACAGATGTAGTCAATTATTTGATTCCTGTGTATTCCGTCTGGTGAGGTTCACATGTATAGTCGCCATTTATGTTGTTGAAAAAAACGTATTTGCAACGAAGAAGTCATTGGTCTTGCAAAATCCTATCAGGTGATCTCTAGTGCCATTTCTACTACCAAGGCCATATTTTCCAACTACAAATCCTTCTTTGTTTCTAACTTTCATATTCCAATCACTAGTAATTATCAATGCACCTTTATCACATGTTTGATCAATTTCAGACTGCAGAAGTGGGTAAAAATCTTCAATTTCTTCATCTTTGGCCTTAGTGGTTAGTGTATAAATTTGAATAACAGTTGTATTAACTGGTCTTCCTTTCAGACCTATGGATATTATCCTATCACTGACAGCATTGTACTTCAGGATAGATCTTGAAATGTTCTTTTTGACAATGAACACAATGCCATTCCTCTTCACTTTGTCATTCCCAGCATAGTAGATAATATGATTGTCTGATTTAAAATGGCCAGTACCAGTCCATTTAAGCTTATTGATGCCTAGGATATTGATCTTTATGCGTTTCATTTCATTTTTGACTACTACCAGTTTTCCTAGATTCATACTGCATGCATCATCCCACATTCTGATTATTAGTAGATGTTTTCAGCTGCTTCTTCTCATTTTCAGTCATGGCACATCAGCAAATGAAGGTCCTGAAAGCTTGACTCCATTCACATCATTAAGGTTGACTCTACTTTGAGGAGGCAGCTCTTTCCCAGTTGTATTTTGAGTGACTTCCAACCTAATGGGCTCCTCTTCTGGCACTGCATCAGCCAATATGCTGCTGCTATCCATAAGGTTTTCATTGGCTAAGTTTTTAAAAGAAGACCTCTAGGCCCTTCTTCCTAGTCTATCTTAGTCTGGAAGCTCCGCTGAAACCTGTCCACCAAGGGTGACTCTGCTGGTATTTGAAATACTGGTGGCAAGGCTTCCAGTATCACAGCAACATGCAAGACACCACAGTACGACAAACTTACAGACACTTAACATCATTATTGGTTTTCTCCCTGAGAAGCAACTTATGGTAAGTTATAAGTTGTATCTTAAGATATTCCAAAAAATATGAAAGGTGCTAAAGATAAAAACGCTTGTTGAGTACGGGTGTAGGCATCGTGTTGTTTTGCACTATCAGGGTACCGGGGCCATAGTGCTGAGGAGATTGACTCTTGTGATTGGAAGAGACTCAGAGCTCTTTGTCATGGATTGAATTGTGTCCCCAAAAAATATGTGTATCAATTTGGCTCTACCATGATTCCCAGTATTACATGATTGTCAACCATTTTGTCATCTGATGTGATTTTCCTATATGTTTTAAATCCTACCTCTATGACATTAATGAGGTGGGATGGGTGGTAGCTATGTTAATGAGGCAGGACTCAATGTACAAGATTGCACTATGTCATGGGACAGTTTCTTTCAAGATATGAAACAGAGAAGCTAGCAGAGAGACTGTGTACCTCATACCACCAAGAAAGCAGAGCTGGGAGCAGAGCACATCGTTTGGACCCCTGGTTCCTACATAGAGAAGCTCATAGTCTGGGGAAGAATTGATGACAGGGACCTTCCTCCAGAGCTGATGGGGACAGAGGGCCTTCCCCTGGAGCTGATGCTCTGAACTTGGACTTCTGGCCTACTAGACTGTGAGAAAATAAATTTCTCTTTGTTGAAGCCATCCCCTTGTGGTGCTTCCGTTATAGAAGCACTAGATAACTACAACACTCTCTTAGGAGATAAACCCTCTGGCGCCATTGGAGTAACCTCCAAAGGAAGAAAACTCTATGGGGCAGTTCTACTCTGTCCTGTAGGGTCACTATGAGTTGGAATTGGCTTGACAGCAAAATGTTTGGCTTGGTTTTTTTGGTTAATGGTGGAGGAGCTCAGATGCTAACCAAAAGGTTAGCAGTTTGAATCCACCAGCTGCTCCATGGAAACCCTATGGGGCACTTCTGCTCTGTCCTACAGCATGGCTATGAGTCAGAATCCACTAAATGGCAATGGGTTTTTTCTGTTTGTTTTTTAAATGATGGAGGAAGGATTCCTGGTGGCACCGTGATCAAAGCGCTCAGCTGCTAAATGAAAGTTCGGCAACTGGAACCTACCAGCCACTCTGTGGGAGAAAGATGTGGCAGTCTGCTTCCATGAAGAATTACAGCCTTGGAAACCCTTTGGGGCAGTTCTAGTCTGTCCTCTAGAGTTGCTATCTGACTCAAATGCTGTGGGTTTGGTTTTTTTAATGATGGATGAAGTATCGTAAATTCAAGTCAAGCCACTGGTACATTTGAAAAACTATAAGCATGCCAAGTTTAAATTAGGGAATAAAGGGAATGCAATTATCCTTAGGCTTTAAAACACACAAGTATTTGGTGGTCACTGGTACTTTTAGATTTGAATCCACTGATAGATAAAAATTTGAAATGGAAATGGCAGTCAGGTGCAAAAGTTGGCACTAGGCTAAGGGAAACGCTCTAACTTCAGATCCATCTAAGAGCCATCTAAGCATTAGATAGGGCATTAAGTTGAAGAAATGCAAAGGGGGGGTGGTTCTTGGCCTCTCTCCCTCTGCTTACAGAATACATTTTTTAAGGTTGAACATTTTGATCTTTGGTGGTCAGAGAAGCTTGAGAAGCGTAAACATGCAACTTTCTCTGATATGAACTTAGAAGTGTGCCCCAAAGTTGCTTTCAGGGAGTGTCTCCTCCGTTTTTTGTCAAAATCTTGCTTTTCTGTGTTACTGATTAGTCTCTTGGACTATGTCTATGCATTAATAAAGGTTGTTTAAATTGTAGGCACGAGTAGTCACTCAAACTAGCTATAAAAACAATTCTGACTCATAGTGACTCAACAGCACAGAGTATAACTACCCCATACAGTTTCCAAGGAGTGGCTGGTAGATTCAAACTGCCAGCCTTTTGGTCAGCAGCCATAGCTCTCAACCACTGTGCCAACGATGGTTGCTGTAAAACTGGCCAAATGCCTTCACATCCCTTTGGCTTTTTCTGTGTGCCTTTGCCCTGGTTTTGCTGTGCTATTGCTCCCTATGGCCTCACAGGACTTTTTAAATTTTTTCCTTTGAGGAGTTTCCTTAGAAACTTACTGAGCTGCATATACAGGGAGGTGGACATGGTGTGGGGGTTTGCAGCCCCGGGAGGGCCCTTAGTCTATAATTAATGGCGCAGGAGTGTAAAAGTCCAGCTTTCTGGCCTCGGGTTTGGAAAGCTCTGAGGCTGAATCTACACTCCATGGACTCCGCCTGAAATGGTATCTTACTATCCTCCTTTCTTTAATGCTTTCTCCATTTCCTTCTGGCTTATCCCGGGAGCGCTTCCTTAACAAACCACTTGCACATGAATGCTTATCTCAGAGTCAACCTCTAGGGAGCCTGACCTAGGACATTGGTTCAAATAATAAATAGCTGGAGTGGTTTTGGCAAGGCTGCAAGAGGCAATCACAAACATAGGGACAGAGCACAATACCCCCTTGGAACCTGGAGCTCAAAAGCATTTGGGTGCTACTGCTTCACACCTGCATGTATCCTTATATGTAGGGGTTTGGTATCTCGCCCCCAATCCTCTTGGCATCTGCCCGATTCCCCTCTCTGCAGAAACGTGTTCCTATGTTTCAGGCAGCCGTGTCCAGGGGCGGTTGGGTCAGAAGCATAAAGCTGGTCACCTAGGCATACCTTCTCATCTGGGTGGCAAGAAGGGCGTATGCACCCACAGGTGCCTGCGCACACGCACACCTACACCCACCCACCTACCCACACACACATACACACACTACCTGTTTGAATTGTAAAATGCCACAGGAAGAAAGCTCAGGGAGAGTAGAAAAAGGACAATGTTGGGTTTATGAAATACAGATATATTGGGATATTAGAGATGTACTGGGGGTGGAGGGACTCTAAAGATTTAATGCTGAAAATGCACTATTAATTATATAATATGGCAGGCAAATTTTTATGAGAACAGACTGTTTAGGCATGCCAGCTTACAACTTTTCCTGACCTTTCACACAAATGTAGCTATTTTAAATCTAGAATGAGTGATTGAGAAATAATTTTTCTTGCCAAAAAGGGTAAAAGTGTGTGTGAAGGGGCTGGGTGGGGGAGGGGCGGTACTGTGAATAGTAGTATTCTCTTTCCACTTTAAAACAATGTTACAACAGCTTAAGAGAATACGCACGTGTTTCTTGGGCCTGCCTTATGTTTTGTTGTGCAGGCAGGCATTGGGACAATTCAGCATGCTGCTTCCCAATCCTCCCCACGGCTCTTCTGCCAGGATATGTGACACTCTGACCATTAGTTACGTTTTCTCTTATGGTCATGGTTTTCAAACATTTTTGGATCACAGTAATATGACAAGCCAACATACCTACACATGCACGCACACATACACACAAAATACATAAACACAGCTGAAGCAACCATTTTGTCAAATAATGCTTGCTCTTCCTGTGATGCACTCTATTTCTGTACAGTTTTCCGTTACAATTGAGTTTGTTTCATTTTTTTAAAATGCTAGCTGCAACCAAATAAATTGATTTCATGGCCTATTAACGAGTTACGAACAGTACCTTAGGACATCAAGGGTGTGCATCTAAATGCTAATATTACTAGAAGAGTTATCCCTATAAGTCTTTATCATCCACTAACACCTTGTTGGGCATCAGCTCATTATTCATATAACAAATGTGTTTTGAACACCTGATCTATGCAGGGCATTTTGCTGGGAGCCAAGAAGGATACGAACATAAGGAAACATCACCCTTCACCTTGGAAGCTCACCATTAGGGTCCTTATCTGCAAACAATGGGAGCTGACTCCGGCTGATAAATTGGTACATAAATTTATATGTAAATTATGTATATATGTAGTTACTTAGATAGACAGATAAATAGGAAGGAAGGTAGGTAGGTAGGTTATTGTTGTTAGGTGCCGTCAAGTCAGTTCTAACTTACAGCGACCCTATAGGAGAGGGTAGCACTGCCCCATAGGGTTTCCAAGGAGTGGGTGGTGGATTTGAACTGCCGACCTTTTGGTTAGCAGCTGAGCTCTTAGCCACTAAGCTACCAGGACTCCAGGTAGGTAGTAGGTAGGTAGATAGACAGGCAGATATTTCCCAGGACTACAAGGAAATGGAGAGAAGAACCAGGTCGAGAGTTGGCCGCATCCAGAAGTGGTCCATTGCTGCCCTTGCTGAGCACTCCAAGCTGCAGTGTGTATGACCAGCACCCCAACCAGCCCTAGACCCCTGTCGCTATTGCTAGCATCACTACAATTGCTGTGCTGGGAAAGTCCATGTGGCTACCACAGTGGCCCTGCCCAGTCCTAGACAGAGTCTCCTATCACTTCTTCTCTGAAGTACTAGCTCCTGAATAAAATTCTGCAGTGGTTGCATTGGATTGTTTGAACTAGGCCCATGTGCCTTTGTATGGTGGCTAAGAGTTTAGACTCTGAAGTTGAACTTCTTGGATCAACTCTTGATTCTTCAAATTACTTGCTGTGTGACCATGAATAAGTTGTAGTCTCTCTGTGTGTACTTCATTTTCTATAACTGTATACATTTGACAATAGTGGTACCTACTTCACACAGTTGTATAAGGATGAAATGAATCACAACTTAAAAAATGCTGAGAAGTGATGGCTATTATAATGAGGAAGCTGGGGAAGGAATAATCCAGAGTTATCAGATTTTATCATGGGAGATGGGCTGCACATCCCAACAAGACTCAAAAGATGGGGAAATTTCCAAATCTAGAAGAGAGAGTTCACATAATGCGTGGTCAAAAGAATCACCAATGTCCACTCTATAAGCTGATAGAATGGTTAGATTCCTGTTCTCAGAGGTCACGGCCCTGAGGGGATGAAACCCAGAATGGGATGGAGAAGAGGTACTTTGAGAAGGTATGAAGGTTTGGGGATATGAAGGACTCCAGGGGGAAGGCAGAGTGGAGAAAGGAGAAAAGCTGAATGCCAAAGGCTTCCCCACTTGACAAGTTTGCCTAGACTCCTGTTTCTCACCACTCTGCGATAAGATGACATTCTAGAGCAGTAGTCTTCAAATATTTTTGCTCACATATTCTCTAAAAGAATTTTGCAAACTATGGACCTCTCCATAGATTCTTATATTAATACCTAGACTTTTTATCATAAATTTAAATAGTTGAAAGCATTGTGATTTATAAATAAATATATGTACAGTATATATGCTTTAAGTATATTTTCCTTAAAATCTTGGAGCTTCAGGTTTAGCTTTTTTAATTTATAGGAATTGTCTGCCCTTGTAAGGCAAATGGCAAATAAAATTCTCAGTTTCAAATCAATTGGCCAGAACAAACTTAATTTGTCAGAAAAAAAGTCTGACTTTGTATTTGAATTGAAATACATGTGTTCATTTGTGTCCCTGTGTTGAGCATTTACTTCTAAAGTCCAATTCTAGAAAAGATAGAGAAGGCATGGAACCTTGCCACAAGCTTGGAGCCTGATGAAATTAGGTGCTTCCCCCTTGATATTTTTCTACTGGAATTCTCTTTACTTTGGTCTCACAAGATGTAACATTACGAGCTATGATGTTTTTAATTGTCCCTTCGGCACCTTATGGGTTAAGTCTGGAACAATGCACCATAGTCCAATTCAGGACTGGTGAATGAAGTAGGAGAAGGGCAATTATAAAAGGAAGAGGGAAGAGAACACGCGTAGACTACAAGCACATCGTTAGGTGGCCGGTTAAGGAAAGAATACATTTATACGTTAAACGCCAGAAGTTCACCTTTAAAAATCTTCATACTAGTGTGCGTGTGTGTCTGTGGATGTGTGTGTGCAGCATATTCGCCAGTTAAAAATAAAAAAAGCCACAATAATTTTAGAGCAATATCTTACTTAAATAAAATCAAAACAAAACCCATTGCTATTAATTCTGACTCATCTAAATTATTGTATTTTCATGATTCTCTTTTAGGATATATATATACATAAAACATATGTATACAATTTTGTATCTGGTGTTTGAGCCAGTCAATGTTGATATGGTGACATGGGTAACACTCTTTTCCCGCCCCTTTCACAACAAAAGAAACTGGATCATCCAGCAAATGGGCTAATATTTTGGATTACACTTTTATTTCTATGGCCTCTTGCTGGTAGCTTAATTTCATAAGGGGCCCTAGAATGTCTTTAGTTCCAAATTAATCATTGCAAAATATTGTATTTAATTGTGATACAATATGAATATTTTATAAAGTGTTACGCTATTTGGAGCAAAATAACCCATGAAGAGAGAGATAGCCCAAAAAAGAGGCAAACTTTAAGGTATTAAATAATTTTGCCAAAGCATTTTGAAAGGCAGAGCCAGTGGGTTGGGAGTCACTGACTGGTCAGTCTCCCACCTACTGCTGCAGTCAGCCTCAAGGACCCCCAAAGCCAAGACCCACAAACCACCCCCGAGGAGGTCTGGGCTTAGGACAAGGACTTTTCCTCACTACATGGTCTAAAGGAGCTTGAGCTAGCCTGAATATTTAGAGGCTTTTGACTTAAGTTTCCTTGTTATTGTCAAATTGACTATAAAAAGATATCTTCCTTTCTATCTCTACCATGTATATGACTGAAAAGCATTTCCTAAGAAATTAGAAATCTATGCAGTGACTTTTACATGTCATTTTTCAGGGCTGGCAAAATCCCCAGGGAATTAATTCTGTGTCCTGCAACTCCTATGTTATTCAATTTGTCAAGGCAATTCCTGTGTGGCAAACCATGATTTTCACTCCCGATCTTTCACTTGCCTCCTGAATGATAAAAACTGAACCCCAGATAGAAGTGAAGATAGATATAGATAGATAGATTAGATAGATAGATAGACAGACAGACAGATAGAAACATAGACATAGATAGAGATACATAGATAAAGAGAGAGAAATAGCTAGATAGGCAGATATATCTGTTAAATGAAAAGACCTAAACAAATTCCTTTGGACTAAGGGAATTTAGCCTTCTTTTCAAGATGAGCAGATTATTCCTTCATTTTCTACTTCTTCTTCTTCCTCCAATTCCCCTGAATTTGTCTAGGGATTGTAAAAATTTCGTGACATGGCAAAAATGGAGTGAAGCTGAGAGATGATAAACTGCTGGAGAGATGTGCCTTGAGTGGTTGAAATCACTACGAATAGCTCTGCAGGCCCAGGAGCATAAAGAGGCAAGAGCAATAAGACCTATGGCTCCAATCACTTATCTTATGCAGAACCCCCGATTTAGCACGAGCAGCAGGGATGGAACAGTGGTGATAAAATATATGACAACAATTTAATACTAGGCCATTCACATTACATAGCCAGGACTTCTCTTTAAATGTTAGGCTCCCATAAGGACAAATTCCACTCTATCTGTTATTAACGCCAAATGAGAAGAAACATAGTCTCCTCCCTCCAAATGATTTCATAATTCCCTTGTAAGTGGTGAATTTAGTTTAATCTCTAACCTCTCTCTTCTACCAACACTATGTATTGTTAAGGATGGATTTTGAGGATACATTTTCTGTTTTTTTTTTTTTAATACCTTTTAACAAATGTGTGTTTTATATCAAGAGTTAAGAAGTGACCTCCCCTCCAGACTTGATTTTCTATCTAAAGTATAAGCTTTTATCCTATATAGAAGAGGTGATGTTTCCAGTCCTATTCAATAATGGAATGGTGATTGAGACACCATTATGGAAGGAAGTCAAGGACCACAGTTAGCCACATGCTTATTTTCAACACAGTATTCATTTTTCTCTCTTCCTTGTGAATGGAAGGCAGACTTATTTTATTGTCCACTCTCAGGACAGATGGCCTGATCCCCAGCTCAGTAGTACATCTCGATTTGTGTAAGTCCCTCACAGCAACCCCATTCCTCTTGCCTGTAACTGGTTTAGTCATGGACATGTAATCTAGTTCTGGTCAGGGAGTCAAGACAGGAAGAACATTAGTCACAAGGAAGACAAAATCCAAGGAAGGCTGTATGTGTTGTGACCAGACATGATAGCTGGTACATGTGTGGTCATTTTACAACTATGAGGGGAATTAGCCTGAGCACAAAGCCAAGGCATCGAGCACAGCAAAACAGAAGATAAAAAGAACTTGAATCTTTGAGGATGACAGAGAAATACTGAATTTAATAACCCAGGCACTACACTATGTTGTCCCTTCTTCTCATGTCCTTATTATTTAAACTTTCAATGGTGGTTTTAAAATATGCCCACAAATTTTTTATATTCTTGTCTATAAGAGATGAAGCCTAATTCCCATCCCTTGAGTGTGAGTTGAAGATAGTGACTCACTTCTAGCAAATAGAATGAACTGTAAGTGACAGTATACAACTTCATGGATTAGGTCTTAAAAAGCAGTGTGGCTTCCCCTTCACTTACTCATAAATATCTGAGATCATACATATTTGTCGTTTAAACCCATTAAGTTTTGGGGAAATTTGTTATACAGCAGTAGATATCTAACATACTTTTCCAGATTGGGTTCTTTGACCTTTTCATACAAAGGCATTTTAACTGATAAAATGTTCCAAAAGACTGCATCCTAAAACCAGTGAATTAAAGGGCTCCCCTTGGGTCTTCTGGTTCATTTTCCTTCTTCTCTGAAAGATCGTATAATGCTGTCTGAGACAAATAGATGTCTCTCTCATAAGGCCTTCTGAAAAAGGAGATCACAGTTGTTTCAGAGTTTTATATTCACAGCCATCTAGGGAGAAGATGAAATCCCTCTCGTTATGGTTAAACCAAATGCAGCTCATTCTATTCTTAGAATACAGCAGTGTTTCCCAAACTTTCTTATAGGAAAAGTATCCTATATGATACTAACAGGGGTATTCTACCAAAAACAAAAAGAGAAGGTGAACATTCAAAATACATTAGCATAATAAAGACTTTGGAGAAGTCCTGCAAAGAGACTTGTTTAATTTTTGCTTAAGCCAGAATTTCTCAAATTTAGGGTGACTATTTTACAGGCTTTTTTTTTTTTTTTTTACAGGCTATCTTCCTCCATTAATGAAGAAAAAAAACTGAAGATTTCAAAGGGCCTCTTGAGAAGACAAAGTAAAGTATTATACTGACATGTGCAAAGAGCTGGAGATGGAAAACCAAAAGGGAAGAACACACTCGGCGTTTCTCAGGCTGAAAGAACTGAAGAAAAAATTCAAGCCTCGAGTTGCAATAGTGAAGGATTCCATGGGGAAAATATTAAAAGATGCAGGAAGACTCAAAAGAAGATGGAAGGAATACACAGAGTCATTATGCCAAAAAGAATTAGTCGATATTCAACCATTTCAAGAGGTGGCATACGATCAGGAACCGATGGTACTGAAGGAAGAAGTCCAAGCTGCTCTCAAGGCACTGGTGAAAAACAAGGCTCCAGGAATTGATGGAATATCAATTGAGATGGTTCAACGAACAGATGCAGCGCTGGAGGTGCTCACTTGTCTACGCCAAGAAATATGGAAGACAGCTTCCTGGCCAACTGACTGGAAGAGATCCATATTTATGCCTATTCCCAAGAAAGGTGATCCAACCGAATGTGCAAATTATGGAACAATATCATTAATATCACACACAAGCAACATTTTGCTGAAGATCATTCAAAAGCGGCTGCAGCAGTATATCAACAGGTAACCACCAGAAATTCAGGCCGGTTTCAGAAGAGTACATGGAACCAGGGATATCATTGCTGATGTCAGATGGATCCTGGCTGAAAGCAGAGAATACCAGAAGGATGTTTACCTGTGTTTTATTGACTATGCAAAGGCATTCGACTGTATGGATCATAACAAACTATGGATAACATTGCTAAGAATGGGAATTCCAGAACACTTAATTGTGCTCATGAGGAACCTTTACATAGATCAAGAGGCAGTTGTTCGGACAGAACAAGGGGATACTGATTGGTTTAAAGTCAGGAAAGGTGTGTGTCAGGCAGGGTTGTATTCTTTCACCATACCTGTTTAATCTGTACGCTGAACAAATAATCCGAGAAGCTGGACTATATGAAGAAGAATGGGGTATCGGGATTGGAGGAAGACTCATTAACAACCTGTGATAGGCAGATGACACAACCTTGCTTGCTGAAAGTGAAGAGGACTTGAAGTACTTACTAATGAAGATCAAAGACCACAGCCTTCAGTATAGATTACACCTCAACATAAAGAAAACAAAAATCCTCACAACTGGACCAATGAACAAAGTCATGATAAATGGGGAAAAGATTGAAGTTGTCAAGGATTTCATTTTACTTGGAACCACAATCAACACCCATGGAAGCAGCAGTCAAGAAATCAAAAGATGCATTGCATTGGGCAAATCTGCTGCAAAGGACCTCTTTAAAGTGTTGAAGAGCAAAGATGTCACCCTGAACACTAAGGTGCGCCTGACCCAAGCCATGGTATTTTCAATCGCATCATATGCATGTGAAACCTGGAAAATGAATAAGGAAGACCAAAGAAGAGTTGACGCTTTTGAATTGTGGTGTTGGAGAAGAATATTGAATATACCATGGACTGCCAAAAGAACGAACAAATCTGTCTTGGAAGAAGTGCGGCCAGAATGCTCCTTAGAGGCAAGGATGGCGAAATTGCGTCTTACATACTTTGGACATGTTGTCAGGAGGGATGAGTCCCTGGAAAAGGACATCATGCTTGGCAGAGTACAGGGTTAGCGGAAAAGAGGAAGACCCTCAACAAGGTGGATTGACACAGTGCCCGCAACAATGAGCTCAAGCATAACAACGATTGTAAGGATGGCGCAGGACCGGGCAGTGTTTCACTCTGTTGTGCATGGGGTCACTATGAGTCGGAACCAACTCGACGGCACCTAACAACAACAACAACAACACAGGCTATCTTCCTCCATTCTCCTTCCCTCCAGCAAAAACCTGTACGAGCATTTCTTGGGACATGAATATTCTGTAGGAAAATGTGGGCATGGATGAGAAAGAACTGATCATAACACATTGGTGGAAGACATTAGCATGAATGATCAAAATAATCCAGCACTATACTCAAAATAACACAGCCATCCTACGTAGATACAGTCATATACCTTATCTGAGCAATGCAAAGTGCCTAAGTTTAGACTTAGATTTTGAGTCAGAAATGGGACAAGTCAAGAACTATCCATCTGCAATTAGTAGCAAATTACGACCCATGCACATTTACGCAATAAGATTAGGACTTTTCTACAAAAACTGAACTTTCAGATTAGTTTCTTCTTTCCTGTTAAACAATACTTTTTTGCCCCACTTCCCAACACATAGACACTTTTAGAAGTTTATTTTAATTTCTGTTTCAAGAGACCATTTCCTCTCAAGTATTTAGTATAGGAATAACTTCTTATAGGGCTTTCAGAAGGACTGATATATGGTGTATCATGTCCTGAGTTCGCATGCCTAAGCCAGCTAAAAGGTCAAGTAATTCATCAATGATGCAGCCAGTACTGCCAAGGAAACCGAATCCCTCCTGTGTGTCGGTGGCATGGCAACAAAATCCCTGGATTCTCTCTTTCTGCTAAGCCCAAAAGCTAGGTGAGCAAAGCTCCACATTCCTAGAATGAGCAGAAAGATCAGTCATAGCAGTTGTTTAGGACGTGCCCTAACCAGGCAAGGTCCGTTAAGGTAAATGGTTCTATGTGGGGCTGGGCCAACCCTGACATGCCCAGAATAAAACGATCCATTCATCAAGAAAGCTTTGATGAGGTAACAATTACCTCTGATTTCTCTTTAGTATTACAACTTTGAAGGGATTTTTTTGCTTCCTAAGATCACCATTCAGAAAGGGAAACTGCTTGTATAACTCTGGGTTAAGTGAAAACATGAATGCTTTTCTATGGTTTCTTTATTTCTCATATCCAGTTGGTCAGCAAGTCCATGAAGGGTATTGTTCAGTACCAGAATTTCTAAGAATTTAAGGGTTGTTGTTGTTAGCTACCATCAAGTTGGCCCCCAAACCATGGTGACCCTAAGCACAATGGAATGAAATGCTGCCTCCTCCTGCACCATCCCTATTATCTGTTGCAGATTGGGCTGTTGTGACCTATAGGGTTTGCATTGGCTTTTTTTTGGAAGTAGATTGCCAGGTCTTTCCAGTTTTCTTAGTCTGGAAGGTAGACATTACATGGTAGGCTGTACTCATAAAGTAAACCCATCAGTACTGATCAAGAAGTTAGGAAGGACTTAGATGATCTCAGAAACTAGAAGGAGTCCCTTAGGTGGAGCCACATGGGACCTGAAGATACCCTAGACTCCCTTTGCTTCTTTTCCCCTTCAAGCCAGAAATGAGATGTTTAAAGATGTGTCTTTGACTCTCAGGATGAAGAAGGTGTGGTACTATAGTTACATGCTGGGAACCAACTTACATTACCCACTGCCTTGAGCAATAAGCTGCCCAGGACCTATTATGTGAGATCCAACAGAGTTTTCTCCCAGGAGGGAAACTCTGCCAGCACAAGTGGCTGAGAAACCTGGAGACAATAGGATTGTACTGGAAGGACGAAGAACCTCCTGGGAGAACAACCAGCAATCCCCAGATGAGGAGGCAGTAACTTCAGTGGCATCCAGACTTACCTACACAACTTTGGAGAGCCTGGAGAAAATATCACCCATACATCCAGACATTGTGGGAGTTACTGTCCTGGAGAAACACATTCTAGGAGACGCACATCTTAGTGGGATGGTTGGTCAGGAGGGGTGTGGGAGAGCCACCTGGAAAAGAAAGAATATTTTTGTAGGTTTTGTTTTATTTTATAGTTTTAGTAATTACTTTTCTAGAAGAAAAATGTGGATTATGGTATTTTTTTTTAATATATATAACTGATAATTTCCTCCCAATATCCCCCATCTTCTCTTTCCCTACATAATGCTCAGAGCTGTTGGCTGTGCTCATGACCACATGGGAGGGCAGTGGCAGCTGAACACAGAGAAAAAAAGAACTATTGCAGAAGATCCTCAAGCACAAAAAGAGAATAGCTACATAATGAGTTTAGGCAAGTAGGACCTTAGACAATCTCCCAGAGATTTCCACACCCCAGACAGCTTGGAATTAGCAGAGAGAACAATGGACCTGAAAGGCCAGGAGCAAAGGAACAAGAGATCTCAGCACTGACCCTCATAGACTAATGACTGAGGACTAGAAGGGAATGGACTTCTCAGTAGTCACCCACAGGGAAAGACACCACCAAGGACAAACGCAGCCCTACTCCCTTTCATACCTTAGTATTTAGTGCTACACAGTAGTACCTTGAACCAAGCTGTAATTCCCAGGGGATTTCCCAAAATGTAAAAATATGTCTTGGAAGAAGTACAGCCAGAATGCTCCTTAGAAATGAGGATGGCAAGACTTTGTCTCATGTACTCTGGACATGATATCAGGAAGGACCAGTCCTTGGAGAAGGACATCATGCTGGGTAAAGTAGAGGGGTCAGGGAAAGAGGGGAAGACCCTTGATGAGATGGATTGACACAGGAGCTGCAACGATGAGCTCAAGCATAGCAACAATTGTGAGGATGGCACAGGACCGGGCAGTGTTTTGTTCTGTTGTACACAGGGCTGCTTTGAGTTGGAACCAACTTGACTGCACCTAACAACAACACATGGAACAGTAATTAAAATACAAGAAAGACAATAAATTGCAACCTCACTAGTCCTGACTAGTTTCAAAGTCAGCAGGTCCACACCCATTCAGGGATCTCTCTAACTACAGAGTTGCTTCACTGCAGCAGGAACTAACCTGTCCCACCAATGAGAGTGGTCCTGACTTTGTGCCCTTGGAAGTTAGACTCACCTGAGGCTTAGAAAGAAGAGCTTCTCTTTCCCTATGGTCTAGGGTCTACTTCCTTGATCAATTTCCTGCCATAGGATCAATTTCCTTCAAGAAAAGGGATCTTTACAAGAAAAGAAACGCCTACTCCCTTAACCGAAACAGCATCCTTCACTTTCACAGGAATGGAGTGGTACCTAATAAACAGCCCCCCTTCCATAAGATAATTAGAGTAGAGCTTAAAAGTTAAACTTCAGTATATTCTGAGGTTTTCAGTCTTCAATGACACCAAAAGTAAGAAGAGACCTTTACTGAGCAAGGTTAGCAGATAAATGTAACCTCCGAGATGCCAGGGTCTTATCTGTTTTCTCACTGAGATAACTCCAACAGGTAGTAGAGATTCCTGCATATAGAAAGGGTTCAGCAACAATTCATTGAATGGCTGAATCAATGTTGAATTTTTCAAGTCCTTTCTATTGCTTTTCATGATCTCTTCCCCAGTAAAGATTAAGATCATATCTGCTCTCCTTTTCAAATACTAATTTTCCATAAGAAACTCTCAACACTTAACTTTCCTCTCTCTCTGCAAAATCATTCCTTACCCAAAGGAATAAGCACTGCTTTAAGGTTTAAGACAGAGTTATTTTAACTGCCTGGGGCCCCTGAGTGGCACAAATGGTTAAGCACTTGGCTGCTAACTGAAAGGTTGAAGGTTTGAGTCCACTCAAGAAGAAAAGCCTGGTGATCTTCCAAAAAATCTATCATCGAAAGCCCTATGGAGCACAGTTTTACTCTGACACACATGGGATTGCCATGAGTTGGAATGAGCAACTGGTTTGGTTTTTTTGGATCTACATACATACAGAAGAAATAAACATTAAACATGCCTCTCTATCATTAAATAACAAAGTTTTAAGAGACATAAACCTATTGCCATCGAGTCAATTCTGACTTGTAATGACCCTATAGGACAGAGTAGAACTGCTCCATAGGGTTTTCCAAGGTGCAGCTGGTGGATGCTAACTACTGACCTTTTGGTTAGCAGTTCAGCTCTTAATCACTGCACCACCAGGGCTCCTTAAGAGACATAGCTCTGGTTAAAGCACAAAGAAACCGTGTAAATTTTGAATTAGAACCCTTGGGTAACTAAAGGACTCATCTATGTCACTTTCCCCAAACAAAGGAATAATCTGCCCTGAGGTTTCTAAATCTAGCTAGAAGAGCATCTTTCTTCCCATCCTCTTGCTCAGTCTTCCTCTCCTCCTGTGCTACCAGGTAACTCTCATCTGTGTTGGCAGCAGCTTCTCATTGACACAACCTCACTGGGTTGCTGGGTCCAACATTCCCTGGTTCCAATTCAACTAGTCACTTGTTTCAGACTTAGGTTGGCTTTTTTTTTTTTGACTTCTTAGTCCTCCCTTTTGAAATTCTCCTTGTGCTCATTTCTGCACCCATGTCAGGCTGCCCAGGCTTGCCCTTGTAATCAAACTTTAGTCCCATCTGCCTCTCTGTCTTTTGACTCCTTTCTGGCTCAGCTTTCCCTCAGGGTTTCCCCTGGCCCTGTATCCATCCAGACCTTCTTGGATTACCAGTGACTCTGGCTTTAGCCTATGAGTTCTCATAGTAACACACTCTCCCTGGCCATCCTCACAAAAGCACTGGACTTCTGCCCTCTCCCCATCCCCCTGTCACTGCACATCTCTTTGGGCTTTCTACTCCTTTGTCCATATTCTTGTCTGTTATACAAAGACCTTCATAATTTGATTCTTATTCTCTTCTCCCAGTTATCCTATTTTTCTACAATAGGTTTTCAGATGGAGCACCAAATTACTGGACACAAGTTTATCAACCAAAACTACCCAAATCTATACAACAAGAGGATGACTGTAAATAATCTATACCCTATTGTTATTTTATATTAGGTTGTGCACCTTTTAGCTTAACTTTAAAAATTAACCTTTGCATCCAAACAAGTAAAATTTGAATTTTAAAAATTAAAACATTCACTTCTTTGAGGAAGAACAGTATGGTATCGTGGTTAAGAGTATGGGTTCTTGCGGGAGATGGCCTTATGTAAGTCTCAAATCTGTCACTGACTATATGTATGATTTCTAGAGCAATTTACCTAACCTATGCTTTGGTTTTCTCATCAATAAAGTGGGGATAATACTGCTTCCAACCTCAAAGACCTGTTGCGGGGTTTATACACGCAAAGTGCTTGGAAAAAAATTCTGGACATGATAAGCCTTCAATGAACACTAGCCACCATTATTATTATTTCTGATTTAATACTCAGTGTACTGCAGTCATCAATTCAGAGACAAGATGAATGAACTCTAAAAATGCTCTCTAAACCTTTTGGCAAAGGAATTAAGAAAGATGATGAAGTCTCTATAACAAATATGGCAAAGGCTGGGTTATCCAATAGGAGAGGTAGACACAGTGCTTACTTTACTTACTGGATCATCTGGAGTGAACAATTTCACATTTTTTACCACATCAAAAATTCTGCTTTGAGGTATGGCTGACATGTGTCTCTCTTCTAATCCCACAACACCTTCCTACAGAATCAAAGCATCTTTTCAAATTTACGATCCCTGACAGGGACAGATTACCCAGTAAGGTAAGCACTGGTTTACTTGTGCTTACTTACTAATCTGTAGTGAACAATTTCACATTTTTCACATCTTTCACCACATTTTTGAAACCCATGTGAAACTATTCACTATAGATTAGTAAGTAAGTACAAGTAAGCCTGTGCTTACCTTGCTTATTGGGTAATCTGCCCTGAATATGGTGAGGTAGTTTCTTACTTGCTGGAGAAAAAAAAAAAGAATGTAACCCGGCTGTCATGCCTTGCAATAGCTGGAAAAGCACAGGCTATTGGGTGGATCAGCCCATCACCAAAGAGGCGTCAATTTTTCTTTTTAATAAATTACTTAAAATCTATCTGGAATAGATTCTCAGATAAATTTCTCAATAGTGTCTAGAAACTATCCTCTCTCTTGTTCTTTGGTCTTCCTTACTTTTCTATCCCTCTCCCCACAATGCCTTTTATTACAGCAAAGAGTCCTTGGACATTCATTACATAGGATAAATGTTTGATAATCCTGCACATCAGTTGGTCTCAAAGGTCAAAAGGGCAAGGACAACACAAAATAGCTCTGCATATAAGAAGATGGCATGGAGAGAAACTAGAGGCTATCTGAGAAAGGCTGGTCAATGGAAAGACCAAAATGATTCATGGGAATTTGCTGCATGGTATCTTATAGGAACCTTCTCTCCTGTCTTCCATGAAACCACCAGTAAAATCCACAATGTACATTTATGTTTTATGAAATGGATTTTCATTTCGGGGTATGTGACAAACTCTAACTTCTGCTTCAAGGTTGCTACAGGCAAAAACCCCATACTAACTATGGGTTCTGTGGTAGGCTGAATAATGGCCCCCAAAGACACCCAGGTCCTAATCCCTGGAACCTGTGAATGTTACCTTATATAGCAAAAGAAGCTTTGCAGGTTTGATTAAATTAAGGATCTTCTAAAATACATCAATTGGTATCAACCCACCTGGATCAAAGGAGAATGAAGAACACAAAGGTCACACGATAACTATGAGCCCAAGAGACAGAAAGGGCCACATGAACCAGAGACTTACATCATCCTGAGACGAGAAGAACTAGATGGTGCCTGGCCACAACCGATGACTGCCCTGACAGGGAACACAACAGAGAACCCCTGAGGGAGCAGGAGATCAGTGGGATGCAGACCTCAAATTCTCATAAAAAGACCAGACTTAATGGTCTGACTGAGACTAGAGGAATGCCGGCAGTCATGGTCCCCAAAACTTCTGTTGGCCCAGGACAGGAACCATTCCCAAAGACAACTCATCAGACATGAAAGGGACAGGACAGTGGGTAGGAGAGAGATGCTGACAAAGAGTGAGCTACTTGTATCAGGTGGACACTTGAGACTGTGCTGGCATCTCCTGTCTGGAGAGGAGATAGGAGGGTAGAGAGGGTTAGAAACTGGCAAAATTGTCACAAAAGGAGAGACTGGAAGGAGGGAGCATGCTGACTCATTAGGGGGAGAGTAAGTGGGAGTATGGAGTAAGGTGTACATAAGCTTATATGTGACAGGCCGACTTGATTTGTAAACTTTCACTTAAAGCACAATAAAAATTATTAAAAAAAAAAAAATTAAGTATCTTGAGATGGGGAGATTATCCTGGATTGTCCAGGTAAACCCTAATCGCAATCACAAATGTCCTTATAAGAAGGAGGCAAAGTGAGAATGAGCACAGAAGAAGCCAAAATGACACTGAAGAAAGAGGCTAACTTCTGGCTTTGAAGATGGAAAAGGGGCCAGGAGATAAGGAATGCAAGAAGTGCAGCCCTGGAAGCTGGAAAAGGCAGCAAAATGGATTCTCCCCTAAAGAAGGAGCGCATCCCTGCCGCCACTTTGATTTCAGCCCAATGAAACTAATTTCAGACTGTGACATCCATATATGTAAGCGAATAAACATGTGCTGTTTTAAGCCACCCCGATGTGATAATTTGTTACAGCAGCAACAGGAACCTAATACAGGTTCCCAGTAGCTTCTGGGTTACAAACAAATGAACATCAAACTTCTCTTTTCTAAAGTAATTGCAAAGAGTGGAAATCATCTGTCATGAATGTTTTTTGATTATTTATCTAGTTATAATCAGGAGTTTAACACCTGGAGGGAAAGTCCAATATTGTACCTTTTAAAATTAGCCAATACAAGGCTGGGATTTACTTTTTGAGACAAGACATGTAGGAATGGGATTGATACCTAATAAAACCTTTAGTGATTCGGGCCCAGAGCATGGCATACACAACTTAAAAAAAAAAAAAAAAAAGAGTTAAAAGTTTGACTTAACAGAATCCAATCAACAGAATATAAATCTTTAAATATTGCTATCCTTTACATAGATTTCATTGTCTTTAGAGCTATGCCTTTCTTTCTGAATGTTTAACTTTTATATCAATACAATAATGCACTCACTATTGCTTAGTCTGCATTTTAACACCATGTGGAGAATTCAGGCTTTGGCTGCTAGTGTATTCAGTCTAGCACTGAGCTAAAACAGCAAATCTAATTTTTTGTTTCTTTTTGTGATTACAGTACATGTATCAGGGACCAATTTCATAAGGTATTATATTATTTTTGAAGAAAAAAATTATCTTAATTTAGCATCACAAAAGACATTTGTCTCCATTTTCTTATGGTGACCATCCTAGGGTGAAATGTTTGCCATGATTTAATAGCCATTTGTTAACAAAATTTTAGTCTCCATGCTTATCAGAAAATGTTTAATGTAATTTAGTAGTTTTATATAGAGAATGACACAAAAGAATATTAAAATAAAAATGATTCATATTTGCTTCAATTGTAGGTATTCTGAGTTTTCTCACCTTAAAAAGTCTCATGAGATTTACATTCTAATCTGATAAGTGAGAGTCACAGTCACATGTGATACAGTCATTGCTTCAGCTTCCTGGAGCTGGTTAAAAATGGGCTCTAAAATAGGCTCTGCTGCTTTTCCTGGTGTCTTGGCCTCATCACACTGTATCTGTAACACTGCAGGTGTCTTTTATTCATTGCAAGCCCTTTGTGCTATCAAATAACAACAGCAAATGTGTACCAGGATTGAAAATCGGAGACAGGGTACAAAACTATTGCAAAGAAATCTGAAACGATTTAGATGTTGATGGTCTTTTTTAAAGTCTTCTAAAATGCTAGTTTCAAACAACAGCATCAGATTATGATAGTAAATAAGGCTTGGAAATAGATTCCTGTACTCCAGATCTGATAAAAAATTACATATTGTACTCTCATTACCCATATAATTAAGTGGCTGTACAGAGAAGAGATTAAGTACATGGACTCAGGAGTCAGAATGCCTGAGGCCAAAACCTGTGTCTACCCCTTAGCAGCAGGAAATGCTAGACACATTCCCAAAAAACCAAACCCACTGCCATGGAGTACATTCTGATTCATAGCCATCCTAGAGGACAGAGTAGACCTGCCCCATAGGATTTCCAAGGCCATAAATCTTTACAGAAGCAGGCTGCCAAGTCTTTCTCCCGCAGAGTAGCTGATGGATTCTGACTCCTGATCTTTGGGTTAACAGCCGATTGCTTTAACCACCGTGCCACTGGAATTCTATTTCTCAGTTTTGTCAGCTGTACAAGGTGGGTAACCATAATACTTGCCCCGTAGGGCTATATAGTGAGACCGAATGAGTTAAAACACTAAGAACAACAATTGACACACACAAAGCACTCAATAAATGCAGCTAAAGTGCCGTCCTCCCCTCTACCTTCTCTCCTTTGATCTCTTCAGGTATCTTGCCCATCTCATCATTGCACTTCTCTGTTCTCTTCTTACCTTGTTCCCTGCATGCAGCTTTGACGACTGGCTCCCCTTTTGCATCTCTACTCTGTCTCCTGGTGAATTCAATGTCATTATAATATGGTACTCTGCCATGACTCAGTACTCTATAATAATACTAGCTAACATTTTTTGAGCATTTAATATGGCCCAGTTATGCTTCCCTTTGTGAAGGGAAACATTCTCTTTCCCGAACTCAACCGGAACACCAAACAAAAGACCAAACCCATTGCTGTGGAGTCAATTCTGACTCATAGCGACCCTATAGGACAGAGTAGAACTGCCCCATAGGGTTTCCAAGGAGCACCTGGTAGATTCAAACTGCCAACCTTTTAGTTAGCAGCGTAGTTCTTAACCACAATGCCACCAGGGTACACACTGCCCTGTTTCCCTTGACCCCTCTGACCTTCTCTTCAACAGCGGGCTTCCTCAGCATTGTTGCCCCAGCTCTTTCTCACTCTACCCACTTCCACTGGTGATGAAGATCCCATATATATCTTCAATCACCAGTGATATTTTGATTACTTCAAATCTATATCTCCAGCTCTAACTTCTTCCCTGAGCTCCAGAATCATATATTTACAGAAGTGTTCTGAATATTTCAACTTGGTTGTCCCATTATACTGGAAAGCTTGCACAGGCAAATCTGAATTCACCTTTGCACCCAAAACCACTCCTCTTCCTGTGTTCCCATCTGAGGAATTAGTACCACTATCGCACATCCCCACCCCAAGATTACATGTGGTAGACCCTGGTCATGCAAGAGTAAACAGCACAGGCATGGGCCCTGCCCTCATGGAGATTAAGCTCTCACTGGAGGATACATTAGATGAGACAAGTGAATAAGCTATACTTAATTTCCTATTTTATGAATTGTTTTCTTGGGTTTTGTGCATTAGCCCTTTATAAAAGGAATTAATTCTAACATATTTTGCTATAAATATGTTCCTATTCAGAAACTAGTGGTTTTTTACATTTAGATATTTATGTTTTTCACATGATCACATCAAATAAACTTTTCTTTTATGATTTTTTCTACCATTTTTAAGCTTACAAATTTATTTGCTTTCATGAGATTTGATGAATATTCCACTTTATCTCCTTATTTTTCTATTTGTTTATATTTCATTCTATTCCACCTAGAATTTAGTTGGACCAGATAGCAGTGAAATTTCACTAAGAAGATTTCCAAAAGCCTTAATAGATTGGATGATATATTCCTAAAAATCATTCTCTTCTATCACTGTAATATTTGAGACCATTAATTCTTCTGTCTTAAAACTTGAATCTTCCTGGGTATACCAGTATAATTTTTAGGTTTATTCTTACTTTTTGGACTTTGACGCCTCTCTTCTATTTCCGCATCCATCTTTCTCCTTTCTCTTTCCAGTTGCATTTGTTTCCCAGGGCTAAAATCTTGGATACCTGTTCTTATCTTGATTGGTTCCGTAGACTCAATTCTGGCCCACATTTAAGATCATTTTGATTAGGGTGACTTCCAAATTGACATTTTCAGCCACGATGCCTCTGAGTTTCAAACTTGTTTCTTCCATTCTCAACTCAAGTTCAGCAAGAGCAAAATTCAACCTACAACCTCCTACAGTCCTCAACTAGCTCACCTCCCCATTTCTCTATTAATAACAATCATTTCTTCTATCACTCTCTCAGTCATGCATGCTCCAATCCTCAGAAACATTTTGAACTCTCCTTTATCCTTTTTATTTGATTAGTTAACAACCTCCACCAATGCGTCTCTTAAAGAAAATTTTTTATATTTATCACTACATGGAGAAAAGATTGAAATTGTGAAGGATTTCATTTTACTTGGATTCACAATCAACACCCTCGGCAGCAGCAGTCAAGAAATCAAATGACACATTGGGCAAATCTGCTTCAAAAGACCTCTTTAAAGTATTAAACAGCCAAGATGTCACCTTAAAAACTAAGGTGCACCTGACCCAGGCCATGGTGTTTTCAATCACCTCATATGCACTCAAAATCTGGGCAATGAATAAGTAAGACCGAAGAAGAACTGGCACCTTTGAATTATAATGTTGGCGAAGAATACCATGGACTGTCAAAAGAACAAATCTGTCTTGGAAGAAGTACTGCTAGAATGCTCCTTAGAAGCACGGATGGTGAGACTACGTCTCACATACTTCGGACATGTTGTCAGAAGGGATCAATCCCTGGAGAAGCACATCATGCTTAGTAAAGCGGAGGGTCAACGAAAAAGAGGAAAACCCTGAACAAGATGAACTGACACAGTGGCTGCAACTATGGGCTCAAGCATAACAACGATTATGAGGATGGTGCAGGACTAGGCAGTGTTTCATTCTTTTGTACACAGGGTCATTATGAGTTGGAACTGACTCGACAGCACCTAACAACAACAATATACTCTCCTTCTTCCTGAGAGATGGAAAAAAATTTAAAAAAAATTTTTTTTTTTTTTTTTTTTTTTAGAGATGAGCACCCTTCAAATGGTGCATTAATGTGGTCATCGTAATTTATTTTTATATATACCTTAAAGTAGGACACCTTAGTAGCAATATTTTGTAGCATATTTCTAGTTGTCATGTGTGCATTTGAAAGTAAACAAATTTCTTTCTTTATATCTTACAAATTAGTCTTCTTATTATGAGTTGCTAAGACTTCCCTAGCCTTTTCTGCTCTTTTCACTGCTAGTTATTATGTTCACATGCTATATTCCATACATGCCAGCATAGTTCACATTACTCATATTTTCTAATACAATATTTTCTGCCACCTCAGTTTTCAAAAGCTATTTTAAATTCTTTAAAATATCAAAGTTACATTTGTTGGAAAACATACTTGGTAGTCTTAACATTCAGATAGTGAAGATAAATTACTGTTGAGTGAGGTAGGGAAATAATCTTCCCTACAAATCCAGAAATATTTACTTTCCCACAAAAGCCTCATTCTAACAATTTCATCTTTTTTGTAATATTATTTCCCTGGTGAGAAGTTCAGATCAATGTGTTCTACATTGTTTGGACAACTTTGTACTTTGGATCAGAAATGTATGGCAAGGAACATCTGTGGAGAAAACAGAATGCAGTGTGCTGGACAAATGCTAGCCAATTCCCACTGAGATGAAGGACAAATACACTATTTTAGAACAACAATCATGCAAACTATATGTTTTAATTCTTTATTCCAGCTCAACCCTGCTCTCATGGGACGCACACAGTGGAGATGGCCCTGGTATCTGCTTCCATGTCAACAGCCTGTAGGCTAAATCCATCCTAGATATTTCAGTTCAATCAGGTTCAAAGGCCATTCCTCATACATGCCCAGTAATCACAAAAACAGGAATGCTTCCCAGACAGCTGTGTCTAAGGGCCGTGCAAAAGTGAACTGGTGGTCCAAGGCATGCTTTCATGAAAAAAAAATCTGTGCCTTGTCAGTCTGTCACCTTTCCCAAGCATGGAACAACTCACTGTAAGAGAACGACATGTTCCCAGCTGTGGCTGACTCATACCATGAATATGAATCCAAGTCAGCATCTTTCCAGTGTGGGAAAAATCTGAACTTAATCAATTCCCCATGTGAAAGCCATTGCCAATTTCTCTCATCCTCTCTGGGGAGCCAGAAAGTCACCTAACTTGAAGACTTGGTAACAAACTCATTCAGCTAAGATGTGAAATAAAGGACAAGACTTCTTGGTGAATCCATTACTAGAACATATAAAGAGAAAACACAGAGAACTATAATGAAATCATGAGACCTGAGCAAGAAGACTGAAGTAATGGTAACGTATCTAAAAACAAATAAAAGGAAAAATGTACTAAAAATCCTTTCTCCCTTCAACAGTTTTCCATAGCAACCTATTCCAATCTCAAATAACAGTACTGCTGGCAGATCAAGGCTATCAAAAGCACTTTCATTGTCCAGCACAAATGTTCTCATGTTAAATATGCTATAAAACAGACCCATAGATGGAACTTGTCAGCCACACCATTGAATGAGACAGAAAGATACAAGGTGATTGCAACTGTGTACAACCATGGGTGAAAACCTGCAATCCAATACAAAGGTGAAAAATCCTAGAGATTTTTTTAAATCATAAAATATTTGATGCTTACAAAAAGATCTATAAAATAGTGAGCACTCAATTGCTCACCATTTGCGTATCCCCCATGACCTTAAGAAATAATACATTAAAAGTGTAATGTAAGTCTCCTATGTGCCCCTCCCTGACAGCACTATTCTTACTCTCTGTCATTGGTTATTACTACCCTGAATTTGGTGTTCATCTTTTCCACAAATGTCTTTATACTTTTACTACATATATATGTGTATATATATATATACACACACACACACACATATATATATATGGAAACCCTGGTGGCGTAGTGGTTAAGTGCTACAGCTGCTAACCAAAGGGCCGGCAGTTCGAATCCACCAGGTGCTCCTTGGAAACTCTATGGGGCAGTTCTACTCTGTCCTATAGGGTCACTATGAATCGGAATCGACTCCACAGCAATGGGTTTGGTTTTGGTTATGTATACATATAAAACACACACACAATATATATATATATTTATATATATAACACACACACACAATATGTGCAGTCATTTGGTACATTTTTAAGCTTCATTAAATATTTTGTCAATCCCTGTTCATTTTTCTTGCTCTTTTTATTCAATACTATGTTTTTAAGATTTATCCATGATGACATAGGGGGCTCTTTTTTATTCATTTATTCTACTATAGCATTTTATTGCATGTGTATATTGTTAGTTGCTGTCGAGTTGATTCCGATTCATGGAGGCCCCACATGTGCAGAGTAGAACTGCTCCATAGGATTTTCAAGGCTGTGACCTTTCTGAAGCAGATTGCAGTTCTTTCTTTTCAGGTGCCTCTGGGTGGGTTCCAACTGCCAACCTTTTGGCTAGTAGTCAAGCGCTTAACTGTTCACACCAGCAACTCATTTATCCATTCTTCTAGTGATAGACATCAGGTAGAAGCCCAAGCTGCACCGAAGGCATTGGTGAAAAACAAGGCTCTGGGATTTGACGAGATATCAATTGAGACGGTTCAACAAACTGATGCAGCACTGGAAGTGCTCACTCGTCTATGCAAAGAAATTTGGAAGACAGCTACCTGGCCAACTGACTGGAAGAGATCCATATTTATGCCTATTCCCAAGAAAGGTGATCCAACCGAATGTGGAAATTATGGAGCAATATCATTAATATCACACTCAAGCAAAATTTTGCTGAAGATCATTCAAAAGCGGCTGCAGCAGTATATCAACAGGGAACTGCCAGAAATTCAGGCTGGATTCTGAAGAGGATGTGGAACCAGGGATATCATTGATTATGTCAGATGGCTAAAAGCAGAGAATACCAGAAGGATGTTTACCTGTGTTTTATTGACTATGCAAAGGCATTCGACTACGTAGATCATAACAAACTATAGATAGCATTGTGAAGAATGGGAATTCCAGAACACTTAGTTGTGCTCATAAGGAACCTGTACATAGATCAACAGGGCAGTTGTTCGGACAGAACAAGGGGATACTGAGTCATTTAAAGTTAGGAAAGGTGTACATCGGGATTGTATCCTTTCACCATACGTATTAAATCTGTATTCTGAGCAAATAATCCAAGAAGCTGGACTATATGAAGAAGAACGGGCCATCAGGATTGGAGGAAGACTCATCAACAATCTGTTTTATGCAGATGACACAACCTTGTTTGCTGAAACTGAAGAGGACTTGAAGCACTTACTGATGAAGATCAAAGATCACAGCCTTCAGTATGGATTATACCTCAACATACAGAAAACAAAAATCCTCACAACTGGAACAACAAGCAACATCATGATAAATGGAAAAAAGACTGAAGTTGTCAAAGATTTCAGTTTACTTGGATCCACAATCAATAGCCATGGAAGCAACAGTCAAGAAATCAAAAGACGCATTCCATTGGGTAAATCTGCTGCAAAGAACCTCTTCGAAGTGTTGAAAAGTAAAGATGTCACCTTGAAGACTAAGTTGCACCTGACCCAAGCCATGGTATTTTTAATTGCATCAAATGCATGTGAAAGCTGGACAGTGAATAAGGAAGATGGAAGAAGAACTGACGCCTTTGAATTGTGGTGTTGGCGAAGAATATTGAATATACCATAGACTGCCAAAAGAACAAACAAATCTGTCCTTGGAGAAGTACTACCAGAATGCTCCTTAGAAGCAAGGATGGTGAGACTGTGTCTTACATACTTTCGACATGTTGGTCAGGAGGGATCAGTCCCTGGAGAAGGACATCATGCTTGCTAAAGTACAAGGTCAGTGGAAAAGAGGAAGACCCTCAATGAGATGGATTGACGCAATAGCTGCAACAATTGGCTCAAGCATAACAATGATTGTGAGGATGGTGCAAGACCAGGCAGTGTTTTATTCTGTGGTACATAGGGTCGCTATGAGTCAGAGCTTACTCGACGAGACCTAACAACAAAGACAGTGATAGACATTTAGTTGTTTGTTATTTTTTCTATTCCCAAAAATGTTGTTATGAACATTCTCGTACATGCCAATTTGTGTACATGATTGACTGTTTCTTCAAGTCAGGGGTCAGCGAACTATGCCTGCAGGCCAAATCTGGTGCCACCTTTTTTTTTTTAAATAAGGTTTAATTCGGAATGCAACCATGTTCATTTGTGTAGGAATTGTCTGTGGCTGCTCTCATGCTACGATGGCAGAGTTAAGTAGCTGTGACAGAGAACGTACAGCCTGCAAAGCTGAAAATGTTTATTATCTGGCCTTTTACACAAAAAGGTTGCCGACACCTATTTTAGGGTATGAACCTAGTCATGGCATTGCTAGGTCAACTGGTATGTGAAAGAAGAGAGAAAATTGGGGAAGGAAGAGAAAAAAAACATGATAAAAGAAGGAAAATACAGCATGAGAGGAAGTTGAAGAAGAGGAAATTTTAGTAAAAGATGTGCTAATAACTAACGCTTAATCTAAATCTAACCACAGTAAGGTACAGAATGGGTAATCATAAGTACGTGCACTGGTACTTTGAGGAGCTGAGGCTGGGCCTTCCTATCCTTTCAGACGAATGATTCAGGGCAGGATTAGCTCAAAGCCCTGTTGAGCTGAAACAGGCAATGACTAAGCAGGTCCAGGGTGCTAGGTGGCTGCTGTGCAGCAGATGTGGCCACGGCCACTGCATACCTTGGGGCTGATTGAACAAATTTCCCTCTGAACAACTGCGCATTGGTACAGAATCACCTGAGACTATAAACTCTGTTCCCTGAGATTTTCTCTGTTATTTTCTCCTGCATTACTGGCAACCTCTTCAACTATTGTTGTTGTGTTGTTGTTGTTGTTGTTGTTGTTTTCTGTCAGACTAGTTGTCTTGCAAAAATATCTGGACTTTAAGCTTTATCTGAGTAGGCTTTCTTTCTCCAGCCATCATGTGTTCAATAAATACTGATTGAGGGCCAACTCTGCATTTAAGTACTGGACACAAAAATTTATAAAGACATGGCCCCTGCCCTCTAAAACCTCATAGACACTTACTTTACAGAGTGGAGGGTACAAGGACACGAACAAAGTGTCAAGGGAGAATAGAACAGGGGGCAACTAAGTCAGCCTGGGGGAGCCAAGGAAGACTTCACAGAAGGTGGTATTTGAGTTGGGTTTTGAAGTATAATAGTGAAACGAGAGAATAGTCTAGGTAAAAGTATCAACATAAGCAAAGGCACAAAAATGTGGAAACATAGGCATGTTTAGGGAAAATATTCTGAAATATTCACCCTTAGGGGTGGGAAGTCCCAGTCTCACATCCTGCAAATATCAGCACACGTAACTGTGCAAGTATTAGCATGTTTAGGATGGGCTGGAGCCAGGTAGTGAGGTATATGCCATGCTAAGTAATTGTGATTTTATTCTCTAGGGGCTCTACCCATAGTACTAATCTGAATTTAATTAAAGTGAATTGACACCTAGCTTTCAGCTAGGCACATGATTAAGTCATTCAGGACATTTTTTGGCCAAGATGGAAAAATATGGGCTCTATGATGCACACTTGATACATCATGTGATCATCTTCAGATATTGAAAGAACTGATAGATGAAAGAGGAATTTCACTTTTTATGTCACGATCCAAAGAGATGGAACCAATAAATAGAACTTATGAGGAAGCATATTTCTGCTCTGGGCCAGAAAAAAGAAGTTTGTAGGCAGTGCCTAATTCATTGTTAACAATTTATTATTGCAAAATAATACCCACATTCATTCTTGGTTTGGCAGAAGTTGTCAATGTTATTGTTTTTTGTGATGATTTTTTTTTCTGACCTCCAAAAACTGTCAGAGTGGTATTTTTTTAAACTCCAAATGTATGCATATTAAGTTAGTATAAATTAAATAACTTGCTCTAACAAATGACAACTTCTTTATACTTCAAAGTGTTCATTGTTACATTGGAGAGTAACATTTCTCCTTAACTCACAAAAAAATATTGAGGAGGTCAAAGGGAGAAAAAAAAAATTAAGGGATAAAGAAAGTTAGAGAACAGGCATACACACCAAGAAGGAATGAAAATGTAAAATGGAAGGTGGAGGCTTCCCTTCATGCTACTGTGAGGACCAGAAGGCCTTAAGCAGTTAAATGTCTCTAGTGGTAGGGGTAGAGCTAGAAGCCAGGTCTCTGGATAGTCTGGGGGTTGCCCTCAGACCACACTCTACCCCTATCCTACAGGGAGCAGAAAGAGGGCAATAATAGGGTATACACTATTTTTGTTGTTGTTGTTGACAAATGCATTTCAATGACAATTGGTAACCAATAGGAAAGACTAAGTGCAAAATGTTGCAGGTGACATACTGTCAGGAGCAGATTAGAATTCTTTTACAAAGAAATAGGGAGAGTGTGTAAGACACAGGGAAGCAGGTGCACATAAAAGACTGCTATGTCACTCCAGCCTCTACCTTGAATACCCTATTCATCTTGCTGCCATCTGACACCTCAATTTGGTCTTTTAGAACTTTTCAAAATAACTGTATTTATCTTTAACTTTAAATCTAGATTCAGTTTTTCAACTCTTGCTGTTGGAACTCTGAATACTATACAAAGACCTAGCACCAATCCATTTCTATCACTAAGACCTTATCCTTGACTCTGTCTTGGTCTTCCTCTAGTTTGGCCCTTTCCTGCGTAGTGACTTGAGAATGATTGTCTCCCCCCACACACATCCATCTGGTGCCTGCCCTCACTTTTGAGCGGGCCATACATGCCGGCCCAGCCTTCCACATAGAGCTTAAGATGTCTGCCTATGTGTATTCCTTCACCCACTAAATGGGAAGTTCCTTGAGACAAGAATTGCATCTTTTTCATATTTATCAATTACAATGCTTGAGCGCAAAATTATTTTCTTATAAATGTTTTTTGAATTAACGACAGAGAGCAAATCAGTCTTCCCGGTGAAAACACATGAGGGGGACGGCTAAATGAATTTGGTAGCAAACCTGTTTTTGTTTGTTTGTTTGTTTGTACTAGAAAGGAGAATGAGTCTCCATGCTCACTGATATTCTCTTGTAAAATCATATTTATGCTCTGGCTGCCTGAGATAGACAGGGTAAAGGGAACAATAAGCACGTCCCCAGTGCTTCATTCCTGCACTCAACCTGCAACAGCTACAAACCAAGAACGATCACAGTCTGTATGTATTCAAAGAGAAAGGCAGTTTTTACACTTATGCAGGTCACAGTCTATATGGATAATAGACACAAATTAATAGGATAACTATAATAATTATAATACTGAAGAGTTTTATTTATATGTCACCCCATTCTATGAAAACATTTGAGAAATTTTATAAAAATTCATACAATTAAGAAGTTAAAATTCATGGTTGAAAGAGCCAGATAAAGAAAAATGAGCAGGGGCAGAATCTCACACAAACTCAGGCCATCCAGAACTCTATATCTACAGGTGATAGGGACGAGTAAGCTACCTAGTGGGGCCAACACAGAGAAAACAGTTACAAGATTTGCGGCACCCCCCAAAAAAAACCCCACACACAACTTTTCCTCGTGCTGAAATCTATAAGTAATTTCTATTTGTGCCCAAATGAAGGTAACTGTGGAGATTTCCAAGACAAGATGATACAAAGCAACCTATAAACATAAAAACAAAATGATAGGAAAAGATATGCATGGCAAATAGTGACAAAAAAATCTGCTGCAGCAACACTGATACCACAAAAAAAAATTTTTTTGAGGCAAATAAAGGAGTTGGGGAGATAAAGAGAGATATTCCAAGAAGATAAGCAATCATACACCTAACAACATAATATCAAATGACACATGACAAAATTATAGAGTTGTTGCCTATCCAGAAATGACACTTCCAATAAAAGAGAAAAAAAATAAAAAGAAGATTCCAGTGACAATTACCATCAATCTATTGTACAGGTTTATAGAACATTGTTGAGCTAATAACACAGTATACATTATTTTTAAATACACATGAAACATCAAAAAAATTAATTACATATTAAGTCAGCAAGACACAATTTCAAAGAACTGATATTTTACAGAACACACATTTTGACACCACTGGAATATAATTAGGAATTAATGATAAAAGAAACTAAAAGAAAAATCCATGAATAAAAGAAAACACAATAGAAATTATAAAATATTTAGAACTGGATGGTAACTTTAGTGCTATATACCATATAAGCAAAAAAAAAACTACGTCATAGGGTTTCCAGGGAGTGGCTGGTAGATTCAAACTGCTGATTTTTTGGTTAGCAGCTTGAGCTCTTAACCACTGCACCACCAGGGCTCCATATAAGCAAAAAAAGCAGTACTTAAATAAAATTCACAGTTTTGTGCATATTTTAGCAAATAAGAAAGCTTAGTATTCAACTCATAAAACTTGAAAAATAACAAAAATGAAATCAAAGAAAACACATTGTATCGTACAATATATTTATAGTCACATAAATGATAAAAAATATATTTGTAATGCAATAGAAAATGAACAAAAGTGCAGATGATCAACCAAAAGCTGCTTCTTTGAAAAAAGTAGTAACATTAGAAAAAGCTCTTGTAAGACTGATGTGGAGGAGAGAGAGAAAGCTCACAAATTAAATATATCAGTAATGAAAAAGGAGAATATAAGATGTAATTGCACTTTTACAAAATAACAATGTCTTGCCAATTTAATGCCAACAAATTTTAACATTTTATAAAATGGAAAATTTTCTTAGAAATGTTGAATTACCAATATTCACCCACAAAGAATTTTAAAAATCTCAGTACCAAACCAAAACCAAACCTACTGCCCTCGAGTCGATTCCAAATCATAGCGACCCTATATATGACAATAAATATTAAAGAAATTGAACCAGAAGTTTAAAAGTTACCCCTCCCCAGAAAGCCAGAATCATATGGTTTTATCAAATTTTAAAGGCACAGATAAATCCTATTTTATATAAATTCTTCCAGACAGTAGAAAAAAGAAAAAAAAAATTCTCTGATTTATTTTATGATGTTGGTATAGCCTTTACCAAACCAAGACAAGGAGAGTACAAGAAGAGGCAATCTCACTTATAAAAATGGGTGCAAAAATGTAAAATAAAATATTAGCTAAGCAAGTCCAACTCTATATCTAAACTTATATAAACTTATATCTATATCTAAAACTAAATGTGGACAAAATAACATCTGACTAAGTAGGCTTGCAAGTACAATTTATCATTAGACAATCTATCCCTGTAACTACAGTAGAGAAAAATACAGATTTTAAAAATCACAAGAAAAGCATAGAGGAGAGATATGCATTTGATTAAATCAAAATTTAAAATGTTCCTCTCGATAGAACAGCAAAACTTGATAAAAGTTCAATATTCAGTCATGATTGTTGTTGTTGTTAAGTGCCTGGAGTGAGTTCCAACTCATAATGACCCTTTTTACAACAGAATGAAACACTGCCTGGTCCTGTGCCATCCTCAAGATCTTTCCTGTGCTTGAGCTCATTGTTGCAGCCACCGTGTCAATCCATTTCATTGAGTGTCTTCCTCTTTTTCACCGACCCTCCAATTTACCAAGCATGATATCCTTCTCTAGAGACTGGTCGCTCCTGATAAGTTGTCCAAAGTACATGAGATGAAGTCTTGCCATCCTTGTTTCTAAGAAGCATTCTGGCTGTACTTCTTCCAAGACAGGTTTGCTCATTCTTCTGGCAGTCCATGGTATATTCAATATTCTTTGCCAATACTATAATTCAAAGTCATCAATTCTTCTCCTTATCTTACTTATTCATTGTCCAGCTTTCCCATGCATATGAGGTGATTGAAAGTATCATGGCTTGGGTCAGTTGCACCATAATCCTCAAAGTGACATCCTTGCTTTTTAACACTTCAAAGAAGTCTTTTACAGTCAATTCGCCCAATGCAATGCATCTTTTGATTTCTTGACTGCAGCTTCCATGGGTGTTGATTGTGGATCCAAGTAAAATGACATCCTTGACAACTTCAATCTTTTCCCCATTTACCACGATGTTGTTTATTGGTCCAGTTGTGAGGATTTTTGTTTTCTTTATGTTGAGGTGCAAATCCATACCGAAGGCTGTAGTCATTGATCTTCATCAGTAAGTGCTTCAAGCCCTCTTCACTTTCAGCAAGCAAGATTGTGTTATCTGCATATCAAAGGTTGTTAATGAGTCTTCCTCCAATCCCCATTCCCCATTCTTCTTCATATAGTCTAGCTTCTCAGATTATTTGCTGAACATACAGATTGAATAAGTATGGTGAAAGTATACAACCCTGACACACACCTTTCCTGTCTTGAAACCATGCAGTATCCCCTTGTTCTGCTCCAATGACTGCCTCTTGGTCTATGTACAGGTTCTGCATGAGCACAATGAAGTGTTCTGGAATTCTCATTCTTTGCAATGTTATCCATAATTTGTTATAATCCACACAACCGAATGCCTTTACATAGTCAGTAAAACACATGTAAACGTCTTTCTGGTATTCTCTCCTCTCATGCACGATCCATCTGACATCAGCAATGATATCCCTCCTTCATTGTCCTCCTTGGAATCCAGTTTGAACTTCAGGCAGTTCCCCGTCGATCGATGTACTGCTGCAATTGCTTTTGAATGACCTTCAGAAATATTTTACTTGTCACATTGATATTGTTTGATAATTTCTGCATTCTGTTGGATTACTTTTATTTGGAATGGGCACAAATATAGATCTTTACCAGTCAGTTGGCCAGGAAGCTATCTTCCAAATTTCTTGACATAGACGAGTGAGCACCCCCAGCACTCTATCCGTTTCTTGAAACGTCTCAAGTGGTATTTTGTAAATTCCTGGAGCCTTTTTATTTGCCATTCTCTTCAGTGCAGCTTTTCTTCCTTCAGTATCATTGGTTCTTGATCATGTGCTACCTCTTGAAATGTTGAATGTCAACCAATTCTTTTTGGTAGCGAAACTCTGTGTATTTCTTCCACTTTCTTTTGATGCTTCTTCCCCCCATAGAACCCTTCAGTATTGCAACTCAAGGCTTGAATTTTTTCTTCAGTTCTTTCAGCTTGAGAAATGCCAAGCATGTTCTTGCCTTTTGGTTTTCTAATTCCAGGCCTTGCAAGTTTCGTTGTAATATTTTAGTCTTCTCAAGTTGCCCTTTGAAATCTTCTGTGTAGCTCTCTTACTTCATCATTTCTTCCATTTGCTTTAGCTACTCTATGTTCAAGAGCAAGTTCCAGAGTCTCTTCTGACATCTATTTTGGTCTTTTCTTTATTTCCTGTCTTTTTAATGACCTTTTGCTTTCTTCATGTACGATGTCCTTGATGTCATTCCACAACTCATCTCATCTTCAGTCATTAGTGTTCAATGGGTCAAATCCACTCTTGAAATGGTTTCTAAATTCAGGTGGGATATACTCAAGGTTGTATTTTGGCTCTTATAGACCTGCTGTACTTTTTTTCAGCTTCAACTTGAACTTGCATAGGAGCAATTGATGATTTGTTCTGAAGTTGACTCCTGGCCTTGTTCTGTCTGATGATATTGAGCTTCTCCATCATTTCTTGCCACAGATATAGTAGATTTGATTCCTGTGTATTCCCTCCGGCAAGGTCCACATATATATTTGCCATTTATGTTGTTAAAAAAAGGCAATTGCAAAAAATAAGTTGTTGGTCTTGCAAAATTCTATCATGTGATCTCCAGGTCATTTCTATCACCAAGGTCATATTTTCCAACTACCGATCATTCTTCATTTTCAGCTTTCACATTCCCTCCACCATTAATTACCAATGTACCTTGACTATATGTTTGATCAATTTCAGACTGCAGAAATTGGTAAAAATCTTCAGCTTCCTCATCTTTGGCATTAGTGGTTGGTGTGTAAATTTGAATAATAGTCATTTTAACTGGTCTTCTTTGTAGGCATTTCGATATTATCCTATTGCTAACAGCACTGTGCTTCAAGACAGATCTTGAAATGTTCTTTTTGATGATGAATGTGATGCCATTCCTGTTCAATTTGTCATTTCCAGCATAGTAGAACATATGATTGCCTAATTCAAAATGTCCAATGCCAGTCCATTTTGGCTCAGTAAAGCATACAATATCTGTCTTTATGTGACCCATTTTATTTTTGATGACTTCCAATTTCCCTAAATTCATACTTCATTCATTGCATATTCCAGTTATTAATGGATGTTTGCAGTTGTTTCTTCTCATTTTGAATAGTGCCACCTCAGCAAATGAAGATCCCAAAAACTTAACTCAATCAATGCCATTAAGCTCAACTCTACTTTGAGGAGGCAACTCTTCTCCAGTCATATTTTGAGTGTCTTCCAACCTGAGGGGTTCATCTTCAGGTACTATACAAGACAATTTTCTGCTGCAATTTGTAAGGTTTTCAGTGTCTAGTTTCTTCAGAAGTACACCTCCAGGTCCTTCTTCCCAATCTACCTTTTGTCTGGAAGCTCTGCAGAAACCTGTCCAACATGGGTGACCCTGCTGGTATTTAAAATACAGGTGGCATAGCTTCCAGCATCATAGCAATATTCAAGCTTCCACAGTCCGACAAATTGACAGATGTATGGGGCAATCATGATTGAAAAGGGGGAAAAAGAGCAGGCAAAGCCAAGATGGCAGAATAGACAGACACTTCTGGCGAGCCCTCTTTACAACAAAGACCTGAAAAAACAAGTGAAATGAGTATATTTATGACAAGCGAGGAGCCCAGAGCATCAAAGGCAAGCTTAGAAAATGAACTGAGGGTTAGGAGGAGGAAGAGACAGTTCAGAAGCAGAGAGGAGTTACCAGACCTGAATCACAGGGAGGCCTCAGGCACCATTCCCGGAGCAGAGGCAGGCTGATACTAGCATTCAGCTGCAGTTCCCTCAGGGAGAAGCAGCCAGCCACACAGCCTATTCGCATCTTTGGCACCAGAGAAGAATGGCACTCTTGGTAAAAGCTAAGTACTTGCGTATATTTTACTGGGCCTCCCCTGCCCCCAAGCCGGCTTCAGTGGCTGAATACCCTGGGCCTAAGATAGGCCCTGTTGAGCACCTAGAGCCATCCTCCTGGTCTTGGAGAAGGAAAAAATTTGCAATTGGGGGAAAAGATAATTTGCCAGCTCCACTAACAGGGGGAGCTCAGGACAGAAGTGGCTCCTGTCCAGGCATAAATGGTCCATGGACTTTGAGTACACTTCCCCTCTGCATGGACCTTTGTGGGCCTATTTCAGGAGAATAGGCCCTTGCTGGCAGACTTGAAGTGTTTCAGCTGTGCATTGGAGAGGTGGGTGTTTGATGTTTGACATTGCTTTGTCTATTAAACAGGGTCCTCACCTACCCACATCAGGGACCTAAGGACTGGTGGCTCCACTCAGGTCACCCAGCCACCCGCAACAGGGGTCCAAGGATAACTGGTACCTCCCAGTCCTTACAAACAAAAACATTGGGTGCCCATGGTCCATTTGCAGAACCCACCCAAATGTATGCTCTAGGGATCAGGGACACATTTTCCTCAGAGACATGTGGGGGATGATTCTCAGTCCCCTGCCTTGTTCAGAGGGTGACCCCCTGCTGCAACCAGACACTGGTACATACACCAATCACCCCTGCCCCTCTAAGACTGTGAGACAGAGCCTGTACCGCACACTTGGTGATCAGCTACCTGGACACCCGAGCTGGATTCTTACAAGAAAAGTGAATGGACTTTTAGACTGATATACATGATAATAGCTCTAGCCACCTGGGGACAGGATGTCAGAGCTCCAAAGGTGAAAATAATCAAGCTAGCTCACTCAAACAACCCATTTGGGCATATTAAAACAAAACAAAGCAAGAAGCAATGACACAGTAAGCAAACATAAAATAAACTAATACAATACCTTACAGATGGCTTGGAGACAACAGTCAATATCAACTCACATAAAGAAACAGACCATGATCGCCTCAACAAGTTCTCAAAACAGAGAATCAAGGGATCTTCTAGATGAACGTATATTCCTGGAACTACCAGAGGCAAAATACAAAAGATTAATATAAAGAACCCTTCAATATATCAGGAAGAAAATGACGCAATACGCAGAGGAAGCCCAGGAACACACAGATGAAGCAACTGAAGAAATCAGAAAGATTCTTCAGGAACATAATGAAAAGTTTAATAAGCTGGAAAAATCCACAGACAGGCAGCAATCAGAAATTCAGAAGATTAAAAATAAAATTACAGAATTAGACAACTCAATAGAAAGTGAGAGGAGCAGAATTGAGCAAGTGGAAGGCAGAATTTCTGAACCTACAGATAAATCACTTGGCACTAATATATTAGAAGAAAAATCAGATAAAAGAATTTAAAAAAATGAAGAAAACTTAAGAATCATCTGGCACTCTATCAAGAGAAATAACCTCCAAGTGATTGGAGAATCAGAACAGTGAGGGATAACAGAAAATACAGAGAGAATTGTTGAAGACTTGTTGGCAGAAAACTTCCCTGATATCATGAAAGATGAGGAGACATCTATCCAAGATGCTCATCAAACTCCACATAAGGTAGATGCTAAAAGCAAGTCACCAAGACATATTATGATCAAACTTCCCAAAACCAAAGATAAAGAGAGAATTTTAAGAGCAGCTACAGATAAACAAAAAGTCATCTACAAAGGAGAGCCGATAAGAATAAGCTCGCACTACTTGGCAGAAACCATGCAGGCAAGAAGGCAATGGAACAACTTACTTAAAAAATTGAAGAAAAAATTGCCAACCAAGAGTCATATATCCAGCAAAACTCTCTCTTAAACATGAAGGTGAAATTAGGACATTTCCGGATAAACAGAAGTTCAGAGAATTTGTAAAAACCAAACCAAAACTACAAGAAATGCTAAAGGGAGTTCTTTGGTTAGAAAATCAATAATATCAGGTATCGACCCAAGACTAGAACACTAGGCAGATCAATCAGAAGTCAACCCAGAAAGAAAAATCAAAAAAACAAAGAAAGATTAAAAAAAAAAGAAAGAAAAACGCTCAAAACAGGGTAACAGTGATGTTATTATGTAAAAGAAGACAACATTAAAACAATAAACAGGGACTAAGGAATGTAGTCATAGATCTTCCACATGGAGGGAAGATAAGGTGATAAAAAGAAATAAAAGTTAGGTTTAAATTTAGAAAAACAGTGGTAAATGATAAGGTAACCACTAAGGAGACAAACTATCCTACACATCAAAATAAAATACAAGAAAGAAATAGAGACTCAGCAGAAACAAAATCAACAACAACAAATATGAGGAAAGGACAATATATAAAGATAATCTACTCAGCACATAAAATCAAGTGGGAAAAAGAAACTGTCGACAACACACAAAAAAGACATCAAAATGATAGCACTAAATTCACACCCATCCATAATTACGCTGAATGTAAATGGACTACATGGACCAATAAAGAGACACAGAGTGGCAGAACGGATTAAAAACGTGATCCATCTATATGCTGCCTAAAACAGACAACCTTAGACTAAGAGACACAAACTAAAGCTCAAAGGATGGAAAAAAAATATCAAACAATCAAAAACGAGCAGGACTGGCAATATTAATTTCTGACAAAATAGACTCTAAAGTTAAATCCATCATAAAGGATAAGGAAGGACACTAGATAATGATTAAAGGGACAATATACGAAGAGGGTATAACCATATTAAATATTTATGCACCCAATGACAGGGCTGCAAGATACATAAAACAAACTCTATCAGCTTTGAAAAGTGAGATAGACAGCTCCACAGTAATAGTAGGAGACTTCAACACACCGCTTTTGGTGAAGGACAGGAAATCCAGAAAGAAGCTCAATAAAGACACGGATGATCTAAATGCCACAATCAACCAACTTGACCTCGTAGACATATACAGAACACTCCACCCAACAGCAACCAAGTATACTTTCTATTCTAGTGCACATGGAACATTCTCAAGAATAGACCACATATTAGGTCATACAGCAAGCCTTAGCAGAATCCAAAACAATGAAATATTACAAAGCATCTTCTCTGACCATAAGGCCATGAAAGTGGAAATCAATAACAGAAAAAGCAGGGAAAAGAAATCGAACACTTGGAAGCTGAACAAAACTTAAGTGCTCAAATAAGACTGGACTGTAGAAGACATTAAGGATGGAATAAAGAAATTCATAGAATCCAGTCAGAATGAAAACACTCCCTATCAGAACCTTTGGGACACAGCGAAAGCAGTGCTCAGAGGTCAATTTATATCAATAAATGCACACATACAAAAAGAAGAAAGGGCCCAAATCAAAGAATTAACCCTACAACTTGAACAAATACAAAGAGAGCAAAAAAGAAATCCTCAGGCACCAGAAGAAAACAAATAATAAAAATTAGAGCAGAACAAAATGAAATAGAAAACAGAAAAACAATTGAAAGAATGAACAAGACCAAAAGCTGGTTCTTTGAAAAAATCAACAAAATTGATAAACCATTGGCCAAACTGACAAAAGAAAAACAGGAGAGGAAGCAAATACCCTGAATAAGAAATGAGATGGGCGCTATCACAACAGACCCAAATGAAATTAAAAGAATCATATCAGATTACTATGAAAAATTGTACTCTAACAAATTTGAAAACCTACAAGAAATGGATGAATTCCTAGGAACACAGTACCTACCTAAACTAACACACACAAAAAAAAAACAAACAGAGGTAGAATAACTAAAAAGACCCATAACAAAAGAAGAGATTGAAAAGATAATCCAAAAACTCCCAACAAAAAAAAGCCCTGGTCCGGACAGCTTCACTGCAGAGTTCTACCAAACTTTCAGAGAAGAGTTAACACCACTACTACTAAAGGTATTTCAGAGCATAGAAAAGACGGAATACTCCCAAACTCATTCAATGAAGCCAGCATATCCCTGATACCAAAACCAGGTAAAGACACCACAAAAAAAAGAAAATTACAGACCTATATCCCTCATGAACACAGATGCAAAAATCCTCAACAAAATTCTAGCCAATAGAATTCAACAACATATCAAAACAATAATTCACCATGACCAAGTGGGATTCATATCAGCTATGCAGGGATGGTTCAACATTAGAAAAACAATGTAATCCATCACATAAATAAAACAAAAGACAAGAATCACATGATTTTATCAATTGATGCAGAAAAGGCATTTGACAAAGTTCAGCATCCATTCATGATAAAAACTCTCAGCAAAATAGGAATAGAAGGAAAATTCCTCAACATAATAAAGGGCATTTATACATTTATACAAAGCCAATAGCCAACATCATCCTAAATGGAGAGAGCCTGAAAACATTCTCCTTGAGATCGGACACCAGACAAGGATGCCCTTTATCACTGCTCTTATTCATCGTTGTGCTGGAGATCCTAGCCAGAGCAATTAGGCTAGATAAAGAAATAAAGGGCATCCAGACTGGCAGTGAAGAAGTAAAAGTATTCTATTTGCAGAAGACATGATCTTATACACAGAAAACCCTAAGGAGTCCTCAAGAAAACTGAAACTAATAGAAGAGTTCAGCAGACTATTGGGATACAAGATAAACACACAAAAATCAGTTGGATTCCTCTATACCAACAAAAGAACATTGAAGAGGGAATTGCCATATCAATATCAATTACAGTAGCCCCCAAGAAGATAAAATACTTAGGAATAAATCTTACCACAAATGTAAAAGACTTATACAAAGAAAACTACAAAACACTTCTGCAAGAAACCAAAAGAGACCTTCATAAGTGGAAAAACGTACCTCGTTCATTTATAGGAAGACTTAACATTATAAAAATGTCTATTCTACCAAAAGCAATCTACAGATTTAATGCAATTCCGATCCAAATTCCAACGGCATTTTTTAATGAGATGGAGAAACAAATCACCGACTTCATATGGAAGTGAGAGAGGCCCCGGGTAAGTAAAGCATTACTGAAAAAGAAGAACAAAGTAGGAGGCCTTATTCTACTTCATTTTAGAAGCTATTATACTGCCACAGTAGCCAAAACAGCCTGGTACTGGTACAACAACAGATACATGGACCAATGGAACAGAATTGAGAATCCAGGCATAAATCCATCCACATATGAGCAGCTGATATTTGACAAAGGCCCCAAAACAGTTAAATGGAGAAAATACAGTTTTATTAACAAATGGTGCTGGCATAACTGGATATCCATCTGCAAAAAAATGAAACAAGACCCATACCTCACTCCATGCACAAAAACTAACTCAAAATGGATCAAAGACCTAAATATAAAATCTAAAATGATAAATAAAGATCATGGAAGAAAAAATAGGGACAACGTTAGGAGCCCTAATACATGGCATAAACAGTATACAAAACATTACTAACAATGCAGAAGAAAAACTAGATAACTGGGAGCTCCTAAAAATCAAACAGCTATGCTTATCCAAAGACTTCACCAAAAGAGTAAAAAGATTACCTACAGAGTGGGAAAAAGTTTTTAGCTATGACATTTCCAGTCAGCTCCTGATCTCTAAAATCTACATGGTGCTGTAAAAACTCAACTACAAGAAGACAAATAACCCAATTAATAAATGGGCAAAAGATATGAACAGACACTTCACTAAAGAAGACATTTGGGTAGCTAAAAGATACATGAGGAAATGCTCACAATCATTAGCCATTAGAGAAATGCAAATCAAAACTACAATGAGATTTCATCTCACTCCAATGAGGCTGGCATTAATCCAAAAAACACAGAAGAATAAATGTTGGAGAGGCTGTGGAAAGACTGGAACACTTATACACTGCTGGTGGGAATGTAAAATGGTACAACCACCTTGGAAATCAATTTGGTGCTTCCTTAAAAAGCTAGGAATAGAACTACCATACGATCCAGCAATCCCACTCCTTGAAATATATCCTAGAGAAATAAGAGCCTTTACACGAACAGATATATGCACACTCATGTTCATTGCAGCATTGTTTACAATAGCAAAAAGATGGAAGCAACCAAGGTGCCCATCAACGGATGAATGGATAAATAAATTATGGTATATTCACATAATGGAATACTACTCATTGATAAAGAACAGTGATGAATCTGTGAAACAATTCATAATGTGGAGGAATCTGGATGGCATTATGCTGAGTGAAATTAGTTAGTTGCAAAAGGACAAATTTTGTACAAGACCGCTATTATAAGAACTCGAGAAACAGTTTAGACAGAGAAGAAAATATTCTTTGATGGTTACGAGAGGGGGAGGGAGGGAGGGTGGGAGAGGGATCTTCACTAATTAGATAGTAGATAAGAACTACTTTAGGTGAAGGAAGAGACAACACACAATACAGAAGAGGTCAGCACAACTGGACTAAACCAAAAGCAAAGAAGTTTCCTGAATAATCTGAATGCTTCGAAGGCCAGCGTAGCAGGGGCAGGGGTTTGGGGACCATGGTTTCAGGGGACATCTAAGTCAATTGGCATAATAAAATTTATTAAGAAAACATTCTGCATCCCACTTTGGAGAGTGGCGTCTGGGGTCTTAAATGCTAGCAAGCAGACATCTAAGATGCATCAATTGGTCTCAACCCACCTGGATCAAAGGAGAATGAAGAACACCAAGGACACAAGGTAATTATGAGCCCAAGAGACAGAAAGGGCCACTAAACCAGAGAGTACATCAAACAGAGACCAGAAGAGCTAGATGGTGCCCGGCTACAACTGATGGCTGCCCTGACAGGGAACACAACAGAGAACCCCAGAGGGAGTAGGAGAGCAGTGGGATGCAGACCCCAAATTCTCATAAAAAGACCAGACTTAATGGTCTGAGACTAGAAGGGCCCCGGTGCTTACGGCCCCCAGACCTTCTGTTAGCCTAGGATAAGAACCATTCATAAAGCTAACTCTTCAGACAGGGACTGGACTAGACAATGGGTTGGAGAGGGATGCTGGTGAGGAGTGAGCTTCTTGGGTCAGGTGGACACTTGAGACTATGTTGGCATCTCCTCCTTGGAGGGGAGATTGAGAGGTTAGAGGGGGTTAAAAGCTGGTGATATGGACATGAAAAGAGAGAGTGCAGGGAGGGAGCTGGCTGTTTCATTGGGGGAGAGCAACTGGAAGTATGTGTGGGGTGGGGTTAGCAAGGTGTATATAAGTTTTTGTGTGAGAGACTGACTTGATTTGTAAACTTTCACTTAAAGCACAATAAAAAGTAAAAAAAAAAAAAAAAGGTGGGGGGAAGACTAGCAAAATAGTAATAGAGCAGAACTTCCTTAAGTGCAGTTTCCAAAGACTACAGCAAACATCATATGTAATTATAAACTTTAGAAACATTCCCATGGAAGCATGAATAAGAAAGAGATATGATCTTTCATTATATATTAAAATTTATACTTAGTGATACTATCAAATGCAATAAGAAAAACATGAGATACATAAACTGTTATTATTCATGAGTAATATCATTTACTGCATCGAAAAATCAAAGAAAAGAAAAATGCAATTTTTAAAACTAAGAATATAATTCAGCAAAGTTGCTGGATTAAAAAACAGCTTCAAACATCAGTATTTTTTTTTACACTTAACAATAACCAATTGAAAATTGTGGTGGAAAAAAAAGCCAGATTCAAAATAGTAACAAAATCTCCAAAGGCATAAAATTAAACTTAACCTAAAATACATGAAAGATTTTTAAGCAAAACACTACTGAAGATGTAAGGAGAATTAAGTAATTAGAAAAACAAACTAGGTTAACTGATAAAACTCAGCATTTTAAAATGTTATTTCTTTCCCTACATAATTTATAAATGCCATGCAATTCCAATTTTGTAATTCCACAGGAATTATAAAAAACTTGACAAACATAATATTTACTGTGGAAAGCTGTACACATAGTAAAAGAAAAAAAATTTTAAGAACAACTTTGGGAGCCAAGTTTGTGCTACCACATATCAAGACTTTAAAAATAATTAAAAGTGTGTTATTTTTACAGGAATGTACAACTAAACTGATAGAACAGAATAGATAGCATAACAAAAAGCACTGGGGAAGGGGACCAGTCAACGAATTTTTGGTACGTTTGACTTTCCAGAAAGAAAACAAACAAACAAACAAAGAAAACCATATCCTACTTTATTTAAGAAAAAAATCAGATGAGTTAAGAAACTAAATGTGGAAATTAAAACTGCAAACCTATTAAAAGATAGCATGAATTAGAGGAGGACAGGCTTTCTTAAGTAAGTCACCAAAAAAAAGCATAAAGAAAAGATAAAAAATATTTGACGATATAAAACGGCTGAACATCAAAAAACACTCTAGCTTATTCTATAATTTCACTTATGTAAATCTTTAAAGCAGGCAAAACTAGTCTAAGGTGATAATTGAAATCAAAATAGTGGTTACTTTGAGGAAGGGGTGGTTGGTTACTAATTGGAGAAGGGAACAACGGGCCTCTGATGCTGGTGACATTCTGTCTTTTGATTTGGGACTTCCTACACTTTCTGAAAATTCATCAAGTTACACATATGTGTAAACATTTCTGTATATATATTAGCTAAATGCAAAGTTTAAAGTAAATGCCGATGATCTAAACATGATTAAAATACAAATGACACAATGTTGGAGAATATTTGAATTAGATATAATGGAAGCTTGGTCTCTAGAACATATATTTTCATAAACCTTCACAAAATCAAATGAAAAGAATGTGCCCGAATTTCAAGCACTAGAAAAGAAGTAGGAAAAATTGTATTCCTACATAAAGTCGGTAGAAAAATGAATTGGTTCAAACACTCTGAGGAGCAATTTAGCGTCATCTCTTCTTTTTTCTTAAAATGGAAATTTAGAACTCAGCAATTCCACAGAGCAACATTCTTCAAACTGTGTGTTGTGACTCATGAAGGGGCGCAATACCATAGCAATTGGGTGAAAGCTGTGTTTTAGTTGTGTGTGTGTATATGTTGCCACTAGGCTTTTTTTTTTTTATATATAAAATAAAATATGTTTCTAACTGGGGTTAAAGTTAACAAAATTAGAAAACAATATCCAAGGGAAAGTCTTGTACATGTGTTCAAGAAGACCTATCAAGGACATTCATCTGAGCACAGTTTTTAACAGCAAAACACTCATACCAAAAAAACACCACCAAAAAAAACCGCTCATACACAGACCAAAAGCCAATTAAGTAAAGCACCCTAGTGTTCATCAATAGATGACTGAATATATTAATAGAAAACTGTACAGAAATTAAAAGGCATAATCTAGATCTATATATGTAACATGGAGATCTCAGAAAATAATACTGACTGAAAAAAGCAAGATGTATAATGACAGAGTATGATATCTCTTATGTAAATTTTAAAATATACAGAAAAAAATCTACTTTTTACAGATACATATATGTATGTGAAATTTTTTAAATAACTAGAAATAGACTCATTAAACTCAAGATAAATGTTTGCTATGAGATCGCAGTTAAAGAAATAAAAGTATGGTGGTTAAAAGTCTTTTAGCTAAATCTCCAGTGTTTAATATTTTTTAAATATACAGAAGAAATATATGACAAAATATTAATAGCTCTTTTTCTAGATGCGTGGAATGTGTCTGTTTATTAAATTGCTTTGCATTTTTGTATTTTTTCTAATTCTTTCAAATAAAAAGTTTAAAAGCAAATCACAAAACAAACAGAAAGACACTATGAGGTACAATGTATGATGTCCTTGACAAGAGTTTTATAATAAGCCCCATGCAAGTGTCACACAAACATGTGAAGCAGAACACATCCTCCATGCAAGCCAATGGCATGGTGCCACATGCAGTGTAGTATAAGCAATTTAAAAGGGACCAAAGTGGAAGAAGACAACCTGGTCAAACAACAAATTGAGAAAAAAGAAAAAAAAAAAAAAAACTAAACAAAAAATAATATATTTAGCCACTAATTTTGCATCTTTTCAACCACTGATACTTCCTTTTTAACCTTTACCAACAGTTGCTAGTCAAACTAAGGCAAAAGTATTATCTAATTGAGTATTTGTGAACTTAAGGTAAAAGATACAACAATTCTTATAATTACCAGAATGTCAAAGCAATCAAGGCAGTACAGATAAATAATTCTTACCTCTTTATTTCATATTTCATATTTCAATTTTAAAACCATAGTTAAAATCTTAACTTTTTTTAGGAATGTCTAATAAAGAACTAATCCTATTGGAAGGTTCTTATTTTTTCCCTTGAAGAAAATTTTATCATTTCTTCTCAAAACAAAATAAATGCATAATTCAAGCAGCATAAAACAAAAAGCTCCAAACTCAGATAATGCCTTTCAAGTAATAATGAATAGCAGGCACAATTAGCTGTGGCTCCCCTTGGGGTTAGTAAAATACAGTTATGTAGATATGGGTACTTCTTTTTCTGCTCTCCACAGGTGGTAAGCTCACATCCAGCACATCCCTGAGTGGTGACAAATCATTAAAATACAAGTAAAGATAACATAGGATCACAAGTAAAACAATAAAATGATCACTGAGTAGTCTATGAGATAAATTAAAAGTTTCAAATGAGACAAATACCAACCAGTAATAAAAATGCAAAAGAAATCAATCGGCTATATATTCATCATCACCACCCAGATGTACATGTATGTTGTATGTGGGAGTTGGAGGGAAGATGTAGAATCACATTAATGTAATATAGTTCATAATCCTTTAAAGAGATTGATTTTTTAAATAAAAATTAAAAAGGTTAAGTATACCAAGCTTGACTCCAAGAAAAGGCCCAGCATTCTACCCTGAGGTGTGGGTAGCATTGTCATGGAAGTAGTGCAAAGGTTCCATGTTCAGCCCTTACCCTCTATGGTTGTGGTGGGTCAGAAATGATAATCACATTCTCTTTGGCTGGGAGAGGAACTCTGGAATTCTAATAAACAAGCAAATAAACGAATAAATAATTATTTCAACCCTTGCAGTTTGAACGACTGTTCAAAATGCATTTACATAGGCTTTTATAAGAATTGTGCTGGTTTGTTCATGCTTTCTTTCCTAAGATGTTTGAAATATTTGAGACTTTATTTACTAAACTGGTTGGGAGAATAGGATAAATTAACTTTGTAATTTTTGCTTGAAATGTATATGGAAATTTAACGTATTAATATTGAACATAATTTTAATTATTTAATAAGGTAAAAGATAATTATTCAAAGAAACATAGCATGATTATTTTTAATTTTAACACAAATATTACTAAACTTATAAATAAATAAAATAACATGATTTTGAAAGCATAAGATTTTTTTTTTTAATTTACTACCTTAATAAATTGAATACTCACTAAAATGTGAGTAACTGTTAACATTACTTTCTGCATAACAATGCCCACTAGGACACTAACACCTAAAGGACAGTAAGTATTACTAGAGTTGTAGCTCACACAAACGACAGCTCAACTCTGCTAGCAGTCGATAGTGGTCACGGAAGGTGTCCCAAAGTAAGTGATGTCAAAACTGAACGCTTACACATGAGTAGGAGTTCTCATTGATCAAGACGAAAGAGGACATTAAAGTAAGTCAGGAACATGGACAAAAGCCAAAGAGGCATGAGACCACATAGCATGTTTGATAAATTACAAGAAGTCCAGTTTGTTTAGCTCATGGTATGAAGGGAGAGAGGCAGAAATAGGACTTACATGTAGACAGAGGACAGTTTATGAGGATTCCCGGTGTCCTATTAAGGAACTGGAGTGTCTTGTTTTAGGGAATGACATGATCAGATTTGTGACATAGAAAGATCACTTTGGTGGGACTGGATGATGGCTTGAAAGGGGAAAGGAAAAAGATAAAAGCAGTAGCAGAAATAGAAGACTATGGTAATAATACAAAAGGGCTGATGAAGCCTGAACTAGACAAGTGGCTGTGGGAATGGAAATCATGACACAGATTTTAGTTATTTAGGAGATATTGCTCAGAGACTTGTAGATAAAGAATGAGAAAAAACAGAGGAAACAAAGATGATTCTGAGATTTGTGACAAGGACAACTGTTTAAAATGGTAGTATCACTGACAATGAATGCATTTGTAAGTATAGATCCAGGTTTCAGAAGAGTATTCTAACCTAAAAAAAAAAAAAAACCTGTTGCTGTCCAGTCGATTCTGACTTATAGCAACCCTACAGAACAGAGTAGAATTGCCCCATAGGGTTTCCAAGGAGCAACTGGTGGATTCAAACTTCTAACTTTCTGGTTAGCAGGCAAACCCTTAATGACTGCATCAATAGGGCTACAGAGATATAAATTTGAGATTCATTAGCATATAGAGAGATGGAAGTTCAAACCACTAGAGTAAATTAGATTTTCGAGGCAAGTATATAATGAGAAAAGTAGGGAGATAGAATCCTGGAAGCATAAGCCATTAAGGAGGACGCAGAAGAGATAAGCTGACACAGGAGTCAAAGGAGGAGTCATGAGGTCTGAGGAGAACCAGGAGACAATGGTGTCAGAAGCCAGGAGAAGATATATATTATCAATAAAAATAGAGTGATTAGCAGTTTCACATTTTACAGAGAGGTCAACAAGATAAAACTTGAATGTGCCCACTGGATTAGACATTTAGAAATTCATTTGCCAGAGAAATGTTTGTACAGTGGAAGGGGCAGGCTGGGATATGAGAAATCAGAAACAATTCCTGGAACTTGGCAATGAAGCATGAGCTATATCAGCAGCTTCTCTGTGCATGTACTTTTTTTTTTTTTTTTAATATATGAGAAACACACTGGCATGGTGAGGAAAAAAAGGGAAATTCTTTACGTAAAACAATGATAGAAAATCATTTTTCTATTAAAGCCAATTAATCAGGAGGAAAGAATTAATATCACTTAGGGAATGTTTAAAGTGAAAAAATAAAAATTGTTCTAATTTACAAACTAGAAAATTCAGCAGGTTTTTAAAGTAATCACCAAAAAAAAAAAAAAAACCCTATTGCCATCAAGTCAATTCTGACCCATAGCAACCCGGGACAGAGTAGAACTGCCCCACAGGTTTCCAAGGAGCGGCTGGCGGATTCAAACTGCTGAACTTTTGGTTAGCAGCCATATTACTTAACCACAGCACCACCAGGGTTCCATAAGTAACCACAACGCACTAGGGAACATAAAATTTCATTTCATTTAATATGTGACCATAAACAAATAAGACTAAAAATCACGCCAAACTTTAAACAATGAAATGACAGCTACCTTTCAAATTACACCTTAGGAATGTGATTATATATGTTGCCTCATTAGGGTCCGTGCCCTAGAGCCGTGGAGCCAATTCAACGTAATCCAAGTCAGAAAGGGAGAGAAAGTTTATTTAGGAGGTGGCACCAGTGCAGAATCCGGCAGCAATGCAGGCTGTCTTTATGGAGTCCCAAAAGGCAATTTTACACGAGAGCTTATATGATTTCTTACAAAGATTAGAAGTGTCTTTGTAGCCTGCAGATGGCATGGCCAGATGAGTTGTTCATTACCAGATAATTACAAAAAAAAAAGAGAGACCCTTTATTAAACTAAAGAGATATATGCTGAACATCTCCTTATCAGGCTAAAGATATACATGCCAGATATCTGGGCTCTTATCTTCCTGTGGGGGGGGGTCATAAGTCACAGGTGGCTAGATACAGAAAACAGTCATTAACAAAGGTATGAGGAAAAGAGAAGGGAGGCAAAAAAAGAAAAGAACTTATAGGTTCATCATGGCATTAGTTATGTCAAGCTCTCAGTAACCCATTTTGAAAAAGAGAAAACATGCTGGGGATTATTAGGGTCACACATATTCACATTTTTACTTCTACTTTGCCAACTGCAATACAGTACTTCTATGTATCTACTGATTTTTCCATGGTTATTTTGATAATTTGATAGCAAATCAAGTATTGATGTAGAGATGAATTTAGGGAGTAATAAAAACCCAGAGTAATAGAAGAGTTATTTCCAAAGACAAGATTTCTCTCAGAAAATAATATAGTATTGCTCTATACAAAGGCATTTACCAAAAGTCATTCATCTCAGCTTGTATTCAGACTATTTCCACACAATTAGGTGCAAGAGTGCATTGAAGAAAGTTAAAGGTGAGGAGTTCTGCAAAAAGTAGAACTTTTCATGAGGAAGATCCTTAGAATCAAATGTCCTGGTTCATTAGAACTCACACACATTATTTAATTTAAACCTGACCCGGGAATACATTATATTCCCCGTTCTGCGGATGATAAAACTTCAGACTTAAGAAGGTTGAATAAACAAATACTTCTTAACTTTTTCTTAAAGCTTTTAAACACCTGGAAGATAGGTGTTATCATCTAAGATTTATGAATGAGAAGTTGAACCTCAGGCAGGCTAAATAAATATGCAGAGGTCAAACTCAAGTCCTCTCAGAGCTCATTATACCACGCCATAGAACCAAAATGTTGGTTCATGTCCTTCACGTGACCAAATCAGGAAACAAAAAAAGTCAAATTTTTCATAAAAATTAATTTATTAATTTAATATTTTAAATCTTTAGATTGTCCTTCCAACCTTTTAGATACAAATAGCTCCTCATAAATTATGGTGACTCTTAATGGTGCCTGTGGATTTTTAAATACGTGCACTTAGCAAAATGAAAAGTTGGCAAACCTATGCGCATTCTCCACTTTTTTCCTAAAATTTCACTAGTCTTTGGCATCCGAAAATCTGAAAAATTATTTTTCTATTCCATACCTGAGCTGTTCCACACAGTTTAAACTCACCGACTAAACATATAATACTGATATTAGTGAGTTAATCGCTCACTCATTCTTCAACATATTCTGTAAATAAATGCTGAGGGGGATTGGGGTACATAGGTCAGTTAGCTTGATTTAATTTCACAGTAAAGCCTTTTAAAAACGTGCACCGTTGTTCACAAGGGCACTGACAAAAGAGGTAGATGCATTGGTACAAATCCATCGTCACTGTGAAAAACAGTTCAGGGGGTGGGTCAAGCTCATCATCTTATTTGAATATCATAGTACATGAGTACAGTACAAAGTAATCTGAATAAACAAGAATGTGGAAGATCAAAGGTCAGTAAAGGTCTAGAGCCCACTTGAATTAGCTCTCTGGGGTAGTTGTGAAAAATAGGAATGGAACAAGCTTGGTATTCTAAGATGGAATTTATACTTAACTCTGACTCACCCTCACTGAATCTAAATTTAAGTTTAAAGTTAAGAAATAGATTTCTGTAAACCAAACCAAACCCAGTGCTGCCGAGTTGATTCTGACTCATACCGACCGTATAGGACAGAGTAGAACTGCCCCACAGAGTTTCCAAGGAGCACCTGGCAGATTCGGACTGCTGACCCTTTGGCTAGTGGCCATAGCACTTAACCACTACGCCACCAGGGTTTCCAATATACTGCTTAAAAGCCTAAATGCTTTGTAAATTTAATATTAAAACTGTCAGGTATTTAGGGATCTATAAAACTATGGAAGACAAAAAACTAATCTTGCAATTATGTGAAAATACAAAGTGGTTTAAAAAATCAACTTAAATGCCAAAATGATCTACAATATTATCAAAAAAAATTTTTTTTTAATTTTTTAAGAGTCATAAAATATTTTTTCTAAGTACCCTGGTTTGCAGAAGTCCTGGCTTAGTCACATTTTAGATTTTAACCCTTTAACATGTTGCTTTCCAGTTCCAACATCTATAAATCTAGAGATCATTTATGTCAATCTTCCCAACTTTGGAGATGAAGAGCGTGAAGCCCAAAGAGAAGACAGGACTTTTCTAAGGTCACCAAGGCCTCCTGGATCTCCATCATGTTCTTCATGAACTGCACCACTTTGCTTCTTATAGATCATCTGTAAGTAGGAAACTGAACCCACAATAGCTGCCTCAAGGGTGTATCTTACCCATTTAGCTACCAGGACCCACTGACTGTAAGTCTGTTAAGGACAACAAACGTTAATCATCAGTAACTAAACACTGTATTCTTGTCCATAAGAAAGCAGTTAAGTGCTATGCTCCATTGATCTGCAGCCAAGCTATAAGAGTTTTCTTAATCTGACAGTACAATAAAATACCATTTGTTGGGAGACCGACTCTTCTCCCTGAGGTTCACTTTAAATGGTTAAAGCATGCTCTGGAAATATTCTAGTTTCATCTACTAACTTATTTATGTTCATTTAACTTAATTTAAAGTTTGTTATATGGTATTTTACGATTACAAATTTTACAATATTTCTACAATGAAAACAATTTCTTTTATTCACTCTACATTTATGATTTGCAAGTAGAGCTGTAGTACCAATGTTGGTTGAAAGCAGAGAATACCAGAAAGACATTTACCAGTGTTATATTGACTATACAAAGGCATTTGACTGTGTAGATCATAATAAATTATGGATAACATTGCAAAGAATAGGAATTTCAGAACAGTTAATTGTGCCCAAGTGGAACCTGTGCATAGACCAAGAAGGAGCTGTTAAAACAGAACAAGGGGATACTGCACAGTTTAAAAACAGGAAGGATGTGTGTCAGGGTTGTATCTTATCACCATAATTATTCAATCTGCATGTTGAGCAAACAATCCAAGAACCTGGACTATATGAAGAAGAACACAGTATCAGGATTGGTGGAAGACACATTAACAACCTGCATTACGCAGATGACACAACCTTGCTTATTGTAAGTGAAGAGGACTTGAAGCACTTACTGATGAAGATCAAAGATCACAACCTTCAGTAGGATTACATCTCAACATAAAGAAAACAAAAATCTTCACAACTGGACCAATAAGCAACATCATGATAAACAGAAAATATTGAAGCTGTCAAAGATTTCAACCTACTGTATCCACAATCAACATCCATGGAAGCAGCAGTCAAGAAATCAAAGGACGCATTGCATTGGGCACATCTGCTGCAAAAGACCTTTTTAATGTTAAAAAGCAAAGACGTCATTTTGAGGACTAAGCTGCGCCTGATCCAAGCCATGGTGTTTTCAATTGTCTAATACGTACACAAAAGCTGGACAATGTATAAAAAAAAACAAAGAAGAATTGACTCATTTGAATTATGATGTTGGCGAAGAACATTGAATATACCATGGACTGAGATAAGAAAGAACAAATTTGTCTTGGAAGGACAATCAGAATGCTCCTTAGAAGCGAGGATGGCAAGACTTCATCTCACATACTTTAGACATGTTATCAGAAAGGGCTAGTCCTTGGACAAGGACATCATGCTTGGTAAGGTAGAGGGTCAGTGGAAAAAAAGAAGACCCTCAATGAGATGGATTGACACAGGGGCTGCAACGATGGGCTCAGACAACAACAGTTGTGAGGATGGACCAGAACCAGGTAGTATTTGGTTCCATTGTACACACGGTCACTATGAGTCGGAACGGCACCTAACAACAACACGATAGTATCAAGTGTATAGCTTCTTCTGGATGCAAATCCTGTGCTTCAGAAAACATTAAAAAAAAAAAAAAAAAACCCTGCCATTGAGTCCATTCAAACTCATAGTGACCCCATAGGATTTCCAAGGAGCAGCTGGTAGATTCGAACTGCTGACCTTTTGTATAGCAGCCAAGCTCTTAACCACTATGTCATCAGGGCTCTTCAGGAAGCACTGAATACCACTAATTCTCTAATCTCTCATAGTTGCATAAGCTAGAGGTTCTAGATTTAAATGTCTTCAGGGACTGAGCAATAACATGAACGTGTGAAGTGGCAACTTGGAATTGGTGAGGACTTGAACGAGAGAATTCATGCTCTGAGAAAACTTCTGGCCCTTCTTTATAAATTTCTGAGCAATGCCTGTGGAAATAACTAAAATCTGTGCTATGACCTCTATTGCCATAGCTACTAGTATAATTCTGGCTTTCATCACCCTTTCTGGATTATTCCCAGTCTTCTAAATCTTCCGTCTACCTTCATTTTCTTTTCCCCTTCAAATTTTGTCTCTGGGTAACAAGCTTGATGACTCTGATGTCATAAAGTTGACTTCCTCATACTCTTATAAAGAAACTCAGGGAACACAGTTATCACCTACCTGTCCCTAAGAGATTTGGGAATGTGCACCCCTAACTTTATGAGCTTTTAACTTCCAGCTTTCACCAAGGAGTTCTTGCTAGATTCCAGCACTATACATGAGCAAGAGCTATAATTTCCTGTGTCCATACTCCCATCCTCTATCGCTTTTCCCGGCAATCCATTTCTCCACCCAATCATGATATTTGTAATTCTGGCCTCTTCTATCTCTCCCTTGCAGAAACTATTTTCATAGTTCCAAATATGGTATCTATGTGGTTAAGTCATAAGTTTATTATATCTGTTGCAGGTTTTTCTCCTGAGCTTTGTCTTCAGTATAGTCTAGCCAAAATCCATATTCTTATAGTCATATAATGAATCAGAACCAATCTCATTATCTTAAACAACGCTTACATAAGCTCCCTTTCCTCCTCCTCTAAACTAAACTATTCCTGTCAGTAGATACACCATTCTCCCTACCACTTGGGCTCAAAATCTTGCTTTTTTTTTTTTTTAATTCCTACTCTGTTTTTCTTCCCTCATAGATAAGTGTTTACCAAATCCCATCATATCTGTACTAACAACCTCTTTTAACTGGGCCTTGTTTCCCCATTATTCTTTTCTTAAACCATGACCAATGCAACTGCCATCTAAATGAGTTACTTGCTCCCTGTGTTCCCCCAGTAATCTACTTGAATACTAATGACTAATATTAAATTTAAGATTTTCTACATATCACTTTGTTTTACTTCAAAATTCTTAAGTTTCCTTATTTCCTTTAAAGTCTAAATCAGGGGTTGCAAACTCAAATTATTACAAAGTAATAAAATCAGAGAGAGGAGCAGGTATGATATAATAGAAAGGGTAAGTAATGGCATTTGGGAGAACACGCCTTATCTGTAGGGGTCGCCCCTACACAGTTCTAGATGATTGCTGCCATATGAGAATGTGGTCCACAGCTTTCCTTTTTCAAGAGAACCTAGAATTTCTGATTCTGATGTGAACTCTCTCAATTTTAAATTGTTGACAACTACATGAAATGCTAAATAAAATTTTTAAAAAATGCAAGCTGAACCAAACCTGTCTGTAACCCAGATTTGGCCCCTGGAAATCTGTTTGTTATGTCTGCCCTACCCTGAGGCTGGGCATCACAGGTCTATATAACTTAATTTTCCCATTTCTGTTGTTGTTAAGTGCTGTTGGGTCTGTTCCAACTCACAGTGACCTTATGTACGACAGAAAGAAATGTTGCCCAGTCCTGTACCATCCTCACAATCTTTGCTATGCTTGATCCCATTGTTGCAGCCACTGTGTCAATCCATCTCTTTGAGGATTTTCCATTTTTTCTCTGATCCTCTATATTACCAAGTATGATGTCCTTCTCCAGGGACTGGTCCCTCCTGACAACATGTCCAAAGTAAATGAGACAAAGTCTCACCATCCTGACTTCTAAAGAATATTCTGGCTGTACTTCTTTCAAGATAGATTTATTTGTTCCTCTGGCAGCTCATGGTATATCCAATATTCTTCACCAACACCATAATTCAAATGCATCAATTCTTCTTAGGTCTTCCTTATTCATTGTCCGGCTTTCGCATGCATAAGAGGTGATTGAAAATACCATGGCTTGGGTCTCTTTTGGGTCAGGCGCATGTTGGCCCTCAAAGCAACGTTTTTGTTTTTTAACACTTTAAAGATTTGTCCAATGCAATATGTTGTTTAATTTCTTGACTGCTGCTGCCATGGGTGTTAATCGTGGATCCAAGTAAAATGAAATCCTCGACAATTCCAATATTTTTTTCACTTATCAAGATGTTCCTTATTGGCCCACTTGTGAGGATTTTTGTTTTCTTTATGCTGAAGTGTAATCCATACTGAAGACTGTAATCTTCGATCTTCATCAGTAAGCGGTTCAAGTCCTCTTCGCTTTCAGCAAGCAAGGTTGTGTCATCTGCATATTGCAGGTTGTTAATGAGCCTTCCTCCAATCCTGATGCTGCTTTCTTCTTCATATAGTCCAGCTTACTGTGCGGTAAAACCTGCAAAAACTAGAACCTCTGTAAGGTGAAAGCCTGTCAGAAAAAGAAAACTCAAATATTTTCCACTAATAGAGACTGAGTGATGGAAAAGAGATAAGACTGCACCCAGTCAAAGGCAGAAAACTTGTGAGACCTGGAAAAACAAGGCAGTCCCATTGAGTTCTGGCTCTCACAAGTTTCACTAAATTATTGGCTCAGCATATGGATTGAATAAGTATGGTGAAGGGATACAACCCTGAGCACACCTTTTCTGATTTTAAACCATGCAGTAACCCCTTCTTTGGAAACTCTGGTGGTGTAGTGGTTAAGTGCTATAGCTGCTAACCAAAACATCGGAAGTTCAAATCCACCAGGCACTCCTTGGAAACTCTATAGGGCAGTTCTATTTTGTCCTCTAGGGTTACTATGAGTCGGAGTCGACTTGAAGGCAATGGGTACGGGGTCCAGTAACCCCTTCTTCTGTTCGAACCATTGCATCTTGGTCTAAATACAGATTCCACATGAACACAATTAAGTGTTCTGGAATTCCCATTCTTTGCAATGTTATCCATAATTTGCTATGATCCACACAGTTGAATGCCTTTGCATACTCAATAAAAGACAGGTAGGCATCTTTCTGGTATGCTCTGCTTTTATCCAAGATCCATCTGACATCAGCAATGATATACCTCATACCACGTCCTCTTCTGAATCTGGCTTGAATTTCTGGCAGTTTCCTGTGAAGGTATGTCTGAAGCCATTTTTTAATTATCTTCCACATTTTGCTTGCATGTAATATCAATGATATTGTTCAATAATTTCTGTATTCTGTTGAATCACCTTTCTTTGGAATGGGCAAGAATATGAACCTCTTCTAGTGGGTTCGCCAGGTAGCTCTCTTCCAAATTTCTTGGCATAGACGAGTGAGTACTTCCAGCACTGCATCCGTTTGTTATTTCATTCGGTATTCCATTAATTCCTGAAGGCTCGTTTTTCACCAATGCCTTCAGTGGAGCTTGGACTTCTTCCTTCTGTACCATAGTTTCTTGATCAAAAAGCAACCTCCTGTAATTGTTGAACCAATTCTTTTTGGTACCGTGACTATGTATTCCTTCTATCTTTGTTTGATGCTTCCTGTGTCGTTCAATTTTTTGCCCATCAAATCCTTCAATATTGCAACTCGAGGCTTGAATTTTTCTTCAGTTCTTTCGTCTTGAGAAATGCCAACTATGTTCTTCCCTTTTGGTTTTCTATCTTCAGGCCTTTGCACATTTCATTTTAATACTCTCTCTTCTTGACCCAACCTTTGAAATTCTGTTCAGCTTTTTTACTTTATCATTTCTGCCATTCATTTTAACTACTTAACATTCAAGAGCAAGTTTCAGAGTCTCATCTGACATCCATCTGGGTCTTTTCTTTCTTTTCAATGACCTTTTGCTTTCTTCATACATGATGTCCTTAATGTCATCCCACAATTCGTCTGGTCTTCGGTCATTAGTGTTCAATGAGTCAAATCTATTCTTGAGATGGTGTCTAAATTCAGGTGGGATATACTTAAAGTTGTACTTTGGCTTTTATGGACTTGTTTTAATTTTCTTCAGCTTCAACTTGAACTTGCATATGAGCAATTGATTATTCTGCAGTTTGCCACTGGCCTTGTTCTGACTGATGATATTGAGCTTCTCCATCATGTCTGTCCACAAGTGTAGTTGATTTGATTTCTTTGTGTTCCAGCTGGTGAGATCCATGTGTATAATTATTGTGTATATTGTTGAAAGAAGGTATTTACAATGAATTAATCGTTGGTCTTGCAAATGGCTTATTCTATCATGGGATCTCAAGCATTGTCTCTATCACAAAGACCATATTTTCCAACTGCTGATCCTTCATTTCCAGCTTTCACATTCTAAATACGAGTAATTTTCACTGCATCTTGATTGCATGTTTGATCAATGTCAGACTGCAGAAGGTAAAAATCTTCAATTTCTTCATCTTTGGCATTAGTGGTTGATGTGTAAATTTGAATAATAGACATAGTAATTGGTCTTCCTTGTAGGCGTATGGATATTATAATATCACTGATAGTGTTGTACTTCAGGATATACCTTGAAATGTTCTTTTTGACAATGAATGTGATGCCATTCCTCTTCAATTTGTCATTCCCAGCACGGTTGACTATATGATTGATTCAAAATGGCCAACACCAGTTCATTTCAGCTCATTAATGCCGAGGATATCAACCTTTAAGCACTCCATTTCATTTTTGATGACTTCCAATTTTCCTTGATTCATACTTCATACATTCCATGTTGCAATTACTAATGGATATTTGCAGGTGTTTCTTGTTTTTTGAAGTTGTGTGATGTCATCAAATGTAGGTTCTGAAAGCTTGACTCCATCTACATCATTAAGGTCAACTCTACTTTGAGGAGGCAGCTTTTCCCCAATCATCTTTTGAGTGCCTTCCAACCTGGGGGACTCATCTTCCAGCACTATATCAGACAACGTTCCACTGGTATCCATAAGGTTTCCACTGGCTAATTTTTTTTTTTTCTTTCTTTCCGGAAGAAGATTGCCAGATCCTTTTTCCTAGTCTGTCTTAGTCTAGATGCTACACTGGAACTTATCCATCATGGGTGACCTTTCTGGTATTTGAAATACAGGTGGCATAGCCTCCAGCATCATAGCAACACGCAAGCCACCACAGTATGACAAACTGATGGACAAGTGGTGGTTTCCATTTCTAGCCAACTTCATTTCCCCAGTCCAGGCTGATCTCATTATGCAATCAACACGATATGCTTATTCCCATCTTTACATTTTCTTGTGCTTTTCTTCTTCTTTGGAATATCCTTCTTACTTCTCCAGGCTTATCCAAATCTTAGCCACTTCTCAATTCTCCATGAATTTCTAGTAATAGGGTAGTTTATATTCCCAGGGGACTGATAAACATGCATTCTATTTTCCCCTTTACAAAAAAGATGGTATTTCATTCTTCTCTTGAATTCTCTAAAACAGCCTACCTTGCACATAATAAACACTCAATAAATAGTTTTGGTGTAGACTAAAATAAAATGCCATTTTACCCTGGATAGGTAAATGTTCTAGTCAAGGTAGACCAGCTGATATCCTAACTACTATGCAGTGTATTAGTTTCCTAGGGCTACCATAACAAATTGCCACATAGTGAGTGGCTTAAAACAACAGACATTTATTCTTTCACAGTTCTGGAGTCCAGAAGTCCCAATTCAGGGTGCCAGTAGGGCGACACTCTCTCTGAGAGAATATCTTAGTTGCATCTTCCAGTTTCTGGTGCCCTAGGTGTTCCTTGGCTTGTAGATGCATCATGACTTCAATCTCTGTCTCTGTTATCACATGGAATTTTTCCCCGCATTTGTTTCTTCACATGGTGTTCTCCTCTCTGCATCTGTGCCTGTTTTTTTTTATAAGAACACCAATCATATTGGATTAAGGCCCAGTATGATCTCATGTTAACTAATTACCTCTGCAAAAACCTTATTTCCGAATAAAATCATATTCACAAGTACTGGGGGTTAGGACTTCAAAACATTTTTGGGGGAACACAATTCAATCTATAACATGTACCATTCAAGGGAGGGCCCTTTCTCCTGCCAGCCAGAAGCATGCCTTTCTTGCAGAAAAATCAGGTTCTGTTTTTCTTAAAATATAGGGATATTTTATCTATCCATTCATTTATTCATTCAACTGATATTTGTTCAATTCTACTATGTGCCTGGCACTGTTCTAAGTGGGAATGCAGCAGTGAAAAAAAACAGACAAAATTTCTGCCTTCATGAGAGTTATATTGAGAAGCAGACCAAACATCCAAGTATAGAGGTTAGGAAGAAAGATGCATAAATGAGCTAGAGATGCAAATTTGAAAGCTATTTTCAACTAGATGGTACTCAAAATCACGAGATTATTAATGAAATAAGTATAAAAAAAAGGAGGCTCGAAATCTATGCCCTGGGCAGCCCAGCATTTAGAAGGTAAGGAGAGTGCAGAGGATCTAGGGTAGAAGACTAAGAAAGGGCAGCCAGTGCAAGAGGTTGTAGTGTTCTGGAAGATAAATGGACGAAGTATTTCAATGAAAAGGAAGTGATTGGCTATATCAAATGTAGGTGATGAGTTGATAAAATGAGCGTTCTTGAGGAGGTCAAGAACAATTCAGGTGAGTTGGAGGTTGCAGAAGCCCAAATGGAGTAGTTCAAGATAAAATGGAAGGACAGAAAGTAGAGGTCATGAGTATAGACATGTGGTATAATGGATTACTTAATATGGCTCTTCTAGTCATGGTCTTTGTGACTCACACACAAGGACTGAGTGGGACTATGCAAATAAGGTATATGGAATATGTGATGGTTGGGGTTATGTGTCAACTTGGCTAGGCCATGATTCCCAGTATTGTGTGATTATCCTTCATTCTATGTGTTGTGAATCCTGATCTCTGCATGTTGATATGGCAGGATTGGTGTAAGGTGTGTCTTGGGTTGCAGCCTTGCAGGAGGGCATGACTCAAGCCCTACCCTTACTAAAGTTATGCATCTCCCTGGGCTTTGGCCTGCATCAAAGATATATGTGTGTGTCCTGGCACGGCTCTCTCTCTGCAGCTGGATCCTGTTTCTGATTCATGATCAACTGACCTCCCCAGAGGTCTGCTGTCTGACCTGCCAATTTTGGGACTAGCCAGCCTCCATAGGCCCTTGGGCCTGTGGCCTAACGTGTATCCTGATTCACCAGCTTCTGCAGCCTTATGCCAGCAGCCTGTGGTCTGAACTGCAAGTTTGGGTTCCTCAGCCCCTGCAGCCAGATGGGTTGGGAGAAGCCTACTCCTGACCCATGAATTTGGGACTTGTCAGTCTCCACAACCACATGAGCCATTTTCTTTATACAGTTTATGAGTTCTGTGAGACATTGCAGTGAATTAGGGAACTCAAAGACAGGAGGGAGAGTACTGAGGGGAGAAGGAGTAGTTGATGTTCGAGATGATGGAGTGGTACAGCAGCTTGGAAAAGTTGGACATTTGGGACATCTTTAACCTCCGCCTCATAGGAACCAGCTTTATGCTGATCCTTAAAAAAGAAACTATTTGTTTAAGAAACTCTATTGAGGTATTTTACTAGCAAAGAAAGGAGTGGAGCAGAAACCAGAGAGGAATATGAGGTCAAGAGGGTTTTTTTTTTTTTTTCTGTAATATGGGAGAAATAATTGCATGTTTATAATGCTAATGGGAAAGATGCAAAAATTGAGGGAAATTTTTTGATGTAAAGAGAGAAGGGAGACTTGATGGAGCAATGTGGTTGAGTAGGCAAAAGAGTACAAAATCTCATGCACAAGTGAGAGACCAGCCTCCACGAGGCACCACCCCCAGTACTGAGAGAGAAGGTAGAGTGTGTTGCAGATGCAGACAGGTAGGTACTCATGGGATAGATGCATATACACATTCTAACTGATGACTTCATAATGTTCTCAATGATATTGGAAACAGTGATATTGGCTGAGAGGAAGAATGGTAAAAACAGGTACTGAAGGTTTGAGAAAAAAAAAAGCTATGAAACTGCTGCCCAAGAGAATGAGACAGTGAATGAACCAGGGAAATATGGTATGATGTCCACCCAGGCTTAGGAGTCCATTTAAGATTCCTGTTGCTGTTGAGTCGATTCTGACTCATAGCGACCCTAAATGACAGAGTAGAACTGCCTCATTGGGTTTCCACGGAGCGACTTGTGGATTCAAACTGCTGACTTAAGATTAAAAATCATAAATTTGAGTTGAGTCAGTGTAGTTTTCTGTTTTTCTCTGAGCATATTTAACTCTGCAGCCATAGTCAAGGAATAGGTGCAGAATTTTATTTAACTGGGGTTGAGGTATTGATAAAAGAAGGCAAAGTGTTGAAGTATAAGCAACATAATGATTAGTATGACTGATGATGAGAGTTAAGCTGGGAAAGGAGGGAAGTAAAGGCAACCATGGGGAAGAAAGAGTGAAATGGGCGTTAGATTACTGGGTGGTGGATCTCAGTGGAGATCAAGGAATGTGGAGTCAGGGTGCTATGGGGATTTGAAAAGAAATGGGGTGGTGGCTAGAGTGTGTGATGTTTGAAATAAAGACTGGTGAGAGGGTCCCAGTAATTGGTAATGACAAAATCTAGAGTACAACCATCAGTGTGAACACCTAAAGTAGGACAGAGGACAAGTCATAGAGGAGAAGACATCAAGGAACTAGAGGCTCAATATTCAAAAAATTGTTTACGTGGATTTTATTTTGTCATTGTTTTTGTTCTAAATGGATTTTAAAATCTTACAGAATGCTAAGAGGAATATTGGCGAGAGTATCAGCAAGCAGTTAGCTAAAATCCTCACAGGCAATCGGGGGAGAAACTTAGTCCTTCAGAAATTAAAGGCCTGATTTCTGTAAATTAGCGCTCCAGTTCAGTGCAGAATGATAAATTCCAGGGCAGAGGGCACAATTCAGGCTACATAAGCTTCCATAATAACAAAGCTCAGGTCACCTAAATAGCTCAGTACACTTTTCTTTCCAACACTATGGTTCTTCTGCCCTATCTTTGACCAGTTATGACCACACTTCATTTTTAACAACATACAGTTCTTTTCCAACAATTTATTTCATGTTAGAAAATCTTTTAATTTGTTATCTTTAGCTAAGAAGAAAATATCCTAAACATTGTATCCTTAAAAAAAAATCACAAATGCAGGTGGATGAGTCAAAGAAAAGTTATCTATGTAATACGAACATGTAACATAAAAATGACTACAGCCTTCAGTATGGATTGCACCTCCACATAAAGAAAACAAAAATCTTCACAACTGGACCAATAAGCAACATCACGATAAATGGAGAAAAGATTGAGGTTGTCAAGGATTTCATTTTACTTGGATCTACAATCAACACCCATGGAAGCAGCAGTCAAGAAATCAAACAACATATCGCACTGGGAAAATCAGCTGCAAAAGACCTCTTTAAAGTGTTGAAAATCAAAGATGTCACCGTGAAGACTAAGATGCACCTGACCCAAGCTTTGGTATTTTCAATCGTCTCATATGCATGTGAAAGCTGGACAATGAATAAGGAAGACTGAAAAAGAATTGATGCCTTTGAATTATGGCGTTGGCAAAGAATAATGAATATATCAGGGACTGGCAGAAGAACAAACAATTCTGTCTCAGAAGTACAGCCAAAATGCTCCTTGGAAGCAAGGATAGTGAGACTTCATCTCACGTACTTTGGACATGCTATTAGGAGGGACGAGTCCCTGGAGACGGACATCATGCTTGGTAAAGTAAAGGATCAGCAGAAAAGAGGAAGAACCTCAATGAGATGGATTGAAACAGTAGCTTCAACAACAGACTCAAGCACAACAATGGTTATGAGGATGGAGCAGGACTGGGCAGTTTTTCGTTCTGTTGTACATAGGGTCATTATGAATCAGAACTGACTCAATGGCACCTGACAACAACAACAAAAATACCAAAACACTCCTGACATTCCACAACCCCAAACCTACTACCTACAAGTGTAGAAAAAATAAGTATCAGAGAAGAACTTGTCAAGTACCTTTACCTTTCTTCTTGAATAGATATTTCCCTAAGCTGTAGTTTCTGAATACTCAATGAATCTCTCAGAGAGTGACATCTCAGAGAAAACCGGTGAAGCACAATCTTCAAGCCTTAGACAAAAAATATCATTCTACCAAAGAAGCATAGAACAAGAGATTTTAAGATGGTCCATCAAAGCCAAGTTCAGAGTGAAAGAAAATGGAGAGAACAATTTCAGAAGCAAAGACAGATAATAAAACAAGACTGAACTTCTTCCCTGAGACCCTGCCCAGAGTTGTATTTCAGTGCTTTTTAACAGGCCACATTGTATTTACTATGAAGATTCTGTGCACTCTGCTCAAATTTACAAGTTTTGCACAGTGTGTACTCAAAGAAGGCAATTTGTAAGGTTGAAAAAGAGAAGAAAAAACAGAATGAAGTGATATCTGGAAAAACAGAAAGAGCAAGAGGAACTCAGTTGATTCAATTTTGCAATAACAGAAACCAAGCCCTTGGTATGATGTGTTCAAAGCAAGAATAATCTTGTGGGTGGCAGTCTTGGCTTTAAATTGTTTTTATTTTTACTCCATATCCAGTTCTTTCTCTACTATACAACACTGCCTACATTGGTAAGGACTTTTTTCTTTTTTAAATTATTGAAATAATATTGGTATGTATAGAAGAATAAGTTAAACAGATACACGTTTAAAAAGGTAAGAATAAAGCAAGCACTTGTAAAACCACCAACCAGGTAATGAGCTAGAACACTGTCAGAGTCTCTTAGGAGCCCCTACATGTCCCTCCTTACTGTAATCTTTCTCTCCCTCCAGAGGGATCCACTCTTTTTTTATATGACAACTGTTCATTTGCTTTACTTTATAGTTTTACAACTTACATAATGTATCCTCAAATGATATTTTTCACTTTTGTTTATGTATTGAAATTATACAATTATATGTAAACTTTGATATCTGACTTCTTTCATTCAATATGCATTTGTTATTCAACCAAGTTATATGCAGAGCTGAAGTTTGTTCATTTTCTTGCTGTATAGTATTCCACTATATGAATATTATATTTTATTAACCCATTCTGCAGTTGATAGACAACTGGCTATATCCAGTTTGGTACTCATACTTGAAAATGTCATTAGCAATTAACTTATGACCCATCTCCTTTATCTATTCCTCACTCAACCTCTCCATTCTCCATCCCCTATTCTGAAATACCACCAGATATCATATCATTTCATCTGTAAATATATCAGTATATATCTCTAAAAGATAAGGACTCCCTTTAAAAAGAAAACAAATACAATTATTTCGCCTTAAAAAATTTAACAGTTTCTTAATATTCTGTCAGTGTTCATATTTCTCCAATTATCTCATACACGTATATGTGTAAGGTTTTTTAGAGAATTTGTTTGAATTGGGATCCACACAAGGCCCAAACATTGCAACTGATTGATGTATCTCCTAAGTAGGACCAGGTATTCAAAAAAAAAAAGAAAAAAAAAATCAAGGTTCTGTGAGTAAGGAGACGAGGCAGTTGAGAAAATGTGAGCACAGGCTAGAGCTTCGTATGAACAGGCCCACCAGGATGTGGGTGGTCTTTCTAAAAGAGAATGTGAGCCCATGGAAGATTTTCAGCATCCACACCAGGAAATGCTGGAATAGGGCAAATCAGATTGTAATCTTGTGGAACATCGTCCCTCAAAGGGCAAGACACATTAAAGATTCCAGATCTCTTGAGAAAAATATTCCACAGAGAAAAGAAGATCATTAAAAACCAAGTGGAGGTGATCACAGGATTAATGCTAATTCCACTACAGGAGGAACTTGTATCAAAGAACGCAGCCATTAGCAAGAAATTAATAAAGATGGTGAAAGGCCAGAAAGTTATAGTTCCCTGGCGAATGATATCTATTAAGATTAAATTAAAAACTTTAAAAGATAATGGCTTCCACTCACCACTTCTTTGTAATCAATTTTGCTTTTAATCTATGCTTTGTTTTTAAAATTAGGTTGTAAATACTTGAAATGGCTGGTATTGAGTTTGAAGCTGTGATTTCCTTTAAAATGCAGAGTTAAGAAGATAAGGTACTAACTGAAAGAGAAGTGATATAGTGCTAATAAGATTTTTGTTGTTGTTTATTAATACCTCTCCTGCTTCTAAAAATGATTTCCAGTAACAAAATAAAATACATAGGTTTCAAAAGATTGGAAAACCATTAAAGCAGGGTAAAAAAGGCAAAATTCAAGAAATGAGAGAAGGAGAATAATTAAAGCAGAAAATATATTTTTTTTTTTTAAAGGAAGGGATTAATCAAACAGAAAAGACAGCAACAAAATCCTTATAACCACAATAAAATAAATCATATTTTAATTACCTAAAATATTTACTATTAAAAAAAAATAATAATGCAACTTTTAAAAGTGTGCAGTCTTGTCTCTCCATTTTTCCAACCTGTATTTTCTGTAGGCGAATCATAGTTACAAGTCAGATGTGGTAGAAGTTCAGGGAGCAGAAAAAAATGTTGAATACCAGCGCAGTTTGTTCCTAACTGGGTATATGGCGTGGCTGTGTGGAGAGAAGAGTCTAATGCAGTGGTTCTTACCCAAGGGTGACTTTGCTCCCATTGGGACATTTGGCAATGTTTGGAGACATTTTTGTTTGTCACAGATGGAGGTTGGAAGTTGAAGTGCACTATTGGCATACAGTGGATAGATGCCAGGGATGCTAAACATCTTTATTGCACAGAATAGCACCCATCCTGTCATGGATTGAATTACGTCCCCCCAAAAATGTGTAAATCAACTTGGTTAGGCCATGATTCCCAGTATTCTGTGGTGGTCCTCCATTTTGTGATTGTAATTTTATGTTTAAAGGATTAGGGTGGGATTGTAACACCCTCCCCAGGTCCCTCCCTGATCCGATGTAAAGGGAGTTTCCCTAGGGTGTAGCCTGCACCGCCTTTTATCTCTCAGGGGATAAAAGGAAAGAGAAGCAAGCAGAGAGTTGGGAACCTCATACCACCAAGAAAGCAGTGCCAGAAGCAGAGCGTGTCCTCTGGACCTGAGGTTCCTGTGCTGAGTTGCTCCCATACCAAGGGAAGGCTGACGACGAGGACCTCCCTCCAGAGCCGACAGAGAGAGAAAGCCTTCCACTGGAGCTGGCACCCTGAATTTGGATTTCCAGCCTACTGGACCATGAAAGAATAAACTTCTTTTTGTTAAAGCCATCCACTTGTGGTATTTCTGTTATAGCAGCACTTGAGGCCTAAGACACACGCCCTCCACACACACACACAGAGCAAAGAATTATCCAGGCCCAAATGTCAACAGTGTCCAGGTTGAGAAACCCTGATGTAATAGATGGTGACCTAGAGCTACTCCAGCCCCTGGTTTAGCAGTACCAGGTCATTTAACGTATATAAATTGACCTCTGTCTCCTTTGTCCAACAAACTCTTTCTCTACAATTTCCTTTCAAAACACATACTTTAACATCTCACTTCTAGATTACTGCAGACTTCCAACTGATCCTCTGGCTCACTTTAATTCATGTAGTACATAAACCCAGTAAACCCAGTACATAGCTTCCCAATTAATTTTGGTTTCAGACATGGTAATTCACATTCTCCCGGCTAAGAACTGCAATGACTTCTATTTTGTCTACCATATGAAAGACAAAGTCTTAATCCTGACACCAGACTCATCCTCAATGGCTAATTTTTCACTTTTGTAATCTCACCTTAAATCACATAGCTCCTTTGCTCCAGCCAGGACTTCACAAGATCTTTTTTCTCTCTCATCCCCTTTACCTGGTTCAGTCTAGTAGTCCCTTGTCATGACAAAACTCGATGTTTTTTAATTGCTTTCATCATAGGTAAGAGGGACAATGGCAAAATCTACTACAAAATTCATGAACTAAAAAGAATTTCATCGTGCTCCTTCCAATATACTACGGCAGGAAACTTTTCAACATTAAAATCTGAAACACAAAACATTTTCAAGAAAAAAAATTTCAGTTAATTAGAATTTTTTCATTTTCCAAAAAGTCTGATTAGTTAATATTTTCTTTCACGAAAATCTCAGTTTAGAAGCAAGGTAGATTATGAAGACATCATTTACATTTTTAAAATATATTTTTTTAATCTTAAAAAGGTTCTTCAGGCTTTAAAAAAAAATTTGTTCTACATATTGAACTCTACTGACACAAATAAGATGAAAATAAAATGTGAAATTTGGCTTTACAATTTTCCAGTAAAATCTACTGCGTAAGAGATTTATTCCCTTATTTCAGATAATGCTATGTCAATAACATTTCTAGTAGAGACACTGGAGATGTTTGGCCTGAATTTAAACAAACAAAAAAAAAAAGCACACTGTTTAAAAATGTTTAAGAAGTTGTTATACAGAAACAGTACTTGATAAACTTTCATTGTTGCCCACAAAAGGAAAACCAGGACAAATAGGTGGCAGTTGCAGGGAGTGAGATTCAGACAAGTTTCAAGACCATCATTTCAGTTAGGAAAATGTCCTTCTGCCAAAAAAAGACTGCCTCGGGTTCAGAATTTGCTCCATGATGTATTACACACATTGTCCCACCCACTTTATGTCCTTGGTTTCTCAGAACCTCTAGATCTCAGCCTCTCTCAGTAACTGAGCAGCCACCAGCCCTACACATCACACTTAGCTGCAATTGTGTTGCTCCTTTGCTCAGCCTTTAGGAGTCCCCTCTTGTCTACAAGACAGTCATATCCCTGAGCATGACCTTCAAGGCCCTCATAATCTTCTAACCACTGCCCAAACCACAGTTCTACTCCAGGTGGATAAGTAAAGGTTGATGTAAAATAGGTCAGATAACCCTCAATTATTGTTTTCTTTTTTGATAGAGTTAAAGGGCCTACTTAAGGACATGTGGTAGTCTGGATAAATTGACAAAGTCTCCCATAAAATCTCTGTGAATGAATTAGAGATACGTGAACCAGATACTAGGGCATTTAGGATGATCTAGAAAAATGACCAACAAGTACTGATTAACAGATCATTGTCAGACTAAAAATAGATTTCTAAGGTGAAGCATAGAATGTTGCCTGTCCAAAAATATGTTTAAAAATATAGAATTCGGGTTTGTCACATTTGCAGATTCTATGATCCTGAGAGGGAAAACGAATGTGCTGAATGGCAGAATCAAACAAAATGGCTATGAGGCCAGAACACTGGTTGGAACAAAAAAACGTAAAATTTAACCAATTCAAAAACCAAACTGTTAAAGAGAAAGATAGGAGACAAGGGTATAGTAATTTGTAGAAAAGACAAAGATTTTATGCAACCGCAAGCTTAATGCAAGTCAACGTGCAACTCGTCATCAAAAAAGAAACTAATATTACCTCAGCATATATAAATAGACATATAGTAGCTGGAATAAACAAGATAAATGGCCCTCTGTCCTGTACGACCTAAATGTCCAATGAACTGGTGATATTTAGCCTGAAGAAGGAAGGTGGATTGATTGCACACTTTAAATATTTAAAGAGGTGTCATGTAGAAGCGTCCCTCAAAAGTTCAATGTACAATGGGTAAAAAATATGAGTAGATAAATTTGGAATTTCTTCCTAATGGTGAGAGTTGCCATGGGAGAGAATAAGGTCTCCATTACTGGACTGGGTCAGTTTTATATATGCAATAGATTGGATTCAAGTCCGGAATGGGTGATCAGAATAGACGATGTTTAGGTATTGTGAAACTTGAGGTTCTGTGATTTGGAGTAACCTAGAAAGTTGGCAGTCCATAACTAAAACGATGATAGTGGTAAATTCAGCAGGGTATGGATTAGTTAAGGAAGGCCACTCTAACCGCAAGAGTTATGAAGCTAAACTCTTGCTGTGTCTGAACAAAGCTTTATGAGAGACGATGAACTGCACTCTCACACCCATTTGGTACAAAACCTAGTGATAAAGTTATAGAGGAAATATTCCTTTCATTTTATCCTCTATGAAAGCTGAAGTATGTTCCCTCTTCTTTAAACCTACTCTACAATCTCTCTTTTCTAAGTTGTGTAAAAGATAGATTTGCTGGGTATTTTCTAGGAATAATTTTTAATTGTAACCAAGTAAAAGCCTAACAATAAATTGCAAAATAAATCAGATGCTTCAAAGTAGAGTTTGTGGTTCTAAATTTTTTTTTTTTTTGAACTTATTTTGTGTTCCCCAGACATGGAGTTGAATAAACACATCTGCCATACACATATGTCTTCTCTTCTTATGACATGTTAAAATGATGGCTTTGGTCTGAGTGTTTTTGCCCTTCAACACAGTGATAAGCACTTGGTCAACATTCCTTTGGGATTCCCATGGGTCCCAATGATCCCAGTGATCCATGGACACACTCCCTTCTCTTGGGCTCCTAGGAATTTCCAAGCCTCTAGACTGCATTTATTTTCCATTCTTCATCATTTCATCATGCGTTTTTCTCAAGGCAGTAAACATGTCTAGAAGCCTCACTGGCTAGAAGGCATCATAGTTCCATTTGCCTGCCTTTCCTTCCTCTTGATGTAGTTGTTCCCAAATTTAGTGTGCATCAGAATTACCTGGGAGCTTGTTAAAAATAAAGATTCCCAGATTCCATTCTCAGGTGTTCCGATTTGATAGCTGTAGAGCCCTGGTGGCACAGTGTTTAAGCATTCAGCTGCTAAACAAAAGATTGGCAGTTCAAATCCACCAGCCACTCCCTGGAAACCCTATGGGGCAGCTCTACACTGTACCATAAGGTCACTATGAGTCAGAACTGACTCCATGGCAATAGGTTTTTTTTTTTTCCCCCTAAGAGAAGAAAAACTAGTTTTAACATTGACCACCAGCCACCTCAGCACCACGAGGTATATGTGTGTGTGTGTGTGGTTTTGTTTGTTTGATTTTTACACAGGCAGTCTACATACCACACTCTGAGAAACAATCTCTAAAGGATTCTAAATTGGTATGGGAAGATATATAATGAAGGATTTTTTCATCTCCTGAACCCATTGATTCCAACTCAAAGCAACCCTATAGGACAGAATAGAAGTGCCTCACGGGGTTTCCAAGGCTATAATCTTTACGGAAGCAGGCTGGCACATCTTTCTCCAGCAGAGTGGCTGGTGGGTTCAAACCTGTGACCTTTGATTAGCAGCCGAGCACTTAAACATTGTACCACCAGGGCTCCCTTTCTCTCATCAGACCTGAAAAAATTTTAGATGATCTATCTCTTTAAACCAGTAATTGGTTAAGTTAAAAGATGTCTCCCCTAACCAAAAAGAGAGCAATAAATTTGGTTTCACAAAAAATCTTGCTACTCAAATTGTGATCCCTGGAGTTTGTTAGAAATGCAGATTCTCAGGCTCCACCCGATGCCTACTGAATAAGAACCTGCATTCTAACAAGACACCCAAGTGATTTCTATGAATATTATAATTTGAAATGCAACTGTACTAGTGCACATGAAAAAATGACAAGCAGCATGGGTCATCAAATCAGGATTAGATTCTACTTCAAATAACAGAAACCCAAACTGTTGTTGTTGTTAGCTGACACCCAAGTCGGTTCCTATTCACAGCAATCCTATGTACAACAAAACAAAACACTGTCCAGCTCTATGTCATCCTCACAACCGTTGCTATGATTGAGCCCACTGTTGCAGCCACTGTGTCAATCCATCTCGTCGAGGGTCTTCCTCTTTTTCCCTGACCCTCTACTTGACTAAGCACGATGTCCTTCTCCAGGGACTGATCCCTTCTGATAACATGTCCAAAGTATGTAAAACGAAGTCTCGCCATCCTTGCTTCTGGCTATACTTCTTCCAGGACAGATTTGTTTGTTTTTCTGGCAGTCCATGGTATATTCAATATTCTTTGCCAACACCACAATTCAAAGGCATCAATTCTTGCTCAGTCTTCTTTATTCACTGTACAGCTTTCGCATACATATGAGACAACTGAAAATATCATGGCTTGGGTCAGGCACACCTTAGTCCTCAAGGTGACATCCTTGCTTTTTAACACTTTAAAGAGTTCTTGTGCAGCAGATTTGTTCAATGCAACATGTCATTTGATTTCTTAACTGCTGCTTCCACAAGCATTGATTGTGGATCCAAGTAAAATGAAATCCTTGACAACTTCAATATTTCTCCACTCATCATGATGTTGCTTATTGGTTCAGTTGTGAGGATTTTTGTTTTCTTTATGTTGAGAGTAATTCATACTGAAGGCTGTAGTCTTTGATCTTCATCAGTAAGTGCTTCAAGTCTTCTTCGCTTTCAGCAACCAAGGTCGTGTTATCTGTATATCGCAGGTTGTTTATGAGTCTTCCTCCAGTTCTGATGCCCCTTTCTTCTTCATATAGTTCATCTTCTCAGATTATTTGCTCAGCATACAGATTGAATAAATATGGTGAAAGGATACAACCCTGACGTACACTTCTCCTGACTTTAAACCAACTGCCCCTTGGTCTATGCACAGGCTCCACATGAGCACAATTAAGTGTTCTGGAATTCCCATTCTTCGAAATGTTGTCTATAATTTGTTATGATCCACACAGTCAAATGCCTTCACATAGTCAATAAAAGGTAAACACCTTCCTGGTATTCTCTGCTTTTAGCCAAGATCCATCTGGCTTCGGCAATGACATCCGTTGTTGTTCCGCGTCCTCTTCTGAACCCAGCTTGAACTTCTGTCTGTTCCCTGACAACATACTGCTGCAACCATTTTTGAAAGTATCTTTAGCATAATTTTACCTATGTGTGATATTAATCATATTGTTTCATAATTTCTGCATTCCGTTGGAAAACCTTTCTTTGGAATGAGCACAAACGTAGATCTCTTCCAGTTGGTTGGCCAAACTAACAGTAGCTTAAACGAGAAAATGTATTTTTCTCACACATAAAAGTCCAGATGTAAGTAAACTAGAGCAGGTATTGTGACTTTGTTTCATGAGGTCTCAGGGACCCAAGCTCCTTCTAGGACAGGCTGCTGTGTTTAGTTGTTCAGAATGTGCACTGTACAACCCTAGGAGAATGCTATTCACATAATAATCAATACAGATTTCTTTTTTTAATTAGGACAGTTTTCTGGCATCTGGGAATAAAAGATTTGTGGAATGGGTGCTACTTTTTTTTTTTTTTTTTTTCCGTAAATTGCACAAATCTGCTTTATGGGCTGGTGGCAGTAGGAAGTCCAGCTTTCTGCTCTCCCATCTTTAGGTATAACTTTGTCCTTCTGCTAAGCTGAAATTCCAGCCATCACATTCACTTTTCAAGCAGAAACCTGGAGAAAGAGGGGTGATACCACATCTGTCCTTCCCCCAGGGCCACTGCTGCTGCTGTCACCACTGCCAATCTAGGCCCAAGTCCTGGGCCCTATGTATTCCAGACTGCCCAGACATGTGTGCCAGGCCAAATGCTTGCTGTGTACACTGCCCATTCCAGCAGTGCCTACGTGCCTGAGCCTGCAAGTCCACACACCTGGACCATCTCCTCTACTCACATGTATGTTCCTTGTCCCATGAGACTTCACTTACAAAACGCAAGTTCAAAAAGATGGCAACAGCAGAGCACAGGGCCCCTTCTGAAAGCAGAACCCTTGTAACTGGACAGGTCACACACCCAGGAAGCTAGCCCTGCTGGAAGAGAAGTGATGCAGTTACTAGGAATTAAGTATGCTATGACAGTTACGCTCTCACCTCTAGAGGACAACAGAGAGACTTCCTTCCTCTGTATTTTGCTATATTCATTTCTCAAAAATACAACCCTCAGCATTTCTTCTGATCTTGCAGTGTCAGAAGATGAAATCTCAATTTATAATTTCCCAGCATGGCAAATTTTCTACCTCCAATTTTTTTTTTTTTAATTAATGGTTGAAACTTCTTTTCTTATTAAGATGAAGCCCAATGGACCTATGAGGCTATGCTTTATCACCCACACCTTAACATCTGCAGACATGAGCTTTTTTGAGGAAAAACTATTTCTTTCATAGTTTCTGAGCCATCCAAAGCTATTTTTAAGTAATAAGGATGGCCATAGTCATGTGACCTGGACGGAAGACATTCTGGTTCATTTGCCCCTTGGAAGTCTTGTACCCTGGGAAAATAATTCTAGCATGCGGCCTGTCGGCCTGCCAAGCCCCCGACCCAAATTTTTCTAACATTTTTATATTTCTCTGTGCTGCTTATATTCGATCACTCTCTGCCTTGCTGTCTTTATTAATTAGATTAACCACCCCAGGTCAGGCTTATAACTGCATTGGTATTTTAGTGATTTTAGTTTTTCATCTTTAAGGGACTCTCTCATTTCTTTTCACAAGTCTGAATCAAAACCCTGTGTTTTGAGTACTTCATTTGTATTTAGCAAAGAGGCATATTTGTAAGTTATTGAGTATATATCTAAATTTAATTTCTCCTTCTTCTATGCAAATTGCCAGGTTTAATGTGGTTTCCTTCACCCTTAATGTGTTATAAAGCAATTTGTTTCTGAAATATTTTCCAGAAATACATGTATATACATCAATATATGTATAACACTCGATTTCAGTTCTCTGTCACTAAGTGTTTTCCCATGCTCTGAGTGCTACCATAGGCACTCAGCCAACAAGAGTTGATGCCGCTATTGCAAAAACCCTTCCCCATGAGGGTGTTGCCTTGCTCTCCTACAGAGAGGGTGTTCTGCTTTGTGTCTGCTCTCCTTGGTCTTTCTTTCTGCCGATTATTTTGGGAGTTGGCCAAGAATTTTGACTCTTAATGACTGACCAAATGTTTGAAAATGATAGTATTGGATTTGCCATAGAAGAAACGAAGAAAATTGCATTTACACAGTTGTAAGGCAGCTACCATTACTCTAAAAAGAAATAGATGTAAAAACATAGGATAAAGCTCAGAAGACAATTCAGTGGCATTAGAATGGCATCATAAACCTCTCTGTAGCCTGGGATAATTGATCTGATATTATTTGAAAAACATCTAAAAAAAATTGATTCAGGGGCATCCTGTGACTTCAAGTTATTTGAAGAGAGTTAAAGAGTTTTATCATCATGAAATGCCAGAAATGCTTGGTCTTGACAGCTGTGCTGTAACAACCCTGTGTGACACTAATTAAGTTAGCAATCTGATTTCCCAAAACACATCCTCCTTGCTAAATGGACTAAGCATATACCATACAGCAACATACATATAAAGCTCATGACTAGGGGAACTATTGCATTCAATTTAACCTAATCCTAAAATCATTACTCAGCTAACATAAATTCATTTTATTTAAATTCATTTATCTTTAAATTGTATTTTCAAGATTATTATATACTTATAAAATAATGTTGTTGCTGTTAGGTGGTTTCAAGTTGATTTCAAATCATAGCCTCCCTACGTAACAGAGTAACTGCCCAGTAGAGTTTTCTAGGCTATAACCTTAATGGGAACAGATCTCCAAGCTTTCTGCCGTGGAACCGCTGAGTGGTTCAAACCACCTACCTTTCAATTAGCAGCTGAGTGCTTAACCATTTTGTCACCAAAGCTCCCTCATAAAATAATAGTTGGCAACATTATTTTTAGCAAGACTGAGGACTTACAATGTTTAAGCTAATGGAGAGACACAAAGTAGGCTATATTGTCTTCATTCTTGAGATGCTTACAGTCTAGTTTTGGGAAAAGGAGTGCCAAGGAAGCTTATTGAAAACCAAGGCTGCATGAGTTCTGAGGCTAGAGATAACATCTAGGGCTGAGGTAGCAGGAGAAAGTTGTACAGGGGAAGTGGGACTTCAGCTGGATGCTAGTAAGGATTAGGCTTCCATAAGAGATAATGGTGGAGGTCACGGTGTACAGATGTGAAGGAAGGAACACAAATAGGGTTCAGGGGGTAGAGTGAAGAGCCTGATTTAACTGAAGGGCTCATATAGGGTAGTAGTAGGGATGACTGCATGAGTCAGGAATCTCTTGGTTGTATGTGACAGAAAGCCTAGTTTGAAATAGCTTAATCAAAAAGGGAAAATAAAGATAGAAGAGTATCTTAGACACTACATGAACCAAAATCTGACTGAAGTCTGGAACAACTCAAACCAAAGACTCATTTTCTGTCATCCCTGATCCTTCGGGCTAGAGTTTCATGTTTTCTTCAACTCTACCGGTCAAGCCACATGGTGAGAAATATGGGCACTAACGCCCACCCCCCACCACACACACACCTTGAGTACCACATCTTATATCTTCAGCAATTCAGAGACAGAAAGAGAGAGAGAGAGATTGGCATTTTTTTCCAATTCCTAAATCCCTGAGGACATTGACTGTTTGGGGGATATAGAATCAGGTGATTAAGTTGGAGACTTTTTCAGGAAGACTAGGGATTAATGTGAAGGATGAAAAGTAGTTTAAAAAAGGGTGTGGTTCTTAGAAAAGTGTTTGCAAAGGAAAACGCTTATACTAAAGATACACACATGTTACATATACAGACAATGTTCATAAACAGCTATTCATGCTAAAATCTAAAAACGTAATTTTTATGCTTTGTAACCTATTCACCTTAGAATTACAAATGCTTAGCACCTCACCTCAAAATGCTAACCTGAAATAGAATTGATTCATTCCTGTTATTCTTCCCCCAAAATAATTCATCTGCAATTATCAGAATGAAATGCACTTATCTTAAGGACTCACTGCTGCTTTGTATTCTTTGCCAGCATTTCACCAAATCTATGCTCCATCCTTCTGCTTTTCTGGCTTTGTTTAACTAACAAAGGCAGCATATAGAACTCCTTTATAAACTAAGCTGCTCTTTCTTTTAATTACAGTAAAACCTTTTCATAATGATAATTGAGGGGAACTGAGCTAACTCCCAAAGTATAGATTAACGATGCTATATCAGGATTTTATACCAATTTCATTTAATAAATCATATTATATGGAATCATAGAGCCCTGGTGGTGTAGTGGTTAAGAGCTTGGCTGCTAACCAAAAGGTCAGTAGTTTGAATCCACCAGCCACTCCTCTGGAAACCCTATGGGGCAGTTCAACTCTGCTATGAGTTGGAATCGACTCGACAGCAACAGGTTTTTATATGGAATCATCACTGCCTTCACTCAGAAAAGATTATAGAACAGTTTCTGATTTAAATAGGAGCTCTGAATATTTCAGTGCTATAGAAAAAAAGTATAGTTAGAAGCATGATAGAAAAATTGATACTTGTTTTATGACATCCCTAAACTTTAAGAAATGTAGGCTCTACAGCCAGTGTTGCCCCTTTGAAACAATTTTGCCATTTGTTTCCTGAAACATTCCTCTTTGCCATAGCCCAGTGGCCTTAACCCAGGTTGGTCCTACTGTAGGCCAGAGCTCAGCCTCCATGGAAGCAGGAACTTCATCTGACTCATTCATCATTGTGTCCCTAGTACCTAACACAGTGCCAAACCATAGTAGGCATTCAGTAAATAAGTTTATTCAGTAAATTGAATAAATGAATGACTTACATAAAATGTTTATATTCATAAACACAAAGTCAAAACATCTTCCAAGTTAAAGGAACAAGATTAAAATGGAGAGGTCAGCATGGAAGGGAAAAAGCATCCTATAATTGCTTCCTTCCTTTAAAAATCTCTCTTCCTGTACATAAACATTAAGTTATTTTTCACATACCAAAGTTGGATAATTCCAACCTCTTTCATTCAAATTCCTCTACTGCCTGGGGATAAAGCTCAGTCTCTAGAAGACAGAAAAGTTTCTAGGTGAGAGTCAGCCAGATGGTTCAGGACATAGCTCTGAAGTTCATTCTGATTGTCCAGTGTTCCTTTTGATAAATAGCATGACTGCACTGCCTGGAAAAGTAATTCCTTCTATCAGAAGATGCTGGCAACAGAATCATTCTGAACCATAAAAACTGTAAAAGGAAATGATAGGGGTATCAGTAAATTCAATCAGTAGGGTGAGAGCAGCTTTTATTGCGTTCTTTGGATAGTCAGACAACACACAGCATACTCTGTGAACTAAATCTATCCAAGCCAAACATCCAGTTTCATACAGCACACCACATGTCTTTCTGCTACACGTCCTTAATTAGCAGAAATGAAGAGCATATGGTGGGGTAGCAGGGCGAGGAAAGCACCAGGAGTCTGAAGTGCCTGTGAGGTAATCCGGGGGGGATATGCAGTAGCAGTTATAAAAGGCTAAAATATCAGTGATGGTCAAAATAATAGCTACCATGTATTGAGCACTTGTTGGGCACTGTGTTAAGGGTTTAACCTGTATGAACCCACCTACCCTTGCAACAATCCTCTGAATATGCTCTATGTTAATCCCCATTTTACAGGTAAGAAAAGAAAGGCTTAGAGAGATTAAATAATTTGTTCATGGCTAATAAATGGTAGAATTGGGATCAAAGCCCCTGCCTTTTTGACTCCAGAGCCTATGTCCTTAATCCCCACATATACTGTCTTACAGAAGGGTTCCTGGGCTGAATTTCCTCCCCTCTCCTCTCCACTCACCCTCATAGCCAAGTAGTTTATGACCACTGTCTCTCTCCTTTGTATTAAATTAGTTCTCAATGACAGCAGTAACTTCCTATCCCCACACGCCACTAAAACTAAAACTGCTGAATGTATCAGGATGTTTTGGGATACAAGTGGCAGAATACCCAACAAAAAGTAGCCTAACTAAAGGGGTTATTTTAATTTTCTTCTCACATAAGAAAAAAAGCTCAAAGCTGGACAGTGCCAGGATTTCCTCAGTGGCTCAACAATGTTATCATGGGTCCAGATTCTTTGCATCTTTCTGCTCCACGTTGACTTATATCCTCCTGCCTGTTGGTCTATGGCTGCATTCCCTCACTCAACTGTACTCAAAGTGAGGAAGGAAGGAGCAAGAAGAAAACACTGCTTGTACATTTTCCCCTCTGTATCAGGCAAAAAAAAAAGTCAGTCTTGTCTCAGCTTATATTTCATTAAAAATACATTTATGGCCATCCCTAGATGCAAAGGATGCTAGAAAGCAAGTATCTGGCATTTTTATGGTCTCACTATGGAATTCAAGTTCCAGGATTCACCAAAATGTCAGCTGGAGAAGAGTTGCTAAGTGAGCAAATAGAAGACCTTGCCACCTAACTGCTAATTCAGAGGCTCCCTTTTAGCCCTGGCTGTCCTGGACTATTCTCATACTAATGACTGATTTCCTATACTCATGGCACTGTTAACTGATTTCTTCCTTCCTTAAACTTTGTCCTGCCAGCTTTTAGTGCTTTCTTATCTTCACTCCTGCCTCTTTAGCCACTCCTTCTCAGTCCTTCACCCAATATCTCTTCATTACGAGCGAAATGAGAACACGGAGCTCACTCAGGGATTACAAAATCAAATGTCTCCAGGACCTAGGCAAAAATAAATAAATAAGTGTGTGAAGGTCTATGAGTAATAGGAAGCACTGGGGACTGGTAAACTGGAAATGCATGTCTATTTTAAGACACTGAAATTCACATTTTGAAAACACTAGGATAAGGAAAACTCATCTGTAGGCCAAATGCATCCTGTGGACTTTCACTGTGACATTTGAATGATCTCTAAGGTTTTTGGTTCTAAAATTAATGCATGAATTTCTCTAAGTTAAATGCCGGGGGAAGCCCATTAGCACTCTGAGGCAACAGGTGATATGTGCCATTCAAATTCACAGAGCTAAAACTTGACAACAGGGCTTTGAACCAGTTCTTTCTGGTTCAACCTCTTGCTCAGAATTTGCATTTCCACCCCCAGATATACCGAATTAGGATCTACAGTTTAACAGGATCTCCAGGTGATTCTCATGTATACATTCCTGTGATTCTTAGGTATAAATAAGCTTTCTCTGGTGGTATATAAGAATCACCTGGGGACCTTGTTAAAATGCCTGTGTGTATATATGTAAGAATCACCTGGGAATCCTGTTAATGTAGATTCTAATTCAGTACATCTGAGGTGGAAATGCAAATTCTCAGCAGGGGGTTGAACCGGAATGAACCAATTGGACGCCCTTCTTGCCAAGTAAAGTTGGCAGGGCACTGGACAGAGGAAAATGACAAGGACATTATGACTCGTTTTAAAGCTGTAACTACATAATCAGTCAAATGTGAATATGAATGTCTTTAAACAGAGATAGGAACATAATGATATGGCACCTTAATGTTTATGGACTAAAGACTTTCTTCATCCAATGCAGGCTTATAAGCAGGTAAAGTAGATAGCCACCCACAAGATGTAACTGAAATGTCAAAAAACAATGCCCTATCCAAAAATGTCCTTAACAGCTGTATCTGAAATTTTATAGTTAGAAATTCATTCCTCTGGATTGCTTTAAAATTTGTTTTTTCAAGAATCTTTTGCCATAATGCAAATACCTATAGATTATTACATTTGTAGCAGCTAATACCTTAACGTAGTGAAGGGCATTAGTTGAAGAGTAGAGAAAAAAGGGAGGTGATAGAGACAATCTGGCCTGCTTCCCCTTTTTGTAAATAAAGTTTTATTGGAACACGATCATATATGCTCATTTACGTATTATCTATGACTGCTTTCATGTTACAATGGCAACACTGAGTAGCTGCAACAGAAACTCTATGGCCCACAAAACCAAAAAAACAAACCCGTAGCCATCAAGTCAGTTCTGAGTCACAGCAACCCTATAAGGACAGGGTCTAACTGCCCCACAGGGTTTTCAAGACTGAAATCTTTACAGAAGCAGATTGCCGTTTCTCCCACAGAGCGGCTGGTGGGTTTGAACCACTGACCTTTCCATTAGCAGCCAAGCACTTAACCACTGTATCACCAGGGCTCCTCTATGGCCCATAGAACCTAAAATATCTACTATCTGACCCTTTACACACAAAGGTTGGTGACCCTGATCTAGGATGTTGGATGGGCAATGTATCATAAACGTGCTTTCAACAAAATACGTAAGATTTGACAGACAATGACCCAAAAGTTGGTTCAGGGATTCAACAGTGAGAATCAAGCAACCAGGATTTTTACTCCTATCCACTCTGCCATCCTCAGTAGGTTGGCTTACCACCTCATATTCTCCAGATGGCTACAACAGATATAAGCATCCTCATAAGACAGTATCTAAAAAAAGAAGGGAAGGAAAAAGCAAAAGAGTTTTCCATATGAATGAATTTTTTTTTTAATCATAAAAGCAAACCTTTTCCAAAAACCTCCAACAGAAATTCTCAAAGTGGTTCACCTGCACTTCCTTAGACCAATCACACCCAAACCAAACTCATTGCCATAGAGTCGATTTCAACTCATAGCAACCCCATAGGACAGAGGAGAATTGCCCCATAGGATTTCCAAGGAGTAGCTGGTGAATTCAAACTGCCGATCTTTTGGTTAACAGCTGAGTTCTTAACCACTGTGCCACCAGGGCTCCAGACCAATCACAAGGGGACTACAATTTCCATGATTGGTTTGGAGCCATAGTTTTCATGCCTGGCTACACATTAGAATTACCTGCAAAGTAACTAACAAATTAGAAATACCAATTGTAACAAATTAGGAAATACCAACACCTGTACTCCATCTCAGGCAGTTATATAAGAAACCTCTTGGGTGGTACCTAGTAATGGCATTTTCTTTAACTCCCTTAGAAGTTTCTAATAAATAGCCATGAGTGAGAACCACTGGTTAGACTATTCATGATTCATTTCCTTGAGCTGAGTACATTTCCTCATGAACAAAATCAGGGTTCATTTGGCTTGGAAGAAGGGGAAATGGCTGATGACTTTTAGGTAGACAACAAATGACGCTTGCCACAGTCATTTACATAGACACTGAAGTAACTCATATGAATGGTAGAACTTAGGAGGAAAAGACTGGAAGCCAGAATCTACCCATAATCCTCAATGAATGAGAGATGTACCCAGAAAGGTTATGAGCAACAGATATAAATGTGGGTAGAGGGTCAAGAGCTTCAGTGAAGGAGAAATATGCACATAAGAAAGCAGAAGGTGGGGATGTCAAGGAAGGCCAAAAATTGGAAAGAAATCAGTGCTGAGGATATAATGAATTCAGTATTGGGCATCTTGAGGATAAAGGGTCTATGCCCTTTGAAGACTGAGGCATGTGTAAATATAGTTTAGTCTAGAGTTTAGGGAAGAGGTAAATTGAGTTCTTTATGGGACACTTTTGAGAATGATAGAAGGGCTACTAAGAATTTCCCCTAGGAAAACAGACTTAAACTGAGAATGTCCCAGAAAAATCTACCAATGGGGATGGTGGAAATCATGGACCTGGGTGATGTTATTCCACGAGATGTGCAAAATGCACCCTGGGATACAACAAACCTAAATCAAGTCTGCTGCCAATTGCTAATAGACTGTAGATGTAGACAATTATCCTGAACTCCTGCTAAAGATAATAAACTGTGAATAGTTACTTTGACAAATTTTAAGTTTTATGCTAAATTGAAATTACATTGTTCACAGCTAATAAAAACAACAAAATTATCAGAACAAACTCAGGTTTTCTGATTCCAAATTCCTTGGATTGAGTTCTCGCTTAATCCAAAAACTGGTTTGCACATGGCTGGTAACCATAGATTTTGAGTCACCTTTTGGTCTCCAATGAAATACCCTGGGAAAATCGTTTTCCCTGCACTCATTTCAAAACAGTAATTGCTCTACATCATTTAAGATCATTTGTCAAGGGGAATCAATTAGCATTAGCCTGAAGTCACCTCAGGACTTTTTAAACATTTTCATCCTGTGAACTCCCCTGGGTTTTCTATGATGAATATCAACTGTCCACAAAAAAATAAAATAACAATAAGTTCACATTTCATCTTACAGATTCCCCAGAAGCTCTGGTCTCCCACTCAGTATCACATCAAATCTGAAGGGAGGAAGTGCCCAAGGGGAGGCAGTAGGTGGAGAATGCTGGGTCACCCACAGTTCATTGCCTCTTCCCCAACAGCTGTTGAGAGCTCTGGGACTACAGTTACTGAGACTTCCTGAGAACAGCCCAGGATCTCCTTATGGGTCAATTCTTAGTTTAGAAAACACTGGGAAAATATTGGCTGTTTGGTATAGTGACAGACTATGAGTTACATAGAGCCCAGGAATGCTAAAATAATAGCATTTGCCAAATTTGCTATATTAATACCATAAAATTATCAGCTTAAAGCAATGGACAAATATTTATGATTTGCTATAATTAGTACCACCCAGGTCCCTGGATGGTGCAAACAGTTAACTGCTAACTGAAAGGTTGGAGGTTTGAGTCTACTCAGAGGAGCCTCAAAAGAAAGGCATGGACATCTACTTCCAAAAAAATCAGTCACTTAAAATCCTATGGAGCATGATTCCATACACGGGACTGCCATGAGTAAGAGGTGACTTGATAGTAAGAGGTGGTTTTTATTAGTAGTACAATTAAATATTCTGCCTTCATTGAACTATTAAAAGCTGTTCAATGCCACTCATTCAGTCTTTAGTTCAACAAAAAAATTGAATTGCCTACTATATATGTAAGTCACTGTGCAAAGTACAAGGTCAGTCTGGCCTGATAGAATTGCCTTCATGGTAAAAGGCGAGTTGAAACTCATAGTCTGGTGGTCAACTGAATGTTTCCTCCTGCCCTGTGAGTAAAACAGAAACAGTTGTTTTCACTAATACCTGTAGCTATTGGCTCAGAAGAGAACACAGCTTGGTACACATTTCTCAAAGAAAAAGGTCTATTAATATGAGAAAATCTTAAACAAACTTATTCATTTACTGAATATCTATGAAGCACCTACAATGTGGAAGAAACAGTCATGTGTTGGCTAAGAAAAACTGGGGGACAAAGAATGATGCACATAAGACAGGAAGTAATCAAGCTGATATATTTATGATTAATGAGATTCTTATTGGAATGGGGTGTGCAGTTGGTGACAAATATTTAAAGAATGTGAAGACTAAAGAGGATCTAAATGATAATGACAAGGATGATTAATTAAGAAAAAAATTAGATTCTACAAAAGAAGGTTAAATTAATTTGAGTTGCTTAACTTGGAGAAGGCTAAGGGCTGACTTGCTTATTATTTTCATGATGGGGAGGGACTGTATTGTGTCCTTTTCCTTAAAGCACTAGACATGAGAATGTTGGTATAAAATTAAAGTACTTATTTATCCATTAATTCATTCAATAAACACACATAATATGAGCACCACCTGCCCTGTTGCCTAACACAGCAGGAAAGTGGTGAAGCACAAAGATGAATACAACATAGTCTCTGTCATGGACAGCATTTCTTTGGACATAAGAAAGAACTCTTTGACTAACCAGGCAATAAAACTCAAGAACCAGCTGATGGAAAGTATGTATTATAAATGCCTGGAGATTTTCAAGAATATTGGTTACTATTCAAGTTTGTTATGATTAAGGCACAGAACTAGATGATTACCCACATTCCTTTCTAGATTTGTAAGACTAAACACTATAGTTTTACAGTCAACAGTTTCCTATAAGTGATGTTAAACATAATATATAACTACAGTATATATGACTGAATTTTGATTTGTCCATTGATTAATACTGTTGCTGTTGTTAGATGCTGTCAAGTCAGTTCCAACTCATAGCAACCCTATGTACTATAGAAAGAAACACTGCCCGGTTCTGCACCATCCTCACAGCCATTATGTTTGAGCCCATTGTTGCAACCACTGTGTCAATCCATCTCATTGAGGGTCTTCCTCTTTTTCCCTGACCCTGTACTTTACCAAGGATGATGTCCTTCTCCAGGGACCTATTCTTCCTGACAACATGTCCAAAATATGCAAGACGTAGTTGGTTGTACTTCTTCCAAGAGAGATTTGTACATTCTTTTGGCAGTACCTGGTATATTCAATATTCTTCACCAACACCACAATTCAAAGCTGCCAATTCTTCTTCAGCCTTCCTTATTAATTGTCCAGCTTTTGCATGCACATGATGCAGTTGAAAATACCATGACTTGGGTCTGCACACCTTAGTCTTCGAGGTGACTTCTTTGCTTTTCAATGCTTTAAAGAGGTCTTTTGCAGCCGATTTGCCCAATGCAATGCATCTTTTGATTTCTTGACTGCTGCTTCCATGGGTGTTGATTATGGATCCAAGTAAAAGGAAGTCCTTGACAACTTCCATTTTTTCTCCGTTTATCATGATGTTGCTCATTGGTCCAATTGTGAGGGTTTTTGTTTTCTTTAGGTTGAGCTGTAATCCATAGGCTTTGGTCTTTGATCGTCATACGTAAGTGCTCCAAGTCCTCTTCACTCTCAGCAAGAAAAGTTATTTTATCTGCATATCACAGGTTGTTAAAGTATCATCCTCCAATCCTGATGCCAGGTTCTTCTCCATACAGTCCAGATTCTCAGATTATTTGCTCAACATACAGATTGAATAAGTATGGTGAAAGGATACAACCCTGATGCACACCTTTCCTGACTTTAAACCACGCAGTATCCCCTTGTTCTGTCTGAACAACTGCCTCTTGATATATGTACATGCTCTTCGTGAGCACAATTAAGTGTTCTGGAATCACAATTCTTTGCAATGTTATCCATAATTTGTTATGATCCCCACAGTCAAATGCCTTTGCATAGTCAATAAAACACAGGTAAACATCTTTCTGGTATTCTCTGCTTTCAGCCAGGATCCATCTGACATCAGCAGTGCTATCCCTGGTTCCACATTCTCTTCTAAATCCTGCCTGAATTTCTGGCAGTTCCCTGCCAAAACACTGCTGCAGCCGCTTTTGAATGATTTTCAGCAAAATATTACTCGCGTGTGATATTAATGATATTGTTTGATAATTTCCACATTCAGTTGGATCACCTTTCTTGGGAATAGGCATAAATATGGATCTTTCCCAGCTGGTTGGCCAGGTAGCTGTCTTCCAAGCTGGCATAGATGAGTGAGCACTTCCAGCACTGCATCTGTTTCTTGAAACATCTCAATTGATATTCCATCAATTTCTGTAGCCTTGTTTTTTGCCAATGCCTTCAGTGCACCTTTGGTTTCTTCCTTCAGTACCATCAGTTCCTGATCATCGTTGAACGTCGACCAATTCTTTTTGGTATAATGACTCTGTGTATTTCTTCCATGTTCCTTTGATGCTCCCTGCATCATTTAATATTTTCCCCGTAGAATTCTTCACTATCGCAACTAGAAGCTTGAATTTTTTCTTCAGTTCTTTCAGCTTGAGAAATGCTGAACGTGTTCCTCCCTTTTGGTTTTCTATCTCCAGGTCTTTGCACATGTCATTATAATACTTTACTTTGTCTTCTCGAATGGCCCTTTGAAATCTTCTGTTCAGTTCTTTTACTTCATCATTTCTTTCTTTTGCTTTAGCTACACGACATTCAAGAGCAAATTTCAGTCTCTTCTGACATCCATTTTGGTCTTTTCTTTCTTTCCTGTCCTTTTAATGACCTCTTTCGTAATGTACGATGGCCTTGATGTCATTTCTCAACTCATCTGATCTTTGATCATTAGTGTTTAATGAGTCAAGTTTATTCTTGAGTTGGTCTCTAAATTCAGGTGGGATATACTCGAGGTCATACTTTGGCTCTCGTGGACTTGTTCTAATTTTCTTCAGTTTCAACTTGAACTTGCATATGAGCAATGGATGGTCCATTCTGCAGTCGGCCACTGGCCTTGTTCTGACTGATAATATTAAGCTTTTCCATCATCTCTTTCCACAGATACAGCTGGTTTGATTTCTATATATTCCATCTGGTGAGATCCATGCATATAGTTGCCATTGATGAAAAAGGTATTTTCCATGAAGTTGCTGGTCTTGCAAAATTCTATCATGCAATCTCTGGCATCATTTCTATCACCAAGGGCATATTTTACAACTACCAATCCCTCTTCTTTGTTTCCAGCTTTCACATTCTAATCACCAGTAATTATCCATGCATCCTAACTGCATGTTCGATTAATTTCAGACTGCAGAAGCTGGTAAAAATCTTCAATTTCTTCACTTTTGGCTTTAGTGGTTGGTTAGTGAATGTGAGTAGTAGTCAAATTGACTGGCATTCCTTGTAGGCATATGGATATTATCCTACCACTGACAGCATTGTACTTCAGGATAGATCTTGAAATGTTCATTATGATGATGAATGCAACACCATTTCTCTTCAAGTTGTCATTCCCAGCATAGTACACCATATGATTGTCCAATTCAAAATGGCCTATACCAGTCCATTTCAACTCACTAAACCTAGGATATCGATGTTTATGTGGTCCATTTCATTTTTTATGATTTCCAATTTTTTTAGATTCATACTTCGTACCTTCCACATTCCAATTATTAATGGATGTTTGCAGCTGTTTCTTCTCATTTTGAGTCATGCCTCATCAGCAAATGAAGGTCCTGAAAGCTTGATTCCATCCATGTCATTAAGGGCGACTCTACTTTGAAGAGGCAGCTCTTCCCCAACCATCTCTTGAGTGCCTACCAACCTGGCTCATCTTCTGGCACTAAATCAGATAGTGTTTCACTGCTATTCATAAGGTTTTCACCAGCTAATTATTTCCAGAAGTAGACTGCCGAGTCCTTCTTCCTAGTCTGTCTTAGTCTGGAAGCTCAGCTGAAACCTGTCTCCCTTGGGTGATGCTGCTTGTATCTGAATACTGGTGGCATAGCTTCCAGCATCACAGCAACATGCAAGCCCCCATAGTACAACAAACTGACAGACATGTTGGCGTTTGATTAATATTATATCATATAAAATATTCTTATATCCATTTCCAATTGGTCTTTAATTAAAAGTGATACCTAACTCCTTAGACTTAAGTGAAGATTTATCTGCTAATCTCTCTGACAAAGAGTTACGAATTTGAACTCCAGAAACAGATTATTACCAATAAAGAGAGTACAGCTATATTCTGAGAAAACTATTCAGAATACGGTAATAAACTCTATTTTTAATTTTAATTTTGGATTGTCATGTTGACTGTCCAGTATTACAGACTATAAAAAGGACTATAAAAGCTTAATCAGTCCTTTTCAAGAAATTTATTGAAGTATATATAATCTTAAAGCTAGACTCACATCTAGAACATTTGTTATCGGTTAGCAAGTATGGCTCTTAACCACTGTGCCACCAGGGCTCCAAAAGTAATCTCCTACAGGGATCAAACCAGTGACCTTGGTGTTATTAGCACAACATTCTACCCAGCTGAGCTAACCAGCCACCTGAGCATGGTAGAGAGACTAGAAATATTTGAATCTGCCTGGTAGACACTTAGAGAGCCACTGAAATTTCAAATGCAATATGTCAAGAAAAGAGATAAAAGAGTGACTTTGTCTACCTCAACTCAAATATGTAAATTATACTTATGTCTTTCATTTTAATTATAGGAATCAGCATCTTCCCAATCCTTGAGATTAGAAATGTTAGCCATCTTTGACTCTTCACTCTTCTTTTTCCTCAAAATTAATTCATTCAACAACAATTTATTAGTCACATATCGTATGTCTATCACCATACTAGGGGTTAGGAGTGCAAAGATATGTAAGACGCCGTACTTGCTCTCCAAGGAGCCCTACATGGCATAATGGTTAAGTGCTCAGCTGCCAAACGAAATGTTATTGATTCAAACCCACCAGCTGCTCCCCAGGAGAAAGGTGCGGCAGTCTGCTTTTATAAAGATTACAGCCTAGAAAGCTCTATGGGGCAGTTCTACTTTGTCCTATAGGGTCGCTATGAGTCCATGGTACACAACAACAACATCTGCCCTCAAGTGTATGGCCATTTAAACATTTCAGTCCCATGTGATTAGTTTTTTTTTCTTGAAATTTTACTGAGACACTATAGATTCACACGCAGTTGTAAGATATAATACAGCGAGATCCTTGTACACTTTGCCCAGCTTCCCCCAACTGTAATATTTTGCAAAACTATGGTATATCATGATCAAGATATTGACATTGATGTAATCCTCCATCATACTCAGATTTTCCCAGTTTCATTTGTACCCATTTGTGTGTGTGTGTGTATATACATTAAATCCTATAAAACTTTATCACCTGTTTAGGTTCTTGTATCCATCATCGCAGTCAAGATCCAGAACAGTCCCATTGTCACAAGGATCATGTCACCCTTTTATAACCATACTCACCCTTTCTTACTCACCCTCCCTTATGCCTAATCCCAGACAACCACTAATATGTCCCCCATTTTTAAAACACTATCATTTCAAAATGTTATATAAATGGACTAAATGACACAGGAAGCATCAAAAGAAGATGGAAGGAATACACAGAATCACTGTACCAAAAATAATTAGTTGACATTCAACCATTTCAGGAGTAGCATATGATTAAGAACTGAAGGGACTGAAGGAAGAGGTCTAAGTTGCACTGAAGGCACTGGTGAAAAACAAGGGTCCAGGAAGTGATGGAATACCAATTGAGATGTTTCAACAAACAGATGCAGCACTGGAAGTACTCACTCGTCTATGCCAAGAAATTTAGAGTACAGTTACCTGGCCCACTGACTGGAAGAAATCTATATTTATACTCATTCCGAAGAAAGGTGATCCAACAGAATGTGGAAATTATCAGACAATATCATTAATATCACACACACAAGTAAAATTTTGCTGAAGATCATTCAAAACCGGTTGCAGCAGTACATCAACAAGGAACTTTCAGAAATTCAAACCGGATTCAGAAGAGGACATGGAACCAGGGATAGCACTGTTGATGGCTGTTGGATCCTGGCTGAGAGCAGAAAAAAACAGAAAAGTGTTCACCTGTGTTTTATTGACTATGCAAAAGCATTCAACTGTGTGGATCATAATAAATTATGGATAACATTGGGAAGAATGGAAATTCCAGAACACTTTATTGTGCTCATGAGGAACCTGTTTGTAGACAAAGAAGCAGTTGTTCGATCAGAACAAGAGGATACTGCGTGGTTTAAAGTCAGGAAAGGTGTGCATCAGGGTTGTATCCTTTCACCATACTTATTCAATCTGTATGCTGAGCAAATAATCCAAGAATCTGGACTATATGGAGAAGAACAGGGCATCAGGATCGGAGGAAGACTCATTAACAACCTGTGATATGCAGATGACACAACCTTGCTTGCTGAGAGTGAAGAGGACTTGAAGCACTTACTGGTGAAGATCAAAAACCACAGCCTTCAGTGTGGATTATACCTCAACATAAAGAAAACAAAGATCGTCACAACTTGATCAATAAGCAACATCATGGTAAATGAAGAAAACATTGAAGTAGTCAAGGATTTCATTTTACTTAGATCCATGTGGATCCATGGTCATGGAAGCAGCAGCCACAAAATCAAATGACACATTGCATTGGGCAAACCTCCTACAAAAGATCTCTTCAAAGTGTTGCAAAGGAAAGACGTTACTTTAAGTACCAAGATTTGCCTAACTCAAGCCTTAGTGTTTTCAATCACTTCATGTGCATGTGAAAGCTGAACAATGAATAAGGAAGATCAAAGAAGAATTGATGGCTTTGAATTATGGTGTTGGTGAAGAATATTGAATATATCACGGACTGCAAGAAGAATGAACAAATGTATCTTGGAAGAAGTACAGCCAAAATGCTCCTCGGAAGAATTAGAAGTGAGAATGGCAAGACTTCGTCTCCTGTACTTTGGACATTTTATCAGGAGGGGCCAGTCCCTGGAGACGGACATCATGCTCGGTAAAGTAGAGGCTTGGCAAAAAAGAGGAAGACCCTCAACGAGACGGATTGACACAGTGGCTGCAACAATGGGCTCAAGCATAACAATGATTGCGGGGATGGCACAGGGCCTGGCAGTGTGTCCTTCTGTTGTACATAGGGTTGCTATGAGTCGGAACCAACTCAACAACAACATATAAATGAAGTTATATAATACATAACCTTTTGGGATTTTTGTCTGCTAGGTTGCTTATTTTTCTCAGCACAATGCCCCTGAGATTCATCCAAGTTATTACATTTATCAATAGTTTGTTCTTTTTTATTTTTATTCTTTGCTATGTATGTACCATAGTTTGTTTAACCATTCACATATTGGAGGACATCTGAGCTGATTTCAGTTTTGGGCTACAAATAAAGTTGCTATGAACATTCAAGTGCAAGTTTTGTGTGAATGTACACTTTCATTTCTCTGGGATAAATTCCCAGGAGTGCAATTGCTGGGTCATATAGTAGTTGTATGTATAGTTTTTCTAGGAAACTGCTAAACTATTTTTCCAGAGTGGCTGCAACAATTTACATTCCCACCAGCAATGAATGAGTCAACAAGTTTCTCTGAATTCTCATCAGCATTTGGTGTTGTCATTATTTTATTTTTTTTTTAGTTAGCCATTCAGATAGGTGTGTATTATAGTGTCTCCTCCTTTCCTTTTTCAAGGCCACTAACTTGCCTCAGAAGCTCACCGTATCTCACCTGGAAAGCCCTGCTTCAATCCACCCTACCTACTGATAAAACACTTGCTGTTGAGTAGATTACAACTCACAGCTACCCCGTTTGGGTCAGAATAGAACTGTGCTTCACAGGGTTTTTAGTGACTTGTTTTATTTGAGTAGATCACCAGGCCTTTCTCCCAAGGCACCTCTGGATGGACTCAAACCCAGCAACCATTTGGTTAGCAGCTGAGCACTTAACTTTTTGTGCCACCAAGGGATATCCTACGTACTGATTGTTATTAAATCCCATTGAATTGATTCCGATTCATAGTAGCCCCATGAGCGTGACAGAGTAGAACTGCCCGATAGGGTTTCCTAGGCTGTAATCTTTATGGAAACTGATTGCCAGGTCTTTCTCCTGTGGAGCTGTTGGGTGGGTTTGAACTACCAACCTTTGTGTTAGCAGCTCAAAGCTTAACCATTGTGCCCAGGCTCCTCTATCTACTGATATCAGAGCCCTCTTCTTAAATCCTAGAGTGAACATTGTTATTTCTCTTCTCAAAAATCTTCCCTGACTAATGGAGCACATCTACCATGGCCTCCACCAGACTGAGTCAAGTACAACTAGATGGTGCCCGGCTACCACTGACTGCTCTGACAGGGATCACAATACATGGTCCTGGACAGAGCTGGAGAAAAATGTAGAATAAAATTCTAACTCAAAAAGTAAGACCATAATTGCTGGCCTGACAGAGACTGGAGAAACCCTGAAAGTATGGCCCCGAGAAACCCTTTCAGCTCAGTAATGAGGACACTCCTGAGGTTCACCCTTCAGCCAAAGACTGAAAAGGCCTATGGAATAAAACAAGACTAAAGGGGACAGGGACTGGCAGGCAGAGGGAACTGAAAAGCTGGTACTAAGGAACCCAGGGTTGAGAAGGAAGAGTGCTGACATGTCATGGCGTTGTTAACCAATGTCACAGAACAATGTACGTACTGACTGTTTGATGAGAAACTAGTCTGTTCTGTAAACTTTCATCTAAAGTACAATTTTAAAAAAATGAAGTTTTAATGAATAAAAAAAAAAAATCTTCCCTGGCACTCTACTGCATGCAGAACAAACTCTGGACTTTTCAGCAGGGATTCAAAGACCCAAATGATGTGACCCTTTTGCTTCCCTCTGGGAATACAAGCTCCAGGTCTATGGGGCTGATCTCCATTTCCCATATGGATCACGCTGTTTTGAGTTTCTTGGCTGGAAACTCATGTTTCTTCCACCACTTTCTCAGCCAGCAGAAATGTTCTTGATCCTTAAAGACTCAGACTCAATGTGGTTTCCTCTATGAAGTTCTCTCTAATCCCCTTTCTTGCTCCATCTCCAAATTTATGCTAATCACTCTTATGTTAGGTTTCACCATCATTTTGCTTATATCACCATTGAAGTATTTATTTCATTTTGCCATGTATTATACTTAGTTTACAAGTATTTCTCCTCAAATAAATTGTTATTAGACTTGGCGATATAGATGTAAAGTAGAAATTTGAATTGTCTTCCATTTATCTAATATTAATGCATCCATATGCCAGAGATTTGTCTGTGCACTGGGAGAGGTATATAAATTCTCAGAGTGTGGAATCTAGGAAGGGATGTGTTATGTTAAAAAACAATAATACAAGGCAGAATATGATTTGTTCCTTAAGACTAAAAAAAAAGGTATATTTTCTCCATGTACATCTAAATTGTGATTTTCTATCTAACTTTCTTTCACTTGAGGTTCCCTAGAAACATTTTTCAACAACAAGAACAACAAAAAACAGAGAAGTGCAAAATTCCAGGTTTGTCAAAAATGTGGCAAGGTTTATTTTAAGTTTTTATTTAGCCTTTGCTTTTTTTTTTCTTTTTACCTAACTGTAGTGTAAATTTCCTATTTTCCCATAAATAATTAAACATAATAGTGCATTCAAAACAGTTTCCACACAATTAAGACTCTTACAATAAAAGGAACAAAAAAGAGTATGGTACTATAGTTTAACAAATACCTTCTAAGATATTTCTGTGGCTACCAAATCTATTTCTGAATAAAATTTGTGCAAATACAGAAAGTAGTTACACATCAGTAATGTTGCCAGTTCCAGACACTTTTTAAATTCAAGGTTTCAAATAGCAAAGCTACCAAGAGTGCAGGACTATTTTGATAGTTATTACTTAACAATAAAAATGAATCAGAAATGTTAGCACAAATATACAGAATGCAATGCAAAAGGCATTCCTTGGTGAAGGGCCGATGAATGTATTGATCTGACTTGAAATTTATCAGGCAGGACTTGACATCCTCTGCCTTTTTTTTTCCCCCCTTAAATAATTTAAATAAATTATTCTTTAAGTCAAGACCAAGAATCAGAATTTTATTACTATAGTGTACTGACGGCATTCAATACATCTTCAATTTAAAGAATGGGGGGAAAATATGTGTCATACTGACCTCCTAATGTGTTTAAAATAAATATCATAAATATGTAAAGGTTAAACAAAAATTACTGGGCTCTCCTCTCTCCTGGACACGCAATGAATAGATCACTAGAACTGTCTTTGGGACTCTCATATAAAGTAGGTTTTTATTGTTCTTAGGTCAAGCGAATATTCTTAATTTGAAAAGAAACTCAGAAACACAGAAGTTATAATTTTTATTAACTTTTTTTTTTTTACCTAAAATTACAGCCAGTATCTCAGTTGCATCTTTTGATAGGCCTTTAATCAGTTTTTAATCACATTTACCACAAGTACCAGGCACTATAATCAAGTAAGTTTACTGGACTTGAGAGGGGCGTAATCTTTTAGAAATTCCAGCGTAGCTGAACACATAGAGACCTACTTGGAGCCAAATTTTATTTTAGCCTTCTTTTCTGATTAGAAAATTAAAAATAAAAATATTTAACTATTAAGTGTATCAAAGAAATTGAATGATTCCAGCATCCAAGGGAAGCTCTGCCAAGCTAGATAATACCCACGTAAACTAATAACATAAGTAAGGCTCAGTTTAGTAATGAAGAATAAGTGGTAGTAATAAAACTGATTTATAAAAATATGTTGCAACCTTTTTTTTTCTCTCTTTTGCGATTAAAGAGAGAAGGAGTTTTTAAAGAAGGATAGAGAAAGGCAAGGCTGAAGGGAACAAAAGAATACCCTTGAGGGAAGAGTCAAGGAGACAGGGAAATGCAATCAGAGTTTTTGATTAACCTACTTCATTGTATTAAAGAGTAATAAGAAAATAAGAAATAATTGAGAGGCCCTTCAAAATTCCACCATTGCTTCAATATAATAACAATAATGCTAATATAAATGCTTCCCATCTGATTAGTGTTTGGAATTTATAATACACCTTCACCCACACACATTTTCTTTCCTGATCCTCAAGTTTCACACCACCTATCACTGGTGGCATAGTGGTTAAGTGCTACGGCTGCTAACCAAAGGGTTGGCGTTGGAATCCACCAGGCGCTCCTTGGAAACTCTATGGGGCGGTTCTACTCTGTCCTATAGGGTCTCTATGAGTCGGAATCGACTCGACAGCACGGGGTTTGGTTTTGGTGATCACTGCAGCATCCAACTATAGGCAATGGCATTCCTTTGCTTGGTGCCTCTCTGCATAGAATCTGCATTCTCTATATGCAAGCTGAGTAACAGATTTAATCATTCACAGCATGAATAAGGTCTGCAAAGACGGGATTGATCCTACGCTTAGGATTTTTGTTGATTTCCTGTTTGTAATTGACCCTTCTGGTCAGTGCTTGTGTCAGGTAAGACACTCCGGAGGTTGCTCCTTTATTTAATGTGACATCTGATAGTTCAGTCACTGTAAGGTGTCCTCTTAATGACAAGTTTGATAGAATTAAAAAGCACCCTAGGGGCTTCTTTACCAACAAGACAATGCAGCAAAATGTTATCTGACAATTCTCCCCAGTTAAACCCACGTGGACAGAACAGCTTCAAACTAACTACAAAACTGTAACCAAGCTCTTCATTCTATATGTGAAATGTAAGCCTTCAAACAATGATTGGTAGGTAATAAATGAATAATAGTTACTAAAGAGTTGGATTTACAAAAATATTCTACATCTTGTGTCAGTTTGTCATCTCAGATATGTTTAGTCTAAAATAAAGCAGAAGACGTGAATATTATTTTTGTGGCCTGGATTCAAGCCATATGAGACTCTTGTGACCTCAGAATGAGCACATTCTGAGTAAGCATTGTGGTCTAGAATGAAGAGGAATGAGTCCTAGACTGGAGCTTGTGTTCATGGAGTGGGCCCCACATGGACCAAACAGATAATGGAGTTGAGTCATATGTGTCTGTGGGTTAAACCAACTATTTCCAGACTGTGAACTTTTTTGAAATGGAGCCCATGGATCTATAGTTTTCAAAAGCTTCCCAGGTTATTTGGATATCTGTAAGGTTTGGAAATCAGAGGGCTAAGCTAAAATTTGTCAAGTGGGAATGAGGGGTAGGGGGCCCTCCATCTGCTCAGAGAAGGAAAAAGCCTCCTTAAACTATTTCTCCAGCATCTGATACCACCAACTAGAAGTCTGACTACAACTTAACTCATTCTTTTCTAGGCCATCTGTCTGTTTGTCCAAGTGATCGATTGATTTTCTCTCTGGAAGCTTTTAGAATTTCCTTTTAATCCTTGAAAATTAGAAATTTCTTAAGAATGTTGCTAGATAAGGGTCCCCTTTTAATCTGAAGACTCAAACCTTCAGTTCAAGGGGAAGTTTCTCTGTTACCTCTTTTCATGTATTTCATTTCTTATGCTCTTTTTTTTTCTGGAACTCCTATTAAATGCTGACCATCATGGATTAATATTCTTCTGTTTTAATTTTTCATTAACTTTTTCATCACTTTCTGTTTTTCCTCTATATTTTGGTATATTTATTTTATTGTTCTGACCAGTACTTCAGTCTTCGGAAAAGTTCATTCTATTTTTATCACTTCCATTTGATTTTTTTTTTTCCTTCTTTGCCATACTTTAAGTATCTAGGACCAGTTTTGCATTCTCTAATTACTCATCTTCATAGCAGCTTCCTCCACCTACTCCTCCTCCTTGCCCTTTTCCTCCTTCCTCTTCTTTCCTTTTCTTTGAAGGGATAATAGTGAGTTGATTCTCTCTAAAGATTTTTTAAAAATGTTTTTTGCTTAGGTTTTCTTCTGTTCCCTGAATTATTTCTTTTTAACCTTGCATCAGTGGTTCAGTTGGTTGATCTTGGTCCTTCTATTGGTTTTCATCAACTATCTGGTGATATGTGGTTGTCCATTCACAGCTGGCATGAGTTACCTCTGCAGTGGTTTAGGTGTGATGCTCCACCAGGCCCCAACTCTGAGTGAAAAGACTGCTTTTTAGGTTCTACATAGTTACGATAGGTCAACTGGACAGTGGCCCTTAGATCTCTCTGGGCATAGGCTGGCAGGTAGGCTAGGTAACCACCCCCTTGAGCCCTTGCCACTTAGGAAGATGCTTCTCTGGCAGAGGAGTACTTCGGGGATTTAACCTCATGGCAGAACAATCTGTCCCTTTGTTTTCCTCTGTGCCTATGAGACATGTCTATAGCCATATAATCTCTACTTCTCACTCAAACACCTAAAGGATTTCTTTTGATAGTATTTTTCAGGCTTATCCTGGCATTGGATTCCACTTGCGCCTGTCATTTCATATGGTGGGTCAAGTGATAGGACTGACCACTACAGTTGCTCAGATTTGTGCTCCTCTCTAATTACTCTGCTGATTGCCCCTTGAACTCCTTCCTCTCTATGTTAGGTCACTCTGAACTTGGGGCTTGTCAACATTGCATCCTTTCTCACTTGTAGAAAGTTCTCACAATTTTCTGTCTGCTGATGACATTCTTTCTTCTTTTACAACATCAGTATGTTTGCCTGTTTTATTTTTTAACATATGTGTCTTTAATAATATAACGGATTCAGGACAAGAGGAGAATTAGATGTATGTTCAGTTCAATCTCCTACAGTAGCTTCTCTTAGATTCCTCCCATATTAAACAACTTCCACGTTCAGTCACAAGAAAGTGCGAACACAAACATTAAACCACATCACTCCAACTAAATTGATAGGGTAATGACATTTTTTTTTTTTTTAAATCATAGTTCAGTTAAATTATTTCCGTAAATATTTTAGTTAGGTTATTTTGGCCATCCTTTTTTATGTTTTTTCAAGAAAAGCAGTTCTATCTAAGAAGATACCTTCTTTGGTAAAGCAGAATGTCTCCGAAGTTGATAAAGCATAGCATTTGACTACATATAACAGTTTGTGTCTTTTTCAAAATATTTAGTCTGAGAGGAACATAAAGCAAACCCATTAACACAGCCTATTGTGTCATGGAAGTTTATAATAGAAATGATGCTTACAAGGGATTTGTGAGAATCTACATTAATCCTCAGTGTCTTGGATGGTTATAGACCATCTGCAGTTGCTGGTGACACAAGGAAACCGTTCCTCGCATAGAACCACTGGCAGAGGATTTCAACATCCTATTAATCTGCATGCACGCTTCCCTTGGAGAATGCACTTTGCAATCACATTATTGGCTATTTGTAAATGTCACTCAGACACTTACTACCTTCCATCTGCCCAGGAATCAGGAATCATTTATAAGTCAAAAACCAGTTCTATGCATTCATTGCAATATTAATCATAAGTATGCATATCATCCAAATGTGATGTAACCTTAAAATGAAGGACTTTAGAATCTCCTCATCCTATTTCCAATTCACATCTAAAGTGTAAACAGGACACAAAACTTGGCCTGTGACAGGAATCTGTCTGTCTTGGACTCATGCATTCAACGTGGACTCAAAGTGATAGAAGACAACAGTCTACATGGACAAATTATGCAAGGAGAAAAGCAAAAAGCATTTATAGTAAACAGTGAATTGTCCAGATTTCCTGGAGTAGCAAATTATAAAGTGAACCTGTGGGCCAAAGGGCCATGAAGGTAAGTTAAATACATTTCAAAAAACCAGGAGATGGCAATAGAGCTGCATTGATAGTGCCAAAAATTGTAATTATTCTTTTCCTTGGTAATTTATAAATATTTTCAAATCAGACATTAATCCAAAAACCAAAACCAAACCTGTTACCATCGAGTCAGTTCCAACTCATAGCAACCCTACAGGACAGAGTAGAACCTCCCCACAGGGTTTCCAAGGAGCTCCTGGTGGAGCTGAACTCCTGGCCTTTTGGTTAGCAGCTGAACTCTTAACCACTGCACCACCAGGGTTTCCAGACATTCATAAAAAAACAAACAAACCCATTGCCATTGAGTCAATTCCGACTCATAGCGACCATGTAGGACAGAGTAGAACTGCCCCATAGAGTTTCCAAGGAGTGCCTGGTGGATTCGAACTGCCGACCTTTTGGTTATCAGACATAGCACTTAACCACTACACCACCGGTGTTTCCAAGACATTCATAGTAGGCCACAAAAACAATACAGATTAATAGCAACCCACCACTAACATTAAAAAAAAAAATGAGACTAACATTCATGATGGAAGATCCTACAGTATATGTGCAATGTATATAAAACCTGGCTAGGGTCCCAGGCACAGAGCCAGGGATCCGATAGTGTTAAAATTATATGTAGGCCTATCACCTATCATACACAATAAATTAAATTTCATCATCATGGCCTAAGTGAAAAACATTTTCTGGGAAGACTTTGTGTGATGTCATATTGAGTTTGGGGAGAAACAATTATATTATGTTCCGTTATTTACTATATGGGGATGAGTTTGACAAGTAAATCTTAACAGGTGTGAGGAAGTTTAGGTAGGAAACACTGGGGAATAAAGTATGCATCCTAGGTATTTTTTTGATACCTTCATTTTTGTCTTTTGGTTTTTTTTTTTAATTTTTATCGTGTGTTAAATGAAAGTTTACAAATCAAGTCAGTCTCTCACACAAAAACTTATATAAGCCTTGCTACATACTCCCAACTGCTCTCCCCCTAATGAGACAGCCTGTTCTCTCCCTCCAATCTCTCTCTTTGTGTCCATTTTGCCAGCTTCTAACCCCCTCTAACCTCTCATCTCCCCTCCAGGAAGGAGATGCCAACATAGTCTCAAGCGGCCACCTGATTCCAAGAAGCTCCCTCCTTACCACCATCCCTATCCAACCCACTATCCAGTCCAATCCCTGTCTGCAGAGTTGTTTTGGGGAAGGGTTCCTGTCCTGGGCCAACAGAAGTTTGAGGACCGTGACCACCGGAGTCCTTCTAGTCTCAGTCAGACCATTAAGTCTGGTCTTTTCGCAAGAATTTGGGGTCTGCATCCCACTGCTTTCCTGCTCCCTCAGGGGTTCTCTGTTGTGTTCCCTGTCACAGCAGTCATCAGTTGTAGCCAGGCACCATCCAGCTCTTCTGGTCTCAGGCTGATGTAGTCTCTGGTTTATGTGGCCATTTCTGTCTCTTGGGCTCATAATTACCTTGTGTCCATGGTATTCTTCATTCTCCTTTGATCCAGGGGTGTTAAGACCAATCGAAGCATCTTAGATGGCCGCTTGATTGCTTTTCAGACCCCAGACGCCACTCTCCGAAGTGAGATGCAAAATGTTTTCTTAATAGATTTTATTATGCCAGTTGAATTAGATGTCCCCTGAAACCATGGTCCCCAAAACCCTGTGCCTGCTACGCTGACCTTCAAAGCATTCAGCTTATTCAGGAAACTTCTTTGCTTTTGGTTTAGTCCAGTTGTGCTGACCTCCCCTGAATTGTGTGTTGTCTTTCCCTTCACATAAAGTAGTTCTTATCTGCTATCTAATTAGTGAATACTCCTCTCCCATCCTCCCTACCTCCCTCCTCTCGTAACCATCAAAGAATATTTTTTTCTCTGTTTAAACTATTTCTTGAGTTCTAATAGTGGTCTTATACAATATTTGTCATTTTGCAACTGACTAAATTTCACTCAGCATAATGCCTTCCAGGTTCCTCCATGTTATGACATGTTTCACATATTCATCACTGTTCTTTATCGATGTGCAGTATTCCATTCTGTGAATATAATTTATTTATCCATTCATCCGTTGATGGGCACCTTGGTTGCTTCCACCTTTTTGCTATTGTAAACAGTGCTGCAGTGAACATGGGTGTGCATATACCTGTTTGCGTAAAGGCTCTTATTTCTCTAGGATATATTCCAAGGAGTAGGATTGCTGGATCGTACAGTAGTTCTATTTCTAGCTATTTAAGGAAGTGTCAAATCGATTTCCAAAGTGATTATACCATTTTACATTCCCATCAGCAGTGTATAAGTGTTCCAGTCTTTCCACAGCCTCTCCAACATTTATAATTTTGTGTTTTTTTGGATTAACACCAGCCTTGTTGGAGTGAGATGAAATCTCATTGTAGTTTTAATTTGCAATTCTCTAATGGCTAATGATTGTGAGAATTTCCTCATGTATCTGTTAGCTACCCAAATGTCTTCTTTAGTGAAGTGCCTGTTCATATCTTTTGCCCATTTTTTAATTGCATTATTTGTCTTTTTGTAGTTGAGTTTTTGCAGTATCAGGTAGATTTTAGAGATCAGGTGCTGATTGGAAATGTCATAGCTAAAAACTTTTTCCCACTCCGTAGGTAATCTTTTTACTCTTTTGGTGAAGTCTTTGGATAAGCATAGGTGTTTGATTTTTAGGAGCTCCCAGTTATCTAGTTTTTCTTCTGCATTGTTAGTAATGTTTTGTATACTGTTTATGCCATGTATTAGGGCTCCTAACATTGTCCCTATTTTTTCTTTCATGATCTTTATTTATCATTTTAGATTTTATATTTAGGTCTTTGATCCATTTTGAGCTCGTTTTTGTGCATGGAGCGAGGTATGGGTCTTCTTTCATTTTTTGCAGATGGATACTCCAGATAAGCCAGCACCACTTGTTAAAAAGACTGTCTTTTCCCCATTTAACTGTTTTGGGGCCTTTGTAAAATATCAACTGCTCATATGTACATGGATTTATGTCTGGATTCTCAATTCTTTTCATTGGTCTATATATCTGTTGTACCAGTACCAGGCTGTTTTGACTACTGTGGTGATATAATAGGTTCTAAAATCAGGTAATCCAAGAAGCTGGACTATATGAAGAAGAATGAGGCATCAGGATTGTAGGAAGACTCATTAACAACCTGTGATAGGCAGAAGACACAACCTTGTTTGCTGAAAGTGAAGAGGACCTGAAGCACTTACTAATGAAGATCAAAGACCACTACCTTCAGTCTGGATTACATCTCAACATAAAAAAAAAAAAAAATTTTTTTTTTTTTTTTTACATGAAGAAAACAAAAATCCTCACAACTGGACCAATGAGCAACATCATGATAAATGGAGAAAAGATTGGAGTTGTGAACGATTTCATTTTACTTGGATCGACAATCAACAGCCATGGAAGCAGCAGTCAAGAAATCAAAAGACGTATTGCATTGGGCAAATCTGCTGCAAAGGACCTCGTTAAAGTTTTGAAAAGGAAAGATGTCACCTCGAAGACTAAGGTGCGCCTGACCCAAGCCATGGTATTTTCAATCGCATCATATGCATGTGAAACCTGGACAATGAATAAGGAAGACTGAAGAAGAGTTGACACCTTTCAATTGTGGTGTTGGCAAAGAATATTGAATATACCTTGGACTGCCAAAAGAATGAAAAAATCTGTCTTAGAAGAAGTGCAACCAGAATGCTCCTTAGAAGCAAGCATGGCGAGACTGCGTCTTACATACTTTGGACATCTTGTCAGGAGTGATCAGTCCCTGGAGAAGGACATCATGCTTGGCAGAGTACAGGGTCAGCGGAAAAGAGGAAGACCCTCAACGAGGTGGATTGACACAGTGTCTGCAACAATGAGCTCAAGCATAACAACGATTGTAAGGATGGCACAGGACTGGGCAGTGTTTCACTCTGTTGTGCACAGGGTCGCTATGAGTCGGAACTGACTCGATGGCACCTAACAACAACAACAACAACAACAAAATTAGGTAGAGTAAGGCCTCCCATCTTGTTCTTCTTTTTCAGTAATGCTTTACTTATCTGAGGCCTCTTTCCCTTCCATATGAAGTTGGTGCTTTGTTTCTCCATCTCATTAAAGAATGTCATTGGAATTTGGATTGGAATTGCATTAAATGTATAGATCGCTTTTGGTAGAATAGACATTTTTATAATGTTAAGTCTTCCTATCCATGAGCAAGGTATGTTTTCCACTTACGTAGGTCTCTTTGGGTTTCTTGTGGAAGTGTTTTGTAGTTTTCTTTATATAAGTCTTTTACATCTCTGGTAAGATTTATTCCTAAGTATTTTATCTTCTTGGGGGCTACTGTAAATGGTATTGATTTAGTGATTTCCTCTTTGATGTTCTTTTTGTTGGTGTAGAAGAATTGAACTGATTTTTGTGTATTTATCTTGTATCCCAATAGTCTGCTGAACTCTTCTATTAGTTTCAGTAGCTTTCTGGAGGATTCCTTAGGGTTTCTGTGTATAAGATCATGTCATCTGCAAATAGAGACACTTTTACTTCTTCTTTGCCAATCTGGATGCCCTTTATTTCTTTATCTAGCCTAATTGCTCTGGCTAGGACCTCCAGCACAATGTTGAATAAGAGCAGTGATAAAGGTCGTCCTTGTCCGGTTCCCAATCTCAAGGGGAATGCTTTCAGACTCTCCATTTAGGATGATGTTGGCTGTTGGCTTTGTATAAATGCCCTTTATTATGCTGAGGAATTTTCCTTCTATTCCTATTTTGCTGAGAGTTTTTATCATGAATGGGTGTTGAGCTTTGTCAAATGCCTTTTCTGCATCAATTGATAAATTCATGTAATTCTTGTCTTTTGTATTATTTATACAATGGATTACATTAATTGTTTTCCTAATGTTGAACCATGCCTGCCTACCTGGTATGATCCCACTTGGTCATGGCAAATTATTTTTTTTTTGATATGTTGTTGAATTCTATTGGCTAGAATTTTGTTGAAGATTTTTGCATGTAAGTTCATGAGGGATATAGGTCTGTAATTTTCTTTTTTAGTGGTGTCTTTACCTGGTTTTGGTATCAGGGATACGCTGTCTTCACAGAATGAATTTGGGAGTATTCCGTCCTTTTCTATGCTCTGAAATACCTTTAGTAGTAGTGGTGGTAATTCTTCTCTGAAAGTTTGGTAGAACTCTGCAATGAAGCTCTCCGGACTGGGGCTTTTTTTTGTTGGGAGTTTTTGGATTACCTTTTCAATCTCTTCTTTTGTTATGGGTCTATTTAGTTGTTCTACCTCTGTTTGTGTTAATTTAGGTAGGTAAAGTGTTTCTAGGAATTCATCCATTTCTTCTAGGTTTTCAAATTTGTTTGAGTACAATTTTTCATAGTAATCTGATATGATTCTTTTAATTTCAGTTGGATCCATTGTAATATCGCCCATATCATTTCTTATTTGGGTTATTTGCTTCCTCTCCTGTTTTTCTTTTGTCAGTTTGGCCAATGGTTTGTCAATTTTGTTGAGTTTTTCAAAAAACCAGCTTTTGGTCTTGGTCATTCTTTCAATTGTTTTTCTGTTTTCTACTTCATTTAGTTCAGCTATAATTTTTATTATTTGTTTTCTTCTGGTGCCTGAGGTTTTCTTTTGTTGCTCCTTTTCTATTTTTTCAAGTTGTAGGGATAATTCTTTGATTTTGGCCCTTTCTTCTTTTTGTATGTGTGCATTTATTCATCTAAATTGACCTCTGAGCACTGCTTTTGCTGTGTCCCAAAGGTTCTGATAGGAAGTGTTTTCATTCTCATTGGATTCTATGAATTTCTCTATTCCATTCTTAATGTCTTCTACAATCCAGTCTTTTTGAGCAGGGTATTGTTCAGTTTCCAAGTGTTTGATTTCTTTTCCCTGCTTTTTCTGTTATTGATTTCCACTCTTACGGCCTTATGGTCAGAGAAGATGCTCTGTAATATTTTGATGTTTTGGATTCTGCTAAGACTTGCTTTATGACCTGATATGTGGTCTGTTCTAGAGAATGTTCCGTGTGCACTCGAAAAGAAAGTATACTTGGTTGCTGTTGGGTGGAGTGGTCTGTATATGTCTATGAGGTCAAGTTGGTTAATTGTGACATTTAGATCATCTGTGTCTTTATTGAGCTTCTTTCTGGATGTCCTGTCCTTCACTGAAAGTGGTGTGTTGAAGTCTCCTACTATTATTGTGGAGCTGTCTATCTCACTTTTCAATGCTTATAGAGTTTGTTTTATGTATTTTGCAGCCCTGTCATTGGGTGCATAAATATTTAACATGGTTATATCTTCTTGGTATATTGTCCCTTTAATCATTATATAGTGTCCTTCCTTTGTGTTTGTTTTTAAAGATAGTGAATGACAGAAAAAGTCTTACCGCTTAATTCCAAATAAATAAATTCACCAGAGCCCACACATCAACCACTCATCTGTCAGTTTGTTGTACTGTGGTGGCTTGGGTGTTGCTGCAATGCTGGAAGCTATGCTACTAGTATCTCATATACCAGTAGGGTCACCCATGGTGGACGGGTTTCAGCAAAGCTTCCATACTAAGACAGACTAGGAAGAAACCTGGCGGTCTACTTATGAAAAAATTAGCCAGTGAAAAACCTATGAATAGCAGCAGAATATTGTCTGATATAGTGCCAGAAGATGAGCCCCTCAGACTGGAAGGCACTCAAAAGACTACTGGAGAAGGGCTGCTTCCTCAAAGTGGAGTCGACCTTCATGACATGGATGGAGTAAAGCTTTTTGGACCTTTATTTGCTGAGGTGACATGACTCAAAATGAGAAGAAACAGCTGCAAACATCCATTAGTAATTGGAACATGGAATGTACAAAGTATGAATCTGGGGAAACTGGTAATCGTCAAAAAATGAAATGGACCCCATAAACATTGATATCCCAGGCATTAGTGAGTTGAAATGGACTGGTATTGGCCATTTTGAATTGGACAATCACATGGTCTACTATTCCAAGAATGACAACTTGAAGAGGAATGGTGTCACATTCATTGTCAAAAAGAACATTTCAACATCTATCCTGAAGTACAATGCTGCCAGTGATATAATAATATTCATATGCCTACAAGGAAGACCAGTTAATACCATTACTACTCAAATTTATGCAGGAACCACTAATGCCAAAGATGAAGATATCAAAGATTTTTACCAACTTCTGCAGTCTGAAATTGATCGAACATGTAATTAAGATGCATTGATAGTTACTGATGATTGGAATGTGAAAGTTGGGAACAAAGAAGGATCTGTAGTTGGAAAATACAGCCTTGGTGACAGTTAATAAAGTCAGAGATAGAATGATAGAATTTTGCAAGACCCATGACTAATGCATTGCAAATACCTTTTTTCAACAAGACCAACAACTTACTCATTGTAAATACTGTTTTTCAGTAACATAAAAGGCAACTACACATGTAGACCTTACCAGATGAAAGGGATCCATATTTGTGCCAATTCCAAAGAAAGGTGATCCAAGGGAGATAGAGTCAACATGGTGCTATAAACAGAAGCACCACACAGTTCCCCCACAACAAAGACCTAAAAAACTAAGTAAAACAAAGACAAACGTCAATCTTGGAACCCTAAGTGTCAAGTGAAGAGATAAAGAACTCAACCAAGCGCCAAATGGAATAAGAAACTGACAGAGAACAGAGATCTAGGAGAGATATGAAGTGGAAGTCCCCTATCAGCTAACGCAGTACAGATTGGCCGTCTTGGACTCCTCAGCCACTGAGACTGTGAACAGGGAGTACGGGAAGGTAGCTTCACAGAGCTCCCAGAAGGAGACAGAGCACCCAGTAACCAGCAATACATACTTTCCCACCTCCACCTTTCTTTTCCCTGCTTGGCCTCTGCTGCTTCCCAGCAGATCGTGGTCACTCAGCCAGGAGGTGCCAGCTCCGTGCTGCCTGGATTCACTCTGCCTGCATGGGCTGGATCCTTCAGTGCCATTTTTTTGTTGCTGTTGTTGCTTTTTTGTCTTCTTTTGGTTTCTTCTCTCTCTCTCACCTTCTTTCCTTCCTTTCTCTTGAATACCTAGCTCCATGTGCCATCTCCACTTCTTTACAGGCTGTGAAGCATTGCTTAGCTGGAGAACTGCTTTCCCAGTCCATGCACCCACACCAGTGGGATCCATGGGACATTTTTTTTTTTCTTTTTCTATTTTCCTTTTAGCTTTTCTTCATTTCTGTTTTTCATCTCTCTCTGCTTTCCTTCTTTTCCTGTCTCCTGCATACCTGGTGCCATGTGCCATTCCCTCCCTTTCTAGATGGGCTGTGCCACTCAGCTTGGAAGCCACTTTCCCAGACTGCACCAATACACCAGTGGGCTCCCTTGGGAATTTTTTTTTTTGTTGTTGTCAATTTCTTATCTCTCTCTACCATCCTTCCCTTCTTTTCTCCTGAACATCTGGCACTGTGTGCCATCTAAGCTCCTTCTAGATGAGCTGTGCAGTGCTGTGCCACTGGGGATCCACTTCCCCAGTCCATGCCACCACATCAGTAGGCTCCCTAGGGCATTTTTTTTTCTCTCTCTCCCTCTTCTCAATTTCTTGTTCCCCTCTACGTTCTTTCCTTACTCTTCTCCTGAACACCTGGTGCCTTGCGACAGCTCTGTTCCTTCTTGACGGGCTGTGCTCAGGTGGGGACTTGCTTCTGGTTGGCTCCTTTCAGGCATTTTTCTTTTCTGTCTCTCTTCTTTTTGTTCTCTGATTCTTTTCTCTCTCTACCTCCCTTTCTTACCCTTCTCCTGAACCTGTGGCACTGTGTTTCATCTCTGCTCCTTCTGGATGGGCTGTTCAGTGCCACTCAGCTGGGGACCTGCATTTGGTGGCTTCCTTAGGGCATTTTTTTTTCTTTACTTTCTTTCTTCTTTTTTTTTTCTCACTTTCTTGTCTCTCTCTACATTCCTTCCATTCCTATCTCCCAACCACTTAGCTGTATGCATCTTTCTCTCCTTTTTTAAAATCTAGTTTCTTATCTCTCTCACCCTTCCTTTCCTTTCTCCCACCCATCTAGTTATGTGTGTCATATCTGTCCCTTCGTGATGGGCTGTGTCTCACCACCTGGCTAGAAAGCCACCAGAACACAGCTTCCCAGGGTCTGTGCCACTCCAACGGCAAGCTCCCTCAGCACTTTTTTTTTCTCCTGTTTCTCTCGCATCTTTCCCACACCCACTTAGTTCCACACATCACAACCCCAACTTCCTGCTGCTTGTCTGCACCATCTACTGAACACCACACCCCCAAGCAGCACAGGCATGGTCCACCAGAACCTGCCCCACGTGGAACCCTGGCCCCATCCTGTCAGCCCCAGTATCTGCCACAAACAACCCATCCCAGCTCTTCCCCTTAATCTGGACCTGCCCTGCTGCACCATAGCTGAGCAACTGGCCCCACCCACATGGACAAGATGGTGAGAAGTATCGTGCCAACAGATGAGCAAACAACAAAGAACGTCCAGCCCACCTGCTCTGACAGAGCCAAATAAAACAAAAAAGCAGGTCAAAACAAATAAATCTACAATCAATAAACAAAGAAAATTACTACTGAATGTCCCAAAGACAGCAGAAATATCAAAACACATAAAAAAAAAAAAAAAAAAAAAGGACAGGAGGTTTCTAGAAATCATCCAAAATAAAACACCAGATGACCTTCCAGTAGAAGAAAAGGCACTAGAACTACCTGATAGGAAATTCGAATCTCTAATATTCAGAGCTACCCAAGAGTTAAGGAAAAAGCAGACAAAAATGAGGAAAAAATAGAGACATCATGGAAAAGGCAGAGAGAATCATGGAAAAGTTACACAAAACAATGGAAAAATTCAGTAAAATTATACAGGAACAAAATGTCAAAATAAATTCAAAACTATAAATCATACAAAAACAGCAATTAGAAATTCAAAAGATAACAGTATTTAAGAAATGGACAGTGTCATAGAAGGTTTGAAGAGCAGGCTTGAAATAACAGAAGACAGGGTCAGCAAAATTGAAAACAAATACTTGGATACCAAGGCTTATCATAATCACACTTGCTAAAGCCAAAGACAAAGAAACAATCCTGAGAGCAGCTAGAGAAAAACAAAAAGTCATAGAGGGGAAACAATAAGACTCTGATTACTTGGCAGAAATCATGCAGGCAAGAAGGCAACGGGATGATATATAAAACTTTGAAAGAAATAAATTGCCAACCAAGAATAACATATCCTGCAAAATTCTCCATCAAATATGATGGTGAAATTAGGACATTTTCAGACAAACAGAAATTAAGGGAATATGTAAAAACCAAACCAATCTTACAAGATTTATTAAAGGGAGACCTTTGGTTTGAGAACAAACAACATCTGACAACAGCCTGACTCTAGGATGCAAGACATTCAGAGAAGGGTTTACACCAGAACTACTCAAACTATTTCAGAACATGGAAAAGGAATGGATACTTCCAAATTCATTCTATTAAGCCAGCATAACTCTGATACCAAAACCAGGCAAAGACACCACAAAAAATAAATAAATAAAATTACATACCAATATCTCTAGATGCAAAATTCTCTAGAAAATTCTAGCCAATAGAATTCAGCATCATATTAAAAAAAAATACACCATGACAAAGCAGAATTCATGCCAAATAAGCAAGGATGGTTCAACATTAGAACATCAATCAACATAATCCACCACATAAATAAAAGAATCATATGATCGTCTCAATCAATGCAACAAAGTCCAACGCCCATTCCTGATAAAAATTCTCAATAAGACAGGTATAGAAGGGAAATTCCTCAACATAATAAATGCCATCCATAAATAACCAACAGACAACATCATTCTTAACGGAGAGAGGCTGAAAACATTCCCCTTGAGAACAAGGACATGATAAGGATGCCCTTTATCACCACTCTTATTTAACAATGTGTTGGAAGTTCTATCTAGAGCAATAAGGCAAGAAAAAGAAATAAAGGGCATACAGATTGGTAAAGAAGAAATTAAACTGTCCCTATTTGTGGATGATATGATACTATACATAGAAAAGACTCCAGGGGAAAACTACTGGAACTAATAGAAAGTCAGCAGAGTAGCAGGATGCAACATAAACATACAAAAATCAGTTGGATTCCTATACACCAATAAAGAGAATGATGAAAAGGAAATCAGGAAAACAATACCATTTATTTATGATAGCCCCTAAAAAAAAATAATAAAATACTTAGGAATAATACTTAGGGATGTAAATGACCTATACAAAGAAAACTACAAAACATAACTGCAAGAAACTAAAAGACATCCACAGAAATGGAAAAACATACCATGCTTGAGGAGAGGTAGACTCAACATTTTGAAAATGTCAATTCTACCCAAAGCAATCTACAAATACAATGCAATCCCAATCCAAATAGCAACAGCATTCTTTAAGGAGATGGAAAAACTAATCATTAACTTTATATGGAAATGGAAGAGGCCCTGGATAAGTAAAGCGCTATTGAAGAAGGAGAATAAAGTGCAGGACTTGCACTACCTGACCTCAGAATCTACTATACAGCTATAGCAGTCAAAACAGCCTGGTACTGGTACAATGACAGGTTCATTGACCAATGGAACAGAACTGAGAACCCAGATGTAAATCCATCCACCAATGGTAACATGATCTTTGACAAGGGCCCAAAGCCCATCAAATGGGGAAAAGATAGACTTTTTAACAAACGGTGTTGGTAAAACTGGATGTCCATCTGCAAAAAAAAATGAAACAGGACCCATACCTCACACCATACACAAAAACTAATTTAAAATGGATCAAAGACCTAAATATAAACCCAAAAACTATGAAGATCATAGAAGAAAAAATAAGATCAATGCTAGAGGCACTAATACATGGCATTAAGAGGATACAAACCATAACTGACAGCACACAATCTCCAGAAGACAAACTAGATAACTAAAAAAAGGATCTTCTAAAAAATTAAACAATTATGCTCATCAAAAGATTTCACCGAAAGAGTAAAAAAAGAACCTACAGACCAGGAAAAAATTTTTGGCAAAGGTCTAATCTCTAAAATCTACACGAAAATCCAGCACCTCTACAAGAAAAAAGACAAATAATCCAATTAAAAAATGGGCAAAGGACACTTCACCAAAGAAGACATTCAAGCAGCTAAGAGATATATGAGGAAATACTCACAATAACTAATCATTAGAGAAATGCAAATCAAAACCACAAGGAGATACCATCTCATCACAGCATTACCAGCACGAATCAAAAAAACAGAAAGTAACAAATGTTGAAAAGACTGTGGGGAGACTGGAACCCTTATGCAATGCTGGTGGGAATGGAAAATGGTACAACCATTTTGAAAGCGATATGGTGCTTCCTTAGAAAGCTAGAAGTAGAAATACCATACCCCCCAAAAAAAAACCCAGTGCCTTGAGTTGATTCCAACTCATATATGATACAGCAATTCCACTCCTAAGAATATATCCTAGAGGAATAAGAGCCGTCACATGAACAGACATACGCACACCCATGTTCATTGCAGCAGTGCTCACAATAGCAGAAAGATGGCAACAACCTAGATGCTCCTCAACAGATGAATGGATAAACAAACTATGGTATATACACACGATGACGTACTATGCAACTATAAAGAACAATAATGAATCTGCAAAGCATCTCACAACATGGATGAATCTGGAGGGCACTAAGATGAGTGAAATAAGTCAATCACGAAAGGACATATATTGTATGAGACCACTACTATAAAACTCATGGAAAGGTTTACACACAAAAAGAAACAGTATTTGATGGTTACAAGGGAGGGGAGAGGTGGGGATAGAAAAACACTAAATAGACAGTAGATAAGTGGCAACTTTGGTGAAGGTTAAGACAGTACACAATCCTGGAAAAGCCAGTACAACTTGACCAAGGCAAGGTCATGAAAGCTCCATAAAAATACATGCAAACTCCCTGAGGGAATGAATTACTGGGCTGAGGGCTATGGGGACCATGGTCTTGGGGAACATCTACCTCTAGTGGCATACCATAGTTTATAAACAAAATGTTCTACATTCTACTTTGGTGAGTAGTGTCTCGGGTCTTACAAGCCTGTAAGCAGGCATCTAAAATACTCCACAGGTCTCACCTCATCGGGAGCAAGAGAGAATGAAGAAAACCAAAGACACAAGGGAAAGATTAGTCCAAAGAACTAATGGACCATGACTACCACAGCCTCCACCAGACTGAGTCCAGCACACCTAGATGATGCCCACCCACTACCACTGACTGCTCTGACAGGGATCACAATACAGGGTCCCGGACAGAATGGAATAAAATATAGAACAAATTCTTAACTCACAAAAAAAGACCAGACTTACTGGCTTGGCAGAGACTGAAGAAACCCCAAGAGTATGGCCCCTGAACACCTTTTTAGCTCAGTAATGAAGTCACTCCTGAGGTTCACCCTTCACCGAAAGATTAGACAGGCCCACAAAACTAAAGGGGCACACCAGCCCAGAGGCAAGGACTAGAAGGCAGGAACCCAAAACCCACTGCCATTGAGTCGATTCCAGCTCATAGCAACCCTATAGGGCAGAGTAGAACTGCCTGATAGAGTTTCCAAGGAGCACCTGGAGGATTCAAACTGCTGACCTCTTGGTTAGCAGCCATAGCACTTAACCACTATGCCACCAGGGTTTCCAGAATGCAGGAGGGGACAGGAAAACTAAGTAATAGGGAACCCAAGGTCGAGAAGGGAAGGTGTTGACATTTCATGGGATTCATAACCAATGTCACAAAACAATATGTGCACTAATTGTTTAATGAAAAATTAGTTTGTCCTGTAAAACGTCATCTAAAGTACAATAATTAAAAAAAAAGAAAGGTGATCCAATGGAATGGGAAAATTATCAAACACTCTCATTAATATCACATGCAAGTAAAACTTTGCTGAAGATCATTCAAAGGCAGCTGTATCAGTATACACACAGGGAACCACCAGAAATTCAAGTGTGATTCAGAAGAAAATGTGGAACAAGTGATACCATTGCTGATGTCAGATGGACAGTGGCTGAAAGCAGAGAATACCAGAAAGATGTTTACCTGTGTTTCACTGACTATGCAAAGACTTTGGACTGTGTGGATCATAACAAATTACAGATAACATTGCCAAGAATGGGAACTTCAGAACATTTAATTGTGCTCATGAGGAGCCTACACATAGACCAAAAAGCAGTTGTTTGAACAGAACAAGGAGATACTGCGTGGTTTAAAATCAGGAAAGGTGTGCATCAGGGTTGTATCCTTTCACCGTACTTATTCAACGTGTACGCTGAGCAAATCTGAGAAGCTGGACTATAAGAAGAAGAATGGGGCATTATGATTGGAGGAAGACTCATTAACAACCTGCGATATGCAGATGACACAACCTTGCTTGCTGAAAGTGAAGAGAACTTAAAGCAGTCACTGATAAAGATCAAAGACTACAACCTTCAGTAAGGATTACACCTCAACATAAAGAAAACAAAAATCTCCACAATTGGACCAATAACTAGCATTATGATGAATGGAGAAAATATTGAAGTTGTCAAGGATTTCATTTTACTTGGATCTACAATCAAGACCCATGGAAGTAGCATTCAAGAAATCAAATGAAGTATTGCATTGGGCAAATCTGCTGCAAAAGACCTCTTTAAAGTGTTAAAGCAAAGATGTCACCTTGAGAACTAAGTTATGCCTGATCCAAGCCACAGTATTTTCAATCGCCTCATATGCATAGGAAAGCTAGACAATAAACAATGAAGATTGAAGAAAAACTGATGCCTTTGAATTACGGTGTTGGTGAAGAATACTGAATATTCTAGGGAACTCCAGAAGAAGGAAAAATTCTGTGTTGGAAGAAGTACAGTCAGAGTGTTCATTAGAAGTGAGAATGGTGAGACTTCATCTCACATACTTTGGACGTTTTTAGGAGGGACCAGTCCCTGGAGAAGGGCATAATACTTAGTAGAAGGTCAGCAAAAAGGAGAGGATCCTCAACAAGATGGATTTACACAGCGGCTGCAACAATGGGCTCAAATAGAGCAATGATTGTGAGGGTGGCACAGGACTAGGCACTGTTTCATTTTGTTGAACATAGGTTCGCTGTGAGTTGGCACCAACTCAACAGCACCTACTAACAACAAATAACAACAAAAAGTCAGCACAGGTGAATTAAATGCTAAGGAAGAACCCAGACCAAATTAAGGAAGGAATTCTATATTTTTTTTACAAGAAAAGAAGGAACAGCAACTTGAAGGAGACATATTGGTCCTTGTATTTGGCCCTTAATGACTCATTAACAACAGTCGTGCCCAAAGGTATAGATTTGTTAACAAACTAGAGAAATTATTAAATTGCAAAGTGATGGGATAATATACGATTATTTAAGATGAGATCAGAGTTAATTATGTATAAATTGCTTTACTGGAAAACAAGATAAAGTATTTTTGGTGTTATTGTAGAAATACGTGTAATATAAAATTTCCTGGCTCTTTGATTTTTACTGAAAAGTCAGGCAGAACTCTCAAGATGGGGGGATTAGCCTATCACTTCATGCTATCATCTTCCATTTAGAATTTTTCATCATGAAACATCCATGCATTTATAATAAAAAGCCATAGCAAATCTACGTCAACAGGGTTTTTGACTTTAGCTTTACACTCTCCCCTCCAGACCTCCTCAGCTCTCTGGAAATGTCACCAAGCAGTCTAGGTTGAAAGGAGCCAAAGACATTGACATTGCTTGGCAAACACATGTTCCTCCCCTCTGACTTTCAATCACAGTTTCAAAACACCATGGTGTGATGCTGGGACCAGCTTGATTTACCTTTGGATGTGGCCTGTTTTAGCTCTTGTGCTGGTGACTCACTGAACACGTCTCTTTTTATTAATCTCTGTATCTATTGCTATCAGTCAACACTAGGGCTGAAACCACTTTCCCGAATGTCAGAAATAAACACGGTGTTTTCCTGTAAGCTAGGAGGAAAAAAAGCAGATGAAGGCATTGGATATATAAAACCATATGCTATATTTATATTTGGCTTAGGAAGTGAAATATTTTTTAAATATGTCTTTTAAAAGTTGAAGCCTATTCTAAAGTTTTTATTGTCCCTACTCAGATCCTGGAGGGCATAATTAATTTATGTATCCTAACTTTTGCCAGCTTTCTCTTATCTACATAGAGGTTGACTTTCATTATTAGGACAAGGCTGTTGGTTGAGGTGTTTTGTTTTGTTTTTTTGCCCATTGTGTTTTTTTGCTTGATTATTCTGAGGAGTTCCATTTCTCATTCTTTGGTATGTTTTCCTGAACAATCCTCAGCCACTCTGACATAGACGCAAAATGAGAACTAACTTGACAATTAAGCCCTGGGAAAGACTTCACACATGTGTTCAAAGGCACATAAAAATATTAACTGAAATATCGTTTGCAGACACAATAAAAAGGTATTGTTTAAAAAATACGGAGAAACAACTATAATATATGCTGAGTAGTAGTGAATAAACTATGAGATAGCAAACCAGGGGACAGCTATGTAGTAGTTAAAAGAATGAGGTGAATCTGCATGTATGTAGGAGACATTTACCAGGTCTCTGTCCTTGTTTCGATTTGGTTTTTCGTTATCTGGCCTCCAGACCCATTTCTTATTTAATGGGGAATTCTCCCTGTATTTCATGAGATAGGAATATTGAGAGGATTTATCATATGTAATTCACACATCCCCCAAATGTGTTTCTGGGTGGGTTCCAAAAAATATTCTTTATACCAGATCCTTTGGATATTTGAAGGAGGTACCAGCATTTAAAAAATTTAGAAACAAGCATTTAGAACAGTGCCTACATATAACATGTTCTCAATATTCTGGTCTGTCTACAAAGGAACCAACAGCCACTAACTAGGGTAATTTTGCACTGGGGAACTTTTTGTCCTACTGTACCCTGGCTCTGGGCTAGCACTAATTCCTGGAGGCCCAGAATATCACTATAGTCCACTAGGCAGGGTGAGGATAGAGGGGATTCAGGTGAAAAGCGGAATGCTGACTGCCTCATAAATGGGTGCAGTGGTTATTTCGTTATAATCCGTTGATAATGTTAATAAATGACAGAACTCTCCATATGGGCTCCCGGAGTCAATAAGAATATAAGAGCAAGTAACAAATTAAATACTCCCTTCCACAATATCCACACAAAATCCATACTGTAATTCTAAGGACTGGCCAATATAGTGCCACCAGTGAAGATTTGAAATATTTGGGTGGTGGTTTCTACCCTATCATCATTTAACTCTCCAGCTTGGCTGGCTGAAGAAAGAGATAGATGAGTCCTGGAGAGTAACAGTGGATAACATAAGCCATGGAGCAAAGCTGTGCACAGAAGCATTCCATTATCAAATAAAAGTGAATATAAGGACAAGATCTTAGCAGTCCTGAAAGCCCAAGTAAATTGTAAAAGAAGGGCTTCCTCTTGCCGTTTTATTGCACCTCCCTCAATCAAACCCTATGACAAATTGACAGGAAAAAATGGGCCTGATTTGAAACTGTCTACGTATGCTCTGTTGAAACCGATTAAGAGTGGACTGCTGTGCTATTACAGCCTTACACAGGAGTGGACTGAAGGACAATGGAGATGAGCAAGTATCTTTATTCATTTTTCCTGGATGAAAAGATTGCCTGAGGTTTGAATCTACATAAAAGCTAGGGAAGTGCTCAATGGCTTGGTGAGTTGGTCAGGTGAAAGGAACAATGGTGGAGGGCAATGGCAAAGCAGTGTGATGATAAGGTATAAGGATGAACCTATAGGAAAGGTTCAGGGTATGAAAATATCTGTGTCCCAAGTAAATGCTCACCAAAATGTCCAGTTATGGAGAAGGCATTTAAAAATCAGACAAACAAGATTATCTGTTCTGTGGGATGTCAGTCACTCTCCTTTCCCAACTACCTCAGTGCTTGCAAAATGGGCTTATAATAACAAAGTAGCTGTGGTGGCAGGGATGAGACTACATACAAGCTTTCAAAAACATACATCCCCTCAACAAGGCTGACCTGATTACCATCCTGTTGAGTGCTCAATTTTTCAGCAACAACAAACAACTTTATGTCCCTAGTATAAGGCCATGTATTGAGCAGCCTAGCCAGCTACCTAATGACAGGGTGATTGCATTGGAGCCTTCCATTATAGGATCGGGGAGCATTTAATTAATATTCACTTCACTGCACTGGAAATGCTGGTGGCATATTAATTAAGTGCTATGGCTGCTAACCAAAAGGTTGGCAGTTCAAATCTACCAGACGCTCCTTAGAAACTCTATGGGGCAGTTCCACTCTGTCCTATTGGATCAATATGAGTCAGAATTGACTTGACAGCAACGGATTTTTTTTTTTTTTTTTTTTTTTTGGTTTTCACTGCACTAGGAGTCCTAGCATGGGGAAAATATTAAATGATGCAGGAAGCATCAAAAGAAGATGGAAGGAATACACACAGTCATTATACCAAAAAGAATTAGTCAATATTCAACCATTTCAAGAGGTGGCATACGATCAGGAACTGAAGGTACTGAAGGAAGAAGTCCAAGCTGCTCTCAAGGCATTGGTGAAAAACAAGGCTCCAGGAACTGATGGGATATCAACTGAGATGTTTCGACAAGCAGATGTAGCACTGGAGGTGCTCACTTGTCTATGCCAAGAAATTTGGAAGACAGCTTCCTGGCCAACTGACTGGAAGAGATCCATATTTATGCCTATTCCCAAGAAAGGTGATCCAACCAAATGTGGAAATTATAGAACAATATCATTAATATCACACGCAAGCAAAATTCTGCTGAAGATCATTCAGAAATGGATGCAGCAGTATATCAACAGGGAACTGCCAGAAATTCAGGCCGGTTTCAGAAGAGGACGTGGAACCAGGGATATCATTGCTGATGTCAGATGGATCCTGGCTGAGAGCAGAGAATACCAAAAGGGTGTTTACCTTTGTTTTATTGATTATGCAAAGGCATTTGACTGTGTGGATCATAACAAACTCTGGATAACACTGTGAAGAATGGGAATTCCAGAACACTTAATTGTGCTCATGAGGAACCTTTACATAGATCAAGAGGCAGTTGTTCGGACAGAACAAGGGGATACTGATTGGTTTAAAGTCAGGAAAGGTGTGTATCAAGGTTGTATTCTTTCACCATACCTATTTAATCTGTATGCTGAACAAATAATATGAGAAGCTGGACTTTAAGAAGAAGAACGGGGCATCAGGATTGGAGGAAGACTCATTAACAACCTGTGATAGGCAGAAGACACAACCTTGCTTGCTGAAAGTGAAGAGGACTTGAAGCACTTACTAATGAGGACCAAAGACCACAGCCTTCAGTATGGATTACACCTCAACATAAAGAAAACAAAAATCCTCACAACTGGACCAATGAGCAACATCATGATAAATGGAGAAAAGATTGAAGTTGTCAAGGATTTCATTTTACTTGGATCCACAATCAACAGCCATGGAAGCAGCACTCAAGAAATCAAAAGACGCATTGCGTTGGGCAAATCTGCTGCAAAGGACCTCTTCAACATGTTGAAGAGCAAAGATGTCACCCTGAAGACTAAGGTGCGCCTGACCCAAGCCATGGTATTTTCAATCACATCATATGCATGTGAAAGCTGGACAATGCATACGGAAGACCGAAGAAGAGTTGACGCCTTTGAATTGTGGTGTTGGCAAAGAATATTGAATATGCCATGGACTGCCAAAAGAACGAACAAATCTGTCTTAGAAGAAGTACAACCAGAATGCTCCTTAGAAGCAAGGATGGCGAGACTGTGTCCTACATACTTTGGGCATGTTTTCAGGAGGGATCAGTCCCTGGAGAAGGACATCACGCTTGGCAGAGTACAGGGTCAGCGGAAAAGAGGAAGACCCTCAACGAGGTGGATTGACACAGTGTCTGCAACAATGAGCTCAAGCATAACAACGATTGTAAGGATGGCGCAGGACTGGGCGGTGTTTCGTTCTGTTGTGCATAGGGTCGCTATGAGTCGAAACCGACTCGACGGCACCTAACAACAACAAAGGAGTTCTAGTGGTGCGCTGGTTAAGAGCTCAGCTGCTAACCAAAATGTCAGCAGTTTGAATCTACGAGCTGCTCCTTGGACACCCTATGAAGCAGTTCTACTCCATCCTATAGGGTTGCCAAGAGTTGAAGCCAACTTGACGGCAATGGGGTTTTCACTGCTCCAATTATTCTGTGTTTGAATTTGCTTTCCCTGTTTCTGCCCGCATGAACTTGCTAAGTGTTTGATACATTGCCATAGTATTCCATATAACATTTTTTTGTGAACAAAAAACTCACTTTAGAATGAAGAAAGTAAGGAAGTGGGATGGTGCCCACAGGAATCGCTGACCTTATCATGCATATAACATGCTATAACAACTAGCCTTCTAGAACAGTCAAATGAACTTTTGAAGACATAGTTGGAAGGTAGCTTGGAGACCATAAAAAGGTGTACTTTTGTCTGGCAGAAGGTAGAATCTGCTCTGAAGAAGTAATCAGAACATGGTGCTGGGTCTCCCTTACCCAGATTTCACAGTTTGAAAACAAAAGGGGTATAAACCATTTGATGCCTCTCACAATTACAACTATGACCTAATGTACATGCAAAAAATAAATAATTGCACCCATCCCTAAGGCTCTGGGTTCTACTGTTTTCAAGGTTCTGTAACCAAAGAACTCAACAATGATTCTAACGGCTAGAAACTGAGACTGTCACTTGCCATTTATTTCTGATCCATCATGCCAGTGTTGGCTGGAGCGACTGATGTTAACCATCAAAGAGAAACAGTCAAGGCAGAAGATTCCTTGTGGCATCTCTTTGTACTCTTGTACTCAGTGGTTAAAGTTAATAGATCACTAAAGCAACCTGTTCGGCAGGACCAACAAAGTCTAAGATTTCTTAGAAAAGAAGGGTAAGGATCCTGACCAGCCAAGGTGCTGGCCAAATACATAGGAACAAGGAATAGACAGGAGAGAAATAATAGACAGCAGACGTAGTCTCTAACTGTATTTCTACCCATGGTATTTCATGTATGTAGTTATAATTTTAATTTTTTCTTTTGTTTTCTCTTCCTTTGTTTAACTACTATATTTAGAATATGTTGGTTGTGGTGAACTTTAAAACTCAGTGCATAGGTCACCTACTATTGAGATGAGATTATGGGAGGTTAAGAGGAGAAATAACACTACACAGAAGGCCTGGACTTGTGACTGAATCCAATAATGAACAAGGCTCTAGAAAGCAGTGAATGCATTTTGGATTATATGAAGGATAGCTGTTAGGAAGGAGCATTTTTTAAGATATTAGTATGAGAAGAAATGGACATGTGGACACTAGACTTCAAAATAAACGGACTGTATAGAAATGTGTCACTTTTTAAGTTCTTCCTTATTTGAAGAAAATTCTCCATTGATTACATTCCCTGTGGACTGTAGTAACCCTTCTCCCACTATAAATGTTGAAGGCGGAGATGCTTTCTCTCTCCACTACCTGACAGCACCTGACCTAGGGTCAGTTAATCAGACACTGCCACAGGACTTTAATTCTGGAGAGAGTCACAACAGGACAAGAGGGTAGCTGGGATTCATTTTCAGCAGCTGGGGCAATGTTTAGGGGTAGAAGTGGTAAGGTGCTGAAGCAGCAATGCTGGCAGCCTGGCCAGATTCTGCCTACTGAAGGTGGACTCTGTACTTCCTGTACCGTGAGGATCTGGCACTCTCTTGGCTGCCAAATGTTTTCCAAGCCTGGATCTCCCCATCCTTCATATCGTTTCTGTAAAACTACTCTCTCTCAAACACATTCCTCTTCTGCCTAAGATAGTAAGAGTTGGTATCTTTGGCTTACATCCAGTAAGTTTGACTGATATAGGTACTGACACAGAATGATCACAAAACATAGTTGTAAGTAAAACAGGCAACTGCACAATGATAACTGTGTTAGTAACTGATTGCTGTATTAAAAATTACCCCATCATTAATGACTTAAAACAGTAATAAACATTTATGATTTCACACAGTTTCTGTGGGCAGGAATTCAAAAGCAGCCTGGTAGGATGGTTCTGGCTTGGGTTCTCTCATGAGGCTGCAGTCAACACATCAGCCAGAGCTGCAGTCATATGAAGGCCTGAGTGTCCATTTTCAAGATGGCTCTTTCACTTGGCTAGCAAGTTGGTGCTGGTTGCTAGCAGGAAGCTTATTCTTTGCCTCCACTCCATAGAACTGCTTAAGTGTCCTCACAAGTTGGTAGCTGGCTTTCCCCAGAGCAAATGATTCAAGAGAGAACAAAGCAAAAGCCACAATGACTTTTTGACCTAACCTCAGAAGTCACAAGCTGTCACTTTTTTTCCAACGTTCTACTGGTTACATAGTCCAACCCTAATCAATGTGGCAAGGGACTGTATGAGGGCATAAATACTAGGAGCCATCTTGGTTGCTGGCAACCATAATATCTAACAAATAATAGCACGTAACAGCTCTACCCTCCCCTAAAATAAAAACTTTTATTTCCACACGTATATATGTATTTGTAAATGTATAGAAAGTTTTCAAAGGATACATATCAATGTATAGGCATACATCAGAGATTTGTGAGTTTGTTTCCAGACCACTGTAATAAAGCAAATATCAAAATAAAGTGAGTCACACAAATTTTTTAGTTTCCCAGTACATATAAATGTTATGTTTAAGAAGCCCTGCTGGCACAATGGTTAAGCACTTGACTGCTAACCAAAAGGTTGGCAGTTCAAATCCACCAGCTGTTCCTTGGCAACCCTATGAGGCAGTTCTATTCTGTCCTATAGGGTCGCTATGAGTCAGAATTAACCTGACAGTAATGGATTTGGTTTGGTTTGGTAGTCTATTAAGTTTGCAACAGCATTATGTCTAAAAAACAAGTGCATACCTTAACTAAAAAATACTTTATTGCTAAAAAATGCTAACCATCATCTGAGCCTTCAGCGGGTTGTAATCGTTTTGCTGGTAGAGGGTCTTGGCTCAGTGTTGATGGCTGCTGACTGATCAGGGTGGTGGCTGCTGAAAGTTGGGGTAGTTGTGGCAATTTCTTAAAATAAGACAACACTGAAATTGATCACATCAGTTGACTCTTCCTTTCATGAAAGATTTCTCTGTAGCATGTGATGTGGTTTGATAGTAGAAATTCTTTCAAAATTGGCATCAATCCTCTCAAACCCTGCCGCTGCTTTACCAACTAAGTTTATGTAATATTCTAACTCCTTTGTTGTCATTTCAACAATGTTCACAACATCTTCATCGGGAGTAGAGTCCACCTCAAGAAACCACATAAGAACCAACTCCTCATCTGTTAGATTTATCATGAGATTGCAGCAATGCAGTCACATCTTAAGGTTCGGCTTCTAATTCTAGTTCTCTTGCTATTTCCACCACATCTGCAGTTACCTTCCTCACTCAAGTCTTGCACCCCTCAAAGTCATCCATGAACATGAAGTCAACTTCTTCCAAACTTCTATTAATGTTGATGTTTTGACCTCCTCCCATGAATCACAAATGTTCTTAATGGGATCTAGAATCCTTTCCAGAAGGTTTTTAAATTTACCCTGCCCAGATCCACCAGATGAATCACCATCTGTGTCAGCTGTAGCCTTATGAAATGTATTTCTTAACTAATAAGACTTAAAAGTCAAAACTACTCCTTGATCCATGGGCTGCAGAATGGATGTTGTGTTAGCAGGCATGAAAACATTAATCTCCTTGTGTATCTCCATCAGAGCTCCTGGCTGACTGGGTGCATTGTCAATGAGCAGTAGTATGTTGAAAGGAAACTTTTTTCTGAGCAGTAGGTCTCAACTTAAAATATTCAGGAAGCCATGTTATAAACAGATGTGCCATCATCCAGGTTTTGTTGTTCCATTTATAGAGCACAGGGAGAGTAGATTTAGCATAATTCTTAAGGGCCCTAGGCTTTCTGGAATGGTAAATAAGCATTGACTTCAACTTGAGGTCACCAGCTGCATTAGCCCCTAACAAGAAAGTCAGCATTTTGAAGATCTGAAGTCAAGCATTGACTTCTCCTTTCTAGCTACGAAAGCCCTAGATGACACCTTCCAATGTAAGGCTGTTTCGTCTACGTTGAAAATGTGTTGTTCAGTGTCGCCACCTTCACCAGTCATCTCAGCTAGACCTTCTGGATGACTTGCTGCAGCTTCTACATCGGCACTTGCTGCTTCACCTTGCGCTCCTATGTCATGAACCAACCTCTGCTGGCTCCAAACTTTCCTTCTGTAGCTTCCTCACCTCTCTCAGCCTTCACAGACATGAAGAGAGTTAGGGCCTTGCCCTGGATTAGGCTTTGGCTAAGGGGATGTTGTGGCTGATCTGATCTTCTATCCAGACCACTAAAACTTTCTCTGTATCAGCAATCAGGCTGTTTCACTTTCTTATCATTTGTGTGTTCACTGGAGTAGCACTTTTAATTTCCTCCAAGAACTCTTGCTTTGCATTCACAACTTGGCTAACTGTTTGGCACAAAGAGGCCTAGCTTTCAGCCTGTCTCAGCTTTCGACATGCCTTTCTCACTAAGCTTAATCATTTCTAGCTTTTGATTTAAAGTGAGAGACATGCAGCTCTTCTTTCCACTTGAACACTTAGAAGCCATTGTAGGGTTATTAATTGGCCGAATTTCAATGTTGTCATGTCTAAGGGAGTAAGGAGCCCTGAGGAGAGGGAGACAGATGGGGAATGGCTGGTCAGCGGGGCAGTCGGAACACACAATATTTATCGATTAAATTCGCCATCTTATATGAGCAGGATTCACGGTGCTCCAAAACAATCACAATAGTAACATCAAAGATCAATGATCATAGATCACTATAACAGATATAACAATAATGAAAAAGTTTGAAATATTGTGAGAATTACCAAAATGTGACACAGGGACTGAAGTGAGCACATGCTGTTGGAAAAATGGTGCAGATAGACTTGCTGCATGCGGGGCTGCCACAGAGCTTCAATTTGTAAAAAATGCGGTGTCTGCGAAGAGCAATAAAGTGAAAAAATAAATAAATAAAGTGAAGCACGATCAAATGAGGCATGCCTGTAATTAAGATTAGGTTTGGGGACGGTGGTAAAGAGATGCTTTGTTTTCACCTATATTATTGAATTTTTTACAATAAAAAGTATTAATATTTTATAAATAAGAAACACAAATTAATTTGAAAAGTTATAAAGACTGTGCCCAAATTATATGTGAGATGGTCACCAAGGCAGACCTAGAAAAGAGAACCAAGGAATAAATTTTTGGTAGTGTCTACCCCAGCTCAGTCAAGTCTGTAAGACTCCGTAAGAAGGGAAATAAAACATAATGAGTGCTTACTGAAAATTTGCTGAACATGAATCGATGAATAAAATAATCAGTAAAGAGAATTTCTAGTGACTGGACTCTGGGTATTCCAGTCTAATAGCAAAGCTGCTCTAATGCAGAGTTGGGTTTTGGAGGTCATTGCCATCAGACTGTGACTACTCTGGTCCATCTGGAAAAACCACCCTTGTTAAGAGGTGGGGGCATTAGACCTCCTTGAACTGGTGCCACTGCACATGTTGTTTATTTAAAACCCCCTTGTTCTGAGTTCAGGATCACTAAGCAACTTCTGATGCCCAAGTTGTTTAACTGGGGAAAGAACAAACTAATGATGCAGATTTTATTGCTGAAATCATTGTACTTTTTTCCATGGTTTGTACTCATGGTGAGTGGTTTGTCAACAGGGAAAGATTGTGTTGATCATTCTCACGTGTACTCCCAGGCCATGTAGTGGTTATATTTTCCTTCGTGGATAAATAAACTGGCATCCTTGTGTCTACCTCAGTCATGCAAGCATTTCGGTGAGCATGAGTCAGATTCTCAGGGCCTTGGTCACTCCTGGGAAATACAAGTCACTGGGCCTTCAAAAAGAAGACTAACTCTTGCTGGCCTGTCTCTTAGATGACATTGCATGCAGGAAAAAATATTAATTTCGCTCTTCTTCCCTTTTTTGTAAGTAACATTCATTCTGTGTCTAAACCTCCATTTTTAATTTCTTCATTTCTATTGCATTGCAATAGTTTTTCTTTTATTCCTACATCTTTACTAAAAATACCAGGAGGTGTTCTGGGGACCTAGAGTTTTGTTGTTTAAGATAATGGTCATATGATGAACCTAGGCCAGAGTCTTAATTTTTTTCTTCCTATCCAAATGTACCTAGAAGTAACCGATATTTGATGTCCACATAATCTGGTTTCCTTATAGGTTTACAAGATTTTTTTTTCCAAGAGATATATGCTATTGGTGCCTGCTCAAGAACTCTCTGCATTTGCCTGTTGCCCAAACCTGCTGACAAAGCTAATACTCTTTATTCCCTGAGGCTTATTTAAATACATTAATCTGGATTCAATAAAGCTGTCTTCTGCTGATTTGTCAAAAAATCAACCCCACAAATGATTAAAATTTTCTCAAGTCCTCTTCCAAACAAATACTGGGCTGCCCAGAGATTTATCTTGGCAATCCTTGAGCACAGCAAACCTAGAGTATGCTGAGTAGAAATCCACCATTAATCCTCAAAGCCATGACGGAGTTTACTTAGCATTCATCTTTGGCCTTTGGCCAGAGACACGGAAACATTTTCTCAGTGACAAAATAAAACTTAGGGCATTCAGGAGAGAAAGGGAGAAATGGAGGGAGAGGGAAAAATAGAACAGAAACACATAAATTTAAGAATTATGTCCCTTCAGGCATATAGGTCCAAGTGATGTGTCACACCCCAAATATGGGTTGAAATTTGTTCTATATTGCATTATTTTTATAACTGGCTTCCTAAAAGAGTCAATTTCCAAAGTGGGTCTGTTATACCTCAATATTTTACAATGAAAGAACATGGAATTTTTAAAAAATTGTTTTTTAAACATTATTTCTCCAATTAATGAGTTAACATCTGAATCATAGTGACTCATCTACAAGAAATAAAGATGTTTTTTATTTCCTATATAAGGTTAGTATTTCCAAATTATTTTAAAACCAAGTAGTTATATCACCTAAGATTTGGTTCAGAGTGATTTCTTTCTGGAAAGTCACTTTCTTCAAAGCTACAAAGATCTTAGATGCTACCAGGCCAGTTACTAAATAAGACATTCCATTTTTAAAATATGCTTCCAGTAGCTAATCATTTCTATGTTGGGGGCAACTTGTGACATCATTATGGGAACATCTGACTTTGTAGTTAGATAACCTGAAATGATATTAACTAATTTATAGGATGTTTTTATTTTTCAGGTCTCCTTGACAGGAAAAAATTATCCTAAATTGATAAACTAGTAACTTAAACATATACATGTACACACATCCCTATGTAAGTATGGAAACAAAACAGTGGTGGAATTTACATCTTTAGAAGCCATCTAGCTCATTTTATAGATGATGAAATTGAGAGGAAAAGTGTTATAATTAGATGACATCTCATTACAAGATGGTAAAGACATTTCTGCCCATTTTTAGAAAGCAATCTCAAAAAACAGAGGGAGCAGAAAACAGAAGAAAAACTTCAACTTCAGTGAAACCAGGAGATGTCTATAACCCTCAACCAAACATACAAAAACAGAAAGAAGAAGAAATGGTAAATGACTTAGCAGTTAGCAGGAAGATCAAACAAAACCAAAACTTACAATATGAAAAAAAACCAAACTCACTGCAATTGAGTATGGCTACCCCATGTGTTACGGAGTAGAACTGAGTTCCATAGGACTTCCTTGGGTGAACCATTATGGTAGCAAATCACTCAGGCGGTACCACTGAGTGGGTTCAAACTGCCAAATTTTAGGGTAGCAGTCAAGCACAAACTGTTTACACCCACCCAGGGACCTTTGATCATGGAGACTGGGTAAGAAATTCTTTTCCTTTCTGCGTGCCTTGAATTAGAGAAGATATATCTTCGCTGCTAGGGACAGCCTAAGGAGGAAGACTGCCTAAGAGGGAAGACAATGTGGAAAGATACAGAACCAAGAAAGAAAGGTTGATTTGGTTCAGATTACAATAATTTAAATCTAGCAACACTAGATAAATACCCTGGATTTTCCGGTAGAAGAGCCAGTGAGTTCCTTTTTCTTGCTTAATCCAGTTTAGACTGGGTTTTCTATCACTTAAACTAAAAAATCCTAATACAATCTTGCATTTGTGTGTAGGTATACTCAAGATAAAACTTTGTGGTGTAATCTAGTCTCCTCTCTTAGATCAAGTAGGCTGAACCTTCCATTTTACAGATATCTTACATCTAACTATTCTTTGTCTTCCATAACAAATATGTATCACATTAATAATAGATCCAAAAAGTACTTTTTAATCTTTAATTCCCCAGCACAAAGCATACTTACCGAGGAGTGAGAGGCACTCAACAAATGTTTATTAAATGATTCAAAAATGACAGGCGGAATAAATGAATACATAATGTATGATCCCCGACCTTGTCTAACATCAAGTCATACACAGTATAGATTCTCTGAATAGATAATCATTAATCCTACCTTAATGATTTCCAGGAATGGTTGGAAAATCTTGTCTTCTTTAGTGGAAAGAAAAATATTCAATTAGCTTTATCTAATCAAGTTAGAATGTGCCTACAATATTAGCACTGGGTGAGAGAATGGAAAAAAAAACAAGTTAAACTGCAATGGTTCTTCTAACCCAGGACTTATCAGCTAATACGGACAATACATTGGCAGAGTCCTAAAAGAAATATACAAATATATATGATTTATATATATAATCATAATTATATATGATTATATACACACATATGGAGCCCTGGGGGTGCAGTGGTTAAGCATTTGGCTGCTAACCAAAAGCTCAGCAGTTTGAATCCACCAGCCACTCCGTGGAAACCCAATGGGGCAGTTCTACTCTGTCTTATAGGCTTGCTATGAGTCGGAATAGACTCAATGGCAACAGGTGTTTTTTTGGTTATATATTGCTTTTGTCATCATTGTTGTTAGGTGCCGTCTAGTCAGCTCCGACTCATAACAACCCTATGTACAATACAATGAAACACTGCCCAGTCCTGCGCTATCCTTACAATCATTGTTATGCTTGAGCCCATTGTTGCAGCCACTGTGTCAATCCACCTCGTTGAGGGTCTTCCTCTTTTCCGCTGACCCTGTACTTTGCCAAGCATGATGTCCTTCTCCAGAGACTGATCCCTCCTGACAACGTGTCCAAAGTATGTAAGACGCAGTCTTGCTATCCTTGCTTCTAAGAAGCATTCTGGCTGTACTTCTTCTAAGACAGATTTGTTCATGCTTTTGGAAGACCATGGTATATTCAATATTTTTCACCAACACCACAATTCAAAGGCATCAATTCTTCTTCGGTCTTCCTTATTCATTGCCCAGCTTTCACATTGCATATGATCCATGGCTTGGGTCAGGTGCACCTTAGTCTTCAAGGTGACATCTTTGTTCTTCAACACTTTAAAGAGGTCCTTTGCAGCAGATTTACCCAACGCAATGGGTCTTTTGATTTCTTGACTGCTGTTTCCATGGCTATTGATTGTGGATCCAAGTAAAATGAAATCCTTGACAACTTCAATCTTTTCTCCATTTATCATGATGTTGCTCATTGGTCCAGTTGTGAGGATTTTTGTTTTCTTTATGTTGAGGTGCAATCCATACTGAAGGCTGTGGTCTTTATCTTCATTAGTTAAGTGCTTCAAGTCCTCTTCACTTTCAGCAAGCAAGGTTGTGTCATCTGCATAACACAGGCTGCTAATGAGTCTTCCTCCAATGTTGATGCCCCGTTCTTCTTAATATAGTCCAGCTTTTCAGATCATTTGCTCAACACACAGACTGAATAGGTATGGTGAAAGAATACAACCCTGACACACACCTTTCCTGACTTTAAACCAATCAGTATCCCCTTGTTCTGTCTGAACAACTGCCTCTTGATCTATGTAAAGATTCCTCACGAGCACAATTAAGTGTTCTGGAATTCCCATTCTTCGCAACGTTATCCATAATTTGTTATGATCCACACAGTCGAATGCCTTTGCATAGTCAATAAAACACAGGTAAACATCCTTCTGGTATTCTCTGCTTTCAGCCAGGATCCATCTGACATCAGCAATGATATCCCTGGTTCCACGTCCTCTTCTGAAACCGGCCTGAATTTCTGGCAGTTCCCTGTCGATATACAGCTGCAGCCGTTTTTGAATGATCTTCAGCAGAATTTTGCTTGTGTGTGATATTAATGATATTGTTCTATAATTTCCACATTCGGTTGGATCATCTTTCTTGGGAATAGGCATAAAGATGGATCTCTTTCCACTCAGTTGGCCAGGAAGCTGTCTCCCATACTTCTTGGCATAGACGAGTGAGCACCTCCAACGCTGCATCTGTTTGTTCAAACATCTCAGTGGATATTCCATCAATTCCTGAGGCCTTGTTTTTCGCCAATGCCTTCAGAGCAGCTTGGATTTCTTCCTTCAGCACCATTGGTTCCTGATCATATGCTACTTCTTGAAATGGCTGAACATCGACTAATTCTTTTTGGTATAATGACTCCGTGTATTCCTTCCATCTTCTTTTGATGCTTCCTGCGTTGTTTAATATTTTCCCCATAGAATCCTTCACTATTGCAACTCGAGGCTTGAATTTTTTCTTCAATTCTTTCAGCGTGAGAAACACCGAGCGTGTTCTTCCCTTTTGGTTTTCCATTTCCAGCTCTTTGCACATGTCATTATAATACTCTACTTTGTCTTCTCAAGCCACCCTTTGAAATCTCCTGTTCAGTTGTTTTACTTCATCAATTCTTCCTTTTGCTTTAGCTGCTCGACATTTGAGAGCAAGTTTCAGGGTCTCCTCTGACATCCATCATGGTCTTTTCTTTCTTTCCTGTCTTTTCAATGACCTCTTGCTTTCTTCATGATGTCCTTGATTTCATTCCACAACTTGTCCAGTCTTTGGTCACCAGTGTTCAATGCGTCAAATCTATTCTTGAGATGGTCTCTAAATTCAGGTGGGATATACTCAAGGTCATATTTTGGCTCTCGCTGACTTGCTCTGATTTTCTTCAGTTTCAGCTTGAACGTGCATAGGAGCAATTGATAGTCTGTTCCACAGTTGGCCCCTGGCCTTGTTCTGACTGATGATATTGAGTTTTTCCATCATCTCTTTCCACAGATGTAGCCTATTTGATTTCTGTGCACTCCATCTGGCGAGGTCCATGTGTACAGTCACTGTTTATGTTGGTGAAAGAGGGTATTTGCAATGAAGAAGTCATTGGTCTTGCAAAATTCTATCATTCGATCTCTGGCATTGTTTCTATCACCAAGGCCATATTTTCCAACTACTGATCCGTCTTCTTTGTTTCCAACTTTTGCATTAAAATCACCAGTAATTATCAAAGCATCTTGATTGCATGTTCGATCAATTTAAGACTGGTTATATATGCATATATATATATACACACACATATATATACATATAAAATTATGGACTGTGGAGTTAAAAAAAATTGTCTCATCTGCTCCAGCCTCCTACCCCATGAAAGCATCCTTTCTCGAACATTTGTGACAGATAGGCATCACCTCCATTTGAACACTTCCAGGCACGGAGAGACAACCTCCCCTTAATGCCTGCCAGTCCACTGTTGGCAAAGTCACATTTCTGTGCCCTTGCTTGTGCACACTGATGCTTCAGGTCCTGTCCCCATGAACACTTTCTGTGTCCGAGGACACAAATATCATTTGTTTGTGAATCTTCTTCAAGGTAAGCATCATCACCTTTTGCAATAATTCGTCACGACACTGAATCCCTTCACAGTCCTGTAAGTTCTCCTCTAAATATACACCAATTTGTTTGTATAATAATAACTTAAATCATTTATTAAACAAATACTATGTGCCATATACTGGGCTAAGTTCTTTACATACATTACTAGTTCTTGAACTCATAGCAGTTGTATAAGGTATAATAGAAGATCATCCATCTTAGAGTTTACAGGCTATAAGCATTCAAATAACTAACTTATTCTAAAAAAAAGGTTTTTTATGCTCATCCATTTTTAATCATACCACTGTAATAATAGATCAGTCTGCTACAATATGCTGTGCTAAGAGATAGTGTGATTGCCAAGGCTGCAAATGACAGGCAGGTGATTACAAAAATGCACAAGGGGTGCGGACCGTAAAGTGTACTTAGAAAATGATTCTGATGGGGCTCTCTATGCTTTGAAAATTTCATAAGTCCCACAGAACAAAATTTACTCACTGGTGAGCAAAAGTTATTCCAAACACATAGGTTGAGAGTCTGGAACATGAAGGCAAGCACAGCAAGCAGAGGACCACCTGATCTTTTCCAAAAATCTGCAGCATCATTCTCTCCTGTGGCTAACACAGACACCGTCACAGAAAAGTCCCTCTCTAGGCTGGCAACAAATTTAATGTTTTTAAAACAAATTTCATGTTTAAAAAAATTACCTGAGACTTTTCCCATTTTCTAGGAAATGAATATGATTTAGAATTTCTGATTTTGCAGTAAAAACTTGGTAGGTAAAATATTTTAACTATATATAATTAATATTATATATAATAAAGATTATAGCCTAGGAAATCCTATGGGGCATATTTTATGCTGTCCTGTAGGATCACTAAGAGTCTGAATTGACTCGACGGCACCCAACAACAGCAATATCTAATCATATAATTATATAATACATAATAATGTTTTTGTCATTAAATACTTAGGCTTTATATAATATATATTTTCCTTTTACAGGTAAACCAAGATATTTTCATTCTTTGCAAAATACCCACAAAACCAAAAACCAAACTCATTGCCCTGGAGTTGATTCTGACTCATAGCAACCCTACAGGACAGAGTAGAACTGCCCCACAGGATTTCCAAGAAGTGGCTGGTGGATTTGAACTGCCGACCTTTTGGTTAGCAGTCGAACACTTAACCACTCACTCACTGTACTACCAGGGGTCTAAAATGTTCATGTATGTAATAAATTACTTAAGTAATTTATATAACTTTTATAGCAAATAAAAGATTCTATAAGACATCTTTGCACATTAAATTTATTTATTCCTTACTAAATTTGACATACCATTTTACATACAAAAACTGCCAGACAAAATTATATTTTTTAAATCAATGGCTTCTTTTGGAGTTAAGATATCTAAAATCCAGAAATATTAACATGGAATGAATCAAGCCCTGGCAGTCTAATACTATAGGTATTACCAAAAAAAATCAAACCCATTGCCGTAAGCCGATTCTGATTCACAGCAATCCTATAAAACAGAGTAGAACTACCCCATAGAGTTTCCAAAGAGCACCTGGTGGATTTAAGCTGCTGACCTTTTGGTTAGCAGCCATAGCACTTAACCACTATGCCACCAGGGTTTCCATTACAGGTATTAGTACTCATATTTTATAGATAAGGAGACTGAGGTCAGAGAGGTTAAGTAAATTGTCCAAGGTCAAACAGATAATAGGTGACAGAGCCAAAATTCAAATCCTTGTCTCTCTGATTGCAAAGCACAGGTGCTTAACCAATGTGACATATTATTCAAAGAGTAATGACCAAATGAAATGCATTATCACTGGTCTGGCATAACATATATGGGAACGCAGGGTATTACACTAGATAGCTCAATGTGTAATAAAGTATCCTAGAATACAACTCCATGAGGTCAGATATTTTTGTATGTTTTGCTTACTGCTGTATTCCCAGAACCTATGACAGTGACAAGGAGTCCCTGGGTGACACATACAGTTAAATACTTGACTACTAGCCAAAAGGTTGGCAGTTTGAACCCACCCAGGTCAACCTCAGAAGACAGGATTAGTGATCTGCTTCTGAAAGGCAGCAGAAAAACCTATAGAGCAGTTTTACTGCGTACACATGGGCTCACCATAAATGAGAATCAACTCAACGGCAACTAACAACAAGAACAATGACAGTGACAAATACATAAAATCAAAAACCAAACCTGTTGCCATCAAGTCAATTCCAGCTGACAGTGACAAATATATAAGAGGTTCTTAATACATATTTACAGAATAAATGGATTATTATTTCCCTTTACTTACTACTAACACAACCTAGTGTTTAGAAATAAGAGGATCTAACAGTGGTGTTTTGGGTTGATTTTTGTCCCCCCAAAAGATAACGTTCAAGTCCTAATCCCCAGTACCTGTGAATGTGATCTTGTTTGGAAATAGCATCCTGGAGCATGTAATTAGTCAAGTTAAATGGAGCTCATACTGGAGTAGGGTGGGCCCTAGTCCAATATAACTGGTATCCTTATAATAAGTGGAGAAGAGACCCGGGGGAAAATATGTGAAGACAGAGGTAGAGCTTAGAGTTATGCTGCCACAATCCTGGAGGCTTCGGAGGGAACATGGTCCTGCTGTCACCTTGATATTGGACTTCTAGCCTCCAAAACTATGAGAGAATAAATATCCTGTTGTGAGCCATCCAGTTTGTAATACTTTACTACAGCGAACCTAGAAAACCAATACAAGTAGATTTTATTTTATTTAAATCTGACTAAAACTTTCATAACTTTCATTTTTTCTCAAAAGCAAATGAAAAGTCACACCTCTTCCATCATATAATTGTGCGGTTTTTTAAATTAATATTTATTCATTCATTCAACAAATATTTTCTAGGTGTTTACAATGCGCTCTCGTATCTTCTTGGTGTTTGATATGCATCCATGAACAAAACAAAGAATCCTACCCTCAAGGAATTTATATTCAGAGGAGGAGAAAGACAATATACCAAAAAACAAAAACTGTTGCTGTCGAGTCAATTAAATGCTACGCAAAAAGAAAAAAATAATAGAGCAGGGCAAGGAGGATCAGAACTGGCAGGGGCTAGGAGGGGCTGGAATCTTTAATACTATGCAGGGGTTAGCATCACTGAGAATGTGACATTTGAGCAGAAGATGACAGAATTAGGCATGCAGCTATCTGGAGGAAGAGTATTCCAGGCAGAAAGAATAGCCATGTCATAAACCCTAAGGTGAGAATGTTCCTGGTGTGTTTGAGCAATAGCAAGGAGGCCATTGCGGCAGAGTGAACAAAGACAAAAGTACACCTACTCCTCACTTATCGACTATCTTGTTATTCAACATTTTACATTTATGGCAATAGTAAAAAATCTACTATCCAACTATTTCATGCATTAATGATGTAGGTCTGGCAATAACGAACACCGAAGTGTGAGACAAGAGTAACACTGGCTGATTGCTAAGGTTCCGTGTCAACTTCCTGGGCCATGATTCTCAGTGGTTTGGCAGTTATGTAATGATGTAATTTGGCAGTTATGTAATAGTGTAATTTGGCTTTATATAATGATGTAGGAAACCCTGGTGGTGTAGTGGTTAAGTGCTATGGCTGCTAACCAAAGGGTTGGCAGTTCGAATCTGCCAGGTGCTCCTTGGAAACTCTATGGGGCAGTTCTGCTCTGTCCTATAGGGTCACTATGAGTTGGAATCAACTCGACAGCACTGGGTTTGGTTTTTTTTTGGTTTTATAATGATGTACCTTGGCAGTTATGTAATGACGTAATTTGAAAGTTATGTAATTATTTAGTCATTGTCCATTTTGTAATCTGATGCAGTCATTCTCTATTTTCACATAATGCTGGTTTTTGCATCACAACCTGGTCTTTGGAATCTACCCATGTCAACAGATGAGGAGTGGGTGTAGTAGGAGTTGTAGTACATGTAATGGGGGAAAGAAGATAAAGCATGCAGGGTCTTGTGGCCACTGTAAGGATTCTGCTTTTACTATAAATTAAAGGGGACAGGGTAATGAACAGAGGCTGGTATGCTGAGCATAGACTAAGGTGGCCGAATTTAGAAGCAGTGAGACCATTAGCATTTAATGCAGTAATCCAGGCTGGAAATGATGGTGACTTGGATCAGAATGGACATGGTAGAGGTGGTGAAAAGGGATCGGATTTTAGATATATTTTGAAGGGTGCGTCAACATGATTTCTTGATGGACTAGATGTACAACATGAGAGAAAGAGCAATAACATGAAGGTTTTTGGCCTGAAAAACTTCCAGGATGAAGTACCAATTAACTGAGATGAGTAATTCTACAGTTTTAACAGATTTTGGCAGGAAGGCCGAGAGATAAGTTCTAGACATATTGTAAGAAATTAGCATTTCAAAAAGAGATCTGGACCAAATGTGCAAATATAGGATTCATCTTACACAGGTGAGTTCTATAGCCATAAAACTAAATGAAATCATCAAAGAAATAAATGTAGAAAGAGAGGGAAAGAAAACCAAGGACTGAACCCAACTTCTCATTCATTAAGAAACCAAGGAGAAGAAGAGAAACTAGTGAAGAGACTGAAAATGAGTAGCTAGTAAAGTAGTAGAAAAACCAAACTAATACAGTGTCCTAGAAGCTAAGAGAAGAAAGTTTATCAATGAGAAAGGAAGACAAAGTCAACAGTGCCAAAGGATGCTGAGAAGTCAAGTAAGCTGAGGATTAAGTAAGAGCAGTTTTAATAGGATTATGGGGGTAAAATCCCGATTAGGGAAAATTTCATACGGAATGGGGAAGAAAAATGAAAGACACTGTCAAATGAACTCCTTTGAGAAGTTTTGCTGCAATGAGCTGGGACAGAAGTATGGTTTAAAGAAGGTTTTGTAAAGTGGAAGGAATAACAATATGCTTACATGCCAATGAATGTGACCTGGTAGAGAGTGAAAAAAACGACATGTAAGAAAAATCAGAATTGCTGGAATGATGGTGGGGTCTCGCATACAATGGTGGCTATAGTTTGGGGCACAGACAGTCCATCTTTACAGGAATGGAGCAAGGAGGAAGGAAAAGTATGTAGGTGCCAAGGAGGAGAGGGGAATCTGTGGAAGTCTTCATCTGATTGCTTGCATTTTCTCAGTGAAAAGGAAGGAAGGTCATCAAACGAGAGCAAAAATGAGGAGGTGATAGGGCTTGAGGAGAGAGAAATAGAGTCTGAAATAATCACCTCACAGAGTTGGAGAGGGAATGGATTAAAAACGTAGAAAATGATTTGCAGGCAGCTTTACAGGCCCACTTCATGTTAGTGATCGTGAACTTTTTGTGGGTTTTCACAGGCCCACTTCATGTTAGTGATCATGAACTTAAAGTGAGACCAGTCAGGATGGTGGTGTGCTTTTCTGCAGCCACATTTCATTGTGTGAGCTCTAATAAAGAATAGGATTTAGCCAGAGTTGTGCCTTTGAACAAGAGGATACTGGGTGGTTTAAAATCAGGAAAAGAGTGAGTCAGGGTTGTATCCTTTCACCATACTTATTCAATTTGTGTGCTGAGCAAATAATCTGAGAAACTGAAGTATATTAAGAAGAACAAAGTATCAGGATTGGAGGAAGACTCATTAACAACCTGTGATAGGCAGATGATACAACCTTGCTTGCTGAAAACAAAGAGGACTTGAAACACTTACTGATGGATTACACCTCAACATAAAGAAAACAAACATCCTCACAACTAGACCAATAAGCAATATCATAGTGAATGGAGAAAAGATTGAAGTTGTCAAGGATTTCATTTTACTTGGATCCACAATCAACACCTATGGAAGCAGCAGTCAAGAAATCAAATGGCATACTGCACTGGGCAAATCTGCTGCAAAAGACCTCTTTAACATATTTAAAGAAAAGACGTCACTCTGAGAAGTAAAGCGAGTATGACCCAAGCCATGGTATTTTCAATCACCTCATATGCATGTGAAAGCTGGACAATGAATAAGGAAGACCGAAGAATTGATGCCTTTGAATTATGGTGTTGGCAAAGAATACTGAATATATCATGTTGTTGTTGTTGTTGTTGTTAGGTGCCATTGAGTCAGTTCCGACTCATGGCGGCCCTATGCACAACAGAAGGAAACACTGCTGGGTCTTGCACCATACTTAAAATCGTTATTATGCTTGAGCCCATTGTTGCAGCCACTGTGTTGTACATTCCAGGTTCCAATTATTAACGGATGTTTGCAGCTGTTTCTTCTCATTTTGAGTGGTGCCACAACAGCAAATGAAGGTCCCGAAAGCTTGACTCCATCCATGTCATTAAGGTTGACTCTACTTTGAGGAGGCAGCTCTTCCCCAGTTGCCTTTTGAGTGCCTTCCAAGCTGGAGGGGCTCATCTTATGGCACTATATCAGACAATATTCCGCTGCTACTCATAAGGTTTTCACTTGCTAATTCTTTTCAGTAGACTGCCGGGTCCTTCTTCCTAGTCTGTCTTAGTCTGGAAGCTCACCTGAAGTCTGTCCTTCATGTGTGACCCTGCTGGTATCTGAATATTGGTGGCAAATCTTCCAGTGTCACAGCAACATGAAAGCCCCCACAGTATGACAAACTGACAGACACATGGGGGGAATATATCATGGACTGCCAGAAGAAGGAACAATTCTGCCTTGGAACAAATACAGCCAGAATGCTCCTTAGAAGCCAGGATGGAGAGACTTTGCCTCATGTTCTTTAGACATGTTATCAGGAGGGACCAGTCCCTGGAGAAGGACATCATGCTTGGTAAAGTAGAGGATCAGCAAAAAAGAGGAAGACCTTCTACAAGATGGACTGACACAGTGTCTCAACAATGGGCTCAAACACAGCAACGTTTGTGAGGATGGCACAGGACCGGGCAGTGTTTCATTCTGTTGCACATAGGGTCACTATGAATCAGAGCCAACTCGATGGCACCTAACAAAAAAATGTATTTGTCAATGAAGTATGACAAACCAGAGAGGGTCAAAGGAGTGATTATAAAGATTGGCCCTCAAATTAAGCTTAGTGAGGAGACAAGAGAGAACAGCAAGGGGATAAAAACAATAAAAGTTGGTAGGATCAATGCAGTGGAGGTATTAAATTTCATCTTTTTCATTGAACCCATTTCTTTAACCACTCAATCGTTTCTGAATTTTGATTCTGTTATTTATTATATTGCTTATTTTCCTAGATTTTTCTCACATGAAAATAATGATAAATGTGGCATTAATTCATCTATTTAAAAAATTTACTGAATTGGACACTAAGTACCAGGCACAGTGGAATATAGAATTAAATAAGATTGGTCTCTGACCTCAAAAATTTTGCAGCCCAGAAAATGAAATAGATAGGTAAGGGAGGAATCACAGAACCAGGTGATAAGTACCATGAAAACTACTACAGGAATACAGGGAAAGACCTCTTTTTTAGACTCAGGGATAACAGAAAACTTCCATTATAAGAAGATTCTGGAGTGGAGTTTTGAAGATCAAGTAAGATAGCTACAAGAAGATAGAAAAGTGTCTGCCATGGCTCATCCAAGTTATAAATTAAAATGTTTACTGAGATTGGGTAAGACTAGAGGCCTGTGGCATACCTCTAAAGGCCATGTTCTAAATTATATAATTGCATTAATTAATTACAACTGTTCTACCAGACATGGCCATTTCACCCAGCTCCGTTTGTTTGATCTCGTCCATAGAGACACCTTGAGCAACTATTTCAAATGCCTTGCTGGCATCAAAATGCTCTTAGACACCAGGTTTTTCTCAGGGCTTTGAACCAATTCATTCTGGTTTGAACCCCTGCTGAGAATTTGCACTTCTAACAAGTTCCCAGGTGATGCCAATGCTGCTGGTTAGGGACCAATTCTGAGAACTACTGACTAGCAGAGCGGTGGTTCTCAAAATTTATTATACATAAGAATCACCTGGGGATCTTGTTAAATGGTAGATTCTGATTTAGTATATCAGGAGTGGAAATGAAAATTCTCAGCAAGGATTTGAACTGGAACGAAGCCCTGGTTTTTCTGACCTCCCAATGCAGGGGAGAAAATCTAAGGGAGAAATCAGTTTGCCTCTTGTTCTTAGAAATGAATATAAGGCAAAAACCAAAAAGATCCAACCCGTTGCTGTCAAGTCAATTCTGGTTAAGTGCTATGGCTGATAACGAAAAGGTCGGCAGTTCAAATTCACCAGGAGCTCCTTGGAAACCCCATGGGGTAGTTCTACTCTGTCCTATAGGGTCGCTATGAGTCGAATTTAAAGCAGAGCCTCATAATTAATCATTGACTTTTTTCTGACTTGCCACTTGTTAATATTCTGTTTTAGGATTTTGCCACCAACATCACACTCATCAGTCTGTAACTTGGATATTTATAGAGAATGAAATCAGGTTGGAAATTAACACCTCTTTTTGAAAATGCTTTAAGGAGATGAAAATGTTTGAAAATCACTTTTATGCTCAGGAGTTGAAAGGAGAAAGTAATACCTAAGACAAATGTTGAAGATAGATAAGGGCAGGATAAGTGGAAGAAAAAGACAGTAAACTGACCTAGAGAAAGGGAGTGATACTTAAGGGATTTTCATTCAATCCATGAAGGAGACTGATCCAGGTCAGCCTGGGTAAAGTCCTTCGAAGTCAAAGATAGTATCTTGGTTTTGACATATGGTAAAGAGCACTCTTAGAGCTTAAGATAAAAGCCAGAATTACTGAGGAAAAACTTGGAAACCTCTTTTGAATAAAACAAAGGAAATTCTTTTATATGACATGACACCAACTCTGCCAATTCCCGGTTTGCCAATGCTTGTCACAATGTTTACAATTAAGAAATGGAATACACAAAAGTCCTTGGTTCCACTGCATTTCAGCAAAGCTGCCAAGAATCTGGGATAACTCCTTCAAGGGGAAGGGAAAAAAAATCACTAAATTGAGTGCAGACAGAGAGTAGCAATTCAACCCAGCTAATAATTTTTTTTTTTTTTTTTTTAATAGACACTACAGGGTTAAAGACATTGTATTAAATGGGTCAGCCCTGGGCTTACCTTTTTTTTTTCTTTCCTTAAATGTGAAAGTTTATTCCCAAGTTGTTGTTGTTGTTTAATTTCCTTAATGCCTACATTAATTTCTCAAACTTAAAATCAAAATATAGACTTCACTGCTTTTAAAAAGGTGAAAAGCAGTCCTTGACCAAGGGTGAGGCATGGCCAACAGAGAGACTTCCTTTGATAATCTCTTGGTTAAATTTTATTAAAAAAAAAAAAAAAGCAATCTTTGAGTGAAGCATCTGATGGGCAGAAAACCCAGTATTATCTGTTCTATTGAGTTTTTGATAGCGAAACGGGAACTAGAACCTAGAAATCTTAAAATGTCAAATTTAAAACAGTCTGATTAAATTTCTGCTCAACTTCCCATTAGGAAAAACTTATTATTATGCCAAGATTAGCCAGCCCTGGAAACAAGTATGTTTCCTTTAAGGAAGACAGCTAAGGCAATTAGAACAATATGCCAATTATTGCAATTTAAAAATATTGTTGAAATATTCTCTTTCTTCCTCAACAAAAAATTCCTTTTTCTAAACCATCATTACTTATGAAATTGCAAACAAAATGGTATAAATAATTATATGGGTGGGTCCTGTATGGATGGGTATTGTCCCCTATATAGTTTTATTTACTCTGAAAAGACAACCATGCTACAAAAGAAAAGAAGCTTTGAAAGCTGAGCTCCATGAACGGTTTAGATTGAAGCGAAATTAAATACACAACAAAGATAACCTGACATACATAATGATGAATCAGTTATTGTACTATATAACAATTATGCATAATTGACAACTAATTTATATACTTACTATAAGCAGTATTTTTAACATTTTCTTCCTTATTTCTCAGTGCCTACTGAGAAAGTGTTGCTTGACAGTTTTCCTTAATCTATGGCAGATCTTAATTCTTACCACTTTACTCCTGTCATGCAAGTTAAAACAAGATTCTAGACTTGGCACCTCTACTTCAGTCACCAGGCTCTGTTCTAAAGAAGGCTCCCTTCTTAAAGATGAAAAACTGTGGTGATATAGTAAGTGTCTGCCCTAAGAACAAGCAGTTAGCTGGTAACAGGGTCAAATTCACATAATTATTTAAGAAAAAAATGTAGACATGGCAAGAAATAGATGTCTACCCATTTTGTACCTATAACATTGGATGAACAACCTGAACTAAAATTCGGATGCCATCTCTCCTGCTCCGCCCTAGATGCTGCACAGTTCCTGGACCAACAATTTAGTAACTTAGGTTTAATGGATTGTGAGTCAGTGACCTGGCTCTAGTGAGCAACATGCATCCAATACTGGTCAGTTTCATTCAGAAATGATTTTAAAATAGTGCATTTGGTAATTATTGAGTTTCTACAGTGTGTGTTAACCTTGGTGCTAAGCATTGCATCAGATAGAAAAGATATCTGTTTGTAACATAATGAGGAGATAAACTATCCTATCTATTCAAGGCATCTGATAATACTAAGCTCAAGTATCAGGGAGAAAGTAAGTAGGAAAAAAAAAGGGGAATGTTCTGTGAAGGAAACTGTGCACGGGCTTAGAAGTCCCGGCCCTGTCTGCTCCCTGACTGGCCCTTTCGTCTCCTCCTTTTATCCAGCCCAGACTGACCAGCCTGTCTCCCCGCCCTCCCCTGTACACTGCTTTCAGCACATACTTGCCACATCATCAACCCCTATATTAAAAAAAAAAAAAAAAACATTGTCAGCAAGTTAATTCTCATAGCAACCCTACAGGGCAGAGTAGAACTGCCCCACAGGGTTTCCAAGGCTGTAACTTTATGGAAGCAAACCCCTGGTGCAGCTGGTGGGTTTGAACCACCAACCTTTTGGTTAGCAGCCAAGCGCTTAACCCCTGCACTACCAAGGCTTCTTATCCACTCCTATATAGACTCATAATCTACATTTTCATCTCTTGACCCTTCAGATATCCAGGACTTCTAGGGTCCTGAATGGAGAGTAGCTAAAATTTGGTAGTAAGTAGAGCCTGCACTTACGAATGCATTATTTTTAATCATTTCTGAAAGTAACTGACCAGTATTGGATGCATCCTGCTCACTAGAATCAGGTCACTGACTCACAATCCATTAACCATAGTTACTAAATTGTTGGTCCAGAAACAATGCAGCATCTAGGGTGGAGCAGGAGAGTTTGTGCTCGAGCTCCAGTTCCAGGTCGTTCATCCAATGCCTTAAATTTTTAATTTTGTCTTAAATAACTGAGTGAATTTGACCCTATTACCAGCTAGCTGCTTGATCTTAGGGCAGGTACTTATTATATTACCTCAGTTTCTCATCTTTAAAAAGAGGGGCTTATTCACTAAAATAAATTGTATTGTCTTCTGCCTACAAAGCATTGTGCTAGATGCTTTGATAGAAGCATGACAGTCAGGTGCCCCCTGTTTTCTTCAGGGACTGAGACCATCCAAAACCCGGAGGTATCTAGCCTGGACAGAAGGTCCACAAGGAAGGGTATTTAGGAACATCTCTTAATAAACAAGGCTGACAATAAAAGTAATTCTTTACTTCTACTTTCTTTTCTTAAATCCCTTTGGGGCTTAGCAAGGACACTGATAAAATGCCTTACATTCCCTACAGTTAGAAAGCTTTTTATTCTTGTCTAAAACCTGTCTGCTATAGCTTAAATCCATTTCCTCTTATTCTATTCTTACGGAAGACAGAGAAAAACGATTCATCCTCCTCTATATAATAGTCCTTCATGTATTAAAGATTTCAGCCTTCATTTCTCCAGGTTACATAATGCCAATTCCTTTCATTTTACTCATATATCTTATTTTCCAAGCTTTTAAATTAATTCCATTGCACTATGGATAATGAAATAGTCATGCAACCCCTTTCAGATTCTAATTGGGTAATAAACCTTCAGGGATGGAAGTATTTTTAAACCTTAAATCAGAATCTCACATGATCTGGGGTTTAAAACATTTTTGGAGAGCAGAAGGAGGCTGGAAGACACATGCAAAATTGACACAAAGTATGGGAAGAAATGGGAAAGTAACCATTTGGGTGTTATTATTTTATAAAAGGGAAAATGAAGGAATGTGTCACAGCAAATCAGTAAAAGATGCGAGATTAAAGTCACAATTAAAATAACCAGCTGCTGATTTCTGGTTTCCTACCAAATTGCTGTCAAGTGACTGTGATATCTTACCATAGTAACCTAGACTGAAGTTAAAGGGGGGAAAATCACTTTATCACAGCTTAATCAGGCAGTGGGAATTCACTGCCTGCTGTGGTGATACAGGCAGTCCCCAGGTTACAAACAAGATCCATTCCTAACTGTATCTCTAGGTCAAATCTGTGGGTAAGTCAAAACAGATGCATACAGGTCCTATTTAGGTTTAATTTAGTGAAAGAAAAGGCTTGAAGCCTTGCAATGATTTAAAAGCTGCACATGAAGCAAGTGAAGGCGACTGTGATGAAGAAATTGTCATCAGTAGGGTTGGTTCAGTCGTTTCAAAGTAAGGAAAAATTTACGTAACGTTAAAGTACAAGTAAGAGTTGTCCGTAATTCAGATGTGCTTAACCCAGGGATTGCCTGTATTTTTTTTCTGGAAAGTCTTTCAGTTCCCTTTTCTTCCTTTTCCAATCAAATTCTGCAAAAGAGTCTCGCTCCACTGGTGTGTTCCACAGAGGGAAAAAATTAAAAGCTCTGTGACTGTAAAAATTATTAGGCCCTATCTAAAATTAATTAGCAGTATGTAAAATATTATTTGCCCAAATGCCCATCAATTGATGACTGGATAAACAAAATGTGTCATATCCATACAATGTAATATTATTCAGCCATTAAAAAGTAATGAAGTACTGATACATGCTACAACATGGATGAATCTTGAAAACATTATGCAAAGTGAAAGAAGCCAGACACAAAAGGCCACATAGTATATAGTAGCATTTATATGAAATGATCAGAATAGGCAAATTCACAGAGATAGAAGATTAATGGTTGCCAAGGACATGGGGGAGGGGAGAATGAGCAATGACTGCTTAATGGGAACTGGATTTCCATTTGGGGTGATGAAAAAGCTCTGGAACTAGATAATGGTGATGGTTACACAATGTTGTGAACATATTTAATGTTGCTGAATTGTACACTTTAAAATGGTTAAAGTGGTAAATTTTATGTTATGCGTATTTTACCACAATAAAAAAAACATATATTATTTATAGTCTCAGAGACCTATGTACTAAAGCAGAATGAAGCAGAGACAGAGGTGGGACACAAGAGTAACTGACCATCTTGAAAGTTAGTAATCAGTCAGTTGAGTATTTACTAAGAGCCTACAGGGAGCAAATATAGGCTGGGATCTGAGACATAGCAGTGAACAGAGATAGACACCCTGGTGCACAATAGGCCATTTAGTGGGGCATCCATTCTCCCATTTGTTCACTCTGGTCAGGGATAAGTTTATCCTTAGGGGGAAAATAAGAGGAAAGATAAATTATTGGACTCTATATATAAAAAAAAAAAATTATCAATCCACAAAAAAATACATATAATATGAAAATAAACAAGCAAAACTGAAGCAAAAAAACACCTGCTTGAAGTTTGAAAAATACACATTCAACGTTAATATTATCAAATATCCGGAAGCGAAAGGATAACTTATCTCTATGTTATTTTACAGACAGAGATTGTTTTTTCAATCTTACCCACTTTTTGGCATAAAAATTAAAACACATGCCCCATGGATGTCCCTCCACCTGGATTTTGGGCTTGGCCATGTGACCTACCTTGGTGAATGGAACCTTAGAAGATCATGGGCACAGAGGCCTCAAATGTGATTGCACAAGTTAAGCTTGGCTCTTATGTTCCAGCTCTTTGCCACAAGAATGTGCTCTTAGTAGACAAGGAAAAATCACATAACAATAGTGCAAGAAAAATGAAAGACTTGTGAAGCAGATAGGACTCCAACGAGCAGCCTGAAGAAGAGATGCCCAAGTGTTCCAGATTAAACCAGTCAAACTACAGTCAACTGTAGACTTTGGGCATGGGAATAAATTCATGCTGCTCTGAGTCATGTAGTTTTGGAATAGTTATGCAGAATTATTGTGGTAATAGCTGATTAATACAACACATACACTGAAATATTAATTCAAGGAAGGCAGAGCCAACATGAAGTACCATGCCATCCCCCTACAGCAAAGACCCGAAAAACTAAGTAAAACAGATATAATTGTCAATCCTGGAACATTTAGCATCAAATGAAGGGATAAAGAACTCAACCAAGTACCGAATGGAGTAAGAAACTGACAGAACGTAGAACAAGGAGAGCTATGGAGTGGAGGACACCTACCAGCTAACAGGACATGGACATGCCATTTTTGATCCCTCAGCCACCAAGAACTAAGGACAGGGAGTACACAAAGGCAACTTCACGGAGCTCCCAGCAGAGAACAGGGCACCCAGTAACCAGGGTTACATGCTTTCCAACCCTCCACTCTTCTTCCCTCTGTGTGGTCTCCACCACTTTCTGTCAGGCAGTGGTCACTAGGCCAGGGAGATGCTGTTTCCTTCAGTGCCACTTGGATTTGTCCTGCCCCCACCAGCCGGTCCCTTCAGTACCATCTTATTGTTGTTCTTGTTTTTTGGCTTTTTTTGTTTCTCCTCTCTCACCTCCTTCCTTCCCTTTCTTCCACCTAGCTGGCACTCTGTGTCATCTTCACTCCTTCTTGACGGGCTGTGCTGCACCACTCAGCTGAGGAGCCACTTCCCTGGTTTGCGCCACCATGCTGGTGGGCTCCCTGGGGGCTTTTTGTTGTTGTTGTTCTCCCTTGGTTTCTTGACTCTCTCTAACTTTCTCCCTTTCCTTTCTCCAGGTGCCATCTCCACCACTTTTTGATGGGCTGTGCCACACTACTCAGCTGGGGAACAGCCAGGACACAGCTTCCCCAGTTCACACTGCCATGCTGGTGGACACCCTCAGGGCATTTTTTCCCTCAGTTTCTTGTCCCTCTCTCCCTTTTTCCCATTCACCTAACAGCATGTGCTGTCTCCACCCCTTCTTGATGAGCTGTGCCACACCACCCAGCTAGAAAGCCACTAGCATACAGCTTCCCAGTGTCCATGCCACACCACCAGCAGACTCCTTCAGTACCATTTTTTGTTTTGTTTTGTTTTTGACTTCTATTTCTCTTTCTTCCCTCTCTTTGTTCCCACACCCACTTGGCTCCACACATCACATCCTCCCCCTTCCATCCTGCCTAACTGCACCATGCCCTGAATGCCATACCCATGAGAGGCACAGGTGTGGATCATCAAACCCTGCCTGCATTGATCCCAGGCCCCACCCTGTCAGCCCTAGTATGTACCCCAAACGACCCACACCAAACCCTCCCCCTCCAATGGACCTACCCTGCTGCAACATAGCTGAGCAACCAGCCCTGCCCGCCTGGACAAGGCGGTGAGAAGTATCATGCCCACAGACAACCAAACAACAAAGAACATTCCATCCACCTGTCCAGACATAACCAAATAAAACAAAAAAAGCAGGACAAAACAAACAAATTTCTAATCAGTAAACAAAGAAAATAATTCCTGAATGTCTTGGAGACAGTAGACAATATCAAAACATATAAAAGAAAGGACAGGATGGCTCCAGAAAATGCCCAAAATAAAACACCAGATGATTTTCCAGTAGGAGAAAAGTCACTGGAACTACGTGATAGGGAATTCAAAACTCTAATATTCAGGGCTCTCCAAGAGATGGAGAAAAACACACACAAAAATAAGGAAAAAATAGACAAAATCATGGAAAAGACAGACAAAACAATAGCAGAATTGTTCTATTCTTAATACAGGAACAAAATGTCAAAATAAATTCAAAACCAGAAATCATACAAAAACAGCAATTAGAAATTCAAAAGATAAACAACAAGATTTCAGAAATGGACGGTGCCATATAAGGTTTTAGGAGAAAATATGAAACAATAGAAGACAGGATCAGGGAAATTTAAGACAAATCCTTGGATACCACTTTGTTCAAGGAAAAATCAGAGAAAAGAACAAAGGAAAAGGAAGAAACACTGAGAATGATGTGGGATACAATCAAAAAGCAAAAATTTGCATGTGATCAGAGTTCCAGAAGGGGGAAAAAATGGAAAACACAGAGAGGATCGCTGAAGATTGGCTGACAAAAAACTTCCCTAATGTCATGAGAGATGAAAAGCTGACCACCCCAGAAGCTCAATGAACCCCATATAGGATAGGCACCCCCCGCCCAAAATCATCAAGACATATAATAATCACACTTGCTAAAACCAAAGACAAAGAAAGAATCCTGAGAGCAGCTTGAAAAAAACAAGTCATATTCAGAGGAGAAACAATAAGACAAAGCTCTGATTACTCAGCAGAAACCACATAGGAAAGAAGGCAATGGGATGACATATATAAAACTTTGAGAGAAAAAAAAATCACCAACCAAGAATAATATACCCTGTAAAACTCTTGCTCAAATATGATGGCAAAATTCAGACATTTCCAGATAAACAGAAATTAAGAGAATATGTGAAAACCAAACACGGGAATTACTAACAGAAGTCCTTTGGTTGGAGAAGCAACAAAATCAGACAACAGCCTGAATCTGGAATGCAAGGCTGCATCAGCCTGATAAGAACCTAGGTAATGAACTCTCAAGGATAAAACAAAACTAAAAAATTTACAACACAGAACCAGAGACGTCAATCTGTAAATGACAACAATGCCAGAGCAGTAGAAGGGGAATAAACAGTGTAGGTACAGAACTTTCAAATGGAGAGGAAGTCTAGGCAGTATCAAGGAATAAAAGACTGGTTTGAACTTAGGAATACAGGATGAATTTCAAGGTAACTACAAAGAAAGTTACCAAACCTACTCATCAAAATAAATAAGAAAAACAAAGTCTCGGTAAATGTGAAATCTACAAAAACAAAACAAACAAACAAAAAATCCACCAACAAAAGATTTCAACACAGGAGAGTCAGAGGAACAAAGAAAATGTTAGTACCACAAAAAAAGCACTACAAAATGACAGGAATAAACCCATACCTATCAATAATCACACTGGATGTAAATGGCTTAAATGTACCCATAAAGAGACAGAGAATGACAGAATGGATTAAAAAAACAAGACCCATCAATATGCTGTCTACAAGAGTCACACCTTAGGAACAAAGACATAAGTATGTTAAAAATTAAATGATGGAAGAAATATTTCAATCAAATAGCAACAAAAAATAGAGCAGGAGTAGCAATACTAATCTCAGATAAAATAGACTTTAAAACAAAATCCACCGTAAAAGACAAAGAAGGACGTTATATAATGATTACAGGGACAACCCACCATGATGACATAACCATGATAAACATCTATGCACCCAATGACAGGGCTCCAAAATACATAAAACAAGCTGTAACAACACTGAAAAGAGAAACTGATAGTTCCAGAATAATAGTAGACTTCAACATACCACTCTCAGTAAAGGACAGAACATCTAGAAAGAAACTCAGCAAAGAAACAGAAGATTTAAGGGACACAATCAGCCAACTTGACCTCATAGTCATATACAGAACAATCCACCCAACAGCAGCAAATACACCTTCTTTTCCAACACACCTGGAAGGTTTTCTAGACCACATCTTAGGCCACAAAGCAACCCTCAACAAAATCCAAAACATTGAGATAACACAAAGTATCTTCTCTAATCACAACACCATCAAAGTAGAAATTAATAACAGGAAGCTCAAAAAAAAAAAAAATCACATACGTGGAAACTGAATAACACCCTGCTCAAACCACTGGGTAATAGAAGAAATCGAAGACAGAATCAAAAAATTTATAGAATTAAACAAGGATGAAAACACATCACACCAAAACTGTTGGGACACAGCAAAGGCAGTGCTCAGAGGTCAATTTATAGCAATAGATGCACACATCAAAAATGAAGAGAGAGAAAAAATCAAAACATTAGCTACACAACTAAAACAAAAACAGTAACAACAAAAGAAGCCCACAGCCACCAGAAGAAAGGAAAGAATAAAGATCAGAGCAGAAATAAATGAAATAGAGAATAGAAAAACAACAGAAAGAATTTAAAAAAACCAAAAGTTGGTTCTTTGAAAGGGTCAACAAAATTGACAAACCACTGGCCAAACTGACAAAAGAAAAACAAGAGAGGATGCAAATAACCCAAATAAGAAATGAAATTGGGGACATTACAACAGGCCCAACTGAAATAAAAAGGCTCATAACAGAGTACTATGAAAAAATTACATGCCAACAAATTTGAGAACCTAGAGAAAACTGACAAATTTCTAGAAACACACTACTTACCTAAACTAACACAAACTGAGGTAGAAAATCTGAACAAACCCAAAATAAGAGAGGAGATTGAAAAGGTAATTTAAAAAAAAAAAAACTCTCCACAACAATAGCAAAGAGCCCTGGCCCAGACGGCGTCACTGTAGAATTCTTCCAAACATTCAGAGAAGAGCTTACATTAGTACTTACTCAAAATACTTCAGAACATAGAAAAGGAAAGGATACTTCCAAATTTATTCTATGAAGCCGGCTTAACCCTGATACCAAAACCAGGCAAAGACACCACAAAGAAAGAAAATTACAGACCATTATCTCTCATGAATACAGATGCAAAAAATTCTCAACAAAATTCTAACCTATCAAATTCAGCATCATATCAAAAAAATAATATACCATGACCAAGTGGGATTCATACCAGGTATGCAAGGATGGTTCAATATTAGAAATTAATCAATGTAAACCACCACATAAACAAAATAAAAGAATTACATGATCATCTCAATCAACTCAGAAATGATATTTGACAAAGTCCAGCACGCATTCCTGAAAAAACTCTCAATAAGACAGGTATAGAAGGGAAATTCCTCAACATAATAAATGGCATCTATACAAAACAAACAGCCAACATCATTCTTAATGGAGTGAGATATTTTCCTTGAGAACAGGAACAAAAAAAGGTTGCCCATTATCACCATTCATATTTAACATTGTGCTGGAAGACCTAGGTAGAACCATAAGGGAAGAAAAAGAAATAAAGAGTATCCAAATTGGTAAGAAAGAAGTAAAACTGTCCCTATTTGCTGATGATATCATACTATACACAGAAAACCCAAAAGACTTCACAAGAAAAATACTGGAACTAATAGAAAGACTTCGTAGAGTAGCAGGATATAACATAAACGTAAAAAATCCATTGGATTCCTATAAAACAACAAAGAGAATGACAAAAAGGAAATGAGGAAAACAATACCATTTATAATAGCCCCTAAAAAAATAAAATACATAGGAATAAATGTAACCAGGGGTATAAAAGAAAGCTACAAAACACTACTGCAAGAATCCAAAAGAGACCTACGTAAATGGAAAATTCTACCCAAAGAAACCTACGAATACAATGCCACCTCCACCTAAATACCAACAGCATCCTTTAAAGTGATGAAAAAACTAATCATTAACTTTATATGGAAAGGGAAGAGGCCCCAGATAAGTAAAGCACTACTGAAGAAGAATAAAGTAGGAGGGCTCGCAATACCTGACCTCAGAACCTACTATACAGCTACAGTAGTCAAAAGAACCTGGTACTGATACAAGATAAACACAATGACCAACAGAACAGAATTGAGAACCCAGATGTAAATCCATCCACCTACGGTCACCTGTTCTTCAACAAAGACCCAAAGTCCATCAAATGGGGAAAAACCAAAAAACCAAACGCATTGCTTGTCAAATCGATTCTGACCCATATCAACTCTGTGGGACAGAGTAGAACTGCCCCATAGAGTTTCCAAGGAGTGCCTGGTGGATTTGTCTGCCGACCTTCTGGTTAGCAGCAGTAGCTCTTAACCATTATGCCACCAGGGTTTCCTAAAATGGGGAAAAGACAATCTTTTTAACAAATGGTGCTGGCAAAACTGGATGTCCATCTACAAAAATATGAAACAGGACCCATACCTCATATCATACACAAAATCTAATTCAAAATGGATCAAAACCCTAAATATAAAACCAAAGACTATAAAGATCATAGAAGAAAAATAGGATCAATGCTAGAGCCCCTAATACATGGCATGAACAGGATACAAACCATAACTAACAACACACAAACTCCAGAAGATAAGCTAGATAACTGAGAACTTCTAAAAATTAAATGCTTATGCTCATCAAAAGACTTCACCAAAAGAGTAAAAAGAGAACCTACAGATTGGGAAAACATTTCTGACTATGATAAATCTGACAAAAGTCTAATCTCTAAAATCTACAGGAAAATCCCACACCTATACAACAAACAGACAAATAATCCAATTTAAAATTGGCAAAGGAAATAAACAGACACTTCATCAAAGAAGACATTCAAGCAGATAACAGACACATGAGGAAATGCTGGAGATCACTAGCCATTAGAGAAAAGCAAATCAAAATCACAGTGAGAAAACCTCTCGCCCCAACATTACTGGCTCGAATCAAAAGACAGAAATACCAAATGTTGGAGAGGCTGCGGGAGAATGGAACTCTTTTGCACTGCTGGTGGGAATGCAAAATGGTACATCCATTTTGGAAAATGATATGGCACTTCCTTAGAAAGCTAGAAATAGAAATACCATATGATCCAGCAATCCCACTCCAAGGAATCTATCCTAGAGAAAAAGGAGCCGTCACACTAATAGACATATGCACACCCATGTTCATTGCAGCATTGTTCAAAATAGCAAAAATTTGGAAACAACCTAAGTGCCTATCAACAGATGAACAGATAAACTATGGTACATACACACAATGGAATACTATGCAATGATAAAGAACAATGAGGAATCTGTGAAACATCTCACAACATGGATGAAACTGGAGGGCATTATGCTGAGTGTAATAAGTCAGTCATAAAAGAACAAATATTGTATGAGACCCCTATTATAAAAACTCATGAAAAGGTTTACACACCAAAAAGCAGTCTTTGATGGTTACGAGGGAGGGGAGGGGTAGGAAGAAAGAAACACTAAATGGACGATAAGTGGTAATTTTGGTAAAGGGTAAGACAGAATATAATACTTGGGAAGCCAAAACAACTTGTCAAGTCAAGGTCAGGGAAGCTCCACAGACATATCCAGACTCCCTGAGGGACCGAATTACTGGGCTGAGGGCTGCAGACCACAGTCTGGGAGAACATCTAGCTCAATTTGCATAACATACTCAATAAAGAAAATGTTCTACATGCTACTTTGGTGAGTAGTGCCTGGAGTCTTAAAAGCTTTTGAGCTCCTCTGGTTCTCACCTCGACTGGAGCGAGAAAGAATGAAGAAAACCAAGGACACAAGGAAAAGATTAGTCCAAAGGACTAATGGACCACAACTGCCACAGCCTCCACCAGACTGAACCCAGCACAACTAAATGGTGCCCAGCTACAACCACCTACTGCTTTGACAGGGATCACAAACAGCGTCCCAGAAAGGGCTGGAGAAAAATGTAGAACAAAATTCTAACTCACAGAAAAAAAGGCCAGGCTTACTGGTCTGACAAAAACTGGAGAAACCTGAGAGTATGGCCGCCAGATACCCTTTTAGCTCAATAATGAAGTAAATCCTGAGTTTCACCAAAATTAGACAGGCCCATAAAACAAAATGAGACTAAATGGGCACACCAGCCCAGGGCTGAGGACAAGAAGGCAGAAGGGGACAGGAAAGCTGGTAACTGGGAACCCAAGGTCAAGAATGGGACAGTGTTGTCATGTCATAAAACAATATGTGTATTAATTGTTTAACGAGAAACTCATTAGCTCTGTAAACCACCTAAAATTCAATTCAAGAAAGAAAAAAATTACAATAAAAAATTCATTCAAAATTCTCTCACAACGTATGACATTTTTAAAATACTTAGAAAGTTAACCATCAATAATAAATTAGTTCTTTTGGTATCTTCACATTCTATTAGAGACTTATTGTTAAAAATTATTAACTGTGTGAAATGGAAATTTAGACATAGTAATCTTTTAACTATTAACACTGTAACTGGTAAGAGTTGCAAGGATGTGTTACTGGGATGCTAAGAAATATAAAAAAAAAAATAGAAACTATAATATTTGCTACATATACTCTGAAATAATCAGGTTCTAATAAACATCTTGATGAAAGCAAATTAATCACTAATTTGACATTTTCTTTTGGCAAATGAGCAAGATTAGGCTTCACATTAAATGAAAATGTGTTTATGTTTAAGTTCTCCATCAAAGCTGGATCTCCTGTGACCCTGCTGACGGAATGTAATGCAAGTAAATCCTCTACCATATTCCTCCATTTCCAACACTTCTACCCTAATTCTCCGGCTTTCAGGCCCTAGGCAAGGCTCAGAAAGCAGTGCCAACTTTTTGTGAGATTTCCCTTAAGGAAATATTCAAGAATTTCATAAAGAAGCATTTGGAACATCAGAAAACCTTAAGCTGTTATTCCTTTAACTTGTGTCTCTCAACTAAAAACACAATACTAGGTTTTCACAAGGGATACTAAGAAAGTGTTCATATGAACATTGAGTCTCTTAAAGAAAGTTAACATTTCATTGGGCACGACAGTTTTTTCCTAATAAAATACTGGTTTATCAGATAAGTGTTATTTATAAACTATAACAGAATTTCTAATTTAAGGGAATTTTCCTCCCATTAGACACACCCTGCGATTTTTAAGAGTTCATTTGACTAAGTATAAAATATAAAATAATATAAACACACACAAAAATTTTTTTTTCTTGCTCTCATAATGAAAAAAAAAGAAATTCAATCATTATGAGAGTTAGAAAAAAATACTGGAGGGTAAAAAAAAGTAGATAAGAAAAAAAAAAAAAACCATTGCCATTGAGTCAGGTCCAACTTATAGCAATCCTATAGGACAGATTAGAACTGCCCCATAGGGTTTCCAAGGAGTGCCTGGTGGATTCAAACTGTTATTTTAGTTAGCAGCCACCAGGGTTTCCAGATAAGTAATAGAGATAAGGAAATAAACATAGAATTCAGAGAGTTAAAGAAAACAGAAAAGACCAAAAATCGCCCCCTAAATAGTCACAAGAGGAAGTCTACCAGGAATTGCAAAAAAAAACTTATTCACTCATTCATTCATTCAATAATTATCAACCACACATTATGTACTTGACCAGAATTTAGGAATGTAAATAAATCAAAACAGTGGAAATTATAGGTTCTAGGAACTCTGATAGACAATGTCCTGACTAGAGTGGAAAAACATATTACGGAATTATCACTCCACCCTGGGGGAAAGGGAAGTGAAGAAAAACTCCAGAGGCAAGTTTCCAAAGTAAACTCATTGCATGTGTCCCTTGACTAAATTGAAGTACAGCCATGGAAAAATTTTCTTATATATTCATGCATCATAAAGAAATAGATCTTGTGATCAGGAAGAAAACTAAAAACATTTTTTAAAAAAGCAAGAAAAGAAAGCATTTCATGGAGGGCTATCAGTTTTATTGTTGTAAACTGATAGATGAAATATTTTGCGGTATAAATTTCTAATTCAGAAATACAGTAGACTCGTAAATACATCAAAAAACCTGAAATTTTTAAATTTATTTCTAATATCCTCAGATCAAATAAATGCCAAGGCTAAATCATTTTTAAATGTTTTAAATGACTTCCAAAATATTTTAGAGATTTTTTTCAATCTCTAGGGTAAGGAGAATTCTAAAATGGCCCTACCAAGATTCCCACAACCTGATGTACACATACCATCTCCCAATTATGCAATCAAACACTATTCTAGGTGTTAATTAGGGATTTTAGGAATATAATTAAGGTCCCAATCAGTTGGCCTTAATGTAGGGAGGTTATACAGATGGGCCTTACGGAAGGACATAAGGTCCTTAAAAACAGAAAATTTTCTCTAGCTGGTCACAGAAGAGGAAGATTCAATGAGAGAGATATTCTCATTGCTGGCTATGTTAGTTTCCTGTTGGTGCTGTAACAATTTACCACAAACTTAGTGGCTTTAAATAACACAAATTTATTCTCTTACAGTTCTGGAGGTCCGAAGTACAAAAGGAGTCTTAAGAGGCTAAAATCAAGGTTTCAGCTAAGCTAGTTCCTTCTGGAGACGCCAGGGAGAATCCGTTCCTTGCCTCTCCAAACTTCTAGAGGCTGCAGCATCCCTTGGCTCCTGGCTGCATCATTCTAATCTCTGCTTCCATCATCACATCAAATTTTCCCCTATAAATACACTTGATATTACATTGGGTCCATGTAGCTAATCCAGAATAATCCTTCCATCTCAAAATCCTTAATTTAATCACATCTGCAAAGTCCTTTTTTTGTCATATAAGTTAACATATTCACAGGTACAAGAGATTAGGACATGGAACTCTTTGTGGAGGGAATGCATTATTCAGCCTACCACGCTGGCTTTGAAGATGGAGACGGCCACATGGCAGGAAATGCAAGGCAGCCTCTAGAATACAAGGACAGCCCCCAGCTGACAGCAGCAAGGAAAAGAGGACCTCAGTCCTACACCCACAAGGAACTAAATTCTGTCAACAGGACTCAGTTGCGTTTATAAATAAATTTTTCCCCTGAGTCTCCAGATGAGAATTCATTCCAGTTGACACCTTGATTAGGGCCTTGTGAAGACTCTGAGCGGAAAACTCAGTCACATGGTGCCAGGCTTCTGACCTGCGGAACTATGAGCTAGTATATCGGTGTTGTTTTAAGCTGCTAAGTTTGTGATAAATGGTTACATGGCACTAGAAAACTAATACAATCTCAAAATATTTTGAAACATTTAACATATATCAGATTAGTTGCAGTATTCATGATCTCGTGCACAAAATGGCTTTGAACTTCATCGAGTCATTATAAAATGTGGATAGCATGGTGTCTTTGACTGGGTTCTTGAGAAAAGCAAAACTAGTAAAGCCTATTATATATAAATATAGAGAGACAGAGATTTATCTCAAGGAAATGGCTTATGTGGTGTGGAGGCTGGCAAGTCCCAAGTTCACTTTCAGGTGCCCAGCTGGAGGCTTCTCCTGACAAGTCCCAAGTCCATGGGTCAGGTATCAGGCTAGAGGTTTCTTCTGACTCACCTGGTTACATGGGCTGCTGAAACCAAGATCAGCAGGTCAGATGGCAGGCTCAAGTCCCAAGAACTAGAGGCCAGATGATGATGAGCCAGATATAGGATCCAGAGTGAACGAGCTTTTCCAGAACATCCATATATACTGGATGCAGGCCACAGTCCCAAGGAAACCCTCTTTTCAAGTGATTGGCTACTCGCATCAGATCACAAAACGGGGGATGACTATATCATTACATTTCCGCCAAATTACATCATTACATAACTGCCAAACCACTGAGAATCCTAACACGGCCAAGTTGACACACAGCCTTAACCATCACACATGGATATGTGCAGGCATCAATGTTACCTACTTAATCATATTCTTTGTTGAAACAGCATAATCATTTTAGTCAATACATACCTAGCAACACATAAATGAAAAGCAGTTACCTACTTAAGAACCAAAACATAAGCAAAGACTTGCAAGAAGATGGTACCATGACAGGAAGTACATAACTGAAAGTCTATTAAAATAAATAAGATGAACCCTATTTAGAGGCACAAATATTACCTATAATAATACTAGGGCAATACTACAACCTTTACTACAAACTCCAAATAATATCTACTCTGCCAAATATAGTGAAATCTGGACCAAAACATAGGAGAGTGCTGAGAGCTGACAATCATTTCCATAACCTTAACCAGAGTGCAGATTTTAAAAAGAGAGAGAGACAGGCTAACATTCCTTAAATGTTGTTGTTAGCTGCCATCCAGTTTGCCCCCGACTCATGGAGACCCCACACACAACATGACCTGACCATTGCGACCAGGGTTTTCATTGGTTGAATTTAGAAGTAGACTGCCAGGTCTTTCTTCCTAGTCTGTCTTAGTCTGAAAGCTCTGCTGAAACCTGTTCAACATCATAGCAACACACAGGCCTGCACTGACAGACAGGTAGTAGCTGCACTTAGGAGCACTAACAATGAATTGAACTTGGATCTCCTGCACAGAAGGCAAGAATTCTACCACTGCACTGCCTTCAACCACTACTACCCTCATCCCTTAAATAGAAAGGGAAAATACCAACCGCCAAAGTGAACCATAAAGGGGGACAGAGGGTGGGGGAAATCACCTATTCAGGTCATATTTCCATATCCAAGAACAAAGAGGCAAGTTTGAAGGAGATGCCAAGCAATGTGCCATCTTTATTTTGTGTGAACCTAATTGGGATAACCCATCATTATAATCTCAAAAAAAAAAAAAATTAGAAGACAGTTCTCTTGTCCCATACACTATCTTATCCTCCCACCCTCAGCCTGAGGCATGTCTCAAGGGAAATGATTCATCAAATACGGGAAGAAAATATTTCAAAATAACATACCTGAACCAAGGCTACTGCTGCCCTAAGTCACCAATCACTAACCCCTTCCCCTCTACACATACACACACACACAATATTGCCTTCCAGCTAATTTTTTCAGGGGAGAATTTAAACAATGCCCATGTGAACATGATCTTCTTTCCTACTTTACTATGAAAATTGAAGCAATCAGAAGATAACTTTCACAGACGCAATACACATCTACCTAACTTCCAGTGCATTTCAGAAGATAACTTTCACAGACCCCTAATACACATCTACCCAACTTCCAGTGCGTACATCTGCCGTTACCATGCAGCTTCCAGGCTGTTGCAGAGGAATCAGCTCCCATGGTACACCAGTTCTGGAGCACTGCTCTAGGAATCATTCTTGGTGGCTCAGTCTAGAACCTACTCTTCCTATCCTTCTAGTAACATTGCAATACCAAATTTCCAGCTGTAAATTACTTGTGCTTAAAATAGTTAGCTTCCCTTATCTTCAACTTAACCCTGAATGATACAAAAGTCAAAAATTAATAATAAACAGAAGTGGTAGTGTCACTGATAAGAAATGCAGATAGGGCAAATTTTGATGAGACATAATGATGATGAATTCTCCTTTGGACATCTTGAATTTAGAACTGGGGCTGCAAACCAAAAGGTCCACAGTTCAGATCCATCAGTTGTTCCTTGGAAACCCAAAGGGGCAGTTTTACTCTGTTCTATAGGGCTACTATGAGTTGGAATTGACTTGACTGCAATGGGTTTGATTTTTGGCATAAAGTCTATAGAGGAGCCCTGGCAGTGCAGTGGTGAAAACACCATTAACAGAATCAAAACCAAATTCAAAGCATCAAGATGAGGAAAACTACTGAAAACAGTCATAACATGGAGAAGAATCTCCAGAAAATACATGTGAAGACAGATTTGGAAGGCAAGTCAATACACAAATAGGAGAATAACCTAAGCAAATAAGGTAACATAATTATTCACTAAATTTAATATAATATTCCTTTTCTAAGACATAAATCTTCACATTGTAAGAGCTGTGTTTCATAAAAAATAAAGAATCATGATATTTTCTAATTATATTAACAAATTTCAAAGACAAAGAAAGTCTCATAAGCACCTGAGGAGAAGAATCAGTCCTCTCTACAATGCTAAAAAAAAGAAGAGTCAGGATAATCTCAGACTTGACTTCAGCAACAATGAAGGCCAAAAAGACAAAGGAACAACATCTACAAGAGCGTTGAAGGAAAGGGGAGGGAACCCAAAATCTATATATCCAGCCCAACTGTCATTCACAGAATGGGAATAACTATCTGATTTTGCGATACCTCAATAACAGCACTTAAAATCTCTTGAAAAGATACATATACTTCAATTCTTAAGAGACCCAATTGAAAGATGAGTAAAAATATGAACTCACAAGTAAACAAAACTCACTATGAAAAACTGGTGCTATGTACTGATTAAAAATTATACAACTATTGCGAAGACCCGAAAAACAAGTGAAACGAGTATATTTGTGACAAGCTGGGAGCCCTGAGCATCAAAGGCAAGTTTAGACAACGAACTGAGGGGGAGGGGAAGGAAGAGACCGTTCAGAAGAAGGGAGGAGTTGCTGCACCTGAATCACGGGGAGCCCTCAGGCATCATTCCCAGAGTGGCAGCGGCAGCGGCGGGCTGGTGCTAGCGTCTGGCCGCAGTTTCCTGAGGGAGAAGCTGCCAGCCACACAGCCCAATCACACCTCCAGAACCTGAGAATAACGGTGTTCCCGGCAAAAGCTAAATACCTGCGTATATTTTACCGCGTCCCTCGCACCCCCAAGCCAGCTTCAGTGGCTAAATCCCGAGGCCTAAGATAGACCCTGGTGAGCACCTGGAGCCGTCCTCCTGGCCTTGGGAAAGGAAAAAATTTGTAATTGGAAGGAAAAGATAATTTGCTAGCTCCATTAACTGGGGGAGCTCAGGACAGAAGCGGCTCCTATCCAGGCATAAACCATCTGTGGAACTTGAGCACCTTTGCCTTCTGCACGGACCTGTGTGGGCCTATTTCGGGAGAATAGGCCCTTGTTGGCAAACTCCAACCACTTCAGCAGTGAGGTGGAGAGGTGGGTGTTTGACGTTTGACATTGCTTTGCCTATTAAACAAGGTCCTCACCTACCCAAAACAGGGACCTAAGGACTGGTGGCTCCACTTGGGTCATCCAGCCACCCTAGACAGGGGTCCAGGGATAATTGGTACCTCCCAGTCTTTACAACAAAAACTTTGGGTGCCCATGGTCCCTCTGCAGAGCCCACGCACCAGCACGTTCTAGGGAACAGAGACGCATTTTCCTCAGAGACACTTGGGGGTCGGTCTCAGCCTCCTGCCTTGTTCAGAGCGTGACCCCCTACTGCAATCAGATACTGGTATATACCCCTGCCCTCTAAGACTGTGAGACTGAGCCTGTACCACACACTTGATGATCAGCTACCTGGAAACCTGAGCTGAATTCATACAAGAAAACTGAATGGACTTGTAGACTGATATACCTCATAACAGCTCTAGCCAGCTGGGGACAGGACACCAGAGCTCCAAAGGCGAAAATAATCAAGCTAGCTCACTCAAGCAACCCATGGGGTATACCAAAACAAAACAAAGCAAGCAGCTACGACACAGTAAGCAAGCAGAAACTAATACAACTTATAGACGGCTCGGAGACAACAGTCAATATCAAGTCACATAAAGAAACAGGCCATGATCACCTCAACAGGCTCTCAAAACAAAGAATGCAGGGATCTTTTAGATGAAAGTGCATTCCTGGAATTACTAGTGCAGAATGCGGAAGTTTAATATACAGAACACTTCAAGACATCAGGAAGGAAATGAGTCAAAACACAGAACAAGCCAAGGAACAAACAGATAAAGCAACTGAAGAAATCAGAAAGATTATTCAGGAACATAACGAAAAGTTTAATAAGCTCGAAAAATCCATAGACAGACAGCAATCAGAAATTCAGAAGATTAACAATAAAATTACAGAATTAGATAACAGTAGAAAGTCAGAGGAGCAGAACTGAGCAAGTAGAAGCTAGAATTTCTGAACTCGAAGATAAATCACTTGGCACTAACATATTTGAAGAAAAATCAGATAAAAGAATTTTAAAAAAAAAAGAAGAAACCTTAAGAATCATGTGGGACTCTATCAGGAGAAATAACCTACGAGTGATTGGAGTACCAGAACAGGGAGGGATAACAGAAAATACAGAGAAAATTGTTGAGGATTTGTTGGCAGAAAACCTCCCTGATATTGTGAAATATGAGAAGATATCTATCCAAGATGCTCATCGAACTCCACGTAAGGTATATCTTAAAAGGAAGTCACCAAGATATATTATAATCAAGCTTGCCAAAACCAAAAATAAAGAGACAATTATAAGAGTAGCGAGGGATAAACGAAAAGTCACGTACAAGGGAGAGCCAATAAGAATAAGCTCGGACTACCAGGCAGAAACCATGCAGGCAAGAAGGTAATGGAACGACACATTTAAAAAACTGAAGGAAAAAAATTGTCTGCCAAGAATCATATATCCATCAAAACTGTCTCTTAAATATGAAGGTGAAATTAAGACATTTCCAGATAAACACAAGTTGAGGGAATTCGTAAAAACCCAAACTACAAGAAATACTAAAAGGAGTTCTTCTGTTAGAAAATCAATAATATCAGGTATCGACCCAAGACTAGAACACTGGGCAGAGCACCAAAAGTCAACCCAGACAGGGAAATCAAAAAACAAAAAAACCAAGAGTAAAACAAAACAAAAAGCCCAACACAGGGTAACAGTGATGTTACTATATAAAAGAAGACAACATTAAAATAATAAAGAGGGACTAAGAAATGTAATCATACACCTTCCATATGGAGAAGAAGATACAGCGATACAAAGAAATAAAAGCTAGTTATAAATTTAGAAAAATAGGGGTAAATAATAAGGTAACCACAAAGGAGACAAACTATCCTACTCATCAAAATAAAATACAAGGGAAAAATAAAGACTCAGCAGAAACAAAATCAACAACAACAAATATGAGCAAAGGACAATATACAAAGAAAATCTACTCAGCACATGAAATCCAGTGGGAAAAAGAAGCTGTCAACACACAAAAAAAGACATCAAAATGACAGCACTAAATTCATATCTATCCATAATCGCCCTGAATGTAAATGGACTAAATGCACCAATAAAGAGACACAGAGTGGCAGAATGGATTAAAAAACAAGATCCATCTATACGGGGCCTACAAGAGACACACCTTAGACTTAGAGACACAAACAAACTAAAACTCAAAGGATGGAAAAAAATATGTCAAGCAAACAACAATAAAAAAGAGCAGAAGTGGCAATATTAATTTCTCACAAAATAGACTTTAAAGTTAAATCCATCAGAAAGGATAAGGAAGGACACTATATAATGATTAAAGGGACGATACACCAGGAAGATATAACCATATTAAATATTTACGCACCCAGTGACAGGGCTGCAAGATACATAAAACAAACTCTATCAGCATTGAAAAGTGAGATAGACAGCTCCACAATAATAGTACGAGACTTTAACACATCACTTTTGGTGAAGGACAGGACATCCAGAAAGAAGCTCAGTAAAGACACAGAAGATCTAAATGCCACACTCAACCAACTTGACCTCGTAGACATATACAGAACACTCCACCCAACACCAACCAACTATACTTTCTTTTCTAGTGCACATGGAACAATCTCTAGAATAGACCACATATTAGGTCATAAAGCAAGCCTCAGCAGAATCCAAAACATTGAAATATTACAAAGCATCTTCTCTGACAATAAGGCCATAAATCTGGAAATCGATAACAGGAAAAGCAGGGAAAGGAAATCAAACACTTGGAATGTGAACAATACCCGACTCAAAAAAGACTGGATTATAGAAGACACAAAGGCTGGAATAAAGAAATTCAGAGAATCCAATGAGAATGAAAACACTCCTATCAGAACCTTCGGGATACAGCAAAAGCGGTGCTCAGAGGTCAATTTATATCGATAAATGCACACATACAAGAAGAAGAAAGGGCCAAAATCAAAGGACTATCCCTACAACACGAACAAATAGAAAGAGAACAACAAAAGAAACCCATGGGCACCAGAAGAAAACAAATAATAAAAATTAAAGCAGAACTAAATGAAATAGAAAACAGAAAAACAATTGAAAGAATGACCAAGACCAAAAGCTGGTTTTTTGAAAAACTCAATAAAATTGATAAACCATTGGCCAAACTGACAAAAGAAAAACAGGAGAGGAAGCAAATAACCCGAATAAGAAATGAGATGGGCGATATTACAACAGACCCAATTGAAATTAAAAGAATCATATCATATTACTATGAAAAACTATACTGAAACGAATTTGAAAACCTAGAAGAAATGGATGAATTCCTAGAAATACACTACCTACCTAAACACATACAGAGGCAGAACAACTAAATAGACCCATAACAAAAGAAGAGATTGAAAAGGTAATCCAAAAACTCCCAACAAAAAAAAAGCCCTGGTCCGGACAGCTTCACTGCAGAGTTCTACCAAACTTTCAGAGAAAAGTTAACACCACCACTACTAAAGATATTTCAGAGCATAGAAAAGGATGGAATACTACCAAACTCATTCTACGAAGCCACCATATCCCTGATACCAAAACCAGGTAAAAACACCACAAGAAAAGAAAATTATAGGCCTATATCCCTCATGAATGTAGATGCAAAAATCCTCAACAAAATTCTAGCCAATAGAATTCAACAACATATCAAAAAAATAATTCACCATGACCAAGTGGGATTCATACCAGGTACGCAGGGATGGTTCAACATTAGAAAAACAATTAATGTAATCCACCACATAAATAAAAGACGAGAATCACATGATCTTATCAATTGATGCAGAAGAGGCATCTGACAAAGTTAAACACTCATTCATGATAAAAAAAAAAAAACTCTCAGCAAAATAGGAATAGAAGGAAAATTTCTCAACATAATAAAGGGCATTTATATAAAGCCAACAGCCAACATCACCCTAAATGGAGAGAGCCTTAAAACATTCCCATTGAGATCGGAAACCAGACAAGGATGCCCTTTAAGACCACTCTTATTCAACACTGTGCTGGAAGTCCTAGCCAGAGCAATTAGGCTAGATAAAGAAATAAAGGGCATCCAGATTGGCGAGGAAGAAGTAAAAGGATCTCTATTTGCAGATGACATGAGCTTATACACAGAAAACCCTAAGAAATCCTCCAGAAAGCTACTGAAACTAACAGAAGAGTTCAGCAGAGTATCGGGATACAAGATAAACATGCAAAAATCAGTTGGATTCCTCTACACCAACAAAAAGAACATCGAAGAGGAAATCACCAAATCAATGCCATTTACAGTAGCCCCCAAGAAGATAAAATACTTAGGAATAAATCTTACCAGAGATGTAAAAGACTTACACAAAGAAAACTACAGTACACTTCTGCAAGAAACCAAAAGAGACTTACATAAATGGAAGAACATACCTTGCTCATGGATAGGAAGAATTAACATTATAAAATGTCTATTCTACCAAAAGCGATTTATACATTTAATGCAATTCCGATCCAAATTCCAATGACATTCTTTAATGAGATGGAGAAACAAATCACCAACTTCATATGGAAGGGAAAGAGGTCCCCGATAAATAAGGCATTACTGAAAAAGAAGAACAAAGCGGGAGGCCTCACTCTACCTGATTTCAGAACCTATTATACTGCCACAGTAGTCAAAACAGCCTGGTACTGGTACAACAACAGATACATGGACCAATGGAACAGAATTGAGAATCCAGACAAAAATCCAGCCACATACGAGCAGTTGATATTTGACAAAGGCCCCAAAACAGTTAAATGAGGAAACGACAGTCTTTTTAACAAATGGTGCTGGCATAACTGGATATCCATCTGCAAAAAAATGAAACAAGACCCATACCTCACTCCATGCACAAAAACTAACTCAAAATGGATCAAAGACCTAAATATAAAATCTAAAATGATAAATAAAGATCATGGAAGAAAAAAAAAGGGACAACATTAGGAGCCCTAATACATGGCATAAACAGTATAGAAAACATTATAAGGAACGTAGAAGAAAAACTAGATAACTGGGAGCTCCTAAAAATCAAACACTTATGCTCATCCAAAGACTTCACCAAAAGAGTAAAAAGACTACCTACAGACTGGGAAAAAGTTTTTAGCTATGACATTTCTGATCAGCGCCTGATCTCTAAAATCTACATGATACTGCAAAAACTCAACTGCGAAAGACAAATAACCCAATTAAAAAATGGGCAAAAGATATGAATAGGCTCTTCACTAAAGAAGACATTCAGGTAGCTAACAGATATAAGAGGCAATGTTCACAATCATTAGCCATTAGAGAAATGCAGATCAAAACTGCAATGAGATTTCATCTCACTCCAAAAAGGCTGGCATTAATCCAAAAAACACAAAAGAATAAATGTTGGAGAGGCTCTAGAGAGACTGGAACACGTCTGCACTGCTGGTGGGAATGTCAAATGGTACAACCACTTTGGAAATCAATTTGGTGCTTCCTTTAGAAGCTAAAAATATAACTACCATACAACCCAGCAATCCCACTCCTTGGAATATATCCTAGAGAAATAAGAGCCTTTACACGAGCAGATATATGCACACCCATGTTTATTGCAGCACTGTTCACAATACCAAAAAGATGGAAGCAAACAAGGTGCTTCCATCAACAGATGAATGGATAAATACATTATGGTAGATTCACACGATGGAATACTACGCATCCATAAAGAACAGTGAGGAATCTGCGAAACATTTCATAACATGGAGGAACCTGGAAGGCATTACGCTGAGTGAAATTAGTCAGTTGCAAAAGGGCAAATATTGTATAAGACCACTATTATAAGAACTTGAGAAATAGTTTAAACTGAGAAGAAAACATTCTTTTGTGGTTACGAGAGGGGGGAGGGAGGGAGGGTGTGAAAGGGGCATTCACTAATTAGATAGTAGATAAGAATTACTTTAGGTGAAGAGAAAGACAGCACACAATACAGGGGAGGTCAGCATAATTGGACTAAACCAAAAGCAAAGAAGCTTCTGAATAAACTAAATGCTTAGAAGACCAGTGTAGCAGGGGCAGGGGTATGGGGACCATGGTTTCAGGGGACATCTAAGTCAATTGGCATAATAAAATCTATTAAGAAAACATTCTGCATCCCACTTTGAAGAGTGGCATCTGGGGTCTTAAACGCTAGCAAGCAGGCATCTAAGATGCATCAATTGGTCTCAACTCACCTGGATCAAAGGAGAATGAAGAACACCAAGGACACAAGGTGATTACGAGCCTAAGAGACAGAAAGAGCCACATGAACTAGCGACTACATCATCCTGAGACCAGAAGAGCTAGATGGTGCCCGGCTACAGCCGATGACTGCCCTGACAGGGAACACAACAGAGAACCCCTGAGGGAGCAGGAGACCAGTGGGATGCAGACCCCAAATTCTCATAAAAAGATCAGACTTAATGGTCTGACCGAGACTAGAAGGACCCTGGTGGTCATGGTCCCCAGACCTTCTTTTGGCCCAGGACAGGAACCATTCCCAAAGCCAACTCTTCAGACGTAGATTGGACTGGACAATGGGTTGGAGAGGGATGCTGGTGAGCAGTGAGCTTCTTGGATCAGGTGGACACTTGAGACTATGTTGGCATCTCCTGCCTAGAGGGGAGATGAGAGGGTGGAAGGGGTTAGAAGCTGGCGAAATGGACATGAAAAGAGAGAGTGGAGCAAGAGACCCCGCTGTCTCATAGGGGGAGAGTAATTAAGAGTATAGCAAGGTGTATATGGGTTTTTGTGTGAGACACTGACTTGATTTGTAAACTTTCACTTAAAGCACAATAAAAATTATATTTAAAAAAAAAGAAAATCAAACCCGTTGCTGTCAAGTTGATTCCAACTCAGAGTAGAACTACCCCATAGGGTTTCCAAGGAGGAGCTGGTGGTTTTGAACTGCCAACTTTTTTGGGTAGCACCCACAGCTCTTAATCACTGCATCACCAGGGCTTCTTCTAAAACATAATGGAAAAACTACATTTATTAATGAAACAAAAACTATAAACTAGGTAAAATTTAATAAGAAATGCAAAGCCCCTATAAGAAAAAGCGCATAAAAACTCCACTAAGGGACAGAAAAGAAGGCTTGATAAAATAGCTTCATTTTATTTTTAGATAGAAAGTCTCAAGAGTTTAAAGTATTATTTTTCCTCAAATTAATCTATAAATTCAACATTAAGAAAATCAATATCCCCACTGTACTTTTTTAACTTGACTAAAATTTTAACAAATATAAAGCCTCTTAAATGTTCAAATATATTAAAGCTTCAGTAATAAATCATCACAGCATCTGCACAAGAATAGACAGTCAGAATAAATAGAACAAAAACAGACCCAAATATATGGAAATGTAGTATAGGATAAGGATAGTATTTCAAATCAGTGGAGGGGGAAATGAACTTCAAAACAGCAGGCTGTACAATGAGCTAGCCACTTGGGAAAAAAATTAGGTTGAATCTATGCCTTATTTTTTGTCACAAAATAAATTCCAGAAGGATGAAAAACTTACATACAAAACAAAAACAAATGTACAATGAGACTAGAGGAAACAATGGTAAATAGTTGTTTTAACCTTAGAATACTACTAGAAGAGGCATGGCATGGCATGCAACCTAGAAGCAATAAAATAAATTACATATATATGTGTGCACATGAAAATTTAAAAGTTCTTCAAGATGAAAGTTCTTCAAAACAAAACTAAGAAAACAGAGACAATCAGAGAAAAGTACAGGCAAACATGGAAAAGACAGAAGTCTAATATCATAAGTGTGTGTGTGTCTGTGCACATGCACACACACACTTGTATGTGTGTAATATAGTAACATGTATTAAAATCAGTATTAAAAATACAAATAATTCCATAGAAAATAATGTACATGAACATGAAATTCAGAAAAACTAACATGGGCCAATAAGTTTATTAAAAAAAAAAACTAAACTGAAAAAAATTTTTTAAAAATTACAGAAGTTAAAAATAGATTAAAGGCTGATACTAGCCAGTATTTATGAGGATTTTAGGAGCCGTAGTTTTTTTGTTTTTTAGTGATGCATTTTTTTTTTAGTGATGCAGTGGGTAGGTGCTCAGCTGCTATCCGAAAGGTCGGCAATTCAAACCCACCAGGCCACACTGTGGGAGAAAGATGTGGCAATCTGCTTCCATAAAGATTACAGCCTTGAAAACTCTGTGGGTGTGATGGTCAAGATTGTGTGTCAATTTGGCTGTGTCATGATTCTCAGTGTTTTGGCAATCATATAATGTTGTGATCACTTTCCTATTGAGATTTTATATATGATCACCCCCATGATGGGATCTGCTGTGAGTAGCCAATCAGTTGAAAGGGAGTTTCCTTGGGCATTTGGCCTACTTTCAAATACAAATGGACATTCTGGCAAGGCTTAGGGGCTTTCTGCTTGTGCTGGATCCTGCAATTGGCTCCTGTTCATCTGACCTCAGGCTCTTAGGACTTGAGCTAGCGGCTTACCTGCAGTCTTGCCCGCTGATCTTGGGATTCATTAATCTTCTCAGCCTGTGAGCAAGAGCCCTGCTCTCTGACCTGTCAGCCCCTGTGGCTACATGAATCAGGAGAATCCTCTATCTTGACCCACATATTTAGGACATTCCAGCCTCTACAACCACGTGAGCCATTTTCTTGATATAAATCTTTCTACATATATTTATATCCTTTACTGGTTTTTCTTCTCTAGAGAACCCAGCCTAAGACAATGTGGCTGTTCTACTCTGTCTATAGGATTGGTATGAGTCAGAGTTGCCTTGACAGCAGTAGGTAGTAGGTAGTAGAAAAGTGAAGCTCGATACACTTTTATTTGGTACCATAACCCATTGCCATTGAGTTGATTCCAACTCATAGCAACCCTATAGGACAGAGTAGAACTGCCCCATATGGTTTCCAAGGAGCGCCTGGTGGATTTGAACTGCCAACATTTTGGTTAGCAGCCTTAGCTCTTAACCACTACGCCACCAGGGTTTCCTTATTTGGTACAGCAATTGATAATATATTGACTGGTAATCTACTAAAATTTAAAAATTCAGATCTTTGAATCAGCAGTACCATATATACTAATTTAAACTACAGAAACAGAGGAAGAGAAGGGGGACATGAGAAATAGGTGAGGCGAAGAAGAGGGGGAGAGAAGGAGGAAGAAAAGAACACAGAAGAAGGAGGAGGAAAAAGAATTACTACGTGAAAATAAAAAAATAATTAATTCTGGAGGAATGCACACAAATTGCTAGTGAAAGTTACTTCTGGAAGGTAAAATTATAGGGGAGTTCATCTTATTGTTAAATATTTGGGAAACTAGTTGATTTCTTTTATAACAAACATTGCAAAGTAAAATGAAAATACTGGCAAGCTTAAAAAAAAGAATATTTCTTTTACTTTGGTGTCTCTGCTATTTTTTTCCTGCCAAGACTGTACGTAGAGGTCCCCAACACAACAGTATCTTATTTTCATCTTAGTTGTGCCCATTCCAACCCCTCTGTTAATCATCTGAGTAAATAGCAGAGAATGGAACAGCCTCAATTAGAGCTTTACTCCTGGATACCCAACACTGACACAATCTCTCTCTCCAAAGGGCTCAGATTGTTGATTTTAAGAGCCATTAGGCAAGAAATGCTGGAGTTAGGACTGAGTTATACAAATAATGATCTGAAAGGAATGAAAATGATTGTGCTTTGCCAAGTCAGCAATCTAAGAACTCTGTTGGGGAAGCAACAAAAAAATTGTTTATAACAAAATAGTTTGTGATATTTCCAATAAAACTAGAATCAAAGAACTTATGTGAACAGGCCTGCTCCTTATTAATATTTTGGAAATGTCTTATCAGCAATAAGGCCCCCTAGACATTGTTACCCTTGCTCAACACGGTAAGGAAGAGGGTTTTCACCCTTTGTACTAAAATTTTTGAATCTTTCCTAACACTGGTTCAGTGTCATAAAAAATTCAATTTAGTACTGATTTTAACATAATACATTAAATGGATTTTTATATATTCATTTGTACATTTCAATATATTTACATTTCCACAGTGTAGGCAATAATAAAACAGGGAAAGAAACTTGGAAACTATAGTAACCCAATCTCCCAATCTATACATAAATTATTTCAAAGGCAGAAAGTCAAAGTTCCCGGGGGGGGAAAAAAAAACTTTTATTCCCACAGCCAAGCATTAGGATGGCCCACAGAAATGGAAGTCTACACCATCCTATCTTCTGTATCTTGGTAATAATTTAGGGGTATGTGTAGTAAATGGGAAAATCCTTCATGAAGAAAAATAATAGCTCACTTATTTATATACCCTTCTCATTTTCTGAATGAGATCTCTTATAGCTGCTAAATAATTGTACTCCACCGTTACTTTAATTCAAACCTCATTTGTACAGTTATAGGGAGCTAGTCTTTGCCTTCTGTCATCTGCTTCTAGCCTGATCTTCAAGTAAAGTGTGTGGTCATGGTAAAACAGATCCAAAGTTCAAAACGAGAGATCCTCTGTGAAGAAAACTTTTCTAAAGCTGACCTAGGGAGGAAAGAAATCCTAGTTCCAGTCTTCAAGGGTTAAAATTAGAGGTAGATTATAGCTGAGTATCAACAGAGAATATACAAAAGAGAGAATATTAATCCGAAAGGTTTTTTGATCTCAATTTAGGACAAACAGGAACCTCATATTGTGGCAGACATTATTCTTGTTGCTATTTGCTGTTGAGTTGATTCTGACTCATAGTGGCCCTATAGAACAGAGTATAACTTCCCCATAGGGTTTCCTGGGCTGTAATCTTTACAGGAGCAGGTTGCCAGGTCATTTCTCTGGTGAAGCGGCTGGTGGATTTTAACTGCAGATCTTTCAGTTAGCAGCCAAGCATTTTACCCATTGCACTACCAGGTCTCCTTAGACAATATTAGTGCTCACTAATAGTCAAGTCTTCCTTCTGAACACAAAAGACTGCACTTCTGGCCCACTTGTGATTTGGCAGGGCCAAGTAACTAATCCTGGTCAATAAATTATGAGTAGAAGCGCTGGGTGACTCTTCCAGGCAAAAACATATAATTCCCGCTGTGAGATCCTTCAGGGCTCTTGCCTGCTGTGTTGATCATGTAGGCCCATCATGAAATGGTAGTGTCCTAATACGGCAGTCTATTCTTCATCCTGGGACCCAAAGTGACTGTGAAGAGCAGAGCTCCTCTGCTGGCCTTCACTGTGTGTATGCGTGTTTTAAGCCACTAAGATTTGGGAGTTAGCTGTTACCGATGCCTAAGTCGAGCATGTCCTGACTGATACATATATTTGATTGACTATCATGGTAGTAAATGAAAAACCTTTTTGATGTCATCATTATTGCCAGCAAAGAAGAACTGGAGACTTAGTATTATCAGTTCAAATATAGAATAAAGTTCATGACATAGTTGGCTGTACACATATATTAATAAAGATATAGGTGGATAAAAGGAATTTTATAGACACCTTACATAGATTATCTATAAAAAAAATCTATAGACATGGTTTTTTTTTCAGTTTGCCTGTTTACAAATACTTTGGTTTATTATTTTTAATGAGTAATATTCTAAAGCAGAGAAAGGTTGGAGATAAAAAATTAAATCCATCCTTATCTAGTTAGCAGCATGTATTCAGGGAAGAAGAGTGCTTTCTCTCCATCTTAGTAATGGGAAGGAGACGCATGTAACATGATTAATCTATAAACTACAAGATGTGCCACATAACATCAGGATACCTGTCTAGTCTGAGACAGTTTTACTCAAATAAGACAACTGGACAGTGTCATGGATTGAATTACGTCCCCCCAAAAATGTGTGTATCAACTTCGTTAGGCCATGATTCCCAGTATTGTGTGGTTGTCCTCCATTTTGTAATTGTAATTTTATGTTGAGAGGATTAGGGCGGGATTGTAAAACCCTTACTCAGGTCACCTCCCTGATCCAAGGTAAAGGGAGTTTCCCTGGGGTGTGGGCTGCACCACCTTTTATCTCTCAAGAGATGAAAGGAAAGGAAAGCAAGCAGAGAGTTGGGGACCTCATACCACCAAGAAAGAAGTACCGAGAGCAGAGCACGTCCTTTGGACCCAGGGTCCCTGTGTCTGAGAAGCTCCTTGAGCGTGGGAAGATTGAAGACAAGGGCCTTCTTCCAAAGCCGCTAGAGAGAGAGAAAGCCTTCCCCTGGAGCCGACACCTTGAATTTGGACTTTTAGCCTACTTTACTGTGAGGAAATAAATTTCTCTTTGTTAAAGTCATCCACTTGTGGTATTTCTGTTATGGCAGCACTAGATGACTAAGACAGAAATATGCTGGATATTTTCTATTTGCTCCATGCAGATCCATTCTCCCTCTTTTCCACCCTGCACTTATTCAATAGGTTCCCATGCATTTTAGCTTTTGTTTGAGTTTACCCAATGAGGAAACTCAAGTATAAAATAAAGAGGGAAGAGAACGAGGTCATGGTATTATCGCCCTGGTTTTCTCCTTGGGGGGTCACTTCAAACTGGCTACATTCCTCAGAAGAAAGTCATTGGCTCTCCTAAGGCAGTGTGCCTTTCATGGATCTCTTTCTGGCTTCCAGGAACCATTCCCTATCTTTGTACCTTCTCGCCTAGAAGGGATCATATTCCTATTGTTCCTAGCTCCAGGCTTCTGTACTGCCCTTGTGGTTCTCCTATACACTACTCACAACATTGTAATTAGTTTCTCATTCCAAAAAACTGAACCCATCGCCTTCGAGTCGATTCTGACTCATAGCAATCCTATAGGACAGAGTAGAACTGCCCCATAGGGTTTCCAAGGAATGCCTGGTGGAATAAAACTGGCAACCTTTTGGTTAGCAGCTGTAGCTCTTAACCACTATACCACCAGGGTTTCCAGTCTCTCATTAGATTTTCCTAATTTGTATACATCATCTATTTCTGTTGGGACCCTAACCGGCTCAGCTAGCCTGTTGCTTACTGTCCCAAAAGATTGATGAGGATAAATAATTTTGCCTGGAACAAATAGAGGCCATGCTGATGCAGTTAGTAATGAATTGCACTGAGGTTTGTCCTACATGATGGGAATACATGACAGGCCAACTTTAGCATTCAGCAAATAGAAGAATTCCAAGGCTGTTGTTCTTAGGTGCCATTGAGTCAGTTCTGACTCAGAGCAACCCTATGTACAACAGAATGAAATGCTGCCCAGTCCTGAACCATCCTCACAATCTCTGCTGTTTGAGCCCACTGTTGCGGCCACTGTGTCAATCTATCTCATTGAGGGTCTTCCTCTTTTTTGAAGACCCTCTAATTTACAAGCATGATGTCCTTCTCTAGGGACTGCTCCCTCATGATAACATGTTCAAAGTACATGAGACAAAGTCTTGCCATCTTCACTTCTAAGGAGCATTGTGGCTGTATTTCCTCCAAGACAGATTTGTTTCCTCTTCTAGCAGTTCATGGTATATTCAGTATTCTTTGCCAGTACCATAATTCAAAGGCATCAATTCTTCTTCAATCTTCCTTATTTATTGTCCAGCTTTCACATGCATATGAGGCGACTGAAATTACCATGACTTGGGTCAGGTGCTCCTTAGTCCTAAAAGTGACATCTTTGTTTTTTAACACTTTAAAGAGGTCTTTTGCAGCAGATATGCCCAATGTAATATGTTGTTTGATTTCTCGACTGCTGCTTCCATGGGCATTGATTGTGGATCCAAGTAAAATGAAATTCTTGACAATTTCAATCTTTTCTCCATTTATCATGATGTTGCTTATTGGTCCAGTTGTGAGGATTTTTGTTTTCTTTATGTTGAGGTGTAATCCATACTGAAGGCTGTAGTCTTTGATCTTCATCAGTAAGTGCTTCAAGTCCTCTTCACTTTTGGCAAGCAAGGTATGCCATCTGCATATCACAGGTTGTTTATGTTTATCCTCCAATCCTGATGCCCTGTTCTTCTTCATATAGTCTGGCTTCTCAGATTATTTGCTGAGCATACAGATTGAATAAGTATGGTCAAAGGGTGGAACCCTGATACACATCTTTACTGACTAAACCATCCAGTATCCCCTTATTCTGTTTGAATTACTCCTTCTTGATCTACATACAGGTTCTTCATGAGCACAATTAAGTGCTCTGGAATTTCTATTCTTCCAATATTATCCATATTTTGTCCTGATTCATACAGTCAAATGCCTTTGGACAGTCAATAAAACAGAGGTAAACATCTTTCTGGTATCCTCTGCTTTCCACCAGGATCCATCTGACATTAGCAATGATATCCCTCATCCTGTGTCCTCTTCTGAATCCGGCTTGAATTTCTAGCAGTTCACTGTCGATGTACTGCTGCAGTCATTTTTTAATTTTCTTCAGCAAAATTTTATTTGCATGTGATATTGATATTGTTCAATAGTTTCCACATTCTGTTGGATCACCTTTCTTTGGAATAAGCACGAACATGGATCTCTTTCAATTGATTGGCCAGGTAGCTGTATTCCAAGTTTCTTGGCATTGATGAGTGAGCGCTTGCAGCATTGCATCTGTTTGTTGAAAAACTTCAATTGGTATTCCAACAATTCTTGAAGCCTTGTTTTTTGCCAGTACTTTCAGTGCAGCTTAGACTTCTTTCAATACCATCAGTTTTTGGTGACATGCTACTTCCTGAAAGATTGAACATCAATCTATTCTTTTTGGTACAGTGAATTGTAGTGTAAAAAGAGATGTGGCATATAGAAGATATCCAGGGCTAGAAGTGTGAATTCATTGTCCTGAGGAAAAGGGAGTGGCCTACACAGAACTAGCCATTCATCTCGTGAGGTTTGTGAGATATCTTCCCAGCCTGTCCCTGAGCTAATCCAGAAACACTGCAGGACTGGGGGCTGCAGCTGCCTACAGTGTGCACATCAAGAATGGTTAGTACTTATTAAGGCCAGAACCACTGCACTTGGCAAGATGTAGCTGGAAGCAGCTGCTACTGCCAGATTTGGCTTTCCAAAATGCTCGTGTCAAAAAAGAAAAGAAAAGAAAAGAAAAGAAATGCTCATGTTATTCTAGGAAACACTGAGAACTTCTCATATCTGAATAATGCACAGTCTTATTTTCCTTACTATCTTACAAACTTTAACTTTGTCAGCTAACCTATTGATTGGTAAACATAAGAAGAGAAAACATAATTTTAGAAGGGCAAATTCTCTAAAAACAAAGGACAATTACATTTGTATAATGTATGTGGAATAATGGCAATAACCACCACAATCATTACAAGGTTCTTAAGATACATGTAGTTTCCAAGACTCTGGGAACAGTGAAATATGGGGTTAAAACATCCATACGAAGTCAGAAAATACGGATTTATCTCATTTTTATATTAAAAAAAAATTTATTTTATTTTATTCTTTTTTATATTACATCAGTTTAAAAACTAAGGTCAAGCAATAACATGAACAGACGTATGTACAGCAAAGTTCATTCCAGCGTTATTCACAAAAGCTAAAGGATGGAAACAACTTAAATGCCCACCAGTGGATGAATGGATAAACAAAATGTGATACATACATACAATGGAATACAACTCAGCCAGTAAGAAAACAAAGTCTTGATACATGTTACAATAAGATGGAGCTTAAAGACAACAAGTCAATCACAAAAGGACAAATATTGTATGACCTCACTTATATAAAAAAGTCAAGGCCAAAATTTATTAGAGGTTACCAGGGATGAGAGGGAGGAGGAAAGAGAGTGTTATTGCTTATGGAGCACTGAGTTCTGGTTTACAATAATGGAAAAATCACATTGATTAAGGGTAGCATTGCACAGCCAATTAATGTGATTGCTGTCAATAAGCTGTACACCTGTAAAAAGCTGAATTGGCAAAAGTTGTGTGATAAATATATTTACAACCACAAAAAAAAAAAAAAAAGCAGATACCAAGGCTGCCTATGTACAAACACATACCTCATGGGATTTGGTTCCTTGCTTTGGAGGTTTAGGGTTATAGTTTCATGGCACAACCCAGTTATTTGGCCTAATAATGTGTTAGCGCTTCTGTTCTACTTCCTAGTTCATTGTGTACTGCAAGAGGTCTTAAACACTTGCAAGAAGCCATGCAAGACACAACAATTGGTCTCTATTCACCTGGAGTAACAGAGGAAGGATAGTCAGAGAGAAGAGGAAATGGCCATGTGGCTAGCTGCCTCCATGAATAACTGCCTCCTTTGGCATGACATCAGAAGAACTGGATGGTCCCTGCCTACCACTCCTGAATGTTTTGATCAAAGATTCTATAGAAGATTCACCAAAGAAGGTGTTCAGGCAGCTAACAGACAAATGATGACACACTTGTGATCACTAGCCATTAGAGAAATGCAAATCAAAACTAAAATGAGATACCAACTCAACCCAACATCACTGACACTAAGCAAAAAAAACAGAAAATACCAAATATTGGAAAGGCTGTGGGGAGACTGGAACTCTTATGCAACGCTGGTGGAAATGCAAAATGGCACAACCATTTTGGAAAATGGTATGGTGCTTCTTTAAAAAGCTAGAAACAGAAATATCATATAATCTAGCAATCCCACTACCAGGAATATATCCTAGAGAACTAAAAGCTGTCACACAAATAGACATATGCACAGCCATGTTCATTTAAGCATATCCACAATAGCAAAAAGATGGAAACAGCCTAAGTGCCAATCAACAGATGAATGGATAAACAAACTGAGGTACATGCACACAATGTAATACTACATAACAATAAAGAACAGTGATGAATCTGCAAAACATCTCACAACATATGTGAATCCGGAATGCATTATGCTGAGTGAAATAAGTCAATCACAAAAGGACAAATACTGTGAGACCACTATTATAAAACTCATGAAAAGGTTTACACACAGAAAGAAACAATCTGATGATTATAAGGGACGGGAGGGCTGAGGACAGAAAAACACTAAACAGACAATAGATAAGTGGTAACTTTTGTGAAGGGTAAGACAGTACACAATACTGGGAAAGTGAGCACATCTTGACCAAAATAAGGTCATTGAAGTTTCATAGACACATCCAAACTCCCTGAGGGAACGAGTTACTGGGCTAAAGGCTGGGAACCATGGATTCAGGGGACATCTAGTTCAACTGGTATAACATAGTGTATAAAGAAAATGTTCTATATCCTACTTTGGTGAATAGCATCTGGGGTCTTAAAATCTTCTGAGTGGCCATCTAAGATACATCTACTAGTCCCTCCCCATCTAGAGCAAAGGAGAATGAAGAAAACCAAACACACAAGGGAAAGATTAGTCCAAAGGACTAACGAACCATAACTACTACAGCCTCCATCAGGCTGAGTCCAGAACAGCTAGATGATGCCTGGCTATCACCACCAACTGCTCTGAGAAGGATCACAATAGAGGGTCCCAGACAGAGGGGGAGAAAAATATAGAACAAAATTCAAACTCACAAAAAAGGACCAGACTTACTGGTCTGACAGAGACTAGAGAAACCTCAACAGTATGGCTCCTGGACACCCTTTTTACTCAGTACTGAAGTCACTCCTGAAGTTCACCCTTCAGCCAAAGATTAAAAAAAAAAAAAAACCAAACCCAGTGCCGTCGAGTCGATTCCGACTCATAGCAACCCTATAGGACAGAGTAGAACTGCCCCATAGAGTTTCCAAGAAGCACCTGGCGGATTCAAACTGCCGACCCTTTAGTTAGCAGCCGTGGCACTTAACCACTATGCCACCAGGGTTTTCAAGCCAAAGATTAGACAGGCCTATAAAACAAACAATAACACATATAGTTCAACTAGGTATATGTGACTAAATGGTCACGCCAGCCCAAAAGTAAAAATGAGAAGGCAGGGAGGGATAGAAAAACTGGATGAATGGAAATGGGGAACCCAAAGTTGAGAAGGGAAGAGTGTTGACACATCATGGGGTTAGCAACCAGTGTCACAAAACAATTTGTGTACTAATTGTTTAATGAGAAACTAATTTGCTCTGCAATCTTTCACCTAAACTACAATTAAAAAAAACATGTTTTATAGAAGAATTCTGATCAAAAGGGAGACAATATAGAACAGAATTTTAAATTCCCATGGAATCCAGCATTTCTGGAGCCACGAAAGCTGGACGAGCCCCAAAACTACTGCCCCGAGATAATATTTAAACGTTAAACTAAAACCAAACAATAATAAGAAAAAAAGAAAGCTCCCATCTGTTCTGACTCATAACAACCCTACAGGACAGAGTAGAACTGCCCCACAGGGTTTCCATGGAGTGGCTGCTGGATTCGAGCTTCGGACCTTTTGGTTAGAAACCAAGCTCTTAACCACTATGCCACCAGGGCTCCAAAACAAACAATAGTTTAGCTTAAAAAGTAAAGAATGTCCGCCTTTAGCATTGTGCTCTTTAAGAACTACCTACATGGGACCAAATTAAAAGACTAGATAGGAAACTCAGGGTGGCAGTGAGTTTATGTTAATGGCAGAGGAACAATTCAGAAGAGAAAGGTGAGAATGGTTGCACAATTTGAAAAATGCAAACAATGTCCCTAAATTTTACATGTAGAAATTGTTGAATTGATGTATGTTCTCCTGTGTATATTCTCAACAAAATAAAACAAATTATTAAAAAAAAAAATTTAAGTATTGTTCAACACTTTCTCAGAAATCAGTGAACTGACTAAAACTCCAAAGCTTCACAACTTGTTATAGCTGGCTCTTTCTACATTTTTTAAACCATGGCAATTGACTTGAGGCCTTTTGGTGTGGTTTAACACCAACAGTTTGTGTCACCTTCATTGCAGATGGAACATACTGTTCACAGGATTTTCCAGAATTTGGACTATGAATGGGCCATTGAGTGTATTCACTCATAAAATAGTTTTCAATTTATATTATCTCTTTGTCTTAGTCATCTAGTGCTGCTATAACAGAAATTCCACAAGTGGATCGCTTTAACAAAGAAAAATTTATTCTCTCACAGTCTACTAGGCTAGAAGTCCTAATTCAGGGCATCAGTTCCAGGGGAAGGAAGGCTTTCTGTCTCTGTTGGCTCTGGAGGAAGGTCCTTCTCATCAAACTTCCCCTGGACTAGAAGCTTCTCCTCACAGGAACCCCGGGTCCAAAGGACGCACTCTGCTCCCGGTGCATCTTTCTTTGTGGTGTGAGGTCCCCTCCTCTCTGCTTGCTTCTTTGTCTACATCTCAAGAGATTGCCTCAAGACACAATCCAGTCTTGTAGATTGGGTCTTGCCTCACTAACACAACTGCTGCCCATCCTCCCTCATTAACATTATAGAGGCAGGATTCACAACATATAGGAAAATCACACAATACTGGGAATCATGGCCCAGACAAATTGATACACACATTTTTGGGGGGACATAATTCAAACCATGACATCTCATAAAGAAAGGTGTTACTTCGAGCCACATTTTTTAAACTTCAAGAAAACTAGTTTCACATAAATATGAGCAGCAGAAAAGTATTTAGGCAATCCTATACAAAAAGTTATTAGAAGAAATTAACATTGTAAAGCTCTAGTGTAATTCTTTTCTTTTTCTAGGATAGCTCTGATGTTATATAGCAAGTGATGTGTTTAATAGTGTACATATGTAATAATCTAACATGACTAGATATTATTATTGTACCTCGAGTGGTAGGTGGCATAATTACTTTTTTTAAATTAGTGCTGTTATGTTGGGGTGCTTGGAGTGGGAAAGTTGAGATAATAACAGACAGGGATAAGTATCGGGATACATAAAATTCATTTTGACATCTTACAGATTTCTACAATAAACCAGACTTAATAATTCTTACTGGCTATTGAATTGGGGAATAAAGTATAAAATGTTATGTTTGCCATTAAATCACAGCATTCGATTTTAAAAGGAGAAAAATACCAAATAATATATTGGTTATAAGAGAATCTAATATTTTATTTTGGTGGGGCTTACATTTCATGTTTACATAATAAAATTCTTCTGTAAAGAATCTCCCTGAATTTCTACATAAAAATGGCAAGCAATTAGATGGGGGGAGGGGGTGGTGGGAGAAACAACTTTTTCAATAAAACTAGTTGACAAAGATTACCTAATTTGGTATTTTTACTTCATAAAAAAAAAAATCTAAGGTGCGTACAGGCAAACTGACTTGCCCAAAGTCACATATGTCAACATATTCTTGTTATTTTTTAAATGTTTACCTCCCTCCATGCAGAGATCATGAGTTACTCATCTTGTAACCTTAGCAACTAGCACAGTGCCAAATACATAGTAAGTACTTGATAAAGGTACTTGACGAATAAATCAACAAAATATAATCAGGGACAAAGTTAACTCCATCTGTACATTAAAAAATATTCACTGAGTACCTCCTATGTGCCAATCACTTTTCTAGGCTTTGGGAAAACTGTGTTGAACAGGATGGATAGGTGGCAAAAATGATTAAGCACTCGACTACATACCTAAAAGTTAGAGAGGTTCAAACCCACACAGAGGCATGTCGGAGGAACAGGCCTAGTGATACGCTTCTGAAAAGTCACAGCTTTGAAAACCCTATCGAGTAGTTCTACTCTGCACAACATAGAGTTGCCATGAGTCAGAATCAATTCAACAGCAACTGGTTTGGGGTTTTTTGTTTGTTTTTTGGTCTTATGGGGAGTGGAGGCAGGCAGGATATAGTGAATCAGACAGTACCAAACCAAATCCAGTGCCGTCGAGTCGATTCCGACTCATAGCGACCCTATAGGACAGGGTAAAACTGCCCCACAGAGTTTCGCGCCTGGCGGATTCGAACTGCCGACCCTTTGGTTAGCAGCCGTAGCACTTAACCACTATGCCACCAGGGTTTCCGAATCAGACAGTAGTAAATATCAAGAATGTTAAAAGGTTGATATTGTAATGGGCAATGAATGCATAGCTAAGTTAGACTGCATGGTCAGGCACAAATCTCCTTCCAGCCAGTTCAAAGTTTTTTTTGTTTTGTTTTGTTTTGTTTTTGTACCACGTCACGATGTCTGAGAGGAAAGTTACACTTATTTACCTCTATGAGATACATGCGGTTTTTCAGAAAATATGGAGCAATTTAAAAAATAAATTGCATTATATTTTCATTGACTTATGTTTCCTCCCAACCTTAGAGATTTTTTTAAGTTTCTTATTGACCTCCCTTGGCATGCTCCCCAGAGAAGCCGTAAATTTATTTCTCTCTCTAGTCTCTGTCAAATAATTAATGATATTTATGCAAACTATTAATTAAGAGCTAGAATCTATGACTTAAAATATTTAATAGGTATGCTTTTACAACTAGAATAATGACCTATTTATATGCCTTGTAAATCTCAGTTTTAATGTATAGGTAGGGCATTTTTCCCTTGCAAAAAATGGAACAAATATGTATGTCTTCATTTTCTAGTGCTGCTGTAACAGAAATACCACAAGTGGGTGGCTTTAAAGAATAGGAATTTATTTTCTCAGAGTTCAGGAGGCTAGAAGTCTGAATTCAGAATACTAGCTATGGGGGAAGGCTTTCTCTCTCTTTTTTTCTCTCTCTCTCTCTGTCAACTCTGGGGGAAGATCCTTGTCTCAGCTTCTGTAGCCTCAGAATTTCTTGGTTCCTTGGTGATGTTCAAGTGGGTATCTATCTTTTCCTCCGACCTCCCTGTTTGTGCTTGCTTCTGTGTCTAAACTGTTATTTTTATAATCCAGAAGTGATTAGGTTTAGGACACACACACCCCTACATTGATAGGACTTCATTAACATAACAAACCATATTCCCAGATGGGATCATCCAGAGGTATAGAAGATAGGATTTCAACACTTATTCTGGGAGGAAATGACTCAATCCATAACACTGGTCTTGTTATTAATATAACAAGATGTTAAGTACATCTTTTCTTGTTGCCCAGAAGTTTCAGCTTAGGCCCCAGAGTTAAAAATAGTGTTAAGAGTTCATATATCTATATTGAGCTGTCAGATCATTTACGCTGAACTCATTGTTACTCTATCTCTACACGCAGCCATCATCTACCCACCACTACCTCCAGCTTCATATGAGAGAAGGAGAGATGGTGGAGAGAGAGCATTGGTGAAAGCCATGTCCAAAGGCTCCAAAGACCCTACCATAGGTCTTCAGCAGAGCATGGGGGAGGCAGCTCTTTATAGAACCTGACCATGCTCTCCAAAGCTAAGGGGTCACAGAGCCCAGTTTAAGAGTCTCACTCAAAGAAGTCTACTGGCCCTCACGGAGGGTGCAAAGAGCCCTGCAGTGGGAGTGGGCACACATTCACCAAGGACTCACAAGAGTTTTGCAGGGGGTTGGGGGGAGTGGTCTCCACTAGAAGGAGGATAGAAGTGGACCACCAGGGTCTGGACCTGAGGAAGAGTTACAAGCATCAACATGAAAAACATCACCTGCATCAAAGAACCACAGATGGGAGGTTCCCTGAAGTGAAGACTCCTAAGAACTCATCAAAGTGGCCTGAGAAATGAAGAATATTTGGGCAGCTGCCATGCAAAAGGGGCATCAACACATCAACACGAGCATGGTGTGTTTAGTCTTTCAGGTCCCATTCTCTCTCCTCTTTTTCCCCTATCCTGATGCTGGAAGAACTGGAAGCAATATCAAGAATAGGAATGGACAGAAAACAAATCTGGGCATGATAATCAAAGGACAAACTATGCTCCCCTTCTCTACTGCACATTTCCAAGCCTGAGTCAGGCACAAGCTCGGAAAGAGAAAAAGGGTTTAATTGGTTAGGAGACAGAGGTTTGAATTTAGACAAGACTGAACTTTCTCACCTCTGGAACAAGACTGTCTCCAATTCCTGATTATGAACAGTAAATGATGGGATCTGCTCAAGACTGTTTCCTTGTGTGGGGAAGAGAGATCAGATATAAAGGGCTTAAGGACAAGGAAAAATAAAGAAATAAAGTCTGCTTCTTGGTTGCATCCTACAAATCCTGTGCCATCTTCACAATCGTTATGTTTGAGTACACTGTCGCAGTCACTGTGTATTCTGAGTGTGTTCCAATAGAGGGGGCGTATCTTCCAATGCTATACCAGACGATATTCTGTTATGATCCATAGGGTTTTTACTGGCTGATTTTTGAAAGCATATCTTTCTTCCTAGTCTGTCTTAGTCTGGAAGCTTCACTGAAATCTGTCCAGTATAGGTGACCCTGCTGGTATTTGAAATACCAGTGGCATAGCTTCTAGCATCACAGCAACCCACAAGCCACCACAGTATGACAAACTGACAAGACAGGTGGTGGTTTATACTTATAACCACTGATAAAGTAAGGATTCATATATTCAAAATATTACAGATAAGGAAACTGGGGCACACTGAAAGTTTATGCAAATTGCCCAAAGACAGAGCTGATAACGATGGCTATCACATTTGCCAAGTATGATATGCCAGCTCTATACTGAGAGTTTTACACACATTTCTCTTTTAATCTTGACAATAACCCTGGAAAGTAACTTCTGTTTTTAACCCCTGGCAGGGGGTCAAATTCAGGTCCTTCTTCCTATTGCTTCCCCTTCCTGGGCAGCCTGGGGCTCTAGGAAGCTGAAGAGAAGCCTAGTACAAGAACCCTTCTCTTGCCTGGGTCCTTTTGTGTACCCTTTAGTGAAAAAAAGGTCTCGCAGGCACCCTCAGAGCTAAAGAAAATGTGTTCTAGATTTAATGCTCACTTTTCTTTTCTTAAAAAAAAAAAAAAAAAGAACTTTTTTTTTCTTTTCTTAACAGGAACAAGTAGTTGTAACAAAACTACAGAATAGATTAGATTTTACTTACTATCCATTTGTAACCCGAAATTACTTGACTCATACCAATAGTTACTAGGCTGTTTTAAAAATACTCATTTTCTCCATTTAAAGCTGTCAGACACAAACTCTTGGGTTGCAGCCTGATATAAAATTAACCACCAAGCAGGTTTCTACTGCCAAGGATAAAAATTTAGAATCATAAAATGTGGATGGTTTACTACTGTATAGTTTATTTTACAGTTAGCACTATTAGTTTCCTTCCAAAGGAAGAGCACAATATTAGGCTTAGTACATGTGACTCAATGCCAGGCAGTCAATGAGAAACATATTTCCAAAGGTGAGTGAAATTGTAGTAGCTGGAGAGGAAGAATAGATAGTTACAGTACACAAGTACAAAAATTACACAAGAAGGACAAGGAAGCAGACAGGAAGATAATCATCCTACTTTCCTTGAGGCAGCAGAGAATGGGGTATTTGTAAATCTTAGTTATGACTGTACTGAAATCTACAAAGACACATTCATCATCACTTCAGCCCTTCATTTTTATCTACCAGGCAAAGTTAGCTTTGCTCTGTTTTGGTAAAAAAATGGAATTTGTTTTCTATTTCATAGGCTATTATTAGTTATATTATATATATATATTAGTTATTATATAGTTATATATGTTAGTTTTTACATGTATTAACATCCCAGAAAATATATTATATATAAATTATTATTATTAGTTATATGGATGATACAAAGAAGAACGTGGCATTAGGATTGGAGGAAGACTTATTAGCAACCTGTGATATCAGATTACACAACATTGCTTGCTGACAGTGAAGAGGACTTGAAGCACTTACTGATGGAGATCAAAGACCACATCCTTCAGTATGAATAATACTACAACATAAAGAAAACAAAAAGCCTCATAACTGGACCAATAAGCAACGCTATGATAAACAGAAAATACTACTGACATTGTCAAGGATTTCCTTTTACTTGGATCCACAATCAATGCCCATGGAAGCAGCAGTCAAGAAATCAAAAGACACATTGCACTGGGCAAATCTACTGCAAAAGGCCTCTTTAAAGTATTAAAAAGCAAAGATGTTATTTTGAGGAGTAAGGTGCGCCTGACCCAAGCAATGGTATTTTCAATTGCCTCATATGCATGTGAAAGCTGGACAATGAATAAGGAAGACTGTAGAAGAATTGATGCCTTTGAATTATGGTGTTGGCAAAGAATATTGAATATACCACGGACTGCCAGAAGAAACAAACAAATCTGTCTTGGAAGAAATACATCCAGAATGCTCCTTGGAAGCAAGAATGGGGAGACTTTGTCCCACATAATTTGGACATGTTATTAGGAGGGACCAATCCCTAGAGAAGGAAGGACATCATGCTTGGTAAAGTAGAGGGTCATCAAAAAAGAGGAAGACCCTCAATGAGATAGATTGATACAGTGGCTGCAACAATGGGTTAAAGCATAATAATGATTATGGGGATGGCATGGAACCAGGAAGTGTTTCACTCTATTGTGTGTGGAGTCGCTATGAGTTGGAACCTACTCAATGGCACCTAACAACAACCTTATTAGTTAAGAAATCCTGCTACATTCAACTTAGGTTAATTTTTAGAAATCTATTTTAACCAAAACTGTGTCCCCTCTACTCTTTGGCTAAGCTTATTTTCAGTAAAATGTGACTTCTGTAGTAAAAAAAACTTTCGTTTCTTTACTGTCTTAGGGATTTTTCCCCTGGGTTCTATGCATATAAGATACAGTGTCATACTTGCTGTATTATGGAATTAGTTTCCAAGGTAGGCAAATAGGAAAACGGGGGATTAGGAAAGGAAATAAAGGAACTGAGAAAGTTGTCCGGATTTCTTAAAACACTTTTAACTTCTTGGAATTTCCTCATTTTATTATCCCCTTGTGATGATTAGTTTTAAACCACTAAAATAAAAAGATCTCGTGTTCCATCTCTGGATACAGAAAGCAGAAGGGTCCTGCAAGGACTGCATCTTAGTCCTCAGCCAGACTAAAGGAAAGAGGTACTCCCACCCCCACCAAAAAAAAAAAAAAAATAGGAGTAAATAGTAGCATCATCCAAGGAAAAGGGGTTCCAGACTCAATTAAAAATGAAGATCTTCAAAGAAGAGTGCCAGAGCCCTTGGAGCAGATCTGGGCCAGCACATGAGGGGAAAGTCACATCACAGCTGTAACACATGCACAACCTAGAGGGCTGCCAACCCCTGTCTGCCTTCCAATTTAGAGATAAAATGGATAAGTCTGCATTTAGGTAAAGCACCATGCCACCATAAGCATGCCCAAACCTGAACGGCCATGTTTAAAAAAAAAAAATTAACTCCTTTTTCTATCATAGAAGAGGTATGACCAGGTCACTTCTTCCTACTCATAGATTTTGGTACAGAATATCCCAATGCCTGTCCTTCTCTGGTACGGTGGGCCTATCAAATCAAACCGAAAAAAAAAAAAACCCTTCAGTAAAGAGCTAAAGTGATTCTTCATGAGATTGTTGTGTTGAATAGTCTCAAAATCAAAAGAAGATAGGTACAAGGATTGGAAAGTGGATAGAAGGAAGAAATGACAACAAGCTGAGTCATCTCATAGAGAAACCAAAAACCCACTGCTGTCAAGTCAATTCCAACTCACAGTGACCCCACAACATTTCCAAGATTGTAAATCTCTACGGAGGCAGACTGCCACATCTTTCTCCCACAGAACCGCTAGTGGTTTCGAACTGCCAGCCTTTCAGTTAGCAGTCAATTGCTTCAACTGCTACACCATCAGCACTCCTTCCCATGGAGTGGGGGAAAAAATATCAAACCCATTGCCATCGAGTTGATTCTGACTCGTATCAACCCTATAGAACAGAGTAGAACTGCCCCATAAAGTTTCCAACGAGTGGCTGGTGGATTCAAATTGCCAACCTTTTGATTATGTCAAGCTCTTAACCACTGTACCACCAGGGTTCCTCTCACTGAGAAGTTCCCTATAAAATAAGGCTTTTTTTTTTTTTCTTTTAATAGCCTTTTTAAAAGCAAGCCCTGACAGAAATTTTGTTGTGCTGGTGCTGTGTTGTCAAGTTGATTACAATTCAGAGTGACCCTATATGACAGAGTAGAACTGCCCCATAGGGTTTCCTAGTCTGACATTTTTACGGACGCAGATTGCCAGGTCTTTTCTCCCAAGGAGCTGCTGGGTGGGTTCAAATAGCCAATCTTTGGGTTAGCAGCTGGGCACTTAACCACTGCTCCAACAGGGCTCCTCAGGAAAAGTCTGAAGTCTAGAGTCACACAAATGTCATATTTGGAACATCTCTTGAGTGCTTTAAAAAAATGGCCATAGAAATCTGGATGAACACTGGCAATTTTGAATGACTGTCCCTTCCTAACTAATCTCAGAAGCAACAAGGAATATAGCACTGCAAGGAATGGTTCAGCAGTCCCACAAAAACCATCCCGCTTTATGAAGGTGGATGACATGCATGCATTACAAGAAACATTCTCTATTTCTGAAGCATTTATGGTTCATGTGTTAATATTTATACCAACCTGGGTTATTCCCTCTTTAATTTTAAGTAACATGATGTTATCTAAATTTAGGTCTCTTTTGTCTTTGTCACATTTTTCCTACGTCCGTTTGCACTTGGCTAGACATCAGTGCTGTAGCACAGAAACACATATGCTAGTAATTACATTTTCCTTAATACATTTTTCTATTCTGTTATGGATTAATTCTTCTGATCTTTCTTATGAAAAGCAAACGAATCACATTTATGTTCATGGAAATATCACCGGAATCTTGGACATGTTTGTAATTGATCGCAGATGTTCCGTTTGCTTAGATTCATAAAGCTGGAAGGGATTTCAAGAGATAATTTTGGGGATTTTAGAAATGGAATTTTATATTGTCTCACATCATTTACTCATTTTCCAGAAGGGCAGATTATCTGAGGAAATGAGCAGTTTCTCTTAGGTCCCTGAAGTTCTCGCTGGTAAAACTGAATCTACTTTTGTGTAAGAGAATACACTGTCTACAGATGAAGGGAATTCTGATGTCCCCCTTGTAAGAGTACTGAAATTCAAAAGGCAAGCACACCATACAACACCTTAAATAATTTTGGTATCGAGAGAGAGATGACACCAGAATCCCAGGCATTTAAAAAGCATAAACACATCTACAAAATGTGTAAAATTAGTCATTATTGTTTCTTAAATGTACTGGTGATGTACTACACAGTACAAAATCATATATGCTGAATATAAGCTTTCTAAATGGTGCAATTGCAATGGATGATCCTGCTCAGTGACTCTTAGGAAATTATTTTATGATTTGGTCTCCCAAGTACTGCTGCCTTGAGGAAGCTAAGGAAGTTCACAGTCATTTGATCCAGCCCCCTGCTGCTCAAGCGTCCATATTTAAATCATCCAAACTAGGTGGCTGTTCATCTAATTTTTAAAGCCCTTCAGAAATAGGAATCTCCTAACCTCTTCATTACGTTCAAAATGCTTCCTTCATATAAATTTACTCTTTCTAGAGAGCCTGAAAGCATTTCCTTTGAGAAAGGGAACCAGACAAGGATGCCCTTTATCACCACTCTTATTCAACATTGTGCTAGAGGTCCTAGCCAGAGCAATTAGGCTAGGTAAAGAAATAAAGGGTATCCAGACTGGCAAGGAAGAAGTAAAATTATCTCTATTTGCGGACGACATGATCTTATACACAGAAAACCCTAAGGAATCCTCCAGGAAACTACTGAAACTAATAGAAGAGTTCAGCAGAGTATCAGGTTACAAGATAAACATACAAAAATCAGTTGGATTCCTCTACATCAACAAAAAGAACATCAAAGACAAAATCACAAAATCAATACCATTCACAGTAGCCCCCAAGAAGATAAAATACTTAGGAATAAATCTTACCAAAGATGAAAAAGACCTATCAAAGAAAACTACAAGGTACTACTGCAAGAAAGCAAAAGAGACACGTAAGTGGAAAAACATACCATGCTCATGGATAGGAAGACTTAACATTGTAAAAATGTCTATTTTACCAAAAGCCATCTATATATAATGCACTTCGGATCCAAATTTTAACATTTTTTAATGTGATGGAGAAACAAATCACCAACTTCACATGGAAGGGAAAGAAGCCCCAGATAAGTAAAGCATTACTGAAAAAGAAGAACAAAGTGGGAGGCCTCATTCTACCTGATTTTAGAACATACTATACAGCCATAATAGTCAAAACAGCCTGGTACGGGTACAACAACAGATACATAGACCAATGGAACAGAATTGAGAATCCAGATATAAATCTATCCACATATAAGCAGCTGATATTTGACAAAGTCCCAGTGTCAGTTAATTGGGGAAAAGACAGTCTTTCTAACAAATGGTGCTGGCATAACTGGACATCCATCTGCAAAAAAATGAAACAGGACCCATACCTCACGCCATGCACAAAAACTAATTCCAAATGGATCAAAGACCTAAACATAAACTCTAAAATGATAAAGATCATGGAAGAAGAAAAAGGGACAATGTTAGGAGCCCTAATACAAGGCATAAACAGAATACAAAACATTACTAAAGATGCCGAAGAGAAACCAGATAACTGGGAGCTCCTAAAAATCAAACACCCATGTTCATCTAAAGACTTCACCAAAAGAGTAAAAAGACCACCTACAGACTGGGAAAAATCTTTCAGCTACAACATCTCCAACCAGCACTGATCTCTAAAATCTATATGATTCTGCTAAAACTCAACCATAAAAAGACAAACAACCCAATTAAAAAATGGGCAAAGGATATGAACAGGCACTTCACTAAAGAAGACATTCAGGAGACTGACAGATACATGAGGAAATGCTCTCAGTCATTAACCATTAGAGAAATGCAAATCAAAACTACAAGGAAATTCCATCTTGCTCCAACAAGCCTGGTATTAATCCAAAAAACACAAAATAATACGTGTTGGAGAGGCTTTGGAGAGATTGGAACACTTATATACTGCTGGTGGGAATGTAAAATGGTACAACCACTTTGGAAATCAGTTTGGTGCTTTCTTAAAAAGCTAGAAATAGAACTACCATACCATCCAGCAATCCCACTCCTTGGAATATATCCTAGAGAAATAAGAGCCTTTACACAAACAGATATATGCACACCCATGTTCACTGCAGCACTATTTACAATACCAAAAAGATGGAAGCAAACAAGGTGCCCATCAATGGATGAATGGATAAATAAATTATGGTATATTCACACAGTGGAATACCACACATACATAAAGAACAGTGAGGAATCAGTGAAACGTTTCATAACATGGAGGAACCTGGAAGGCATTATGCTGAGTGAAATTAGTCAGTTGCAAAAGGACAAATATTGTAGAAGACCACTATTATAAGATCTTGAGGGATAGTTTAAACTGAGAAGAACACACTCTTTTGTGGTTACAAGAGGGGGAAGGGAGGGAGGGTGAGAGAAGGGTATTTAGTAATTAGATGGTAGATGAGAACTACTTCAGGTGAAGGGAAAGACAGCACACAATACAGGGGAGGTCAGCACAATTGGACTAAACCAAAAGCAAAGAAGTTTCCTGAATAAACTGAATGCTTAGAAGACCAGCAAAGCAGGGGCAGGGGTTTGGGGACCATGGTTTCAGGGGACATCTAAGTCAATTGGCATAATAAAATCTATTAAGAAAACATTCTGCATCCCACTTTGAAGAGTGGTGTCTGGAGTCTTAAATGCTAACAAGCGGCCATCCAAGATGCATCAATTGGTCTCAACCCACCTGGATCAAAGGAGAATGAAGAACACCAAGGACACAAGGTAATTACCAGCCCAAGAGGCAGAAAGGGCTACATGAACCAGAGACTACATCATCCTGAGACCAGAAGAACTAGATGGTACCCAGCTACAACCAATAACTGCCCTGACAGGGAACACAACAGAGAATCCCTGAGGAAGCAGGAGAACAGTGGGATGCCGACCCAAATTCTCATAAAAAGGCCAGACTTAATGGTCTGACTGAGACTAGAAGGATGCCGGTGGTCATGGTCCCCAAACCTTCTGTTGGCCCAGGACAGGAATCATTCCGGAAGCCAACTTGTCAGACATGGATTGGACTGGACAATGGGTTGGAGAGGGATGCTGATAAGGAGTGAGCTACTTGCATCAGGTGGCCACTTGAGACTATGTTGGCATCTCCTGCCCAGAGGGGAGACGGGAGGGTAGAGGCGGTTAGAAGCTGGCAAAATGGTCATGAAAAGAGAAGCTGGAAGGAGGGAGTGGGCTGTCTCATTGAGGGGAGAGTAATTGGGAGTATGCAGTAAGGTGTATATAAGTTTTTATGTGAGAGACTGGCTTGATTTGTAAATTCTCACTTAAAGCACAATAAAAATTATTTAAAAAAAAATTTACTCTTTCTGGTTACTATCAAACCCACTGTAGTGAAGGTGGGCCTTATTTTGGCAGTTGATATAGGCTTCGTTAATTCGTAAAGAATTGACAATACAGGGTAAGGAGCAAAGAGACAGCTGTAGGAAATAAAGACAAAATATTTACAGTAGCCCAGTGACACATGGGTTACAGCTGTGGTGGCATGCATCAGAATCACCTGGAGGGCTCATTAAACAGATTGCTGGCCCCACCCCTGGGTTTCTGAGTCAGTAAATCTGGTGTAATGTCTGAAAACTTGCATTTCTATAAATCCCCCCCCCCAGTCCCCCTAATGCAGATCCTGTTAATCCAGGGACCAGTGCCAGGGGGACTTGTAGAAATGCAAATTTTCTGGCATTACTAATGTTGGCTTGGAGCCCTGGTAACATAGTGGTTAAGAGCTGGGCTACTAACCTTAAAGGTTGGCAGTTCAAATCCACCAGCCCTTCCCTGGAAACCCTATGGGGCAGTTCTACTCTGTCCTATAGGGTAGCTTTAAATTGGAATCAAATTGATAGCAACAGGTTTGGGTTGTTAGCTCAGTGGTTATGAGCTGAGCTGCTAACCAAAACGTCAGCAGTTTAATTCCACCAACTGTCACTCGGAAACCCTATGGGGTATTTGGAATTGACTCAACAGCAATGTGTTTGGTTTGGTTTTGGTTGTTGACACAGTGGATAAAGCACTGGGCTGCTGCTAACCAAAAGGCTGTCAGTTCAAACCCACCATCTACTCTGCAGGAAAAAGATGTGGCAGTCTGCTTCTGTAAAGATTTACAGCTTGAAAATCATGAAGGGCAGTTCTACTCTGTCCTTTTAGGTCACTACGAGTAGAAGTCAACTCAATGGCAGCAGGTTTGGGATTTTGGTTGTTGTTGTTAGCAGCCCTTGAGTCTCTACCCTCCCATGTGTTATGGAGTAGAAACTGCTCCATAGGGTTTTCTCGGCTATAATCTATATGGAAGCAATTCAACAGGCCTTTTCTTCCTCAGAGCCACTGGGTGGGTTCGAGCTGCCAACCTTTTAGTTAGCCTGATTTCAAATCACCTGCGCTACCCAGGCTCCTTTAAGAACCACTGGCCGGCAGCATTTAAGAGAGCGGTTGTCAGCCTTGGCAGCATGTTAGAGTCACCTGGGGAGCTTTTAAAATCCTGGTGCCCAAGTTGTACCCACAAAGCAATTCAATCAGAGTCTATGGGGTTGAGACTCAGGCATCAGTAGTTTTTTAAAAGCTCTCCAAGAAATCTGAATATACTGGCAAAGTTGATAACCACTATGAAGTATGGTGAAGAAGTATGTACGAAACTGCTGGGAAGAAAAAAATTGATAAGGAACCAGGTCAAAGTTCTTAAAATGATGTGTATGTGTTAAGTAAACACAAAATGCCGAGTCAAATACTAAAACAGCAAAACTCTTAGACTCTTAAGACAAATAAAAGTGAAGTACTATCTTTTCTAGAGGGTAATCAACCTAACAATGTTTACCACTCCCTCACAGAAACTCTTTCCTCTCCCTGTATCCCCACCCCAACATTCTTTCATTTTCCTCCTGCTTCTCTGGCCAAGCCACCCTAGCCTCTTTTCATAATCCTTCTCCTGTCCCTTGCCATCAAGTAGGGAATTTCTCAAGTCTCAGTCCCATTTTCTATTCTCTTATAAAGCTATAAACCAAACCCGTTGCCGTCGAGTCGATTCCGACTCATAGCAACCCTGAAGCACAGAGTAGAACTGCACCACAGGGTTTCCAAGGTGCACCTGGTAGATTCGAACTGCCAACTTTTTTGTTAGCAGCCATGGATCTTAACCACTGTGCCACTATGGTTTCCACTATAAAGCTATAAGTGGCATGATCCATACCCTGGGCTTCAATTACTACCATATACAGATAACTGACAAAGTTATGCCTTCTCGCCAAAACTGTGAATTAATGACTTATACCCACCAACTAATTTATTATTCTCTTAATGTCCCAAAGACATTTCAAACTCAACCTATGCAAACCCAAATTCAGTCTTTCCCATCAAACCTGTTCCTCTTCTAAACCAGGTGCCATTGAGTTGACTCTGGCTAATGGCGAGCCCCACGTTTGTCAGAGTAGAACTGCTCCATAGGATTTTCAATGGCTGGTTTTTCAGAAATAGAGCACCAGGCCTTTCTTCCAAGGTGTCTCTATGTGCACTTGAACTTCTAATCTTTCAGTTAGCAGCCAGTGTGTTAACTATTTGTGCCACCCAGGAACTCTGTTCCTCTTCTGGTGTTTCCTATCTCTGTGAATGGCACCATGCCCCATACAATTGTGCAAATCAGAAACTTTAGAGTCACTCTCATCACTTCTTGCTCCCTTTCTATCACTAAGCCTTGTCAACTTTATGTCCATTTCTTTCCATCTCTACCATCACCACCTGGTCCAATCCACCATCATCTCCCTCCTAGCTTTCTTTAAAAAAAAAGAAGATTGTTAATTAGTTTCCATATTGCCATTCCAGCCCCCTCTTTAATCCATTGTCCATACCAGAGTCAGAATGTTTTTAAAATGTGTTTCTCTTTGATCTTAAGTCAAAGACTAAAACTCTTGCTTGGCTTAAGAGGCCCTGCTCAATCTCGTCTCTGCCTAATCCCCCAAGCTCATGTCCCATCATTGACTCTCTCTCTGCACTCTAGGAATGCCAGTCCTTCAGTTCCTTGATTGTGCCAGGCTCAATCCTGTCACATAGCCAAGAAGCTGGACCATATGAAGAAAAAGGTGGCATCAGAATTGGAGGAAGACTCATTAACAGCCTGTGATATGCAGATGATACAACCTTGCTTACAGAAAGAGAAGAGGACTTGAAGCCCTTACTCATGGACAGCAAAGACTGTAGCCTTCAATATGGATTAAACCTCAACATAAAGAAAACAAAAGTCCTCACAACTCGACGGATAAGCAACATCAAGAGCATCTGCTGAGAACGTTCTTGCCATCACCCTTTACTCTTCAAGCAGATGACTTCTACTCTTTTTCAGAGCTTAGTTCAATATCACTTCCTCAAGAAGTGACATTCTGTATAACTCCTTCCAATGTAAGTTTTGTCACCCTACTTAGACTCTTATATCATCATACACTTTTTCTTCATATTTCTTTGTGTGATTATTTGAGTAATGCCTGCTGCCCCATGAGACTTAAGCTCCATGATGAAACAAGTTTCTCATGTAACTTGTTCATTGTTTATCCCCAGCACTTGGCACAAAGCCTCACACTGAGCAGATACTCAACGAATAATTTCTGAATGAATAAATGGGTAAATTATGCATATTACCCTGAGAAATTATATTTTCTTAAACAATAATTTATTTAAAGTCTAAAATAATTTCACATCAATTTTTCAAATATTTTTAACTCCATAGTAAACACATGCTACCCTTAGGACACACATGGGGTCAGGACTAACCTTTTAAGAGTTTGGAAGCTGTTATTTAGTGCTGCTAAAACAGAAATACCGCAAATGGGTGGCTTTAACAAACAAAAATTTGTTTTCTAAAAGTTTCCAAGGCTAGAAGTCCAAATTAAGGGTCCCAGCTCTAGGGGAAAGCTCTCTCTGTGTCAGCTCTGGGGGAAAGTCCTTGTCTTTTTAGCTTCTGTTCCTCAATTCCTTGGTGATCACGTGGTGTGGCATTCATTTTCTTCCATCTTTGCTTGCTTGCTTGCTTGCGTAAACTGCTCTTCTATACAGTGAAACCTGTGAGAGCTGGAACTTGATGGGACTGCCCTGTTTTTGGGCCTTACAAGTTTTCCACCTTTGGAAGCATACAGTCTTACAGCTTTTCTATCACTCTTTATTAAGAATCCTACCTTATAAATACCTATTGAGTTTTCCTTCTCTGACAGATTTCTGCCTTACAGATGTTCCAGCCTTTGCAGGTTTTACTGTATCCCAAAAGAGATTGACTTAAAACACACCGTACACTAATACTTCCATAGTAAACACTCCCTACACTAATAAATATGCAATCAAGATGCACTGATACTGGTGATTGAAATGAGAAAGTTGGAAACAAAGAAGAAGGGTGTGTAGTTTGAAAATATGGCCTTGGTGATAGAAATGATTCCACAGATTACATATAGAATTTAGCAAGACCGATGATTTATTTATTGCAAATACCTTTTTTTCAACAACATAAATGGTGACATCATACATGAAGAAAAAGACATTAAAAAGACAGGAGAGAAAGAAAAGGTCTAAACGGATGTCAGAAGAGACTCTGAAACTTGCTCTTAAACATAGAGTAGCTAAAGTAAATGGAAGAAATGATGAAGTAAAAGATCTGAACAGATGATTTCAAAGGGTGGCTTGAGAAGACCAAGTAAAGTACTAGGATGACATGTGCAAAGACCTGGAGAGAGAAAACCAAAAGGGAAGAACATGCTCAGCATTTCTTAAGCTGAAAGAACTGAAGGAAAAATTCAAGCTTCGAGTTGCAATACTGAAGGATTCTACGGGGAAAATATTAAATGGTGCAGGAAGCATCAAAAGAAGATGCTTCACTATACCAAAAAGAATTGGTCTATGTTCAACCATTTCAGAAGGTAGCATATGATCAGGAAATGATGGTACTGAAGGAAGAAGTCCAAGCTGCACTGAAGGCATTGGCAAAAAACAACGCTCCAGGAATTGAAGGAATATTTCAACAATAAACAGATGTTTCAACAAACGGATGCAGCACTGGAGGTACTCACTCTTCTATGCCAAGACATTTGGAAGACACCTACCTGGCCAACCAACTGGAACGGATCCATATTTATGCCTTTTCCCAAGGAAAGTGACCCAACTGAATGCAGAAATTATCAAACAATATCATTAATATCATATGCAAGCAAAATTTTGCTGAAGATCATTCAAAAGTGGCTGCAGCAGTATATCGACAGAGAACTGCCAGAAATTCAAGCCAGATTTAGAAGAGGACATGGAACCAGGGATATCATTGCTGATGTCAGATGGATCCTGGCTGAAAGCAGAGAATACCACAAAGATGTTTATTGCTATACTAAGGCATTTGACTGTGGGGATCACAACAAATTATGGATAACATTGTGGAGAATGGGAATTCCAGAACACTTCATTGTGCTCATGAGGAATCTGTACATGAATCAAGAGGCAGTCGTTCGAACAGAACAAGGGATACCCCATGGTTTAAAGTCAAGAAAGGTGTGTGTCAGGGTTGTATCCTTTCACCATACCTATTCAACAACTGTATGCTGAGCAAATTACCCTAGAAGATGGACTATATAAAGTAGAATGGGGCATCATGATCAGAGGAAAACTCTTTAACAACCTGCGTTATACAGATGACACAATCTTGCTTACTGAAAGCAAAGAAAGCTTGAAGCACTTACTGAAGATCAAAGACCACAACCTTCAGTATGGATTACACCTCAACATAAATAAAAATCCTCACAACTGGACCAAAAATCCTTACAACCGGCAACATCATGATAAATGGAGAAAAGACTGAAGTTGTCAAGGATTTCATTTTACTTAGATCCACGATCAACACCCATGAAAGCAGCAGTCAAGAAATCAAAAGACGCATTACATTGGGCAAATCAGCTGCAAAAGACCTTTTTAAAGTGTTGAAAAGCAAAGATGTCACCTTGAGGACTAAGGTGCACTTGACTCAAGCCGTGGTGTTTTCAATTGCCTCATATGCATGGGAAAGCTGGACAATAAATAAAGAAGACTGAAGAAGAATTAGCGCCTTTGATTTGTGGTGTTGGCAAAGAATATTGAATATACCATGGACTGCCAAAATAACAGATAAATCTGTCTTGGAAGAAGTACAACCAGGATGCTCCTTAGAAGCAAGGATGGTGAGACAATGTCTCACATACTTTGGACATGTTACAAGGAAAGATCAGTCCCTGGAGAAGGACATCATGCTTGGTAGAGTAGAGGGTCAGCAAAAAAGAGGAAGACCCCAACAAGGTGGACTGACAAGTGGCTGCAACAACCGGCTCAAACATGGTAACAACTGTGAGGATGGCACAGGACTGGGCAGTGTTTCGTTCTGTTGTGCATAGGGTCACTATGAGTCAGAACCAACTCAACAGCACCTAACAATAACATGGGAAAAATATTGAATGACAAACAAAGCATCAAAAGAAGATGAAAGGAATACACAGAGTCACTGTGCCGAAAAGAATTGCTCAACATTCACCCATTTCAGGAGGTCGCATATGATCAAGAACCAACTGTATTGAAGGAATAAGTACAAGCTGCACTGAAGGAATTAGTGAAAAACAAGGCTCCCGGAATTGATGAAATACCAATTGAGATGTTTCAACAAATGGATGCAATGCTGGAAGCCCTCACTCACCTATGCCAAGAAATTTGGAAGACAGCTACCTGGCCAACCAACTGGAAAAGATCCATATTTGCCCCCATTCCAAAGAAAGGTGATCCAACAGAATGAGGAAATTAGTGAACAATATCATTAATATCACATGCAAGTAAAATTTTGCTGACGATAATTCAAAAACCATTGCAGCAGTACATCGACAGAGAGCTGCCAGAAATTCAAGCTGGATTCAGAAGAGGATGTGAAGCCAGGGATATCATTGGCTGAAACCAGACAATACAAGAAAGATGTTTACCTGAGTTTTTATTAACTATTCAAAGGCATTTGACTGTGTGGATCATGATAAATTATGGATAACACTTTGAGGAATGGGAATTCCAGAACACTGAATTGTGCTCATGTGGAACTGTACTTAGACCAAGAGGCGGTTGTTCCAACAGAACAAGGGGATAGTGCACGGTTTAACATCAGGAAAGGTATGCATCAGGATGGTGTTCTTTCATTATACTTACTCAATCTGCATTCTGAGCAAACAATTCAAGAAGCTGGACTATATGAAGAAGGTGGCATCAGAATTGGAGGAAGACTCATTAACAACCTGTGATATGCAGATGATGCAACCTTGCTTGCAGAAATCGAAGAGGACTTGAAGCCCCTACTGATGAGGAGCAAAGACTACAGCCTTCAGTATGGATTACACCTCAACATAAAGAAAACAAACATCCTCACAACTGGACCAATAAACAACATCATGATAAATGGAGAAAAGATTGAAGCTGTCAAGGATTTCATTTTACTTGTATTCACAATCAGCAGCCATGGAAGCAGCAGTCAAGAAATCAAAAGACGCATTGCATTGGGAAAATCAGCGCAAAAGACAGAAGCAAAGAAGTCATTTTGAGGACTAAGGTACGCCTGACCCAGGCCGTGGTATTTTCAGTTGAGTCATATGCTCTTGAAAGCTATACAGTGAATAAGGTAGGCCGAAGAAGAATTCATGCCTTTGAATTATGGTACTGGCAAAGAATACTGAACATGCCATGGACTGTTAGAAGACTGAACAAATCTGTCTTAGAAGAAGTACAGCCAGAATGCTCATTAGAAGCAAGGATGGCAAGACCTCATCTCACATACTTAGGACATGTTATCAGGAGGTACCAATCTGTGGAGAAAGTCATTATGTTCGGTAAAGTAGAGGATCAGTGAAAAAGAGGAAGACCCTCAAGGAGATGGATTGACCCAGTGGCTGCAACAGTGGGCTCAAGAATAACAACAGTTTTGAGGATGGTGAGGACCAGGCTGTGTTTCATTCTGTTGTACATAGGGTCACTATGAGTAAGAACTAACTGGAAGGCACCTAGCAACAACATTAACAGTACCTCATTAACATAACAAGGAAAACCCATTCCCAAATAGAATTATAACCACAGTACAGGGGTTAGGATTTACAACTCATATTTTTTGGAGGACATAATTCAATCCATAACAGAAGTCAAGAGACATTACACTGAGTCCCAAAGATAGAAAAACCAAAAAAAGCAAACCCATTGCAGTCAAGTAGATTTGAAATCATAGTGACCCTAAAGATATAGTCAGACTAAAATGGAAAAGTGGAGGAAGAATGTTGAATTCAGATTTTTTCTTTACTATAAGAGGTATTCGGGTTTAAGAGGTATTATTTTATAAAAATTCCATGTAGGCTTAAGGTAAAAAAAAATTGTGAAAATCATTAAGACTAAGATTTTTTTTCATATTCAACTTCAGATGGTATCGATTATTGCTGTAAAAGATTAAAAAACTAACATTCTTCCCTTCTTCCTGTTACCCCATGCCCATAATGTCTCCTAATTTTCGGTTCATTATTTAAATAGATTCACTGTTCACCACTAGTCCTTTTGTCGAAACGTCCCCATTCCAAGATCTTTTTTTACATTATCTCTTAACTGCCTAGATTTGTGGGGTTTTTTTCTTTGTTTTGATTTTTTTTAAGAAGTACACACAGATCCACTGCGTTTTTGCATATTTGAGAATATCTGTTGCCTTTTTACTTGCATGACATATTGGCAAGTTATAATATTTCTGTATTATACTTCCTCTTCCTGTGAATTAAATATTGCTGAGAAACCTGGGGCCAGAAGGATGTTTTGTTGTTGGTGGTGGTGGTGGTGTTTGCTCCTTTTAAAATGACTTCTTTTTTTCTACCTAGATGCAAATTGTTCTTTTATACATAAAGTTTAATAACTTAACCAAAACATTTTTGTTAACTAGCTTTCTGTTTAATTTTTCTAAGAACATAAAATGCCCTTTTAATCTGCTTACAAAATTTCCCTCTTTCTGTTGGCTATTCTGCAGTTTTATTTTGATGAATCTTCATGTATTTTGTATTTGTACTACTTAGAATGTGATGGGTTTTTTGGGGGCCTGTGGTTATCATTTATCCATGCTAGAAAGTTATTAGCCCTTATCTCTTATTTATTGAATCCCATTCTCTCTTTCCTCTATTTCTAATCTATTAAACAGATGTTAGACCTGCTCAATACATCCTCCAGACTCTTATCCCCTCTTTATACATATATATGCACATATATATGTGTAGATATATATATATATATAATTTGTCATTTTATCTCTTCATGCTACTCTCTGGTTTATTATGCTTTATTTTCTAGTTCACTAATTCTCTCTTCATCTGGGTCCGACTGGCTTTTAAATCCATCCATAAAATTTTTAGCTGAACTATTATGTTTTTCTTTTTAGAAGTTCTATTGTGCTCTTTTCCACGTATATGTCATTTTTTATTGGGTTCTTTTCCATGAATATGTCATTTTTTATTAGCTTCCTATTTCTTAGAGATCTCTTCAAATACACATGGTTGAGATAATTACAATGTCTAAATTATTTGTGAATTGGTTTCTATGGTCCTTTTTTTTTTTTTTTTTTTTTTTTTTTGCTGCTTCCTGTTCTTGAAGTCTAGTTTTCTTCTATGGCTATTATTTTTGGTTGTGTGCTGGTTGTTTCATTGAAAAACTATTTATAAGGATAATTTGAGGTCCTGGATGAAAGCACTTTCTTCCAGAGGTTTGGTGTGTGCTTCCACAGAGTGTTTAGGAGGCCTCAAGCTTCCGAATCCCTGAATGGCTCAGGCAGTTCAAACCTGGATTTTAAGTAGTAGGGATGGTCCACTTCTAGTTAATCCTTACCTTAAGAGTTTAGTCAGTTAAGACTCAGCAGACTGTGAGGAAGATTTCCTATTAGAATGCCACCTGGTCCCCTTCACCATGTAAGGCCATCAAAATTAACGTTCAGATTTTCCCATGTCAGCCGATGTTTTCAGGCTAAAGCCCGCTTGTGCTTCTTTCATCTCTCTGTTGTTGCTGTTGTTAGGTGCCATCAAGTTGGTTTCAACTCATAGCGACCCTATGTACCACAGAATGAAACATGCCTGGTACTGCACCATCCTAACAATTGTTGTTATGCTTGAGCCCATTGTTACAGTCACTGTGTCAATCAGTCTTAAGGGTCTTCCTCTTCTTTGATGATGCTCTACTGCATTAAGCATGCTATCCTTCTCCAGGGACTGATCCCTCCTGATAACATGTTCAAAGTAGGTGAGACAAAGCCTTGTCATCCTTGCTTCCAAGGAGCATTCTGGCTATACTTCTTCCAAGAGAGATTTGTTCATCCTTTGATACTCAGTATTCTTTGCCAACACCATAATTCAAAGGCATCAATTCTTCCATCTTCCTTATTCTTTGTATAGCTTTCATATGCATATGAGGCAATTGAAAACAGGTTCACCTTAGTCACTAAAGTGACATCTTTGCTTTTTAACAGTTTTAAGAAGTCTTTTGCAGCAAATTTGCCCAATGCAATGGTTCGTTTGATTTTTTCATTGCTTTTTCCATAGGTGTTGATTGTGGACCCAAGTAAAATGAAATCCTTGACAACTTCAATGTTTCCTCCATTTATCATGATGTTGCTTATTGGTCCAGTTGTGAGGATTTTTGTTTTCTTTATGTTGAGGGTATAATCCATACTGAAGACTGAAGTCTTTGATCTTCATCAGTAAGTGCTTTAAGTCCTCTTAAGACACTTTCAGCAAGCAAGGTTGTGTCATCTGCATATTATAGGTTGTCAATGAATCTTTCTGCAATCCTGATGCCACATTCTTCCTCACATAGTCCAACTTCTCAAATTATTTGCTCAGTATGGTGAATAAGTATGGTGAAAGGATACATCTCTCTAGGTCCTGTTTTTGTACCAGTTTTGACCTGGTAAACGATTAGTGTCATTTCTACTCTTTTAGACTTGCTTTAATTCTGCTATTTTTTAAAATTATTTTCAGCAGGAGGATTAGTTCAAATAATCTAGTTCACTATACTCTATTTTATCCATATTCTGTGAATCTTTGACTATAAAAACATACACTCATCTACACGAAAAAAACCTACTCTAGGTCCACATTTGGAATTAATTAATGAAGAAAGGGATATTTTAAAAAAAAAAAATTTTCTTTTTTTTTTTTAGGGATGATTAAATGAATATAATAAGCCTCATTCTTTGTAGTCATCGTTTTTATGCAAAAAGCAGCTTTCTTCTTCTTACAAGTAACTGCGTTTAGTCACTTCTTGACTCTCAAGCACTGAAAAAATACAGAAGGCCAGGAAGGCAGGCAAGCCCAGCTGTTTCTATTTATTCCTTTCCAGAGCAGTTTTGCCTCAGAAGCAAACTTTGATCCCACCACCCAGATATATTCACATTCTATAGTGTTACAGCACCTGGTAACAATCATTTCCCTGAATTGTCGTTGGGTGTGAAGATATTAACCTACATTGAGGCCCACACAGTTGGCATGCCTCAGAAATGTATCATTGTACCACAGAAGGATTCTGTAGAGAAAGTCATTCATTATATCACACAGTGCCATCTTCATTAATACTTCAGGAAATACCTCGTTTCCTGTCTCAGGATACTTTTGCATCTCCTGAGTCACAGATCTGTTTGTATTTTATGTACACCTAACTGTAAACCCCTTTTCTGAATGGATGTTAGAAACTCAACTTGAGGCTCTTTGTGGGTTTTTGTGGTTAAAATTTTTGTATTATTTCTTGCTTCATTTGTGTTGCTTTCTTCTCTCTTACTTTAACATTCTGTTATTTTGCTTGCTCTATTTCTATACAGAGAGAGAGATCTGTAAACTTGGATCTTTCTAGAACAAAGAAAGCAGTAGAAGAAGGAGTTGTGAATTCTCTAAGTCTAGAATTTAGTACTCCAATCATTTGTTAACTTATGCCTTCATGACCACACACATACATCTATGATCCTCTTGACTTTGTATTTCCCAAATATAAAGCAAATTAGTCATCAAATCTTTCCTCCTTACTTTTCAAATGAGCACTAATGTTCAGTGGGTTATCCAATCTTCAGTGTATTCTCAAAAATGCAGTTCTTGACATTAGGTAGCTCTTTCAATATTGTCAAAAAACTGGGAAGTATTGGTTAAGGAGGGTCATTTGTTTAAGGGAGTAGCTTTTTGAATTAATAAGTTGTGATTTGTATATTCAAGTCTCTGTGCAATGAAAGTAAAATTTATTACTGTAGAATATGTTTCTGATTATGTTTTAAACTTTCACTGACCACCAGCAGCATATGAAGTACAATAAACAACAGCATTAGATCTAATTACTGCCCAGTGGGCACACTGCCTAAAATTGTCGTTTTCTTGCTTCTGTCTAATATAATTCTGTTTATTTGGCTTACCCTGTCAATTTAGGTTTTACTTGTCATCTCTTATTCACCATTATTTTTAAAGGCTTATGTTTATCACTAAAAGTTCCCAGTTCTATTCATGTGAAAAAAAAGAAAAATCTAATTTGTAGAAAATATCTGAGTCCCAACTTTGTTATAAATTCTGAGATTTGTTTCTCTAATAACGTATCAGTACAGTTTAAATAATGGTCTTTTTATTGTTTTTAGTGCTTTAAGTTGTAGATGTTAACATTTTGTTTTAATTCTTGTTATTCCAGGGGTTTGAAAAGTATACCCTCCAGGTATAATGCAGTATAACTGCATCTGTGGGTGATTCTTTGTATGAGAGCAAAGACAGGGTTAAGGTTGTACTCTCTGCCAAAAGAGATGATGGTACCAACTGTTACACAATGGAGATTAAAAAAAAAAAAACCAGCTGCCGTCCTGTCGATTTCAACTAATGGCGACCTAATGTGTGTCAGAGTAGCACTGCACTCCATAGGGTTTTCAATGACTATGACCTTTTGGAAGTAGATCCCCAGACCTTTCTTCCATGGTAGACTCAAACAAACCTTTAGGTTAGCAGCCAAGCACATTAACTGTTTGTACCACCCAGGGACTCCTTATCCATAGTGAGGGGTACCTAAATATATGTTTAAGGTGAAGAGAAGACACACCTTCCAATGTTCACTTCCGTCTCTCAGTTTCTCTCTTCACTGGGCTCTCAGTGCTTACATTACATCGCTAAAGTTCTCACTTTCCCTCAACCATGGTCCTTTTCAGTTTTCCACAATCTGTGGTTCATTTGGAAACCCTGGTGGCATAGTGGCTAAGTGCTATGGCTGCTAACCAAAGGGTCAGCAGTTTGAATACACCAGGTGCTCCTTGGAAACTCTATGGGGCAGTTCTACTCTGTCCTATATGGTCACTATGAATGAGAATTGACTCGAGAGCAATGTTTTGTTTTTTTTTTTTTTTGGTGGTGGTTCCTTTGTAGGCAGTAGAAACAATCATTAATATTAAACATGGAAAAAGGTGGGCAAGCAGCAATCCCTCTTCCTTTATTTAAATTACATGAAGACTCAAAGGACAGTCATGTAGAAAGAAAACATATTTTTAAATACACAGTGTGTAAGTCCCCATGACAGGGCAATAGTATAAAATACAAAATATAACTCATCCATTCCCCTCCCCCCATCAGCAATGGTCCAAGTTCTACGTTTGGATCAGGAATTCACACTTGTCCTTGGCTATTTCTAAAAATCCCAGATAAATTAAAGCCATTTAGATGTGTGCCCTTTCTTGGGAAACCAAAAAGGGAGTGGATAATATCCAGGCTCCCCTGGAGACATCTGAGTCACTCCAAAGTACCAGAATTTCTATTCTGGCAAATTTTCCATTCTCCCTTCCTCACTTCATCTTCATGGCAGTTAGACACACATTTAAAAATGTCTGGTTATTTAAAGAGATAGAAAAACTAATCATTAACTTCATATGGAAAAGGAAGAGGACCCAGATAAGAAAAGCACTGTTGAAAAAGAAGAATAAAGCAGGATGACTCACACTACCTGACCTCAGAGCCTACTACACATCTACAGTAGTCAAAACAGCCTGGTCCTGGTACAACAGGTACACTGACCAATGGAACACAATTGAGAACCCAGATGTAAATCCATCCACCTATGGACACCTGATCTTTAACAAGGGCCCAAAGTCCATCAAATGGGGAAAAGACAGTGTTTTTAACAAATGGTGTTCACCATCTGCAAAAAATTAAACATGACCCATACCTCACACCACACACAAAAACTAATTTAAAATGGATCAAAGACCTAACTATAAAACCAAAAACTATAAAGATCACAGAAAAAAAGATAGGACCAATGCTAGAGGCTCTAATGCATGGCATTAACAGGATCCAAAACATAACTAACAAAACACAAACTCCGGAATATATGCTATATGACTGGAATCTTCTAAAAATTAAACACTTATGCTTATCAAAAGAGTAAAAACAAAACCTACAGACTGGGAAAAAAAAAATTGGATACGACAAATCAGACAAAGGTCTAATCTCTAAAATCTACAGGAAAATCCAATACCTATACAACAAAAAGACAAATAATCCAACAAAAAAATGAGCAAAGGAAACAAACAGACACTTCACCAAAGAAGACATTCAAGCAGCAGACACATGAGGAAATGCTCGTGATCACTAGCCATTAGACAAATGCAAATCAAAACCTCAATGAGATATCATCTCGCCCCGACATTACTGGCATGGAAATAACAAATGTTGGAGAGGCTTCAGGGAGATTGGAACGCTTATGCATTGCTGGTGGAAATGCAAAATGGTACAACCATTTTGGAAAATGGTATGGCACTTCCTTAGAAAGCTAAAAATAGAAATACCATATGATTCGGCAATCCCACTCCTAGGAATGAATATATCCTAGAGAAATAAGAGCTGTTACAGGAATAGACATATGCACACCCATGTTCGCTGCAGCATTGTTCACAAAAGCAAAAAGATGGAAACAACCTAGATACCCATCAATTGATGAATGGATAAACAAACTATGGTACATACACACAATGGAGTACTACGCAAAGATAAAGAACAATGATGAATCTGTGAAGCATCTCACAACATGGATAAATCTGGGTGGCATTATGCTGAGTGAAATAAGTCAATTGCAAGAGGACAAATATTGAATGAGATGATTACTGTAAAAATTCATGAAAAAGTTTACACACAAAAAGAAAAAATCTTTGATGGTTACAAGGGAGGGGAGGGGTCAGAATGGAAAAAACACTAAATAGGCAATACATAAGTGGCAGCTTTGGCGAAGGATAAGACAGTACACAATGCTGGGAACGCCAGTACAACTTGACCGAGGCAAAGTCATGGAAGCTCCATAGACACATCAAAACCTCCCAAGGGACCAAATTACTGAGCTGAAGGCTATGGGGACAATGGTCTCAGTGAACATCTAGCTCAATTGGCATAACATAGTTTATAAAGCCCCCACGTGTCTGTCAGTTTGTCGTACTGTGGAGGATCGCGTGCTGCTGTGATGCTGGAAGCTATGCCACTGGTATTCAGAAACCAGCAAGGTCACCCATGGAGGACAGGTTTTAGCTGAGCTTCCAGACTAAGACAGACTAGGAAGAAGGACCCGGCAATCTACTTCTGAAAAGCATTAGCCAGTGAAAACCTTATGAATACTAGTAGAACTCTGTCTGACATAGTGCTGGAAGATGAACCCCCCAGGTTGGAAGGTACTCAAGAGATGCCTGGAGAAGAGTTGCCTCCTCAAAGTAGAGCCAACATTAATGACATGGATGGAGTCAAGCTTTCAGGACCTTCATTTGCTGATGTGGCATGACTCAAAATGAAAAGAAACAGCTGCAAACATTCATTAATAATCAGAACCTGGAATGTATGAAGTATGAATCTAGGAAAATTGGAAATCATCAAAAATAAAATGGAACACATAAACATCGATATCCTAGACATTAGTGAGCTGAAATGGACTGGTATTGCCCATTTTGAATCACACAACCATATAGTCTACTAGGCTGGGAATGACAACTTGAAGAGGAATGGTGTTGCAATCATCGTCAAAAACAATGTTTCAAGATCCATCCTGAAGTACAACGCTGTCAGTAATAGGATAATATCCATAAGCCCAAGAGGAAGACCAGTTAATATGACTATTATTCAAATTTATGCACCAACTACTAGGGCCAAAGATGAAGAAATAGAAGATTTTTAGCAGCTGCTACAGTCTGAAATTGATCGAACATGCAATCAAGATGCATTGATAATTACTGGTGATTGGAATGCGAAAGTTGGAAACAAAGAAGAAGGATCGGCAGTTGAAAAATATGGCCTTGGTGATAGAAACAATGCCAGAGACTGAATGATAGAATTTTGTGAGACCAACAACTTCTTCATTGCAAATACCTTCTTTCACCAACAAAAATGCCAACTATACACATGGACCTCACCAGATGGAACACACAGAAATAAAATTGACTACATCTGTGGAAAGAGACAATGGAAAAGCTCAATATCATCAGTCAGAACAAGGCCAGGGGCTGGCTGTGGAACAGACCATCAATTGCTCATATGCAAGTTCAAGCTGAAACTGAAGGAAATCAGAGCAAGTCCATGAGAGCCAAAATATGACCTTGAGTACATCCCACCAGAATTTAGAGACCATCTGAAGAATAGATTTGACGCATTGAACACTAGTGACCAAAGACCAGACGAGTTGTGGAATGAAGAAAGTAAGAGGTCATTGAAAAGACAGGAAAGAAAGAAAAGACCAAGATGGATGTCAGAGGAGACCCTGAAACTTGCTCTCGAACATCAAGCAGCTAAAGCAAAAGGAAGAATTGATGAAGTAAAAGAACTTAACAGAAGATTTCAAAGGGCCTCTCGAGAAGACAAAGTATTATAACGACGTGTGCAAAGAGCCGGAGATGGAAAACCAAAACGGAAGAACACGCTCAGCGTTCCTCAAGCTGAAAGAAGTAAAGAAAAAATTCAAGCCTCGAGTTGCAATAGTGAAGTATTCTATGGGGAAAATATTAAACGACGGAGGAAGCATCAAAAGAAGATGGAAGGAATACACAGAGTCATTATACCAAAAATAACGACTCGATGTTCAACCATTTCAAGAGGTGGCATATGATCAAGAACCAATGGTACTGAAGGAAGAAGTCCTAGCTGCTCTGAAGGCATTGGGAAAAGACAAGGCTCCAGGGATTGATGGAATATCAATTGAGATGTTTCAACAAACAGATGCAGCACTGGAGGTGCTCACTCGTCTATGCTAAGAAAGATGGAAGACAGCTTCCTGGCCCACTGACTGGAAGAGATCCATATTTATGCCTATTCCCAATAAAGGTGATCCACCCGAATGTGGAAATTATACAATAATATCATTAGTATCACACACAAGCAAAATTCTGCTGAAGATCATTCAAAAATGGCTGCAGCAGTATATCGACAGGGAATTGCCAGAAATTCAGGCCAGTTTCAGAAGAGGACGTGGAACCAGGGATATCATTGCTGATGTCAGATGGATCCTGGCTGAAAGCAGAGAATACCAGAAGGATGTTTACCTGTGTTTTATTGACTATGCAAAGGCATTTGACTGTGTGGATCATAACAAATTATGGATAACATTGCAAAGAATGGGAATTCCAGAACACTTAATTGTGCTCATGAGGAATCTTTACCTGGATCAGAGCCAGTTGTTCGGACAGAACAAGGGGATACTGATTGGTTTAAAGTCAGGAAAGCTGTGCGTCAAGGTTGTATTCTTTCACCATACCTATTCAATCTATATGCTGAGCAAATAATCCGAGAAGCTGGACTATATGAAGAAGAATGGGGCATCAGATTGGAGGAAGACTCATTAACGACCTGAGTTATGCATACGACACAACCTTGCTTGCTGAAAGTGAAGGGGACTTGAAGCACTTACTAATGAAGATCAAAGACCACAGCCTTCCATATGGATTGCACCTCAGCATAAAGAAAACAAAAATCCTCACAACTGGACTAATGAGCAACATCATGATAAACAGAGAAAAGATTGGAGTTGTGAAGGATTTCATTTTCTTGGATCAACAATCAACAGCCATGGAAGCAGCAGCCAAGAAATCAAAAGACACAAAGCATTGGGTAAATCTGTTGCAAAGGACCTCTTTAAAGTGTTGAAGAGCAAAGATGTCACCTTGAAGACTAAGGTGCACCTGACCCACGCCATGGTATTTTCAATTGGATCATATGCATGTGAAAGCTGGACAATGAATAAGGAAGACTGAAGAAGAATTGATGTCTTTGAATTGTGGTGTTGGCAAAGAATATTGAATATGCCATGGTCTGCCAAAAGAATGAACAAATCTGTCTTAGAAGAAGTACAACCAGAATGCTCGTTAGAAGCAAGGATGGCAAGACTGCGTCTTACATACTCGGGACATGTTGTCAGGAGGGATGAGTCCCTGGAGAAGGACATCATGCTTGGCAGAATACAGGGTTAGCAGAAAAGAGGAAGACCCTCAACGAGGTGGATTGGCACAGTGGCTGCAACAATGAGCTCAAGCATAACAACGACTGTAAGGATGGCTCAGGACCGGGCAGTGTTTTGTTCTGTTGTGCATAGGGTCGCTATGAGTCAGAACCGACTTGACGGCACCTAACAACAACAACAGTTTATAAAGAAAATGTTCTACAATCTACTTTGGTCAGTAGTCTTGAAAGTCTGTGAGTGACCATCAAAGATACTCCACTGGCATCACCCCATCTGGAACAAGGCAGAATGAAGAAAACCAAAAACACAAGGGAAATATTAGTCGAAAGGAGTAATGGACCACAACTACCACAGGCTCCACCAGACTGAGTCCAGCACAACCAGATGGTGCTGGGCTACCACCACTGACTGCTCTGACAGGGACCATAGGAGAGGGTCCCAGAAAGAGCTGGAAAAAAATGTAGAACAAAATTCTAACTCACAAAAAAAGACCAGATTTACTGGCCTGACAGAGACTGGAGAAACCCCAAGAGTATAGCCCCCGGGCACACTTTCAGCTCAGTAATGAAATCACTCCTGAGGTTCACCCTTCAGCCAAAGATTAGACAGGCCAATAAAACAAAATGAGTCTAAAAGGGCACACACCAGCCAAGGGGCAAGGACTAGAAGTCAGGAGGGGACAGGAAAGCTGGTAACAGGGAACCCAAGGTCAAGGAAAAAAAAAAAAAAAGCTCAGAATTTAAAATGTACATATTTATTAGTTTATTTTAAAAAAAACAATAATGAGTCTATTATACATTAACATAAACAGTATATTTTTATGAAAAATATATTTTCCAGAACAAGGATTTAGTGGGAAGAGTGCTCCTGGTAATACATTTTTGCCAGCCTCTTTAATGGCTGTCTAATAGAAGACATCTGGATCCTCACATATGCTTCTGCATTTAACCTGCTGTAAACAGCATATTTTTTTTTAATACGCTGTTTTGGTTGAAGCATGTAAGGAAAATCCAGTCTCACACCAATATATACTTGGAAACTGAAAGAATGTTTTAATAGCCCTTTCAAGTAATTACCGATATTCTTCTCTGAAACTACACCACAACTTGAGAAGTGATGGTTTCTTAAAAAATTACTTACAAAGTAGAATCTGAAATCATATCAGTGAAGTGTTTGTATTCTCTTACATCCAAATCCATCTATCTTGCATTTTGAATGTATCTTTTACCCATGCACGATTTTGTAACATCGTGCATTTATCATTTGGAAATTCTTTGTTCACTGAATTATGTCGATATTGCAAACACTGACACATTTCATTATACAATTTGGAAAAATCATATTCATTAATGTTACCATTCATCTCATCAGCAAATTCTTTAAGTATTGGGAAAATGTTAAGCCCTCAGTGGCCAATACAAGTTTTCCAAACTTCTGGTTTTCTCTTGAAAGCTTGAATTTTATCATTGGCAATAAATATCGTGTATTGGTTTCTTTAAAGCGACAAGCTCACTTTCTTCATTTTCCATAAAATACCTGCCAAATATCCTAGTCTGAATAACTATCATTTGCATGTCAGTCATTCTTTCAAGTAAAAATTATTTTCCATGGGGGTAAATATGGCTACTTCGACTCTCAAACAATTGCAAGAGTGCTTTTTCATGAGACAACTGTTGTGTTTCAGTATGCAGCAGAATTATGATAAACGGAGAACATATTGAAGTTGTCAAGGATTTCATTTTACTTGGATATACATACAATCAACACCCAAGAAAGTAGCAGCCAAGAAATCAAATGACGTATTGTATTGGGCAAATCTGCTGCAGAAGACCTCTTTAAAGGGTTAAAAAAGCAAAGCTGTCTCACCATAAGGACTAAGGTGCACCTGAACCAATCCATTAGTATATTCAATCACCTCATATGCGTGAGAAAGTGGACAATGAATAAGGAAGACCAAAGAAGAATTGATGCCTTTGAATCATGATATTGGTAAAGACTATTGCATATACCATGGACTGCCAGAAGAATGAGCAAATCTGTCTTGAAAGAAGTACAGCCAGAATGCTCCTTAGAAGTGAGGATCAAAAGACTTCATCTCGCACACTTTGGACACGCTATCAGGAGGTTCCAGTCTCTAAAGAAGGCCAACATGCTTGGTAAAGTAGAGGGTCAGTGAAAAAGAGGAAGACTCTCAACAAAATGGATTGATAGCAACCATTGTGAGGATAGTGCAGGACAAGTTAGTGTTTCATTCTATTGTACACAGGGTCATTATGAGTTGGAACCACCTCAACAGTATCTAACAATATCAACAACAATATTCAACAGAAGTGTTTTTGGCAAAATTTTCATTTTCTCACACAAAACATTAAAAGATGTGAGCTCAATTCACAAGTTATACTGTTTCATCAAGGCCAATCTTAAATGAAAACTGCAGGTGTTTTAAAACAGTGACTGGTGGTAAAGGACACTTGTATAGCTTGCTTCTATTTCCTTTGTTCATTGTTAAAGTTTCAGGAGTTTTATCCACCAGTGCTTGCACCATTAGTGAGAATGTTAATACAATAAAAAAGGTAAATAAAATCTTGGCATTACTATGAAAAGAGTTTTGACCTCATGAACTCCGTTCCAGGTTCTCAGACTCCCTAGGGGTATTTGACTACATGTTAAAAATCACTACCCTGAAGTGAAATGAAGAGCTCTGGTGGTACAGTAGTTAAGAGCTATGACTGCTAACCAAAAGGTCAGCAGTTCAAATTCACCAGGCGCTCCTTGGAAACCCTATGGGGCAGTTCTATTCTGTCCTATAGAGTCGTTATAAGTCAGAATTGATTCAACGGCAATGGATTTGGTATTTTGGGTTACAGTGAAATGAGCAAATCTTGTCTCTGTCATGAATTGAATTGTGTCTCCCAAAAACATCTGTCAATGTGGCTAGTCCACGATTCCCAGTATTGTGTGATTGTCCACCATTTTGTCATCTGATGTGATTTCCCTATGTGTTGTAAACCTGCCTCTATGATGTTAATGAGGCAGGATTAAAGGCAGTTATGTTAATGAGGCAGGAATCAATCTACAAATTTAGATTGTGTCTTAAATCAATCCCCTTTGATATACAAAGACAGAAGTGAGCAGAGAGACATGGGGAACTCATAGCACCAAGGAAGCAGTACCAGGAGCAGAGCAAGTCCTTTGAACCCAGGGTCCCTGCACCTGAGAAGCTCCTAGACCAGAGGAAGATGACAAGGGCCTTCCTCCAGAGCTGACAGAGAAAGAAACCCTTCCCCTGGAGCTGGCACCCTAAATTTGGACTTCTACTGTGAGAAAATAAATTTCTCTTTGTTAAACTCATCCACTTGTGGTATTTCTATTGTGGCAGCGCTAGACAACTAAAACAGAATTTGGTACTGGGTGTGGGGTGCTGCTGTAATGGATACCTAAAATGTAGAAGCTGTTTTGAAACTGAATGGGTAGAGGCTGAAAGAGTTTTAAAGTGCCTAATAGTAAAAGCCTAGATTGCCTTGAAGAGACTGTTGGTGGAATTATGGACATCAAAGACAATTCTGGTGAGAACTCAGAAGGAAGTGAGTGAGCTATTACACTGGAGACGAGACAGACAATGTGAAGCAGCAGCAGAAAAATGGCACCAATAGAAAAATGGCAGCAGCAGAACCAGAAGACTTGAGCAAGACAGCACTGGAGGTCACCCACAGTGTGAGAGAGCTGAGTGCCTTTGCATAGGAGGCTTCCTGGAGGAGTAGGGTGCACCTAGGAACATATTAGTAGAGTTAGGCTTGCTGACCCATGGAACAAGAGAGCTGAGTGCCTTTCGGCTGAAGTTTACTGGCAGAGTGGGGTGCCTCCAGGCACTATTGGTGGAAGCTAAACAGCTTTGGGACAGTTGCCCCAGCAGGGCACACAGAGGCGGCGAGTTTCGAGGGGCAGAGAAGCCAAAGAACCAGGAAGTAGAAGCTGAAGAGACAAGGAACACAGGAAGCAGAGCTGCCTCAGTCTCAAAGGGTAGGGCCACAACCTCTGGAGTCTCAAAGGGTGGAGTTGACACTCAGATGGACTAGAAGAATAGCGCCACCCAAAATCAAGGGAGCAGAGTTGCCCATCCAGTGGACCTGGGAGGCAGAGCTAAAGCCCAGGGCCAAGGAACCTCTACTCAGAATCCAAAGAGTGCAGTAATACCTAGACTCTGGAGGGCAGAGCCATTGTTTAAATGGTCCCAGAAAACAGAGGATTATTTTCAAGCCTTGAGAGTTAATGTAATGTGTTCTAACTTGCTTGGTGCCTGTTACCCCTTCTTTCCTTCCAATGTCTCCTACTTGTAATGGAAATATTTAGCTTGTCCTTGTTCCACCACTGTACTTTGGAAACTAATAACTTGTATTCTAGATTTCACAGATGAAGAGGAATTTTTAGATTTTGGACTTGGAGTTGTGTTAAGATGTTTGCTATGATGATGGGGTGAATATGTTTTACATGTGGCAAGGACATGAATTTGGAAACAAAGAAGAAGGATCGGTAGTTGAAATATGTAGCCTTGGTGATAGAAATGACGCCGGAGATCACATGATAGAATTTCACAAGATCAAGGACTTCTTCATTGCAAATATTATTCTTCAACAACATAAACGGTGACTACACACATGAACCTAGCCAGATGGAATACACAGGAATCAACTCAACTACATCTGCAAAAAGAGAGGATGGAAAAGCTTAATATCATCAGTCAGAACAGTGCCAGGGGCATATTGTGGAACAGACCATCAACTGCTCATAAACCCGTTGCCGTCGGGTTGGTTCTGACTCATAGATAGGACAGAATAGAACTGCCCCACAGAGTTTCCAAGGAGGGCCTGGTGGATTCAAACTGCTGAACTTTTGGTTAGCAGCAGTAGCACTTAACCACTACACCACCAGGGCTTCCTCAACTGCTCATATGCAAGTTCAAATTAAAGCTGAAGAAAATTAAAACAAGTCCACGAGAGCCAAAATATGACCTTGAGTATATCACACCTGAATTTAGAGACCATCTCAAGAATAGATTTGACACGTTGAACACTAATGACTGAAGACCACATGAGTTGTGGAATGATATCAAAGACATCATGTATGAAGAAAGCAAGAGGTCATTAAAAAGAGGGGAAAGAAATAAAAGACCAAAATAGATGTCAGAAGAGACTCTGAAACTTGCTCTTGAATGTCAAGTAACTAAAGCAAAAGGAAGAAATGATGATGTAAAAGAACTGAAAAGAAGATTTCAAAGGGTACCTCGAGAATACAAAGCAAAGTATTATAATGATATGTGCAAAGACCTGGAGTTAGAAAACCAAAAGGGAAGAACATGCCCAGCATTTCTCAACATGAAAGAACTGAAGAAAAAATTCAAGCCTCGAGTTGCAATAACTAAGGATTCTACAGGGAAAATATTAAACAACATAGAAAGTATCAAAAGAGATGGAAAGAATACAGAGAGTCACTGTACCAAAAGGCATTGATCATTGTTCATTCATTTCAGGATGTATCACAAGATAAGGAAACGATGGTACTGAAGGAAGAGGTTCAAGCTGCAGTGGCAGCACCGGAGAAAAAGAAGACTCCAGAAACTGATGGAATATCAATTAAGGTATTTCAACAAACAGATCCCATGCTAGAAGTGCTCACTCGCCTATGACAAGAAATTTGGAATACAGCTACCTAGCTAACCAACTGGAAGAGATCCATATTTTTGCCTATTCCAAAGAAAGGTGACCCAACCAAATGAAGAAATTATCAAACAATATCATTAATACCACTCGCAAGCAAAATTTTGCTGAAGATCATTCAAAAGCAGCTGTAGTTGTATATCAACAGACAACTGCCAGAAATTCAAGCCATGTACTGAAAAGGATGTAGAATGAGGGATATCATTGCTGATGCCAGATGGATCCTGACTGAAACCAGAGAATTCCAGAAAGATGTTTACATGTGTCTTATTGTTTTTGCAAAGACATTCGACTGTGTGAATCATAACACATTATGGATAACATTGTGAAGAATGGGAATTTCAGAACATTTAACTGTGCTCATGAGGAACCTGTACATAGATCAAGAGGCAGTTGTTCCAACAGAACAAAGGAAAACTACATGGTTTAAAGGCAGAAAAGGTGTGCTTCAGGATTCAATCCCTTCACCATACTTATTAAATCTGTATGCTGAGCAAAAAAATCTGAGAAGCTGAACTATATTAAGAAGAATGCAGCATCAGGATTGGAGGAAGGCTCATTAACAACCTGAGTTATGCAGATGCCAATCTTCTTACTGAAAGTGAAGAGGACTTGAAGCACTTACTGATGAAGATCAAAGACTACAGCCTTCAGTATGGATTACACCTCAATATAAAACAAAAATCCTCACAACTGGACCAACAAGCAACATCATGATAAATGAAGAAAAGATTGAAGTTGTCAAGGATTTCATTTTACTTGAATTCAAAGTCAATACCCATGGAAGCAGCAGTCAAGAAATCAAAAGATTCATTGCACTGAACAAATCTGCTGTGTAAAAGACCTCTTTAAAGTGCTAAAAAAGTAAAGCTGTCACCTTGAGGACTAAGATGCACCCGACCCAAGACATGGTGTTTGCAATCACCTCATATGCATAAGAAAGCTGGGCTTAAGCATAACAATGACTGTGAGAATGGTGCAGGACTGGGAAGTGTTTCTTTCTGTTGTGGATCGCTGTGTTGTAACCAACTTGATGGCACCTGACAACACAACAACACATGATGTTAATGAGGCAGGATTAAAGGCAGTTATGTTAACGAGGCAGGAATCAATCCTTAAGATTGTATCGTGTCTTAAGTCAATCTCTTTTTAGATATAAAAGAGAGAAGCAAGTAGAAAGATGGGAGCACCTCATACCACCAAGAGACAAGAGCCAGGAGAAGAGTGTGTCCTTTGGACCCGGGGTCCCTGCACCTGAGAAGCTCCTAGATCAGGGGAAGATTGATGACAAGGACCTTCCTCCAGAGCCCACAGAGACAGAAAGACTTTTCCTAGAGCTGACATCCTGAATTTGGACTTGCAGCCTATTAGACTGTGAGAGAATAAATTGCTCTTTGTTAAAGCCATCCATCCACTTGTGATAATTCTGTTACAATGGCGCTAGATAACTAAGACAGTTCCTTACTAAATATGAAGAGCTAATTAAGAACCACCTTTGTATTTGGGATCCCCAAAACCTCCCTCAGGCTTGAAGATTTGTTAGAATGACCCACAAGACTCAGAAAAGCTGTTATGGTTATACTTTATTACAGTGAAAGAAATACAGATAGAAATCCACAAAGGGAAAAAATGCATGAGGCAAATTCTGGGAAAAACCAGGCACAAACCTCTCGGTGGAGACACATGGGCATGCTCTTAATTCTTCCAGCAATGATGTGTAACAACATGTACGAGGCATTACCAATAAGAGAAGTTCACCCAAGCCTGGTGTTCAGGGCTTTTATTAGAGGTCAGTCATGTAGGCTACTCAGACTCCAGGTGTATCCCCTCTGTCTCCCTCTAGAGTAAAAGCAGGCATTCACCATAAATCACATTGTCAGGATAAATTTATCTGGTTAAACTGGTACAGCATGGCCCAAGGCCTCAGACATACAAAAACACTCTTACTGAGCATAATATTCCAAGGGAGCAAAGTTATCTCCCAGGAGCCAGGCAATAGTCTGTCCTGAAGACAGGCCTTTCTTTAGTATGTGCAGGATTTAAACAGCCCAGGCCTACATAGTTAGCCTTTTCCTGCCCAACCCACCTTCAATATTAAAGAAAAAGATAAAAAGCAAAGAGCTGAAAGGATCACAGAAGAGACAGAAACAATGCAAAAGCACAGAATGCATCAAATAAATTATAATTAATATCCTCAGATAAAAACAAAAGGCACTGCATTCATAAAACAATATGAGGAAGCCATACAATAATCAGAAGATAAGAAAGAGGTCTTAGAAATTAACCATTATAAATATCCAAAATAAATTAATAGAAAGGTTGAAGTTAAAACAGAGGAAATTGCCAAGAAAATAGAACAAAGAATTACAGAGACAGAAAATATGAAACGTAAAAATCAAAATAAAACAAAAACTCTAGAACTGATCCAGGATGGCCAATGAATAACAGGAGCATCAAAATAAGAGAACATGGAAGGTGGAGGAGAGAAACAGTTCAAGAAATAATACAAGATATTTTTCCAGAACTGAAAAATAAGGGTCTATAGTTTGAAATGGTCAATCAAATGCCTAAAACATTAACAATTTTATTATGAAATTTCAGAATACCAGGGATAATGAGAAAATTCTAAAAGCCAGCAGAGAGAGAAAACTTGTCAATAAAAAAGAACGAGACTAAGAATGGTATCAAATTTCACAAGAGTAATGCTGAATGCTAGTAGAAATGCTTCAAATTATGAGAAACATTTTCTTCCAACTTAAAATTCTTTTCCAAGCCAAAACATCTATCAACTATGAAGATAAAATAAAGACAGCTTAGCCATAAAAGGGTGTTAAAAATAAGTGTCCCATGTACCCTTCTGAAGGGTACACTCCAGCAAACAAGGGAGTCAGTCAAGAAAGAAATTCATGGAATTTAGGCTCCAATAAAGTGGCTCCAACAAGGAGAGCATGAGTGTCACAGAAAGGTCCCACAATGACCCCATGTATCCCTGCTGTTTTCCATTACAAATAAGGATGGCCAACTTCACATAGTACCAGTTAACATAAGTTGTGCATAACACCTTTAACTCTCAAAAATGTCCAGGTTTTGATAATAAACTCTTAACCACTATCCCACCAGGGCTTCCAATAAATTATACAGTCACCTTAATTATAAACCATTGTATCAGATTGCTTAAGCTAATTAAAGCTGCAGTTACCCTAAAATTGGAGTGATTTAGGTTTACTTCCTATTCATGTTCACCACGGGTGTTTCTTCTTCCCATTTGCATTACAGGATCAAGACTAAAATGGTAGCCTCTAGCTTGGACATGCCAGTGTTGTAGCAGGAGGAAAAGAATGATGGCAAAACCACACTATAAAATAGCTCTTCAAATATCTACTCAGGTGCGGCACACACGCTTCCATTCACATGTTATTGGCTGTCTTAGTTATCTAGTGCTGCTATAACAGAAGTACTACAACTGGATGGCTTTAACAAAGAGAAATTTATTTCCTTCTAGTAAAGTAGGTTAGAAGTCCAAATTCAGGGTGTCAGCTCCAGGGGAAGACTTTCTCTGTTGGCTCTGGAGGAAGGTCCTTCTCATCAATCTTCCCCTGGACTAGGAGCTTCTCCATGCAGGAACCCCAGGTCCAAATGATGCACTCTGCTACCAGCACTGCTTTCTTGGTGGTATGACGTCGCCCTGTCTTTCTGCTCACTTCTCTCTTTTATATCCCAAAAGAAACAGGCTCAAGATACAATCCAATCTTGTAGATTGAGTCCTGCCTCGCTAACACAACTGCCGCCCATCCTCCCTCATTAATATCATAGACACAGGATTTACAACACATAGGAAAATCACCATCAGATGACAAAATGGTGGACAATCACATAATACTGGAAATTATGCCCAGCCAAATTGATGCACACATTTTTGGGGAATACAATTCAATCCATGACATTGGCCAAAACAAATTACATTGCCAGGGCTGACATCACTGAGTTTAGAATTAAAATCGTGAGTGTGGGGCCCGAGAGGGAGAGAATCAGTGAGAATGGAAGGGGGGATTGAATAATTTTTGAATAATAATTTATTTTACCACAGGTATTTAGCATTACTTAGTTTTATAACTTTGTGAATGTTTCACTTTAATCAAAATAAAAATTGATTTTCAAGTACAAATTCATGGTTCTCGTTAAGATAGGAGTCTCTTGGGATAACTGTGGATTAAATCATGAGGTTATTTCTCAAGTGAGATTTAATTTTGCTTCAGGGAAGTTATAAGTAGCACCAGAGCTCTGCTGAGTGAACAGTAAGCTTCAGCTATCATGTGACTTAACTACATCACAGGCACGAACTTTCATTAGTCATGAGGTGGCAAATTGACCTAAGTCTTTTAGTTCATTCATCCTTTCATTTAGCACCCATGAAATAAATCGAAAATTCAAACTCAACTAGGATCATGTAACAGCCTGCAAGGAGCCCAAATTTTTGTTGGGGAAAAAGACACAAAAACACTGATGATGCAATGTGATGTGTTTGCAAGCACTGTTGGGATGACCTTGTACGCTGGTCTGTATCTCACTACACTTTTTCCTGCTGCGGCCTATATTACACACTTAGAACTACTTGTTAATTTTTAAACTATATGGAAGTTTCATAAAGTGATTAAATATCCAAATGTCTATAGTTATCCACTTTTTCTTAAGGTCCATACTAAATAATCACTTCATACTATCTACCCAGAGCATCTTTCTCTGGATTGACAGTCATTGCCTATATCAAAAAATAAACAAACAAAAAAACCCATTTCCATCAAGTTGATTCTGACTCATAATGTCTGATTGCAGTATGAGCCCCCCTCACCCTCACCCTGCCCTGTCTGCCAACCCCCACATCCTGCTGATTTGGTAAGCAGAGTAAGCACTCCTGCACTGCCAGTCACCTGCCACATCCCCCTCCCCATCTCCCTGCCCACCCAGAGACTGGCAATGAGTGCCCCACACTTTCAGTCACCCACCACAACCCCTGCCCACAGCCATGCCCTCCCAGCAAGCGGCAGAGAATCCATGCACTCCCAGTTGCCCATCACACCCCACCCACTCACTGCCCCAAGTACCCAGTGAGTGGTAGAGAGCACTACCGCCCCTCGGTCACCCACCACACCCATCCTGCCCACCACCCACCCACCCAGCAAGTGCCATCGTGTGCTTCTGCACTGCTGGACTGATGACAAGCAGTGGCCTGTGCCAGCCCAGCCCACCCTCAGCCACCCAGCACACCTGGTGAACAGCAACACCCATTCATCCTGACCACCACTGCCCCTCCCACCTGGAGATAGGTAGTGACCCCATGCTGAGAGGTAAGCAATCAGCAGAGCACACCTGCCCCTGCCTACCCTGATATATCAAAACAAACAAACAAAAAAATCAGGATAAAACAAACACACAATCAATCAATCAATATCTTAGTGCCTTGGAGACAACAGACAATAACAAATCATATGAAAAAAAACAGGGTAAAATGGCTCAAACAAGTGACCCAAATAAAGGGGCAGAAAACCTTCCTAAGGACTTAAAAAAGGACCTTCAAAAAGACTTACATATAGGATCCTCAAACACATCAAGGAAAACACAGACAAAACCCTAAAATAATTCAGGAAAACAATACAAGAAAAAAACGACAGAATAAATAAACAACTAGAAATCATGCAAAAACAACAACTAGGAATTCAGAAGATTAACAATAAAATATCAGAAATGGATACAGATATCCCTTGGTTTTTGAAAGTTCACTTTATGTCACTTTGCTTTTATGAAAAACCTACCTTAGTACCTGTTTTCTCTGACAGAAATCTAAAGAGGATGTTCATTTTTATTTAAAAAAAAAAAAGGTGAAAATTGGAAATAGCATTCAGCATTTATTCTACTGATGGCCATTAAAAAGGCAGTGTGTACCCCAAGCAACGAGAGTGGCTTTGCCCCTCCCTTGGGCCTCACGGCCTTCTGCAGCTCCCTGAGGGTGGGAAAATGGCAGTGCCACTGGTCTCCAACTAACCCTCCCTGCCCAGTGTCCCCTTCCTTTCCTCCAGCACACCACTTTCCCACCGTGTTAATTTTGTCCATCCCCCTCACTTCAGGCTACCAGTGGGACATAATCCACAGTCTCCAGCCTCCCAGACAGCCTGGGCAGGCAAGCCAGGGGCTGGCCTCTGCCCTCTCCCCCAGGACAGGGAGCCCACGGTTGGCTTACCACAGAGCTGAGACCAATTGCGTCCCTCCGCCAACATGTGCCATCTGCCTCTCTCCTTGGACCCTACTCCCAGGCATCAGTGAGGGTGGGGGGGAGCAGCTGACTGAGCCCCTCCTTCCTGGCTCTTTCCCAGCTGTCTCTTAGCCTGTGTCCTTGCCTTGCCCCCTTTCCACCTAGTCCTGGCCATCTCTGGGCTGCGGGGGAGGGGGGAGTGGCTCCTAGTCCTTCCAGGAAGGCCGAGATCCTGGGCACCCCTCAGGGCCTGTGTCCCAGTTAGGGAATATCTCTGTCCTGGCCAAGGTCCTTCCTCAGCAAGTACACTTAGCATCTCAGCATCAAGACGCCATAGCTTTGAACTGTGTCTGTAAGCATCTGTGCTTTATCACAATTTATTTATCATATCATTCCTGCTTTTAGTATATGTTAGTGTTATTTTATGTTTTATGTTATTTGGTATGATTTCATAGGTTATTTTCTCATCTGGGAATACTCGAAAAATTTTCCCATGTAAATGAATGGTAATTGCATCTTCACTTTCTGCCATTTTGGCTTATGAATGGTTTCATAGGAATGCACTACTTTTGGATAGCAGGAGAAACCTGTAACTCAATGGAAGGACAAAGAAGTGAACTAATAAAAAAAAGAATCAGCAAAATAGAGGACAAATACCTTGATGCTAATCTCTTTGAGGAACAATAAGAAAAAAGAATGAAGAAAAATGAGAAAAACTAACTTATGTGGGATACTATCAAGAGAAAGAATTTACATGTGATTGGAATTCCAGAAAAGGAGGAAAGGGGAAAAAAAGTACAGAGAGAATTTTTGAAGATTTATTGACAGAAAACTTCCCTAATATCATGAAAGACAGAAAGGTCTTTGAGCCCCATACACGACAGACCCCCAAAAGAAAGTCACCAAGACACATCATAATCAAACTTTACGAAACCAAAGACAAAGAAAAAATTCTGAGATCAGCTTGTGAAAAATGAAATATTCACTGTAAAAGGGAACAAATAAGACTAAGCACTGATTTCTTGGCAGAAACCAGGCAGGCAAAAAGACAGTGGGATGACATATATATAAAACCACGAAAGAAAACAATCGCCAACAAGAATCATATATCCAGAAAAATGGTCTTTCAAATACAATGATGAAACTAGGACATTTCCAAATAAATAGAAATTAAGGGAATTTGTAAAAACCAGAAAAACCTAACAGAAAATATTAAAGGGAATCCCTTAGACAGAGAACCAATGACATCAGACAATAATCTGAGATCAAGACACATGACAGCATAACGCAAATACCAACCGAGATAAAGGATTCTTAAAAGTAGGAGGGCGGGGTCAAAATGACAGAGTAGTCAGACACTTCCTGTAGGCCCTCTTACAATAAAGACCCCCCCCCAAAAAAAAAACAAGTGGATCAATTATATATGACAATGCAGGAATACTGAACATCAAAGATAAAGTTGAGGAGTAGGACTGAGCAGCAAGGGGAGGGAGAGCTAGTCCAGAAGCAGTAAGGATTTGCCAGACCTAACCTGGCTGGCACCCTGAAAGATAGCTCAGCCAGTGTGTGTGGGCTGAGGTAAACAGTTGCATTTAGGACACATTTTCCACATCAAGAGAAAGTGAGCAATGGAGAGTCTGTGCAAGCTTTTGGAGCCAGGGGGAAGTGGCGCTGAATCTGCAAAAAATGCAGGTGTCTACCCTACTGTGTGGGATCAAAATAACCTTTCCCCCTCTGTGACGTACCTACCTCCCCTTCACCTGCCCTCTCCCCACTCTGCTTCACTCCTAGTCAGGCTTCAGTGATTGTCACTTCCCTTGGGCCAGAAGTGAGACCTGTAGCACATCCAGAGCCATTCTCCTGGCTTTGAAGAGGGAATAAATCAACAAACAAATAACAATCAGGAAAAAATAATCTGCCAGCTCCCTTAAGCCACACACACACACACAAAAAAAAAAAAAAAAAAAAACCAGTGCCCTCGAGTCGATTCTGACTCATAGTGACCCTATAGGATGGAGTAGAACTGCCCCATAGAGTTTCCAAGGAGCCCTTTGCCTAGGCAGAGACATAAGGGGTCCATGGACTTATAATGCATTTCACCCCCACCTAGACCTGTGTGGGTCCATTTCAACAGCGTAGGTCCTCATTAGCATAGTACAACAAGCCCATTTTCAGCTGCAGTACCGCAAAGGGAGTGGCAGATTCTTGACACTTGACACTGCCTTGCCCATTAAGCAGGGTTCTCACCTACCCACATCAGGGGCCTGAGGAATGGTGGCTCAATCCACTCCACCTAGCCACCCACTGCAGGGGTCCAAGAATAAATGGTGCCTCCAGTCGTTAAAATCAACATCATTGGGTGCCCAAAGACTGGCTGCAAAACCCACCCACCTGCACGCTCTAGGGAATAAGGACACACCCTCCATCCAGGCTCTCAGGGACAGCTGTCAATCCCCTACCTTGCTCAGCACATAACCCCCTACCAAAGCCAGATACCTGTGCCTGCTCCAATCATCCCTACATAGCCCTGTGCATCTAGGACTGTAGGTGAGAGCCTGCACCACATATTCAATGACCAATGACCTGGACACCTAAGCTGAATCCACACAAGAAAAGTAAATGGATTCCTGGGCTCACATACCTAGTAGAAGCTCTAACCACCTGTTGGCAGGACATGAGAGCTTCAAAGATGCCAATAATCAAAGTAGCTCACATAAGCAGCCTATGTGGGCATATTAAAACAAAACAAAACAAGAAGCAAGGACACAGTAAGGAAACATAAAATAAATAAATATTAAAACTTATTGATGGCTCGGAGACAACAGTCAATATCAAATGACATAAAGAGACAAATCATGATGACTTCAGCAAGTGACCAAAACAAAGAGTCAGAGAACCTCCCAGAGGAAGATAAGGCCTTAGAATGCAGGTAGAATTCAAAAGATTAATATACAGAACTCTTCAAGAGATCAGGAAGGAGACCAGGCAAAACATAGACCTAGCCAAGAAACACACAGACAAAGCAATAAAGGAATTTAAGAAGGTTACACAATGGCAAAATGACAAATTTAACAGGCTGCAAGAATCCATAGAGACAGCAAATAGAAATACAAAAGACTCATAATAAAAGTTCAGAATTAGACAACTCAACAGAAGGTCAAAAGAGCAGAACTGAGGCAATGGAAGTCAGAATTTGTAAGTTGAAGATAAAGCACTTGACATCTATTTATTTGAGGAAAAATCAGATAAAAGAATTTTAAAAAATGAAAAAGTTCTAAAAATTACGGGGGACTCTATCAAGAGGAATAGCCTACAAGTGATTGGAGTACCAGAACAGGGGAATAACAGAAAATAGAGAGAGAATTGTTGAAGATTTGTTGGTAGAAAACTTCCCTGATAGCAAGAAAGACAAGAAGATGTCTATCCAAGAAGCTCATTGAACACCACACAGGGTAGATCCCAAAAGAAAGTTATCAAGACATATTATTATCAAACTTGCCAAAACCAAAGATAAAGAGAGAATTCTAAGAGCCACTAGGGATAAACGAAAAGTCTTCTACAAAGGACAGTCAATAAGACTAAGCTCAAACTACTCAGCAGAAACCATGCAGGCAAGAGGGCAATGGATGACATATATAAAGCTTTGAAGGAAAAAAATTGTCAGCCAAAAATTATATATCCAGCAAAACAGTCTCTCAAATATGATGGCAAAGTTAGGGCAGTTCCAGATAAACAGAAGTTTATGGAATTGTAAAAAGCAAACTAAAATCACAGGAAATACTAAAGGGAGTCCTCCACTTACAGAATCAATAACATCAGATAACAACACAAGACTAGAATACAGAACAGGAAAACCAGATATCAACAAAGATAGGGAAGTCACAAAAATAAGTTAAAGCTAAAATGCTGAAAATAGGAAAACAGAGACATCAATATGTAAAATATGATAACTTTAAAACAAAAAAAGGGGACTAAATAATGTAGTCATAAATCTTTCACATGGAGAGGAGGTCAAGGTGATGTCAAAAAAATAAAAGATTGGTTTAAACTTAGAAAAATAGGGGTAAATATTAAGGTAACCACAAAGGAAACTAACAATCCCACACAACAAAATGAAAAACATAAAGACTCAGCAAATACAAAATCAACAACAATGAAAAAGAAAATACATGAAGAAAACAACTCAGCACAGAAAATTACCTGGAACAAAGAAACTGTCAACAACACACACACATACACACACACAAAAATCAAAATAACAGCACTAAACTCAAACCTATCAATAATTACACTGAATGTAAATGGACTAAATGCACCAATAAAGAGACAGACAGTGGCAGAATGGATAAAAAACCACAATCCATCTATATGCTGCCTACAAGAGACACACCTTAAAGACACAAACAAATTAAAACTCAAAGGATAGAAAAAAATATATCAAGCAATCAAAAAAGAGCAAGAGTGGCAATATTAACCTCTGACAAATTAGACTTTAAAGCAAAATCCATCACAAAGGATAAGGAAGGACACTAATAATTAAAGGGTCAATACACGAGGAGGAAAAAAAACAACCATAATAAATATTTACCCACCCAATGACAGGGCTCCAAAATACATAAAACAAACTAACAGCATTGAAAAGGGGAATAGACAGCTCCACAATAATAGTAAGAGACTTCAACATACCACTTTTGGTGAAGGATGGAATGTCCAGAAAGAAGCTCACTAAAGACATGGAAGATCTAAATGCCACAATCAACCAACTTAATCTCGTAGACATCTACAGAACACTCCACCCAAAAGCAGACAAGTATACTCTCTTTTCCAACGCACATGAAACAATCTCCAGAATAGACCACATATTAGGCCACAAAGCAAGCCTTAACAGAATCCAAAGCATCAAAATATTACAAAGCTTCTTTTCTGACCATAAAGCCATAAAAGTAGAAATCAGTAACAGAAAAAGCAAGGGAAAAAAATCAAATACATGGAAACGGAACAACACCTTGCTCAAAAACTACTGGGTTACACAAAAAATAAAGGACGGAATAAAGAACTTCATAGACTCAAATGAGAAGGAAAACACATCCTACTAGAACCACTATGACACAGCAAAAGCAGTGCTCAGAAATCAATTTATAGCAATAAACGCACACATCCAAAAAGAAGAAAGGGCAAAAATCAAAACAACTGTAATAAAAAGAGGGCAGTAAAAGAAGACCTCGGCACCAGAAGAAAGCAAATAATAAAGATTACAGCAGAAATAAATGAAATAGAGAAGAGAAAAGCAATTCAAAGAGTCAATAAGACCAAAAGTTGGCTCTTTGAAAAGACCAACAAAATCGATAAACCACTGGCCAAACTGACAAAAGAAGAACAGGAGAGGATGCATATAACTGGAATAAGAAATGAGATTGGCAATAACACAACAGATCCAACTGAAATTAAAAGAAACATAACAGAATACTATGAAAAATCATACTCCAACAAATTTGAAAACCTAGAGGAAGTGGGCAAATTTCTAGAAACACACTACCTACCTAAACTAACATAAACAGAACAACTAAATAAACCTATAACAAAAGAAGAGATTGAAGAGGTAATTTTAAAACTCCCAGCAAAACAAGCCCTGGCCCTGACAGCTTCACTGGAGAATTCTACCAAACTTTCAGAGAGGAGTTAACACTGTTACTACTAAAGGTATTTCAGAGCATAGAACTCCCAAACTCATTCTATGAAGCTAACATAACCCTGATACCAAAACGAGGTAAAGATACAACAAAAAAAGAAAATCACAGACCAATATTCCTCATGAACATAGACGCGAAAATCCTCAAAATTCTAGCCAATAGAATTCAACAAGATATCAAAAAAATAATTCAACATGACCAAGTGGGATGGTATGTAGGGGTGGTATGTAGGGATGGTTCAACATTAGAAAAACAATCAATGTAAATAAAACAAAAGATAAGAACCACAGATCTTATCAATTGATGCAGAAAAGGCACTTGACAAAGGCACTTGGCAAAATAGGAATAGAAGGAAAATTCCTCAACATAATAAAGGGCATTTATACAAAGTCAACAGCCAACATCATCCTAAATGGACAGAGTCCGAAAGCATGCCCCTTGAGAAGGGAAACCAGACAAGGATGCCCTTTATCACCACTCTTATTCAACACTGTCCTGGAGGCCCTAGCCAGAGCAATTAAACCAAAAACCAAACCCAATGCCGTTGAGTCGATTCTGACTCATAGCGACCCTGTAGAACAGAGTAGAACTGCCCCATAGAGTTTCCAAGGAGCGACCGGAGGATTCGAACTGCTGAACTCTTGGTTAGCAGCCGTAGCACTTAACCAATATGCAACCAGGGTTTCCGCCAGAGCAATTAGGCTAGATAAAGAAATAAAGGGCATCCAGATTAGCAAAGAAGAAGTAAAAGTATCTCTATTTGCAGATGACATGATCTTATACACAGAAAACCCTAAAGAATCCTCCAGGAAACTACTGAAACTAATAGAAGAGTTCAGCAGGGTATCAGGATACAAGGTAAACATACAAACATCAACTGGATTCCTCTACACCAACAAAGAGAAGGTCAAAGAGGAAATCATCAAATCATACCAGAGACATAAGAGACCTATACAAAGAAGATTCCAAGAGACTACTGCAAGAAACCAAAAGAGACCTTTATGTATGATGTCTTTGATGTCATTCCACAACTCGCCTGGTCTTTGATCATTAGTGTTCAACGCATCAAATCTGTTCTTGAGATGGTATCTAAATTCAGGTGGGATATACTTAAGGTTGTACTTTGGCTCTTGTAGAATTATTCTAATTTTCTTCAGTTTCACCTTGAACTAGCATGTGAGCAATTGATGATCTGTTCCACAGTTGGTCCCTGGCCTTGTTCTGACTAATGATAGTGAGTTTTTCCATCGGCTCTTCCAATAATGTACTTGATTTGATCCTGTGCATTCCATTTGGTGAGGTCCACATGTATAGTCACCATGTACACTGGTAAAAAAAAAAGTTATTTGCAATGAGGAAGTCGATGGTCTTGCAAAATTCAATCATGTGATCTCTGGCATCATTTCTATCACCAAGGCCCTATTTTCCAACTACCGATCCTTCTTGTTTCCAACTTTTGCATTCCAATCACCAGTAATTATCAATGCATCCTGATTTCACGTGCAATCAATTTCAGACTGCAGAAGCTGGTAAAAATCTTCAGTTTCTTCATCTTTGGCCTTAGTGGTTGGTGCATTAATTTGAATAATAGTCATATTAACTGGTCTTCCTTGTAGGTGTATGGATATTATCCCATCACCAAAAGCATTGTACTTTAGGATAGATCTTGAAATGTTCCTTTTTGAGGGTGAATGCAATGCCATTCCTCTTCAAGTTGTCATTCCTGGTGTAGTAGAAGACTATATGATTGTCCAATTCAAAATGGCCAATACTAGTCCATTTTAGCTCACTAATGCCTAGGTTAATGATCTTTAATGCATTTCATTTTTGACAATTTCCAATTTTCCTAGATTCATATTTCGTACATTCCAGGTTCCGATTATTAATGGATGTTTGCAGCTGTTTCTTCTCATTTTGAGTTGTACCACATCAGCAAATGAAGGTCCCGAAAGCTTGACTCCATCCACGTCATTAAGGTCAACTCTACTTTGAGGAGGCAGCTCTTCCCCAGCCATCTTTTCAGTGCCTTCCAAGCTGGGGGGGCTCATCTTTTGGCACTATATCAGACAATGTTCCACTGCTATTCATAAGGTTTTCACTGGCTGATTCTTTTCAGAAGTAGTCCGCTGGATTCTTCTTCCTAGTCAGTCCTAGTCTGGAAGCTCAGCTGAAGCCTGTCCACCATAGGTGACTCTGCTGGTATCTGAATACTGGTAGCATAGCTTCCAGCATCACAGCAATACGCAAACCCCCACAGTATTACAGACTGACAGACATGTGGGGCATTAGCCATTAGAGAGATATAAATCAAATCTACAATGGCACTGATCCAAAAAACAGAAAACAGCAAATGTTGGCAAGGCTGTGGGGAGATTGAAACTCTTACACACTGCTGGTAGGATTGTAAAATGGTACAACCACTAAAGAAAATGGTATGGCACTTCCTCAAAAAGTTAGAAATTACCATATGATCCAGTAATCCCACTCCTAGGTATATATTCTAGAGAAATAAGAGCAGTGATATGAACAGACATATAGACACATGTTCATTGCAACATTATTCACAATAGCAAAGAGATGGAAACAACCTAGGTGTCAATCAATAGATGAATGGATAAACAAAATGTGATGCCTACATATAATGGAATACTACGCAATGATAAAGAATAATGATGAGCCTGGGAAGCATATAACATGGATGAATCTGGAGGACATTATGCTGAGCGAAATAAGCCAATCACAAAAGGGCAAAGATTGTGCATCACTTTTATAAAAAGTAAAGAATACGTTTACACACAGAAAGCAATATTCTTTGATGGTTACCAGGGACGGAACGGGGAGGGAGGAACAATCACTAACTAGATGGTAGACACATGTTAATTCTGGTGAAGGGAAAGGCGATACATAATATGGGGGAAGTCAGCACAATATGACCAAGGTAAATGAAGACACTGAGAGGTACGAAAGAATAAAGGACTACTACGGTAAATGCTATAACATAAACAATGCTGTAACAACAGTAATGTTGTTGTTGTTAGGTGCCACCCGGTCAGTTCCAACTCATAGCAATCCCACATGCGACAGAACAAAACACTGCCTGGTCCTCCACCATCCTCACAATTGTTGCTATGCTTGAGCTCATTGTTGCAGCCACTGTGACAATCCATCTCCTTGAGGGTCTTCCTCTTTTTCACTGACCCTCAACTTCACCAAGCATGATGTACTTCTCCAGAGACTGATCCCTCCTGGTAACATGTCCAAAGTATATGAGACATAGCCTCACCACCCTTGCTTCTAAGGAGCATTCTGGTTGTACTTCTTCCAAGGCAGATTTGTTTGTTCTTTTGGCAGTCCATGGTATATTCAATATTTTTCACCAATACTACAATTCGAAGGCATCAATTCTTTAGTCTTCCTCATTCATTGTCCAGGTTTCACATGCATATGAGGCGACTGAAAATATCATGGCTTGGGTCAGGCACACCTTAGTCCTCCAGGTGACATCTTTGCTTTTTAACACTTTAAGGAGGTCTTATGCAGCAGATTTACCCAATGCAATGCATCTTTTGATTTCTTGACTGCTGCTTCCATCGGTGTTGATTGTGGATCCAAGTAAAATGAAATCCTTAACAATCTCAATCTAATAATAATAGCAACCAAAGACTTGTGAGTGGTTATATATGTAGATATGTATGCTATATAGGTGTAGGAGGGCATATAGGAGTACGTGTGTGCATATATAAAAATAGTTGTGAGCATTTGTATATACATATTTGTATGTGCTGTATACATATTCATAAATATAATAGAGTACACAGTGGGGCACAGTTATGGAAACTTCTTAGACATATCCAAACACCTTGTAGGACTAAGTTACTAGGTTTGAAGGACAACGACTATAGTCTAGGGGGACATTTAGGTCAATTGACATAAGATAGCTCATAAAGATAATGTTCTAAACCCTAGCTTAGTGAGAAGCATCTGGGGTCTTAAAAGCTTGCAAGCGGCCATCTAAGATACAACTATTGGTCTCTTCCCAACCGGAGCAAAGGAGAGTGAAAGAAACCAAAGACTCAAGGAAGCAATTTAGTCCATAGGTCTAATGGCCCACACAAACCGCAGCCTTCTCTAGGCTGAGCCAGAAGTTCAGACATCATCAATATCTTTATCTCCATGCTATACTTTGTGCCAAATTCTTATTCAAATAAAGTTAAATAGAAAAAAAAAAAATCTCTTGGAACCGGAAATGTCACATAGACAGAAAATGAATACTAAAAATTATAAAAATATCCATTAAATATCACACACAAAAAAGGATAAATCCACATTCTACCCCATAGTGAGTGACTGGTAGGTTAAAAGAGAAAGTGCAATTAAGGATAACAGTATTTCTATTGCAATTGGTCTTGAAAGACTTCATGGAGCCTTGTGAAATACTTTGAGATTTTTGTTTCAAATAGAAACAGGTTATCAGATAGGATATCTTTAAAACTAAACTGTTTACGGAGAAACCGTGAACATATGCCCGTCATATATCCTTTCAGCTCAGTAATGAGGTCATTCCTGAGGTTCACCCTTCAGCCAAAGATTGAACAGGCCCATGGAACAAAACAAGACTAAAGGGGTGGACCAACCCTGGGGCAGGGACTGGAAGGCAGGAGGAATAGGAAAGCTGGTAACAGGGAACCCAGGGTTGAGAAGGGAGAGTGTTGACATGTCGTGGGGTTGTTAACCAATGTCATAGAGCAATGTGTATACTACGAACTGATGAGAAAGTAGTTTGTTCTGTAAACCTTCATCTAAAGTACAATAAAATAAAAAAAAAACGAAGAAATATTTTGAGATGCAAAAATAAATAAATAAAAATAAACTATTCTGAGGAAGTTTTCCCTTTGTAAAATTCTCTACTCATATTTAAAGTCTGATAAAGTGAGAAATACAGGTACAACTTCACATTTATCAATTTCTTAAGAGGCTGACAGATGATGTAGATTGTATCATTTCTGAAAGATAAGTGACAGTCAAGATCAGTAAGCTCCTGGGTGCCACTAACAGGAAACTATAATTCAATGAAGCTTAGATATCTGTAAATTTTGAAAGGCACCAAGTAATTCTGATGAAACCACTAAATCAGAGCCTTCCTAAAATCCCTTCCAGTTCCAGTTTTACATGTGTAAAAAATGACAACAATGTAAAGCAACTATTTGGCAAAATTTTCAAAATGGTACTGGGCTGGTAAAGTCATCAAATCACAGATTTTAGAATATAAACACACTCTACCATATGATAAGCAGAGTAGCTGTTTTATCTAATAGGTGAAGCTAAAATCATTTCCCACTAAGATGCCTGACAGGTGTGGAACACAAATTCACTAACCAGAATTCATTCTTTAAATAATGTACATTCTTCAAGGCACTTACTCACGGGAAAATGAGAGATTATGTGATAAGGAGTTCTCATTCTCTAGCATGTGGTAATATTTTTCTTTTAGATATTTGCACATAATATCTATACTGTGATTGGATCTCAGTTTTTACCCAAAGGTTTTCATACCTTTCTGCAAACATGGAAAATAGGAATTAATAGAAAATAATTAAGATCCAGATGTCTCTAACTTGGCAACCAAGCAGTAGCATTGTATGTCAAAAACACATAGAACTAAGGCAAACATCGAACTCTGTATACCTTAACCATTTATAGTTATTTAGATATTTACCTCCTACAGACTTTAGAGAAATGTTTGATTTTCTTTCCTTAATGACTGTCTCATAAACGTGTTACCATCAAGTCAATTCTGACTCATAGCAAGCCTAGAGGACAGAGTAGAACTTCCCCATAGGGTTTCCAAGGAGTGCGTGGTGGATTCGAACTGCCGACCTTTAGATTTGCAGCCATAGCTCTTAACCACTATGTAACCAGGGTTTCTGATTGTCTCAAAGGGTCCTTAAATTCCTTTGAAGTATGGATTCTCTCTGGGGTTTTCTACAGACGTCACTTCCTGCACACATGTTAATGCAGAGTCAAAGGAGTTACCCTAATAGGATGGACAGAGAGCCAACCACAGTAGTTCAGGCCCGTGACTGAGAGCTGAACCTTTTTTGGTGTTCACCTAGTCCCCACTCCCCTCCAGGTTCCTCTCTGCCAGGGTAGGCCTACTTCTGACTGGTCTTCCTTCCACAAAGCTGTACATCAAAAAGATGAGGTTTCCTCTCATCAGCTTATTTCTACCTACCACTCATTTATTTGCTCAATTGCTCTTTCTTAGGAAAAGAAATTACATAAATAAGAACTTTTTTCTAGTGAGATCATATTGACTAAAGTTATCTTTGGTCACTAATACATTTTGAGAGAAAGCATACTAACAAACACGTCCATGGGTACCTTGGGGAAAGATATCATGCCCAATAATGGCAAAGAAATGACAACGTTGCCACGTGACTTGGAAAATGAACATTAGAGAATAAAGACAAGAGGAACATAATGTTCTGGGGTGTGGAAAACCCCTAGGACTTCTGGGTGATCAAGGTGTCACAGAAACCGCCTTAGTAATGATTGAAATTGAATTTCTGGGCATCCCACCAGGATGGGAGCTTGGAAAAAATTAATCTGACTTAGGAAAATAAAGAGAATACAACAATTTCTTACTGCCTCATGTTATACAACAAGACTAAATCTACAATAACAATATTTGGTAGAAAAATTTTCCGTACATATGATTTACTTGTTCAGTCCATCTCCCAAATTTAGATAAGCAGACAAAACTCTTCCAGAAAACCACTAATCAACATTTTCAATGTAAAGAAAGGCCATCTATAGAACCATCAAGACACTTGATGTAGTCGCCACCCCAGAAACATGCCTTGTATGTACAATGAAGAGAATAAAGTACTCTGAGTTACACATAAAAGCCAATCACTTTTGGTTAACTCATAATGAGGCAAAATCAGAAAGGAGTGAAATATAAAAATGCCAGACCTCCACTTCTAAAAGTATTTTGCGAAAAGTATCTGGTGCAGATATAATGTAAACTTACTAAGCAAAAAAAGAGAGTCATTTTTAATGAATTTAGTTAACCTGCAATGCAACTGTCATCCAAGTACATTTTTAAGAAGATTCCTGGGTTAATATCATTGAAATACAATGTTGAAGTAAAGTAGATTAAAGTGTTTTAAGAGTGTTCAAGTGGTTTACACACTCGCTTTTTAAAAAGAAAGCTATGAATAACCACTCTTATACCTCTTGGATCTTTCTCCCATGTTCCTGTAACTTACCACTTCTGTTTTTACTTAAATGTTTCAGTTGAGTAATTCTTAAGATCTAAATACAAGGCTTTGAAGAATGTTTTTCTTTTCATACAGTAAACCAACTTTACCCCCAGGTGGGCTGCCCAAACCCACACCCCAGGGAGTGGCGAAAGCCTCCGACAACTTTACCCCAAGTTGCTCCTTCATTGAAAGAAGAGTAAATGTGGATTTAAAATAATTTATGTCCCTTCAAAAAGGAGACCTATGAGGCTGTGATTAATTAACTATTTATATAGGTCATCTCTGACTTTCACAGAACCACTTGGCTGACCACTTTACAAATTCCACCTTCAAATTCAGAGCATTTTCAGAGACTTAATACCAAGCACCATCCATAGGTAAAAACTGGAATACAGAATTATGAGTTAGGCTAATGAGTAGCCAAGGGTTATCCCTAGAAAGAAAACAAACAACACTTCTAACTTCACACAGAAGACCCTAGGCTTTGCAAACACTGTTGAGGTAAATAAAAGGAGGATGCAAAATTTCAAGATCAGATTTTTTTTTTTTTTATGACTTTGTATACTGAGTAATCTCTGGAAGCCTCAGTGAGGTAGGTAGACACCTTGGCAGAACAACTGCAGTCACCTAAAGAAAGAGTCAAAATGTGCTCATTACTTAAAACGGTGTGGTTGTCCCAGGAATTTACATTGTTCACAAAGCAGTGGAGACTGGAAAACAAATTGAACTAATGATCAAAAGGCATGTCCTTCTGTCAATCTGTAAATAAGATTCTAAGGGTCTTCTCTGATTTTCCATTTGTAAAATGTACATAAAACTCCAAATCTATTTCACAGGTTCAATCCAAAATAGATACATAGATAGATACGTGTACTTATGCAAAGCTTTGTTCTTACTGATTAACATTGAAGGTCCAAGTCTACTCCTTAGTTCTTTAGCAACAATAGGTTGTGGTTGGGTGCAACCAAGTCAATTCTGACTCATAGAGACCCCGTGTGACAGACAAAACTACCCCATAGGGTTCTCTTGGCTGTAATATTCACAAAGCAGATCACCAGGTCTTTCTCCTGCAGAGCTACTGGGTAGGTCCAAACCGCCAAACTTTCTATTAGCAGCTGAGCACTTAACCATTGCACCACCATAGATTACAACAGGTCATTTCTTGAGTTTCTAAAGCTCAGGCTGATCATTCAAAGGCTTCAAGCCACATTCACATCTTGACCCCCTATCCTTGATAAGGGTATTCATTGGCTCCTTTTAAATGCACTTTACCAAACTAGAGTCATAAGATCAAAAAAATTACCTTCGAGAGGCAAAGCCAAGATGGCGGAGTAGTCAGACGCTTCCAGTGGTTCCTCTTACAACAAATGCCCGAAAAAACAAGTGAATTGATTATATATGACAATCTAAGAGCTCTGACCATCAAAGGCAAAGTTGAGAAATCAGACTGAGTGGCAGGGGAGGGAAAGATGGTTCAGAAGCAGCAAAGAGTTGCTGGTGGGAACTGGCACCCTAGGCCAGATCAGCTGACCAGTGCAGTGAGGCAAGCAGTGGCATTCAGGATGTGTTTTCCACATCAAGAGAGACCGTGTAGCAGAGAGTCTTCTCAACTCTCCAGAACAAGCAAGTGGCCCTTAGTCAGGAAAAGATAAGTACATGCATCTAACCTACCACACGGATCAAAAAACACACTGTTTGGGAAGAACCTCTCTCCCTGCTCCCTGCCCGCTCTGCATCAGATCCCAGGCCAGCTTCAGCCATTGCTGATTGGCGCTTCCCCTGGGCTGAAAGTAGGATCTGTAATGTGCCCTGAGCCATTCTCCTGGCCTGGGATACTGAACAAATTAACAAACAGGAAAAATAATCTCCCAGCTCCCCTAAGCTGGGAACTCAGGGCAGGTACAGCTCCTTTGCTTAGGCACAGGCATAAGGGGTCTGTGGACTTTGAATGCCTTCCACTCCTGCATAGTCCTGTGTGGGCCCATTTCAACAGCATGGGCTCTCATTAGCACAGTACAACGGGGTATATACCTGAAGCCTAAATTCACTGTATCATCTATATGATGCAGTGGCAGGTTTGTGACATTTGACACCAATCTGCCATTTAAGCACAGTCCTCACCTACCCACATCAGGGGCCTACGGAATGGTGGCTCAACTCATGCCACCTAGCCACCTACAACAAGGGTCCAAGAATAAGTGGTGTCTCCCAGCCCTTACAGCCAACAGCATTGGGTGCCCATAGTCCAGTTGCAAAACTCACCCACCTACACACTCTAGGGAACAGGGACTCACTTTCCTCACAGACACACGAGGCAGCATCAGCCCTCTGCCTTGCTCAGTGCATGACCCTGTCTCTACCACAATCACCCCTGTCCATCTAGGACTGTAGGTAAGAGCCTGAACCACACACTTGGTGACTGACTATCTGGACACCTGTGCTGAATTCATACAAGAAAAGAAAATGGACTCCTGGGCTCACACACCTAGTAACAAATCTAACCACCTGGTGACAGGACGTTAGAGCTTCAAAGGTGCCAATAATCAAACTAGCTCACACAACCAGCCTATTTGGGCATACCAAAACAAAGCAAAACAAGAAGCTAGGACACAGTAAGCAAACATAAAATAAATAAATATAGTAAATTATTGATGGCTCAGAGACGACAGTCAACATCAAATCACATCAAGAGGCAAACCATGATAGCTTAAGCCAGCTCCCAAAACAAAGGACAAGAAATCTTCCAGAGTAAGAGAACTTCCTGGGAATACCAGAGGTAGAATACAAAAGATTAATATACACAACTCTTCAAGAGAGCAGGAAGGAGACCAGGCAAAATGCAGAACAATCCAAGGAACACACAGAAAAAGCAACAGATGAACTTAAGAAGATTATAGAAGAGCACAATGATAAATTTAACAGGCTGCAAGAATCCATAAAGAGACAGCGAACAGAAATTCAGAAGATTAACAACAAAATTTCAGGTTAGACAATAGAAAGTCATAGGAGCAGAACTGAAGCAATGGAAGTCAGAATTAGTGAGACTGAAGATCAAGCACTTGACACCAACTTATTTGAGGAAAAATCAGATAAAAGAATTCTAAAAAATAAAGAAACCCTAAGAATTATGTGGGACTCTATCAAGAGGAATAACCTACAAGCGATTGGAGTACCAGAACAGGGAGGATAACAGAAAATACAGAGAGAACTGTTGAAGATTTGTTGGCAGAAAACTTCCCTGATATACTGAAAGATGTGAACATAGCTATTCAAGATGCTCATCGAATCCCACACAAGCAAGATCCCAAAAGAAAGTCACCAAGACATACTATAATCAAATTTAGAAAAACTAAGATAAAGAGAGAATTTTAAGAGGCTCTAGGGATAAGTGAAAAGTCATCTACAAAGGAGAGTAAATGAGACTAAGCTCAAACTACTCAGGAGAAAACATGCAGGCAAGAAGGCAATGGGATGACATACATAAAACTTTGAAGGAAAAAAAATTGCCAGCCAAGAATTATATATCCAGCAAAACTATCTCTCAATTATGATGGCAAATTTAGACCATTTCCAGATAAACAGAAGTTTAGAGAATTTGCAAAAAAACAAAACAAAATTACAAGAAATAATAAACCAAGTCATCCAGTTAGAAAATCAATAACATCAGGTAACAACCGAAGACTAGACCACAGGACAGAACAACCAGATATACACTCAGATAGGGAAGTCAAAAAAATAAGTCAAAGCTAAAACGCTGAAAACTGGGAAACAGGGATGTCAATATGTAAAAGATGACAACATTAAAACAAAAAAGAGGGACTAAAAAATGTAGTCATAGATCTTTCATATAGAGAGGAAGTCATGGCGATATAAAGAAATAAAAGGTTGGTTTAAACTTAGAAAAATAGGGGTAAATATTAAGGTAACCACAAAGGAAACTAACAATTCTACACATCAAAATAAAAAATAAGAAAAACATAAAGACACAGGAAATACGAACTCAACAACAATGAAAAGGATGAAAAGAAAATACATAAAGAAAAATGACTTAGCACAGAAAATTAAGTGCAACAAAGAAACTGTCAACAACACACAAAAAAATACATCAAAATAACAGCACTAAACCCAAACCTACCAATAAATACACTGAATGTAAATGGACTAAATGCACCAATGAAGAGACAGAGTGGCAGAATGGATTAAAAAAACACAATCTGCCTATATGCTGCCTACAGGAGACACACCTTAGGCTTAGAGACACAAACAAACTAAAACTCGAAGGATGGAAAAAAATATATCAAGCAAATAGCAATCAAAAAGGAGCAGGAGTGACAATAATAATTTCCGACAAAATAGGCTTTAAAGTTAAATCCACCACAAAGGATAAGGAAGGTATGAAAGGACACTATATAATGATTAAAGGGAAAATATACCAAGATATAACCATATTCAATATTTATGCACCTAATGACGGGGCTGCAAGATACATAAAACAAAATCTAACAGCACTGAAAAGTGAGATAGCTCCACAATGACAGTAGGTGACTTCAACACACCACTTTCGGTGAAGGACAGGACATCCAGAAAGAAGCTGAATAGAGACACCGAAGATCTAAATGCCACAATCAACCAACATGACCTTATACACATATACAGCACACTCCACCCAACAGCAGCCAAGTATACTTTCTTTTCTAGTGCACAGGGAACTTTCTCTAGAATAGACCACATATTAGGCCATAAAGCAAGCATTAACAGCATCCAAAGCATCAAAATATTACAAAGCATCTTTTCTGACCATAAAGCCATAAAAGTAGAAATCAATAACAGAAAAAGCAAGGAAAAAAATCAAACACATGGGAACTGAAAAACACCTTGGTCAAAAACTACAGGGTTATAGAAGAAATTAAGGATGGAATAAAGAAATTCACAGGATCAAATAAGAATGAAAACATATCCTACCAGAACCTTTGGAACATGGCAAAAACAGTACTCAGAGGCCAATTTATAGGATTAAATGCACACATCCAAAAAGAAGAATGGGCCAAAATCACAACATTAACCCTACAACTTGAATAAATAGAGAGCAGCAAAAGAAGCCCTTGGGCACCAGAAGAAAGCAAATAATGAAAATTACAGCAGAATTAAATGAAATATAGAAAAATAATCAAAAGAATTAACAAGGCTAAAAGCTGGTTCTTTGAAAAGATCAATAAAATCAATAAACCATTGGCCAAACTGACAAAAAAAAAAAAAAAAAAAACAGGAGAGGAAGCAAATAACCCAAATAAGAAATCAGATGGGTGCTATCACAACAGACCCAAGTGAAATTAAAAGAATCATAACAATACTATGAAAAATTGTACTCTTAACAAATCTGAAAACCTAGAGGAAATCAACAAATTTCTAGAAACACACTACCCACCTAAACTAACACAAACAGAGGTAAAACAACTAAATAAACCTATAACAAAAGAAGAGATTGAAAAGGTAATTTAAAAACTCCCAACACAATAAAGCCCAGGCCCTCATGATTTCACTGGAGAATTCCACCAAACTTTCAGAGAAGAGTTAACATCACTACTACTAAAGTATCTCAGAGCATAGAAAAAGATGGAATACTCCCAAACTCATTCTATAAAGCCAGCATAGCCAGCATACCAAAACCAGGTAAAGACAACACAAAAAAGAGAATTACAGACCTATATGCCTCATGAATATAAACACAAAAATTCTCAACAAAACTCTTGCCAATAGAATTCAACAATACACCAAAAAAATAATAATAATGATAATAATTCACCATTACCAACTGGGATTAATACCAGGTATGTAGGGATGGTTCAACATCAGAAAAACAATCAATGTAATCCATCACATAAATAAAACAAAAGACAAGAACCACATGATCTTATCAATTGACACAGAAAAGGCATTTGCCAAAGTTCGACAAGCATTCATGATAAAAACTCTCAAGAAAATAGGAATAGAAGGAAAATTCCTCAACTTAATAAAGGGCATTTATAGAAAGCCAACAGCCAACATCACCCTAAATGGAGAGAGTGTGAAAGCATTCCCCTTGAGAATGGGAACCAGACAAGGATGCTCTTTATCACCACTCTTATTCAACACTGTGCTGGAGGTCCTAGCCAGAGCAATTAGGCTAGAAAAAGAAATAAAGGGCATCTAATTTTTTTTTTTAAATTGGTAAGGAAGAAGTAAAAGTATCTCTATTTGCAGATGATATGATCTTGTACACAGAAAACTCTAAAGAATCCACAAGAAAACTACTGAAACTAATAGAAGAGTTCAGCAGAGTATCAGGATACAAGATAAACATGCAAAAATCAGTTGGATTCCTCTACACCAACAAAGAGAACTTCAAAGAGGAAATCACCAAATCAATACCATTTACAACTGCCTCCAAGAAAATAACATACTTAGGAATAAATCTAACTAGAGACATAAAAGATCTACACAAAGAAAACTACAAGACACTACTGCAAAAAACCAACAGAGACCTACACAAGTGAAAAAGTATACCTTGTTCATGGATAGGAAGACTCAACGTTGTGAAAATGTCTATTCTACCCAAAGCAATCTACAGATACAATGCACTCCAAATCCAATGGTATTTTTTAACGAGATGGAGAAAAAAAATCACCAACTTCATATGGAAAGGGAAGAGGCCCAGATAAGTGTAAAGCATTATTGAAAAAGAACAAAGTGGGAGGCCTCACACTACCTGATTTTAGAACCTATTATACCACCACGGAAGTCAAAACAGCCTGGTACTAGTAGAACAACAGATACATAGACCAATGGAACAGAATTAAGAATCCAGATGTAAATTCATCCACCTACGAGCAGCTGATATTTGACAAAGGCTCAAAGTCTGTTAACTGGGGAAAAGACAGTCTCTTTAACAAATGGTGCTGGCATAACTGGATATCCATCTGCAAAAAAGTGAAACAAGAACCATACTTCACACCATGCAAAAAAACTAACTCAAAATGGATCAAAGACCTAAATATAAAGTCTAAAATGATAAAGATTATGGAAGAAAAAATAAGGACAATGCTAGGAGCCCTACTATGTGGCATAAACAGAATATAAAACGTTACTAACAATGCACAAACACCAGAAGAGAAACTAGATAACTTAGAGCTCCTACAAATCAAACACTTATGCTCATCAAAAGAGTAAAAAGAAAACCTACAGACAGCCAAAATTTTTGGCTATGACAAATCTGATCAGCATCTAATTTCTAAGATCTACAAGATACTGCAAAACCTCAACAACAAAAAGACAAGTAACCCAATTAAAAAATGGGCAAAGGATATGAACAGGCACTTCACCAAAGAAGACATTCAGGTGGCTAACAGATACATGAGGAAATGCTCACGAACATTAACCATTAGAGAAATGCACATCGAAACTACAATGAGATACCATCTCATCCCAACAAGGTAGGCTTTAATCCAAAAAACATAAAATATTAAATGTTGGAGAGGTTGTGGAAAGACTGGAACACTTATACACTGCTGGTGGGAATGCCAAATGGTACAACCACTTTGGGAATCAATTTGGTGCTTCCTTAAAAAGCTAGAAATAGAACTACCATATGATCCAGCAATCCCACTCCTTGGAATATACCCTAGAGAAATAAGAGCCCTTACATGAATAGATACATGTACACCCATGTTCATTGCATCACTGTTAACAACAGCAAAAAGATGGAAACAACCTAGGTTTCCATCAATAGATGAATGGATAAACAAATTACATTATATTCACAGAATGGAATATTATGCAATGATAAAGAATGATGATGAATCCACGAAACATCTCATAACATGGATGAATCTGGAAGGCATTATGCTGAGTGAAATTAGTCAGTCACAAAAGGACAAATATTGTATGAGAATACTATTATACGAACTCAAGAAAAGGTTTAAACATAGAAGAAAACATTCTTTGATGGTTATGAGGGTGGGGACAGAGGGAAAGTGGTATTCACTAAGATAGTAGAGATGAATTATTCTAGGCAAAGGGAAGGACAACACACATTACAGGCGAAGTCAGCACAACTGAACTAAACCAAAAGCTAAGAAGTTTCCTGAAGACAACCAAACACTTTGAGGGACAAAGTAGCAGGGGGAGGGGTCTGGGGACCATGGTTTCAGGGGACTTCTAGGTCGACTGGCATAACAAAGTTTAAGAAAATGTTCTGCATTCCACTTTGGTGAGTGGCTTCTGGGGTCTTAATAGCTAGGCAACGGCCATCTAAGATGCATCAACTGGTCTCATCCCACTTGGAGCAACGGAGAATGAAGAACACCAAAGACACAAGGAAAATATGAGCCCAAGAGACAAGAAGGGCCACATAAATCAGAGACTCCATCTACCTGAGACCAGAAGAACTAGATGGTGCCTGGCTACCACCAATGACCACCGTGACAGGGAACACAACAGAGAGTCCCAGACGGAGTAGGAGAAAAGTGGGGTGTAGAATTCAAATCCTAGTAAAAGACCAGACTTAATGGTCTGAATGAAACTGGAGGGACCCTGGAAGACATGGTCCCGGGACTCTCTGTTAGTCCAGACCCGACACCATTCTCAAAGCCAACTCTTCTGACAAAGATTAGGCTGGACTATAAAACATAAAATGATAGTCACGAAGAGAGTGCTTCTTAGCTCAAGTACATTTATGAGACTAAATGGGCAGCTCCTGTCCAGAGAGGAGAGGAGAAGGCAAAGGGACAGGAGCTGGTTGAATGGACACAGGAAATCTGGGGTGGAAAGGAGGAGTGTGCTGTCACATTATAGGGAGGGCAACTAGGGTCACACAACAACAGAAAACAACATGTATATAAATTTTTGTATGAGAAATTAAAGTCAACTGTAAACTTTCACTTAAAGCACAATAAATAAAAAAGATCCTAGATATGAAAAAAGAAAAAAAATTACCTTCCATTTTCAACTACAATTCAATAGCAAATCTACACTTAAGTCGTTTGTTAGGATTCATTCAATCTTTTACAAAATGTTGTGTATGTATTTCCTAGCTGTACCCTTTAAGGAAGACTAGATTCAATGACACACCAATAGGAACCACATCTAGCACTCAAATCTTAGTTTCTCAATATCTTTCTCCATTCAAAGTAACAGGGCTCCTTAGAGAAATGGGTGATTACAGAGTTAGGGTAAGGAAAGTACAAAATGAACCTAGAGCATCTTGCTACGTCAGAAAGTAAGAAGTGCTCAAAATACGAAGAGGCCCCTATCAGCCAGAATGGGCAATTTGAGCATTAAAATAATGTTAGCACCCGATTATAATCCACTGGATAAAATAAGAATCCATGAGTTCACATTGAAAGGAATGACAGAAAGAAGAGAAAGAGAGAGGGCAAAGAAGGGAAAGTGTTTTTAAAAGTACAATGCCAACAAACAATAAAAGAAACGATGGAGTTAGAAAATCACTGTTTTGTAAACATAATAGTAATTTTTTTTAAGTTGCTGAGGAGTTTATTCTGACTCATGGTGACCCAAAATGTGTCAGGGTAGAATGGTGCTCTGAAGGGTTTTCAATGGTTGATTTTTCAGAAGTAGATTGCCAGGCCTTTCTTCCAAGATACCTATGGTGGACCGGAACGTTTAACTTTTCAGTTAGCAGTCAAGGGTGTGAACCATTTGTATCATGCAGACTCCATAACAGTAACTACTGAAAACAATTAATGGTTGTATTTTTAGGGAAGCTGTGAGAAGCCAGCTCCCTCTCCCCTCCCTAGATTTGGATGAGGAAGCAGGTAATACTGGGAGTAGTTGGCAGTCATATTGTAACATTTTGTTGCATCTCAGCATACTTTTCAGCTCTCAACTTGGGATAAAAGTGAAACCAGAAAGATGGAACAGGCAAATGGTGGGAAAGTAGACTCTTGATGCCATTTTTAGTTGCTGAATCAAACCAACATTAAGTCTGCCTTAACTTGGGACTTCAGTTACATCAACCAGCAAATCTCCTTTATTCCTTACCTCAATTTTCTTGTTAACTGCAACCAAAAATGCTAACTGATGACAAAACTTGTCATCTTAAGGTTTAAATTTTCCTTCTACAAGTTTTCTCTGACATAGTTCAATAGAGTCACTCTAAGATCTTCTCATTATCACAACACAAACATTAGACTTTACAAGGTCTCAATCTCATTATTTGTTACATTGTTTTGAAAATAATAAATATGTGCAATACAAACGCAAATAGTGAAAACCTCACAAATCTCTGAGTTGAGAAGACCTGATTAAAGACAACCACGAAGATCGGGCCAAAATATGATTTTAATAAGTGACTCTAAATTCCAGCAATACAAAGGTTATGGATTCATAGAAAAATGTTCACCTGATTCATTTAAAAACTTTTGCTCAGGAAAAAAAAATCTGTGATTCACACGTGTGTCTTCTCTCATCAATAATGGGAGAATTGACATTGTATACCTCCTGATACAGAACAAATTTGTGTGGTATTTCTGCCACACAAAAATGCTTACATGTAATCTAATCAAGAGGAAATCTCAGGCTCCTAAATTGAGGGGTACTAAATCCCAAAACTGGCCTGTGCTCTTGAAAAGTGTCAAGGTGACAAAAGATAAGGGAAGAATTAGGAATGATTCAAAACTGAATAAAACTAAAGAGATACGGCAACTAAATGCAACACGTGATCCTGGATTGGATCCTGGAATAGAAGAAAAAATTTTGCTATAGATGACATTATTGGGAGCATTAGAAAAATTTAAGTAGGGCTTGTGAAATAGATGGTAAAATTGTGTCAGTGTTAACTTCCTCATTTAGATGGTTTTACTATAGTTAGTTAAGTTGTACTGCAGTTCTTTTAGAAAATACACACTGAAATATTTAGGAGAAATCGAGCATCTTGTTTAGAAAAAAATAATAATATGTATATGTGCATATATGAGTATGTGTTTGTGTGTGTTTGAATATGCCGAGAGAAAATGATAAAGCAAATGTGGTAAAATTTACCAACTTGGAAAACTTAGTAAAGGGTACATGACTTCTAAGTGGTTAGAAGCAGCTAGTCTAACGAACAATGGGCTAGTCTATTAAAGGCTCAGCTAAGGCTCTAGAATACTGTAGAGTTGTTACACACTCCTCCAGGATGTGGTTATATGTACCTAAATACCAGGAGGAGTTTGGGTAGCTACTACATGATGGGAGCCAGAAGGAGGGTACTTGATATCCAGGAAAACCACTGGGATATCTCCTGGTGTTTCCATATTCAACGATAGCTGAAAACCATAACCCAACAAGAGTAAAGCTTTAAGGATTCAGACTCTTCCTGGCTGAGAGTAATGAAAATAGAAAACAAGAAATACACCATGTAGCCTCAGGACAATTGTAGAGGCTTGCCCTGTTTGATGTGTGAAGGAGGCTGGAAATACGAGGGAATTAGTAGTCCACTGAAAACCCAATGACCACAGGAGGACAGAAGCGAGGGGCTAATCGGATGATCATTCTCTTCTGACTTGAGTAGATAAACCGGGGGCACATTCCTCCCAGCTTCTCAAAAGGTCCTCAGTGGGATCAAGTCCCAGCTACCCACAGCAGTGACTGGGTCAATGTACACACCTGACTCACACTCTCTTTCCCTGTTTCACTCTTCCTAGTCCAACACCTTTGTTCCCTGAAGCTACAACCCAGACGAACTACTTGCTAAAAGTCCTTTTCTGAAGATTTTCACAGTAACAGCAAACAAAGAAAAAGCGTGTATCAGCAGAGAGAGCAGAAAAAAAACCAAATACAGGTTATTTTTATTTTCTTCTTTGTGAATTCTTGCTATTCTAAGTTTTCCACAATGAACTTGTAATAATATTCTCATCAAAATATGTTATGCAAAACTAATATTTTCAAAAATTTTTAAGGATTTGATAACAGTACCTTGAATTAGTAATGCTTTATAAACTTGAAGATAAATGAGTACCTGAATGTGCAACACTAGGTTTTTGAATGGAATATATTCCCACTTAATTAGTCAGTTACTTGGTCTTCCAATTTAGCGATGTGATTTAAAAGTAACCAAAGTTGCATTCTTACTTAAAATATTGTTAGTTCTTACAACTTGCTCATAAAATTTTTTGAAGAATAGAGAATCTGACCTTGATTCTCAGTGAAATTCCAAAATTATATAAGAAAATCATTACCATGTTGAAAGCACAAGCATCTTAAAAAATTGAGGTAAAAAGAGTCATGGACAATATGGTTTTTTGGAGGAATGTTATTTACTTGCTTTAAAAGGTTACTCCATGAAAACAAGAAACATCTGAGTTTTCCACATCTGTTTCCACCATTCCATAGTTACGATTCAGGCAGTCCCCGGGTGACAAATGAGATTGATTCTTAAGTGTAAATTTAAGTCAAATTTGTGGGTAAATCAGAACAGATGCATACAGTTCTTATTTAGCCTTATTTTAGAGCAAGAGAAAGGAGACCTGGTGGCCGAGTGGTTAAGCATTCCGCTGCTAAACAAAAGGTCAGTAGTTTGAACCCACCAGCTGCTCTGCAGGAGAAAGATGTGTCAGTCCGCTTCCGTAAAGATTTACAGCCTTGGAAACCCTTTGGGGCAGGCAGTTCTACTCTATCCTGTAGGGTCACTATAAGTTGGAATCCACTCGAAGGCAGGGGGTTTGGTTTAGCGCAAGAAAAGCTTTGACGCCTTTTCAATGATTTAAAAACTGCACTGCAGCAAGTGAAGGTGATTGTAATGAAGAATTTGTTGCAAGTAGGGGCTGGTTCAATCCTTTCAAAGTGAGGGCAAATTTACATAATATTAAACGGCAAGTATGAGTTGTCTGGAAGTCAGACGTTTGTAACTTGGGGACTTACTGTATTTTCCAAATGTCATGTGTAGGGTGACAGTCCCAGACACAATCAAAATCATTATTCTTAAAACAGAAAATTACGGATTCAGCATAGGGATACAGTGATAAGAATCATCCTGAGGAAAGTTCAGACTGGGGCAAGTTATCTTTTAAAGGCTGTCTTTCGTCTTTTCCTCATTTCTTGCCAATCCTTGCCCCATTTTATACTGTTAATAGTAAGGGCACCATATATTTCCAAACCACAATCTCCTCCACAGCACTCTGTACAATTGTGATCACCAAATTAATCATTGGAAGTAATTAAATGCCTGTTTTCCCGGGTAGACTACAAACTCCATGAGGGTGAGAACAATGCCTGTTTGCTCATTGCTGTCTCTCTGATGCCTAGTACAGAGTCTGGCACAAACAGATGCTCAATATTTGTTGTCTAAATTAAAGTGCATTAAAGACAGCCTTGAAAGGGTGGTTCATATAGAAATAGGAGGGATCATCCCACTGAATTTTCTCAGTAAATCATCTCTGTATCAGGAGGTTAGCATAATCCTCTAATCCACAACTGTAGGTATTTTTCTGAGAGCAGTAGGTATCAATGCATCCTCAAAAAAAAAAAAAATCTGTTTCAAATAAATATTCTTATGCCATAAAAATAAACTCTAAGAATCCTCCTATTTCATTTATGAAGCCCTGGTAGATTTTAAAGAGCCATATCTTCTAAGAGATTTTATACTATTTTTTACCATGCTTGCCAAATTGGATATTAATGTTGCTTCTTTAGAACATATTTTTATTATACATCTCTTAATAAATAAAATAATGTAATAGCAAGTGCTCTTTTTTTCCAGTGAGGTTAACAATGCAGACTAAGTATATTTTATAAAGACAATAACTGAAAACGAAACTGATGCTTTCTGTTTAACTCCCCCAAATGTCAACAGGTAGAAACACAGAATTAATTTTTTACAGTTTTTTTGGGGGGGGAATTCTAATAGCAAAAAACAACCGAACAAAAGTCTCAGGATTTTTGTGCTTAATTTCAACTTTCCTTTAGCTGTTATATATAATGCTGTTCTTGCTACATGAATAAAAAAAGTCTCAACCTTTAAACAGTTTAACAATGATTGTATTAATAGTAGGCTATACTTGGTAGAAATAATCTCAGAGAAAAATTTATTTACATCTAATTTTGGAGTATATGTTTTCAAATACATTTTATTATCTTTATAGGAATTCACAACTTGCCAAGCCTGATATTATAGACCAAACTCAGGAATAAATACATTACTTCTTTATACAGAATGCTTCTTAAAGGCAGCAGATCATTCCCTTATATCTCTCTTGACCCTACAATAGTACTTTGCACATAGGGGGCACTCAATAAGTCTGTTTTGAATTAAATTTATCTATTTTTTTTTATTTCCTTGAGGCTCAGGTCTCTACCCAAAAGTAAAGCAACTGTATAGCCGTTGCTGCCACCCCTCCCAGATCCCCTTTACCAGCTGATTACCTATTTTTGAGCTGCTTTAAGTGCTATGGCTCACAGCTTATGCCTGTGACCTTCTTCAGCCCATTGCCTGTCTGACAAAAGCTGCCTCAGCTGGAGATGCCTGGAAAGCTATATCATCATCGCCACCCCACCTACAACCCACGGGATAGACAATAATTGACTGATATGGTGGTGAAGAGCCTGGTCCTCTCAAATCAAAGCTGGACAACTCCAGGTGGGACCATGTGCACTTTGGAGCCCTCTGTGAACCCGGCCAAAATCACATCACTCCTCGGCTCCTTCCCCATCGTTATCCTGCTTCTCTCACTCCCTTAACAGGTTTTTCCTAAAGATCACTGCCTCTTTAACTCACATGTACCCAAATTCCTGTCTCGACTCTTCTTTTTAGGGAACGAGACCTAAGACATGAACTATCCCTGTACCTCTCCATTCTCTGACTGACACCTTCCAAATCTGGATTTCCTTCTGCTTACTTTGTTTAATTAGAATTGAATTTTGTCTCGGCTTGACCAAGCAAAGGAGAAGAACTGATTCCTAAAAAGGCAGAGGGTCTCCAATCAGGCCAGAGAGGTTAGTCAAGAGAGAATCTTGAAGTTTGCCCCTGAAGTATCAAGACCACTTGAAAACATAGTTAGTAATCCTGAACAAACCTGAATAAAAAGTTCAACAAAGGTCCAGATTCCAAGATAAAATCGGGCTTCCAGCTCTGTGGGAAAATTCACATTGAAATGATTTGCCATTACCAATTATTACATAAGATTGTACAGTTACCAGAAAGACCACTAAGATGGTGACCTGGGTTATCCATAAATACAGTATATGGTTGAATACTTGTACAAGTTCATAATAAATTTATATGTCATATATATAAAGTATTAAATTTGATGTTCATGAACGTCTAGTAATTAGAATAGTTGAGGTGAACTACAGTTCTTACCAACAGCTAAGATGGAAAAGTCAATGACAACCTTCAACAGCAAATTCAATCAGCAGCTTATACTTCCAGACCTCTCCCAATGTTGATAATCGGATGAATTTAAGCTAAATTTCTATAATTCTCTTCATCTTAGCACTCTGGCTGCAGAAGCTCAAAATATCATTTTCCTACATCACTTTCAAAGACAGACAGCACGGAGTGCATAGCTTTCATCATGGAAAAAATCTTTCCCAGAAGCCCCAGCAAATGTCCCTTGGCCAGAACTAGGTGGGTCTCGTGACCAACCTTAGGCCTGAGAGGACCCATTTTCCCTAAGATCATTTTCTCTGCCTCATATCTAAACAGAATTGGGGGACAGGATGGGAGAAAATTTGAAGCTGAGCAACAAACATTTCTGCTGTAGGCAACAGGAAAAGGCAAGAACCCCTTACAGCAAACCTCCTGAATCTTTGCCTTCTCAAAGTTATACCAAAACAAAACCAAACCCATTGCCATCAAGTCAATTCCAACTACAGAACAGAGTAGTGACCTCATAGAACAGAGTAAAACAGCCTCATAGGGTTTCCAAGAGCAGCTGGTGAATTCAAACGGCCAACTTTTTGGTTAGCAGTGAGCTATCGAGACAAGACCCACTTGCACATTTCTATAAAGATAGTTGTAACAAGTTCCCAGGAAGCTGTACATAAGAGTCATCTGGGGATCTTGTTAAACTCTAGATTCTGATTCAGTCTATCTGAGATGGACATGCAAATTCTGAGCAGGCAACATGTTAGAAGTGCAAATTCTCAGCAGGGCTTTGAACCAGTTTGAAGGTCTAGATACATCATTACAATTCAAAAGGAGAAATGCTGGTATCTCAGATTCAGAAAAAAAAAAATCTAAGTATAAAATGTTTTCTCCTGTGCATATTTTATAATATTATAGAATTCCCCACACAGAACAGCACTCAATTCACATTGTTCATAACTACTGGAGGCTGCATGGTGTAAATATAAAAGCACAAGGAACTAGACAGATGTGGGTTCAATCTTGGCTCTTTTGTTTACCAGCAATGTGACCTTGAACAAATCATTTTACCTCTTTCTGCTTCGGTTTCATCGTCTGCAAAAGGGCACTAACAGTCCCTAACTTCTTGTTCTTTTGAGGGTAGATATTACATATATATATAAACTGCACAGTTTCTGGGCCATACTAGTCAATAATTAATAAAATAATAGCTATCAATAATGATATCAATGATTAAAAAAAAAGCTATCAATAAATGACAGCTGCTGCAAAAGACTTTTTTGAAGTGTTAAAAAACAAAGATGTCACTTTGAGGACTAAGGTGCATCTGACCCAAGCCATGGTGTTTTCAGTCACCTCATATGCATGTGAAAGCTGGGCAATGAAAAAGTAGACCGAAGGGGAATTGATGCCTTTGAATTATGGTGTTGGTGAAGAATATTGAATATATCATGGACCGTCAAAAGAACAAACAACTCTGTCTTGGAAGAACTACAGCCAGAATGCTCATCAGAAGCGAGAATGGCGAGACTTCACTCCACATACTTTGGACGTGTTAACAGGAAGGACCAGTCCTTGGAGGACATCATACTTGGTAAAGTAGAGGGTCAGCGAGGAAAAGGAAGACCTCAATGAGATGGATTGATACAGTGGCTGCAACAACGGGCTTAAGCATAACAACGATCATGAGAATGGCGCAAGACAGGGCTGTGTTTCATTCTGTTGTATACAGGGTCGCTACGAGTCAGAACTAACTCGATGGCACCTAATAATAATAACATTATTACTATGGTGTCCTGGTGGCATAGTGGTTAGGAGCTCAAATGCTAACCAAAAATGTTGGCAGTTCAAATCCACCAACCACAGTTTTACTCGGTACTACAGGGTCACTGGAAACCTTGATGGTGTAGTGGTTAAGTGCTTTGGCTGCTAACCAAAAAGTCAGCAGTTCGAATCAACCAGGCACTCCTTGGAAACATTAATTTTTTTATATAAATATAAATATAAACGTAGAAATGCAAAAGTGACTAATCGAATTTTAATCCATTTTTTAATATTACTAATGGATATTTTCTCTTACTTCATCTGAATGGTATGGTTTTATGTAAAAATCTCGTTTCTAAAGTAAACTGTTTACATTACTATAGTGCTATCCTGTAAACCTCCAAGACAGTATCAGTTACCCAAGTGGAGAAGGGAACCCTGTAGTTAACTATTCAAAATGCCTGCCCATATTTCCGAAACACTATGTCATTTGGGGTGTAGACATATTTTTATTTGTGAAATTCCAGTAGATGCTTTTTCTTTTCTCTGCAAAGATGTATCCACCACATGTTAGAGTAAATGGCTTTTCTAGCCACACATAGCTTTATAATATAGTTTAAATTTCTCTTTGGTATTCCAATCCTCGTGCCTAGCAAACTATGTCATGACTAACAATATTTGGGACTTTTAAGTAACTGAAGAATTATAACAATAAAATTTAATTTAAAAAGAAGAGAGGCCATAAATAAAAACGGCAAAATGTGATCATCTCTTATATCTGAGTGTGTGGTTAGTAAATGGATATCTGTTATATTATTTTTCATATATTTGAAATTTTTCATAACTAGCCATTACATTATTTTAATTAAAGAAAAAAAAACAGTACAAAGACTAGCCCAACTGCTTATAGTATTTCTAGAAAACACTGTCTCCTGGGAATTATAGATTCATTGAGCTCAGACAATATTTGAGATGGCCTGAACACTCTAGAAATGCCCTCAGTAATTTGTTCTTATATTAACGATTCTTACTATCTGGAACTAATTCTCTTTTCATAGCAATCAGAACCTTTGTTCAAAACGCTTCCATAATTTATGAGAAATCCTGATGCTTGATGATAACTATAACTGTGTGTGGAATTACAGTCCAACAACATATGGAGTTGGCGACACATGTTGAAAAATCTGATGTTTTCTGGATCTTGCCACACCTATTAACTCCCCAGGGAAAATGTTAATACAGAGAGACTGAAGTAACAAATGGAATGATAACCAAATTGGGTCACCTTTTTTTTTTCTTTTTAAGGAGAGCTCTTATTGAGTTGCAAATACAGGCTTAATTAAAATCCAGATGTGTACACAAAAAGGGAACTCTCTAACCTGAAATTGGAGTGCTCTGACAAATCTCAGTTAAGAGAGCTACAACTATTGAACACCTAGTACACATATCAAGCATTTGTTGTACCTTTGTTTTCCAATTAATTCTTACAACAATCCTTGAGGGTAAAACTTAAGGTTAAGAATGACAGGGCAAGTCTGTCTGACACCAGAGTGTATGTCCTTCAATCACATCATTCCCCCTCAGTCAGGACATTTGGAGCAATCTTGAAAGGATACCCCCATCATCACAAGAAGCACGCTTAAAAAAAAAACCTCATCCATGACATCCATGTCATCTATACTTGAAATACCCTGGGAACAGTGAAATCAATGCATTTGGTTTCTGGAATCCTCCAACCTCTGTTTTCTTCATACACTTAGAAACCTGCCTTCCTCAGGCTTCCGGTATACTTCAGTCACCCTTTTGCTAACCTGACATCCAGCTTTGGCATACTTAAAATTTGTTAAAAGTATTTCTTTCTGCATTTTCATCTTCATTTGAAATTACCATGACCTCATTATGCTACTCCCAGCTACTGTCATAGAGGAAAACAATCTGAAAGACTGATTCATACTGAGATAGAACCTACATATAGAGCCCTGGAAACAAGTGTGAAAATCATGTTAATATATCATGACTAAAAGTGAAGACTAGTCATAATTTGCTTTGAAAAGCCTAAGATGATAAAACAGCACAGAGATACATGAAGATATCCTAAGGCAATTCTATGCAGTAAAAATAAACTAGGCATATTACTTTTTTTTTTTTAAGAAAATCCTTACAATTGTCTATGGATAATATTAATGAATTTAGAATTATTACATCTTAGAAGAAGTATGGCCAACCAGACAACTCGATGTATTCTTCTCCGAGAAGTCAAAGATTGATCTCAGTAGAGAACAATGGTCCCACAAGAGTGCAATCTCTCTAACCAATGAAAACTCATGTAAGAAGAATGGGTAAAACAGATGCTTTTGGCCAGGAAGTTTTTTCTATTTCCCCTACAAGAACACATAGCAGCCTTAAAATAATATATTCACCCAGTTTCTCATTTTAAGCCCCAGAAGGCACCAGTAACGTATTCTTATGCCACAGGAGAAATTAACATTTTTCCTTCTATGTAGGTATACACTAACTCTATAAATAGTACAACACACTTCTTAGGTGCTGTCAAGTCGGTTCCAACTCATTAATGACCCTATGTATAACAGAATACAATGCTGCCCTGTCCTGCACCATCCTCACAATTGTTGCTATGTTTGAGCCCATTGTTGCAGCCACTGTGTCAACCCATCTCCTTGATGGTCTTCCTCTTTTTCACTAACCCTCTTCTTTACCAAGTATTGTGTCCTTCTCCAGGGGCTGGTCCCTCCTGATAACACGTCCAAAGTAAATGAGAAAAAGTCTCACCATCCTTCTCAGGAGCATTCTGGCTGTACTTCTTCCAAGACAGATTTGTTTGTTTTTCTAGCAGTCCATGGTATAGTCATGGTACTACACATTGTTGTTGTTAGGTGCCGTCGAGTCCATTCCAACTTACAGCGACCCTATGCACAACAGAACTAAACACTGCCCGGACCTGCGCCATCCTTAAAATCATTGTTATGCTTGAGCCCATTGTTGTAGCCACTGTGTCAATCCACCTCATTGAGGGTCTTCCTCTTTTCCGCTGACCCTGTACTCTGCCAAGCATGATTTCCTTCTCCAGGGACTCATCCCTGCTGACAACATATCCAAAGTATGTAAGACACAGTCTCTCCATCCTTGCCTCTAAGGAGCATTCTGGCCGCACTTCTTCCAAGACAGATTTGTTCGTTCTTTTGGCAGTCCATGGCATATTCAATATTCTTCACCAACACCACAATTCAAAAGCGTCAACTCTTCTTCGGTCCTCCTTATTCATTGTCCAGCTTTCACATGCATATGATGTGATTGAAAATACCATGGCTTGGGTCAGGTGCACCTTAGTCTTCAGGGTGACATCTTTGCTCTTCAACACTTTGAAGAGGTCCTTTGCAGCAGATTTGCCCAATGCAATGCATCTTTTGATTTCTTGACTGCTGCTTCCATGGCTGTTGATTGTAGATCCAAGTAAAATGAAATCCTTGACAACTTCAATCTTTTCTCCATTTATCATCATGTTCCTCATGATAAATGGAGATTTTTGTGAGGATTTTTGTTTTCTTTATGTTGAGGTGTAATCCATACTGAAAACTGTGGTCTTTGATCTTCATTAGTAAGTGCTTCAAGTCCTCTTCACTTTCAGCAAGGAAGGTTGTGTCATCTGCATAACACAGGTTGTTAATGAGTCTTCCTCCAATCCTCATGACCCGTTCTTCTTCATATAGTCCAGCTTCTGGTATTATTTGTTCAGCATACAGATTAAACAGATATGGTGAAAGAATGCAACCCTAACGCACACCTTTCCTGACTTTAAACCAATCAGTATCCCCTTGTTCTGTCGGAAAAAGTGCCTCTTGATCTATGTAAAGGTTCCTCATGAGCACAATTAAGTGTTCTGGAATTCCCATTCTTCGCAGTGTTATCCAGAGTTTGTTATGATCCACACAGTCAAAAGCCTTTGCATAGTCAATAAAACACACGTAAGCATCCTTCTGGTATTCTCTGCTTTCAGCCAGGATCCATCTGACATCAGCAATGATATCCCTGGTTCCACATCCTCTTCTGAATCCAGCCTGAATTTCTGGCAGTTCCCTGTCGATATACTGCTGCAGTCATTTTTGAATGATCTTCAGCAAAATTTTGCTTGCGTGTGATACTAATGATATTGTTCTATAATTTCCACATTCAGTTGGATCACCTTTCTTGGGAATAGGCATAAATATGGATCTCTTCCAATCAGTTGGCCAGGAAGCTGTCTTCCATATTTCTTGGCATAGACAAGTGAGCACCTCCAGCACTGCATCTGTTTGTTGAAACATCTCAATTGATATTCCATCAATTCCTGGAGCCTTGTTTTTTGCCAGTGCCTTCAGAGCAGCTTGGACTTCTTCCTTCAGTACCATCGGTTCTTGATCATATGCCACCTCTTGAAATGGTTGAATATCGACTAATTCTTTTTGGTATAATGACTCTGTGTATTCCTTCCATCTTCTTTTGATGCTTCCTGTGTCGTGTAATATTTTCCCCATGGAATCCTTTGCTATTGCAACTCGAGGCTTGAATTTTTTCTTCAGTTCTTTCAGCTTGAGAAACGCCGAGAGTGTTCTTCTCTTTTGGTTTTCCATCTCCAGCTCTTTGCACATGTCATTATAATACTTTGTCTTCTCGAGAGGCCCTTTGAAATTTTCTGTTCAGTTCTTTCACTTCATCAGTTCTTCCTTTTGCTTTAGCTGCTAGACACTCAAGAGCTAGTTTCAGTCTCCTCTGACATCCATCTTGGTCTTTTCTTTCTTTCCTGTCTTTTCAGTGACCTCTTCTTTCTTCATGGATGATATCCTTGATGTCAAACCACAACTCGTCTGGTCTTCGGTCACTAGTGTTCAATGCGTCAAATCTATTCTTGAGGTGGTCTCTAAATTCAGGTGGGATATACTCAAGGTCATATTTTGGCTCTCATGGACTTGCTCTGATTTTCTTCAGTTTCAGCTTGAACTTGCATATGAGCAATTGATGGTCTGTTCCACAGTCAGCCCCTGGCCTTGTTCTGACTGATGATATTGAGCTTTTCCATCGTCTCTTTCCACAGATGTAGTCAATTTTATTTCTGTGTGTTCCATCTGGCGAGGTCCATGTGTATTAAAAAAAAAAAAATTTTTTTTTTTTTTTTTGTGTACAGTCGCCGTTTATGTTGGTGAAAGAAGGTATTTGCAATGAAGAAGTCGTTGGTCTTGCAAAATTCTATCATTCAATCTCTGGCATTGTTTCTATCACCAAGGCTGTATTTTCCAACTACTGGTCCTTCTTGTTTCCAACTTTTACATTCCAATCACCAGTAATTATCAATGCATCTTGATTGCATGTTCGATCAATTTCAGAATGCAGCAGCTGATAAAAATCTTCTATTTCTTCATCTTTGGCCCTAGTGGTTGGTGAGTAAATTTGAATAATAGTCGTATTAACTGGTCTTCCTTGTGGGGCGTATGAATATTATCCTATCACTGACAGCGTTGTAGATCTTGAAACGTTCTTTTTGACAATGAATGCAACAGCATTCCTCTTTGAGTTGTCATTCCCAGCATAGTAGACTATATGATTGTCCGATTCAAAATGGCCAATACCAGTCCATTTCAGCTCACTAATGCCTAGGATATTGATGTTTATGCATTCCATATCATTTTTGATGATTTCCAATTTTCCTAGATTCATACTTCGTACATTCCAGGTTCCGATTATTAATGGATGTTTGCAGCTGTTTCTCTCATTTTGAGTTGTGCCACATCAGCAAATGAAGGTCCCGAAAGCTTTACTCCACCCACATCATTAAGGTGGACTCTACTTTGAGGAGGCAGCTCTTCTCCAAACATCTTTTGAGTGCCTTCCAACCTGGGGGGCTCATCTTCCAGCACTATATCAGACAATGTTCCGCTGCTATTCATAAGGTTTTCACTGGCTAATGCTTTTCAGAAGTAGACTGCCGGGTCCTTCTTCCGAGTCTGTCTTAGTCTGGAAGCTCAGCTGAAACCTGTCCTCCATGCATGACCCTGCTGGTATCTGAATACCGGTGGCATAGCTTCCAGCATCACAGCAACACACAAGTCCCCACAGTACGACAAACTGACAGGCACGTGAGGGACTACACACTAGGGGAGCCATAAATAATAGGATAGATTTTAAAAGCCTTCTGAGGTAAATAATCCCCTTTGTGCCCATAAAACAAGACTGAACCCTCTGGCAACGGGTACACCTCCTAGCACTTTTTGGACACAAGTATTTAATGAACACCTACTAGGTGCCAGCCACTGTGCAAGATCCTGAGGGTATATTAGGTGGTACATAGCCTCTCAGCAGGCTCTCAATGATCATTTCCTCCTGTTATTTCCACTCTTTCTTGGACCACTTGCCATGGGGAAAGCCAGCTGCCATGCAGGGAGGCAGCTCTGGCCCACTTGAATTAGCCAGGAATCAGATCATCCAAGCCTGCCTACAACCTCATAAGTCAGCTTGGGAGCAAATCCTTCAGCCCAGCTTGACTGTATCCTTTTGAAAGATCTTCAGCCAAAGGCACCCAGCTCAGCCACACCCAAATTTATGACCCACAGAAACTGTGAGATAAATGTTTGCTGTTTTAACCTGTTAAATTCGGAGACAATTTGTTATAGAACAACAAAAAACTAACACAGCAGTTTATAAGACACACAAGGTCCTTGCCTAAATGGAGTTTGCAGTTTAGTAGGTAGAGATGGATACTGAACACATACATGGATAATATAATTCTGCATAGTTTTAAATGCTATGGAAAAATAAAACAGGGTGCTGGAGAGTGACCACATAAATGGGTAGAAAATCAAGACCTCTCTGCAGAAACCTGAGTGAAGGAGGGCTGTGCATTTGAGGCAGACTAAAGGCAAATGCAGAGGCTCTGGAGAGAGACTGACCTTGATGGCATTACAAACTAAAAGAAGGGCAGTGTGAGTCAGTAAAAGGGAAGGTGATAAGCAGAGGCCAGATCATGTATGGCAGTGATTCCCAATGTGTGGTCCAAGATACTTAAGGGATCTCTGAGAGACTTTTAGGGGATCCATAAGGTCAAAACAAATTTCATAATACTACTACTAAGACATGATTTGCCCTTTCACTCTCCTTTCCTCACAAACGTACAGAGATTTCCAGGGATCATATGACATATACTATTGCAAAGGTAAAGTGAAAAAGTAGTTATGAGAATACAGTCATCGTTTATTAAGTGAAATATTAAAAACATTTGAAAAATGCAAAAAAATGCCACGCCCCTCAATAATTTTTTGTTTTGAAAAATATTGTTGTTCTTGTTGTTAGGTGCTGTTGAGTCAGTTCTGAGTCATAGTACAACAGAACGAAACACTACTCAGTCCTGTGCCATCCCCACAATCTTTGCTATGTTGGAGCATGTTGTTGCAACCACTCTGTCAGTCCATCTTATTGAGGGCCTTCCTTTTTTCACTGACCCTCTACTTTGTCAAGCACGGTGTTCTCGGGACTGGTACCTCTAGGGACTGGTCCCTCCTGATAACATAGCCAAAGCATATAAGACCAAGTCTCACCATACTCGCTTCCAAGGAACATTCTGGCTGTACTTTGCCCAAGACAGATTTGTTCATTCTTCTGACAGTCCATGGTATATTCAATATTCTTCACCAGCACCATAATTCAAAGGCATCAATTCTTTGGCCTTCCTTATTCACTGTCCAACTTTCCCATGCATGAGGCAACTGAAAATACCATGGCTTGGGTCAGGCACACCTTAGTCCTCAAAGTGACGTTTATGCTTTTTAACACTTCCAAGAGGTCTTTTGCAGCAGATTTGCCCAGTGCAATGCATCATTTGATTTCTTGACTGCTGCTTCCATGGCCATTGATTGTGGATCCAAGTAAAATGAAATTGTTAACAACTTCAATATCTTCTCCATTTATCATGATGCTGCTTATTGGTTCAGTTGTGAGGATTTTTGTTGTCATTATGTTGATGTGTAATCCATACTTAAGGCTATAGTCTTCAATCTTCATCAGTAAGTGCTAAAGTCCTCTTCCCTTTTCAGTAAGCAAGGTTGTGTCATCTGCATATCACAGGTTGTTAATGAGTCTTTCTTCAATCCTAATGCAACGTTCTCCTTCACAGAGTCCAGCTTCTCAGATTATTTGCTCAGCGTACAGTTTGAATAAGTGGTAAAAGTATATACCTTGATGCACAACTTTCCTGATTTTAAACTATGCAGTATCCCCTTGTTCTGTTGGAACAACTGCCTCTTGTTCTATGTACAGGTTTCTCATGAGCACAATTAAGTGTTCTAGAATTCCCATTCTTTGCAATGTTATCCATAATTTGTCATGACCCACACAGTTAAATACCTTTGCATAGTCAATAAAACACAGGGATACATTTTTCTGGTATTCTCTGCTTTCAGTCAGGATCCATCTGTCATCAGCAATGATATCCCTCTTTCCATGTCCTCTTCTGAATCTGGCTTGAATTTCTAGCAGTTCGCTTGCAACGTATAGCTGCAACTATTTTTGAATCACCTTCAGCAAAATTTTACTTGCATGTTACATTAATGATATTGTTTGATAATCTCTGCATTCTGTTGGTTCACCTTTCTTTGGAAAGGACACAAATATGCAATCTCTTCCAGTCAGTTGGCCAGGGAGCTGTCTTACAAATTTCTTGGCATAGACAAGTGACCACTTCCAGCATTGCATCCCTTTGTTGAAATATCTCAGTTGGTATTCCATCAATACGTGGAACCTTGTTTTTCACCAATGCCTTCAGTGTAGCTTGAACTTCTTCCTTCACTACCATCAGTTCTTGATCATATGCTACCTCCTGAAATTGTTGAACATCGACCAATTCTTTTTGGTACAGTGACTCTGCATTCCTCCTATCTTCTTTTGATGCTTTGCTGCATTGTTCAATATTTGCCCATAGAATCTTTCGATATTGTAACTCGAGGCTTGAATTTTTCTCTTCAGTTCTTTCAACTTGAGAAATGCTAAATGTGTTCTTCCCTTTTGGTTTTCTAACTCCAGGTCTTTGCACATACCATTATAATACTTAGTCTTCTCAAGCTGCCCTTTGAAATCTTCTGTTCAGATTTTTCACTACCTCATTTCTTCCTTTTGCTTTAGCTACTCAACATTCAAGGGCAAGTTGCAAAGTCTCTTCGGACATCCATTTTGGTCTTTTTTTCTTTCCCGTCTTTTTAATGACCTTTTGCATTCTTCATGTATAATGTCCTTGATGTCATCCTTCAATCTGTCTGATCTTTGTTAATTAATGTTAAATGTGTCAAATCTATTCTTGAAATGGTCTCTAAATTCAGGTGGGATATATTCCTGGTCATACTTTGGCTCTCTTAGACTTGTTTAAATTTTCTTCAGCTTCAACTTGAACTTGAATATGAGCAATCGATGGTCTGTTTCGCAGTCAGTCCCTGGCCTTGTTCTGACTGATGATATTGAGCTTCTCCATTGTCTCTTTCCACAGATGTAGTTGATTTGATTCCTGGGTATTCCATCTGGTGAGATCCATGTGTATAGTCACAGTGTTGTTCAAAAAAGGTATTTTCAAAGAATAGGTAGTTGATGTTGCAAAATTTTATCATGTGATCTCTCGTATCATTTCTATCACCAAGGCCATGTTTTCCAAATACTGATCCTTCTTTGTTTCCAACTTTCACATTCCAAGGGTAGAACTGCATCATAGGGTTTCCAAAGTGCACCTGGTGGTTCAAACTGTCGACCTTTTGATTAGCAGCTGAACTCTTAACAACTATGCCACGAGGGTTTCCTTCACATTTCACTCACCAGTGCACCAATGCATCTTGATTGAATGTTTGATCAATTTTAGACTGCAAAAGTTGGTAAAAATTCTTCAATTTCCTCATCTTTCACATTAGTGGTTGGTGCATAAATTTGAATAACAGTCATATTAACTGTTCTTTCTTGTAGGCATATAGATATTATCCTGTCACTGGCAGTGTTCTATTTCAGGATAGGCCTTGAAATGTTCTTTTTGACGATGAATGCGATGCCGTTCATCTTCAATGTGTCATTCCCAGCATAGTAGACCATATGATTGTCTTATTAAAACTGGCCAATTACAGTCCATTTCAGCTCTCAAATGCCTAGGATACTAATCTTCAAGCATTTCACTTCATTTTTTACAACTTCCAATTTTCCTAGATTTGTATTTCATGTTCTGATTATTAATGGATGTTTGCAATGATTTCTTCTCATTTTGAGTCATGCCATCTCAGCAAATGAAGGTCCCAAAAGCTTTACTCCATACACATCATTAAGGTCAACTCTACTTTGAGGAGGCAGCTCTTCCCCAGTCATATTTTGAGTGCTTCCAACCTAAGGGGCTTATCTTCTAGAATTATATCAGACAATGTTCTGCTGCAATTCATAAGGTTTTCATCGGCCAATTTTTTTAGACATAGATTTCCAGGTCCTTCTTCCTAGTCTGTCTTAGTCCAAAAGCTCTGCTGAAACCTGTCCACCATGAGTGACCCTGCTGGTATGTGAAATACCAGTGGCATAGCTTCCAGCATCACAGCAACATGCAAGCCACCACAGTATGACAAACTGACAGACAAGTGCTAGTTGAAAAATATAGTTATTTTTTAATTAAAAGTATGTTATGTGTATAGTTCATTAGTATTATTTTCAAATGGACTCATAAATATTCTTAAATATTCTATTTTAGTTTCTAATATAATAAATACCAATAGATGTAACTCACATAAATAAAATATTTTAGGGCCCTCAATAATGTTCAAAATCGTAAAGGGTCATGAGACCAAAGCTTAGGAGAACCACTGGTGTAGAGTATTATAAGCCATGCTACAGAGCATGAATCACATTCTAAACAGAATGGGATACAACCCACTGAAGGATTTATAAACTGAATTACATGACCCGATTTACATTTTTAAAAGACTGTTTGGGGTGCTATAAGGAAAATGGACTGGGAGAAATGGGGAAATCTGTCAGCACTTGGTAAATAATTACCCAAAGATGCATTTGTGGGGACCTGAAGAGACATAGTTCTGAAACTGAAAGTTGAATTTTTCACATTAATAAAAAATCCCATGTGAATATAACGTATATCTCTACTATACAACTAAATATTTACAACTATCATATTAATTAAAGTATGTTGTTGTTGTTAGGTGTTGTCTAGTCAGCTCCGACTCATAGCAACCCTATGCACAACAGAACAAAACACTGCCCGGTCCTGTGCCATCTTTACAATCGTTGTTATGCTTGAGCTCATTGTAGCAGCCACTGTATCAATCCATCTCATTGAGGGTCTTCCTCTTTTCTGCTGACCCTATACTTTGCCAAGCGTGATGTCCTTCTCCAGGGAATGATGCCTCCTAACAGCATTTCCAAAGTATGTAAGACGCAGTCTTGCCATCCTTGTTTCTAAGGAATATTCTGGTCACACTTCTTCCAAGACAGATTTGTTCATTCTTTTTGGCAGTCCATGGATTATTCAATACTCTTAACCAACACCACAATTCAAAGGCGTCAATTCTTCTTCGGTCTTCCTTATTCATTGTTCAGCTTTCACATGCATATGATGGAATTGAAAATACCACGACTTGGGTCAGGCCCACCTTAGTCTTCAAGGTGACATCTTTGCTTTTCAACACTTTAAAGAGGTCCTTTGCAGCAGATTTACCCAATGCAATGCATCTTTTGATTTCTTGACTGCTGCTTCCATGGCTGTTGATTGTGGATCCAAGTAAAATGAAATCCTTGACAACTTCAATCTTTTCTCCATTTATCATGATGTTGCTTATTGGTCCAGTTGTGAGGATTTTTGTTTTTTTATGTTGAGGAGTAATCCATTCTGAAGGCTGTGGTCTCTGATCTTCATTAGTAAGTGCTTCAAATCCTCTTCACTTTCAGCAAGCAAAGTTGTGTCATCTGCATAACTCAGGTTGTTAATGAGTCTTCCTCCAATCCTGATGCCTTGTTCTCCTTCATATAGTCCAGCTTCTTGTATTATTTACTCAGCATACAGATTGAAGAGGTATGGTGAAAGGATACAACCCTGATGCACACCCTTCCTGACTTTAAACCAATCAGTATCCCTTGTTCTGTCCGAACAACTGCCTCTTGATCTATGTAAAGGTTCCTCAGGAGCACAATTAAGTGTTCTGGAATTCGCATTCTTTGCAATGTCAATTGCATGTCTGTCAGTTTGTCATACTGTGGGGGCTTGCATGTTGCTGTGATGCTGGAAGCTATGCCACTGGTATTCAAATATCAGCAGGGTCACCCATAGAGGACATGTTTCAGCGGAGCTTCCAGACTAAGACAGCCTAGGAAGAAGGACCCGGCAGTCTGCTTCTGAAAAGCAATAGGCAGTGAAAACCTTATGAATAGCAGCAGAACATTGTCTGATATAGTGCTGGATGATAAGCCCCCAGGGTTGGAAGGCACTCAAAAGATGACTGGGGAAGAGCTGTCTCCTCAATGACGTGGATGGAGTTAAGCTTTCAGGACCTTCATTTGCTGATGTGGCTCAACTCAAAATGAGAAGAAACAGCTGCAAACATTCATTAATAATCGGAACCTGGAATGTATGAAGTATAAATCTAGGAAAATTGGAAATTTTCAAAAATAGAACACATAAACATTGATATCCTAGGCATTACTGAGCTGAAATGGACTGGTATTGGCCATTTTGAATCGGACAATCATATAGTCTACTATGCTGGGAATGACAACTCAAAGAGGAATGGTGTTGCATTCATTGTCAAAAAGAACGTTTCAAGATCTATCCTGAAGTACAATGCTGTCAGTGATAGGATAATATTCATATGCCCCACAAGGAAGACCAGTTAATACGGTTATTATTCAAATTTACACACCAACCGCTAGGGCCAAAGATGAAGAAATAGAAGATTTTTATCAGCTGCTGCATTCTGAAATTGCTCGAACATGCAATCAGGATGCATTGATAATTACTGGTGATTGGAATGCAAAAGTTGGAAACAAAGAAGAAGGATCAGTAGTTGGTAGATATGGCCTTGGTGATAGAAACAATGCCAGAGATTGAATGATAGAATTTTGCAAAACCAACGACTTCTTCATTGCAAATACCTTCTTTCACCAACATAAACAGCAACTATACACATGGACCTCACCAGATGGAACACACAGAAATCAAATTGACTACATCTGCAAAAAGACACAATGGAAAAGCTCAATATCATCAGTCAGAACAAGGCCAGGGACTGACTGTGAAACAGAGCAACAATTATTCACATACAAGTTCAAGCTGAAACTGAAGAAAATCAGAGCAAGTCCACGAGACCCAAAAGGTGACCTTGAGTATATCCCACCTGAATTTAGAGACCATCTCAAGAATAGATTTGATGCACTGAACACTAGTGACCAAAGACCAGATAAGTTGTGGAACGACATCAAGAACATCATACATGAAGAAAGCAAGAGGTCATTAAAAAGACAGGAAAGAAAGAAAAGACCAAGATGGATGTCAGAGGAGACTCTGACACTTTCTCATGAACGTCAAGCAGCTAAAGGAAAAGGAAGGAATGACAAAGGAAAAGAACAGAAGATTTCAAAGGGCAGCTCGAGAAGACAAAGTAAAGTATTATAATGACATGTGCAAAGAGCTAGAGATAGAAAACCAAAAGGAAGAACACACTCAGCATTTCTCAAGCTGAAAGAACTGAGGAAAAAAATTAAAGTATAGGAATAAACAAATTCTGATGATTTAGAATGTAATATGGAGTTTCTTTTTCACTTGTTTTTTCCGGCCTTGGTAATTTATTTCAAGCCTTGATGCTGTATTCTTTGTGGCCTTACCTAGGTACACCATATAATTTCTAAGCAAAATAGCCAAATTACACTTTGGTGACATCTCGTGAAAGATAAAACAGTCAAGAAACAGGACTACCTGCTGGCTGCATTAGGCTTTGCTTTTGCCATTATAAAATTCATGCTTCTATAAATTGGCAGTAATAGAATTTCACCTGCCTTAAAAACAGTACTTTTCAAAACAGATAAAACATTATCTCCCACAGTAGTGTGCCACAGAAATAGAAAACCAACAAATAAAACAAAAAACCTCTTATTTTATATTGTTGGGTGAAATGTGTTTTTTTTCTGCCAAATATCAACCCACGGAAACAACAGGATCCAGTCTGAAGTTCTATAAAATAAAAATTCCAATTAAATTGAATTACTATGGAGCTTTAAATATTTTCAGTGAATGTTTCTGCCAACTCTAAGGAATACCCAAGGCTATCGATGACTAAAAGTTTAAGCTTGACTTTTCTTCCATAAGTAGCGTTTCAGGGAATATAATTAGAATGTCAGGAACAACAAATTCTGTCTCTTTGAATTTCTGACCTTATTCCTATCTTCCTTTGTGAATTAATCAAACATTGAGGTAAATGCCTTCCTTACAGGCATTGCCACATGATACAATACCCTAACTTTCTCACTGCCCACAGTAATTTCCCTTACTTATCTCTGGAAATTTTCTTTTAAGTTCAATAACTATATTTTTTTCCTCAGGAGAAAAGAAGCTAGATGACACTAAAAAATAAAATACAACAAACAGCACAAAGAGAAGTAAAAGATAGTGTAACTGATTAGGGCTAAAGAGTACTATTTTAGCCTAAATTGCTCAGTCAGACTTTCAACACTGAGAAAAATAAGCAGAAGAAAGACCAGATTTTTAAATTCACTTTGAGCCAGCTTCAGACTGGCAGTTTTAATATAGCTGTTGATGAGTGGCAGAACAGAAACCGTTTTCCTGTTTCTGTTATTATGAAATCAAATGTGGAAGAAATGCAAACAAACTTGATATTAAATTGTATAGCTTCTTTGAAATGAAAGAGTAGTTATTTTTTTAAGCACTCTTTGCAACTTAATGGAGTTTACCAGATAAATTTTAAATAGTAAATTTGAAATAGCACTTGATTTGCAAAAATTCATTTCATGAAAATTGTCAAAACTGTTTTTAAAGTGATATGTATGCACCAGGCTTATTAGATTATTTGCAAGACAGCTATAACAAGGAAACCCTGGAATTTAGTTCAATTTTCCTCTACTTTCCTCCATCCCATATTTTTTTCTCTGGCTCTTATTGACAAGCTCTCAAGACATCACTGTTTCTACTTTGTAGGGTGGTAACTGCCATCATGAGGCAGGAAGTTTTCAACAGAAGAGACGTTAGGTATTGCCAGGGCCAAGCTTATGTGTGGCAGCTTCCAGTGCCATGTTATTTTAAAAGTTCCAAAAGACCTCCCTGCCCCCTACATTTTTGTCCACTGGCTTCTACCTTGGAGCCTGGCATCTCCATAACTCCCACTCTTTGACCCAAGGATGTAGAGATTATTGCTCAAATACCAATATTACCTGGGAGAGATTGCACAATAAAGTTTAAGTGGAAGGAAAAGAAAGACCTTATAAGATTTCTGAGCCTGGCACATTACTGGGAGACTGCAAAATCCAAACTAATTAAATTAGGAATTTGATCTAGAATAAACATGTGCAGGTGCAATGAAGCAGACATAGGGTCAGCAAACTGGGACTGTGGTGGATAAGTAACATGGTGACTAACGGGGGTTCACTCAGTGGGGCAAAATGAATCTTTCCACCAGAGCAAAAATCCAAAGTTTGGAGGTAAAGCTGAGTCAGGAGATGCTGGGAGAGCCAGGTACCAAAGAAGGAAGGAAATTAAGCACAGTCAGTGCAATTCACTCTGAAGACATCTTAAGCCATCTGCAAGCCCCCAGCAGTTGATGGAAAAATATGATCAACTAGGTACTCAAGCATTTTGAGATAATGGCATGAAAGTGAAGTAGAATTGTCTTGTAGGTTGGTACTAAGGGAGAAAACAGGATTGGTGATTTAAGATAAAGGTGACACCACCAGGAAAAAAAAAAAATTAAAGAAAACAGGACAGAGGGCATACAATGGAGATCTTGCTTCTTTTCTAGGCACTAAAAATCTAGAAAAGAAGAAAGAGAAGGATTTGGGGATGAAAAAGAGGCACCAGAAAGGTATAGATAACTAAAGGAAATGAAGAATTTCAAGGAAAAAATGTGTGGACAACAGTGTCAACTGCCAGAAAGAGGTAAGGAGAATAAGGACTATAAAAATGGCTCTGCGTAGAAGAAGGCAGAGGTCACTGAAGAGCTTTTAATGCGTAGACTTGGTTAAATTATAGGAATGATAGACAGTGTGAAAAAAAATGGAGGCATTAGACATAAATGACTCCCTAGCCATTAAAGAAAATAGGGAACCAAATGATAGCTTGAGGAAGAAATAAGGTTAAGCAATGATTTTTCTCAAGGTAGAGGAGACCTAAAAGGGAGACTTAAAAGGGAAAGCAGCTCTTACTTCTCCTTCTGGCTTTGAAGATGGTAAAGTAAACATAAGTAGACATGAAAGGTTTTGACCACAGATCCCTCCAGAAAAAGAACAAGGAGAAAATGAATTGCTTCTCTAAAGTAACAGATGTTGGCTTCTCCTTCAGATACATCCATTAAAGAATACAGGAAGTTTCTCTAAATACTCCTCATTCCACTCCACCCCATCTCACTCCCACCCCCTATTCAATCTCTGGACCTTTCCCACTCATGGGGTTTCAGTTTACTCCTCTCCTGCACCAGGCCTGGTGGAAAGAACCATTCCCCTTCTTGTTTTCAACTGAACCATTTATTCAACTTCCACACTTTTGTCATTCTGAACCAGATAATTCTTTGTTGTGTGTGCCTTTTAGGATGTTTAGTAGCATCCCTGGCCTCTACCCACTAAATGTCAGTAGCAAGTCTCCCCACAGTCATGACAATTAAAAATGTCTCAAGATATTGCCAAATGTTCCCTTGGAGTCAAAATCTTCTCCACTCCCTTCTTCCCACTCCCATCTCTCCCCAACCCTACTGAGAACCACTACTATAGACACTTCTCTCCCTTGACTGTTCTCACAGGGTAAGACAGATACTCTCCCCCACCCCACTTTTCTCTGAATCAAACAGATTACACTTTTTTTCTTTCCTACAATTTTTCACTACATGTATCTGACAGAGCTGAAATATATAATCTTGACAAAATTCCAGTTTTGAGAATACTCACAAACGGGCCATGTCCCCTAAATCCAGGTAAACGTGAAGGGAATGCAGGCTGCTGCCTCCACGCTCCCTTCCTGGACTTCCTTCTTAGCTGAACATGGGATATGCATGCATCCCAGTTGATGGTGAGAATGGATGCTGGACTTACCTCCTGATTCACGGTCCTGCTGGCCACTGGTACAGGGTGGCATGGCCATTAGGTCTGGAAAGTTTGCTTCTTTATTTCATTGTCAGGTATTGAGCCCATTGCCACCCCTTTTTGCCAAAAGCCATAGTGCGGTTTCTCTGCAATTTGTTCTTATACTGCTCTCCCCTCCGTGCCAGCCCCTCAAGTACTCAGCTTTCCCAAAGTTTCAGTCCATCCTGTACTGACCTTGCATCATCCTTAGAGACGTCTATGATTTCAAGACTGGAATCTTAGCCCCTTCCTGGACCTCTGGGAACAGTATCTCCCATTTAACTCCAAGGTTCCTACCCTGGCTCTCAGGCTGCCCTGCACTAACCTGAGTTCACAGCTTTAGTCTTCCCGGTGATCTCCCCAGCTCTGGCCATGTGATCCAGCCCTCTCCCCAAACCCATTTCTCTCTGCATTTTTCATTTGCCTAAAACAGCTTTTAATTTGGACTCTGAGGCTAGTTTGACTTGTTAGACTTCATAGTCAAAGCCACATCTTGGACTCTTAGCTCATTTGAAGATGTCATTTGAAATGACAGGTATGCCCTGAGTCCAATAAGATTCTGATATATTTCATTAGCTTCCTCTACTTTTAAAGATCCTAAGTCATTACTTACATCCTTTTTCCCCATCCCTCTGAGGAAGTGGATCTTCATCAGAGTATACTATTTTACACATACGGTAGCACTAACTGACAATTTAGTTGACTTGGGGATATATCCCTGACCTCTTGCCAAGCCATGACATTAAAGTTCTTTCTTCTAAGCTGACTGCTCCTTTCCTTTTGGAAATATCTTAGCATATCTCCTTAGAATCCTCTTTTGAATGGCTCAATGGATTTTAATCTAAAATGATATTGATTGGCTGTCCTATAAAAGGAAAGAAGTATGGTCTCCTAGTTTCACCCTTCCATCATCTTGAGGATGGTTACTATTTATCAGTCTGTCCTTAGCAATCATCACTAATTGGCTACCAGGTCAATACGCCTCTAAATATATTCTGCTTTCATCCCCTCTCCCTTATATAAATTAAAAGGGTCTGCACTGGTCTAGTAACCAAACAGTTCTCAGTTCAAACCCACCTAGTGACACTACAGAAGGTGAGTCCTGGCGATTTGTTTCTGTAAAGATTATATCCAAGAAAATCCTATGGAGCAGTTCTACTCTGTAACAAATGGGGTCGCCATGAGTTGGAATCAATGGCACAAGACAGCAACAACCCTCATATAGGCACCAGAGAACGGGAGGTTCAGTTAAATTCCAATTTTTTTTAACCACCTTCTGGCTAATCCACTCAGACTTTGCTCCAGCTGATAGACACTTTGCCTAAAAATTTCCAAAAATATCCTTTCTGAGTCCTATCATTTCTCCTCTCACTGTATACTCTAATGTGGTTGTCATTGTTGCTGTTAGCTGCTGTCAAGTTGGCCCCTGACTCATGGTGACCCCATGCACAACTTAAATAAATTTGGAGGTAGACTGCCAGGCCTTTCTTCCTAGTCCTTCTTCATCTGGAAGTTTCGCTGAAACCTATTCAGCATCATAGCAAAATACAATCCTCCCATGACAGACAGGTGGTGGCCTCACATGAGGTGCACTGATCAGAAATCAAACCGGGGTATTCTACATGGAAGGCAAGAATTCTGCCACTGAACCATGACTGTTCCCTATAGCCTAACACAGCTACTGACTTGAGCATATCCTTCAGTGTCTTTAAAAAAAGAGGCCCAAAAATGTTAGTACAGGAGCCCAAAACATCACCACTTTACCAAGAACTGTAAGCAGACACACAGCCCAGCCCCTCTCAAAGCCTCTTAAGAATCTTAGGAATGTACACATTGAATTGTTCTACTCACGTCACAGAAAAATATTCTCTCCCCATTCAAGCAAAACTGGCAGAAGAGAGACTTTAGATCATTCAATTACTCCCTAACGTGCAAGATGAAAAAATGTCTTTTATAACCATAACCTTTTCCACATTATTGAAATCTCTATTGCAGAAAACTCAATAAATATTATAAATTTATAAACTCAATAGATATTATAAATAAATAAATAATGCTTAGACTGTACCCAAACTTTTTATTTAACTGACTTAGGAAAGTTGATTAAAATTTTGTTTCATGCTGTAATTTAAAAATAAGTGAGATGACGTCTCTAAGAATACATATACATTCTCTTTTTTGAGTCATTTGGAAAGTGTCTTAGTTACCTAGTGCTGCTATAACACAAATACCACAAGTGGATGGCTTTTTTTCCCCAGAGTGTAGGAGGCTAGGAGTCTGAAATCAGGGCACCAGCTCTAGAGAACAGCTTTCTCTCCCTTTTGGCTCTGGAGAAAAGTCCTTGTCTCTTTTGAGTTTCTGCTCCTGGTTGATATTCATGTGTCTTGGCATCTATCTTCCCCATCTCTACTCTCTTCACTTGTTTAATCTCTTTTATATCTCAAAAGAGATTGACTCAAGACACACCCTATGCTAACAAAGACAACCCATCCTGAAATGAGATTATAACCAAGGCATAGAGGTCAGGATTTACAACACGTATTTAGGGGCAACATAATTCAACCATAACGGAAGTATTACAGAAAAAATTGAAATGCATAACAAAAAAAGTAGAGGTGAGAGCTGGTTCCCATGGAAGTATTGGGACCCAGTATAAGAGAGGAAGTGATAAATCAGGAAAGGGGAACAGGATGAACCTCTCTTTAGGCCACAGAACATAACACAGAAAACTGGGGAAGAGTGTAGGAAGTGTTTTTCTCCTGCTTCTTGCCTCCCACAGGAAATCACAATGCTTTCTGAGAAAAGGGATAAGCTGTTCAGTTGTTGCTCATTACTCAAACAGTAATTTTTAGACTTAAGCATATTAGTGAGCACTACCCTCTATAATAACGCAAGAAAATTCTGCTTGGAAAGAGACCATTTCACAGTAATTCCCATTGTTTCTAACGGAAAAAAAAAGCTGTCGTCGAGTTGATTTTGACTCATGGTGACTCCATGTGTGTCAGAGTAGAACGTACTCCATAGGGTTTCCAATGGGTACATTTTGGGAAGTAAAGCGTCAAGTGACCCTATGTACAACAGAACAAAATACTGCCTGGTCCTGCACCATACTCACAATCCTTGTTATGCCTGAGCCCATTGTTGTAGCCATTGTGTCAATTCATCTCATTGAGGGTCTTCCTCTTTTTTGCTGACCCTCTACTTTACCAACCATGATGTCCCTCTCCAGGGACAGATCCCTCCTGACATGTCCAAAGTATATGAGACATAGTCTTGCCATCCTTGCTTCTAAGGAGTATTCTAGCTGTACTTCTAAGACAAATTTGTTTGTTCTTCTGGCGGACCATATCCTTTGCCAACACCATAATTCAAAGGCATCAATTCTTCGGTCTTCCTTATTCATTGTCCAGCTTTAGCATGCATATGAGATGAAAGAAAATGCCATGGCTTGGGTCAGGCGCACCTTAGTCCTCAAAGTGACAACTTTGTTTTTTAATACTTTAAAGTGTTAAATGCAATGCATTGTTTGACTTGTTGACTGCTTCCACAGTGTTGATTATGAATCCAAATAAAATGAAATCCCTGACAACTTCAATATTGTCTCTGTTTATAATAATGTTGCTTATTGGTTCAGTTGTGAGATTTTTGTTCTCTTTATATGAGGTACAATCCATACTGAAGGCTGTGGTCTTTGACCTTCATCAGTCAGTGCTTCAAGTCCTCTTAATTTTCAGCAAATAAGGTTGTGTCATCTGCATATTGCACATTGTTAATGAGTCTTCCTCCAATTCTGATGCCCCGTTTTTCACATAGTCTGGCTTCTCAGATTATTTGCTCAGCACACAGAATAAGTCAGAATCGACTCGACGGCAGTGGGTTTTTGGTTTTTTACACAGATAGACTAGGTACGATGAAAGGATACAACCCTGATGCACACCTTTCCTAACTTTAAACCATGCAGTGTTCCGGTGTTCTGTCCAAACGACTGCCTCTTGATCTATGTACAGGTTCTTCATGAGCACAATTAAGTGTTCTGGAATTCCCATTCTTTGCAGTGTTATCCATAATTTGTTATGATCCACACAGTTGAACACCTTTGCATAGTCAATAATACAGATAAACATCCTTCTGGTATTCTCTGTTTTCAGCCAGGATCCATCTGACATCAGCAATGATAACCCTGGTTCCACATCCTCTTCTGAAACCAGCCTTAATTTCTGGCAGTTCACTGTCAATATACTGCTGTAGCCACTTTTGAATGATCTTCAGCAAAATTTTGCTTACGTGTGATATTAACGATATTATTCGATAATTTCCACATTCAGTTGGATCACCTCTCTTGGGAATAGGCATAAAGATGGATCTCTTTCAGTTGGTTAGTCAGGTAGCTGTCTTTCAAATTTCCAAGTGTAGACAAGTGAGCACATCCAGCGCTGCATTCGTTTGTTGAAATACCTCAGTTGGTATTCCATCAGTTCCTGGAGCCTTGTTTTTCGCCAATGCCTTCAATGCAGCTTAGACTTCTTTCTTCAGTACCATCGGTTCCTGATCATATGCTACCTCCTGAAATGGTTCAACATCCACTGATTCTTTTTGATACAATGACTCTGTACATTCCTTCCATCTTCTTTTGATGCTTCCTGTGTCCTTTAATATTTTCCCCGTAGAATCCTTCAGTATTGCAACTCAAGGCTTGAATTTTTTTCAATTCTTTCAGCTTAAGAAATGCTAAGCGTGTTCCTTCCTTGTGATTTTCTATCTCCAGGTCTTTGCACATGTCATTATAATACTTTACTTAGTCTTCTTGAGACACCATTTAAATCTTATGTTCAGCTCTTTTACTTAGTCATTTCTTCCTTTTGCTTTAGTTACTCGATGTTCAAGAGCAAGTTTTAGAGTCTCTTCTGACATCCATTTTGGTCTTCTCTTTCTTCCTGTCTTTTTAATGATCTCTTACTTTCTTCATATATGACGTCCTTCCACAACTCGTCTGGTCTACAGTCATTAGTGTTCAACGTGTCAAATCTATTCTTGAGATGGTCTCTAAATTCAGGTGGGATATACTCAAGGCCGTACTTTGGCTCTCGTGAACTAATGAAGAACTAATTGAATTATGATGTTGGTGAAGAATACTGAATATGCCATGCACCGCCAAAAGAACAAACACATCTGTCTTAGAAGAAGAGCAGCCAGAATGCTCCTTAGAAGAATGATGTGACTCCGTCTCACACAGTTTGGGCAGGAGAGCCCAGTCCCTGGTGAAGGACATCATGCTTGGTAGACTAGATGGTCAGCAAAAAAAAAAAGGAAGACCCTCAATGAGATGGATTGACACAGTGGCTGCAACAATTGCTCAAATGGAGCAACGATTGTGAAGATGGTGCATGACTGGGCAATGTTTTGTTTTGCTGTACTCAGAGTAGCTATTAGTTGGAAACAACACAGCAGCACCAAGAACAACAACAACTAAAGCAAAATGAGAAGCATGTGCAAATACATGTCGTTTAAGGAAAATTTTTAAATTTGAATATAAGGCATGTGAGCCTTTTTTAGAATTTTTGATAGAAGCAGTGGAGAGAAGAGATTTGAAACCCTCATTTCCCTTCTTGTGCCCAAGAATATGATAACAATGGGAGAAGTAGTTCCAGTTCATAGAGATCCTTCTGTGGCATCCTTGACCCAATGACACTTTAAGAGGGCACATCAATTTCCATGGAGGATCATGTTCCCTCCAGGACAGGACTCCATTTCTGACATAGGCTAGGATATCTTCCACTCATCCTCTACAGCCCCAAACTAGGCCTTATTCCCTGATCTGTCCCTAGAAGTAAACTGGAAGCCCAGTGATCAGAGCAGACAGACATAAATGTGATCTGTCAAGAATCTCCAAGATCAACCCTCAGGATAACCCCATCTCTTGAACTTAACCATTCACCAGGAGAATGATGGGTAGTAAACCTTCCCCTAAGATGTTTTCACTAGACCATGATTAAAAAAAAAAAAAATTCACATCTCTAACACAATTGCAACTTCTGATTCAGAGAAGAAAATAATGGCAGTAAAAGTCAAAAGTTATTTAGAGTTTCTGATTTCATCTGCTTTCCAGTAATACATAATTCCTCACATCATTTTGCTTTTTTGTAATCCCTTCTCCTATTGGGTCTCTATAAGTCAGAATTGACTCGATGGCACACAACAACAATACAATCTTTTATATGTAGGGACTTTTCCTGCATTTAAAGACCTGAAAACAGAGTAAGACTGGCATGAAACAGCATATATTCAATATAGCACTATTCTGAAATTTTAGGATGGGTGTTGGTTTGCAAGTGTATGTAATGTAACCTGAATAAAAATGCAACTACATAATTAAAAAGAAAATCAACTTTCATTACCATTTGGTACACAGTGCTCTGGAGGATCTGTTTCCTCCTTTCTGTTTTAGGGTCTCCACTCCCTCACACACTTGCTAGCTCATCTTGCATTGTTTTTTTGGCATGTGTGGCAGGTAAGGTCCTCCAAGGTCATAATTTTGACCATTGGAAGACCAGATTCACAATGCAACTATGCATATGTTTCTTGCCTGCTAATTCAAAAGAGATATTTTTTAACAGAATCTCAATACTCCCAAAATGCCATGTGACATTAAATACTTCTGAGCTATTCTTTCTCACCAAAGGAAGAAGAGTGCAGGAAGTTTTGAGATGCCAAAAGGACAGATCGTAAAACAGTAGGAAATGGGGAAGTTCATTAAGATGACACATGGGAGCCAACAGGTTACATAAGAGTACAACTGTTAGGCACTCCAGGTAAAGGAAAGGATTAATTTTAGGTCCTGCTGGACCATGAAAAAGGTGCAAATTAAAGAAAATTGTTTCTCCAATCCTAGGTACAAAGAAAAAAATAAACAAAAGAACATTAAAATACATGAAGGCATAAATTATCAAAAAGAAATCTGTCATATTGAAAGTATGCTAGAGTACTGAGTTAAATAGCCCAAACATTTCAATACATAAAACTTTTAAATGCCTTTTGAAGATACACAGTTCAAATCCTAGGATTCTCTTATAATGCTGAATAAGGTCTCATTATCCAACTTAGTCTCCGAAATATAATAGAAACAAAAAAATAGTACAACAGTCCTAAAAGGATTGTAACACAACAATTTAGGCTGGTGAAAAATAAATTTCAATTAAATGTATTGAATCATTGATAATGGATTTTTCCCAACACAACTTTTTAAAAATAAAATATCTATCAATTTCCTTTTAAGAAGCACTGATACGCAAATAGCAACCTCCAAGTCATTGCTCAATTCTAGCCCTCTGTTTCCCCATTTATAAAGTGGAAAGAAATTACCATATTTTTCTGCAAATAACATGCCCACACATACAACACTCAGAAATGATGAAATTAAGTCAAATTGTTCTGACATAGAGCTCTCATGCATATACCACACATGTCTTGTGACATTTCCTGAAGGGAATTTCGGCCGCATTCATCCATCCCCCCATATACAAGTAAATCATATTGTTCTATTCATTTTCCTTCATTTGGTTCATTTTCTTTAACATCTTGCTTATTTGTACAAAAATTGTCCAAAAATGTTACTTCTGTAGTTCTTTGTGCATTCATAGTCTTTGGTTTCAACATGGTGTCCCACTGCTCCATTCACAAGAATGATGACAACAATTTATCAGGAAATTACAAAAGCTAAATTTTGTATATCATTTTTCACCTACTGGTAAATACTTGGCTTAAATTTCAATATAAAATCAATACCTATCTTAAGTGAAGTTTCCAAGAGATCAAAAATAGAAATTGAAGGCAGCAACACGTAAAAAAAAAAAAAAATAGCATAGCATGCTGTTATGGATTGAATTATGACCCCCCAAAAATGTGTGTATCAACTTGGTTAGGCCATGATTCCCAGTATCGTATGGTTGTCTTCCATTTTCTGATTGTAATTTTATGTTGAGAGGATTAAAGTGGGATTGTAACACCACCCTTACTCAGGTCACCTCCCTGATCCAATGTAAAGAGATTTTCCCTGGGGTGTGGCCTGTACCACTTTTTATCTCTCAAGAGATAAAAGGAAAGGGAAGCAAGCAGAGAGTTGGGACCGCATACACCAAGAAAGCAGCACCAAGAACAGAGCGCGTCCTTTGGACCTGGGGTCTCTGCGCCTGTGAGGCTCCTCAACCAGGGCAAGACTGAGGACAAGGGCTCTGAAACTCCAGAGCTTACAGAGAAAGAAAGCCTTCCCCTGGAGCTGACACTCTGAATATGGACTTTTAGCCTACTTTACTGTGAAGAAATAAATTTCTCTTTGTTAAAACCATCCACTTGTGGTATTTCTGTAATAGCAGCACTCGATAACTAAGACACATGCTTACGAAAATAACTTTCAAAGGGGGTTCACGGTTGGCAAAAAATGTATAATGTGTGCTTTATTTGCCTAAAGACATGGTATATGGGTCAAAACCAAAAAAAATCCATTGTCATCGAGTTGATTCTGACTCATAGCACACTTATAGGACAGAGTAGAACTGCCCCATAGGGTTTCCAGGGAGTGGCTGGTAGATTTTAACTCCCAAACTTTTTTGGTTAGCAGCCAAGCTCTTAACCACTACACCACCAGGTCTCCATATCGGTCATAGCTCCAAAAATATCTGAGATACTCAGACTGAACTTTTGATCTTCTAAGATAGAAGTCACCAGAGATTGTACAAGCAAAGGACATACAATATATAACGAGTGACTTTATTTTTGCTCTAGCCATCCTGATTGTATTGTCCTTCTCACTAGGATCAAGAAAATGTAACATCTACTATATTATTATGCAAATAATGTGTGCCTTATACATTTGTTCGCTAACCACACCCTCCCCCACACAAAGTATTTTCATAAGTGCCACTATGCCAATTTTTTTACATGTTGCTGTGAAAAAAATTAGCATGGTGAGTTTATAAAAATACCTCAAGGGGAGAAGGTGTGGCTGGCAAACAAATATGCACGTTATTTCCATAAAAATATGGTAATATCCCACCACAGTAGTCAAAACAGCCTGGTACTAGTACAACAACAGATACAAATGTTGCTGGCATAACTGGATATCCATCTGCAAAAAAATGAAAAAAGACCCACACCTCATACCATGCACAAAACTAACTCAAAATGGATCAAACACCTAAGTATGAAATCTAAAACGGTAAAGATCATGGGAGAAAAAATAGGGACAATGCTAGGAGCCCTAATACATGGCATAAACAGTATGCAAAACATTACTAACAATGTACAAACACCAGAAGAAAAGCTGGATAACTGGGAGCTCCTAAAAATCACTTATGCTCATCCAAAGACTTCATCAAAAGAGTAAAAAGGTTACCTACAGACTGGGAAGAAGCTTTTGGCTACGACAATTCTGATCAGCATCTGATCTCTAAAATCTACATGATACTGCAAAAGCTCCACAACAAAAACACAAATAACCCAATTAAAAAATGAGCAGATGATATGAACAGGCACTTCACTAAAGAAGACATTCAGGCCCCTAACAGATACATGAGAAAATGTTTCCGATCATTAGCCATTAGAGAAATGCAAATCAAAACTACAATGAGACACCATCTCACCCCAGCAAGGCTGGCATTAACCCAAAAAACACAGAATAATAAATGTTGGAGAGGTTGTGGAGAGACTGGAACACTTATACACTGCTGGTGGGAATGTAAATGGTACAACCACTGTGGAAAATGATTTGGCACTTCCTTAAAAAGCTAGAAATAGAATTACCATTAAAAAAAAAACCCAGTGCCATCGACGATTCAGCAATTCCACTCCTTGAAATATATCCTAGAGAAATAAGAGCCTCCCCAGGAACAGATATATGCACACCCATGTTCACTGCAGCACTGTTTACAATTGCAAAAAGATGGAAGCAACCAAGGTGCCCATCAACAAAGAAATGAATAAATAATGGTATATTGACATAATGGAACACTACGCAATGATTAAGAACAATGACAAATCCATGAAACATTTCATATCATGGAGGAATTTGGAAGGCATTATGCTGAAATTAGTCAGTTGCAAAAGGACAAATATTGTATGAGACCACTATTATAAGAACCCCAGATAAAGTTTAAACACTGAAGAAAATATTCTTTGATGGTTATGAGGGTGGGGAAGGAGGGAGAGGGGTGCTCACTAATTAGATAGTAGACAATAACTATCTTAGGTGAAGGGAAAGACAACACACAACACAGAATAAGTCAGCACAACTGAACTAAACCAAAAGCAAAGAATTTCCTGAATACAACCGAACACTTCAAAGGCCAAAGTAGCAGGGATGGGGGTTTGGGGACCACAGTTTCAGGGGACATCTAGGTCAACTGGCATAACAAAATGTATTAAGAAAATGTTCTGCACCCCACTTTGGTGAGTGGCATCTGGGGTCTTAAATGCTAGCAAGCGGCCATATAACATGCATCACTTGGTCTCAACCCACCTGGAGCAAAGGAGAATGAAGAACACCAAAGACATAAGGTAAAGATGAACCCATGAGACAGAAAAAGCCACATAAACCAGTGACTATATCAGCCTGAGACTGGAAGAACTAGATGGTGCCCAGCTACCACCAACGACTGCTCTAACAGGGAACACAAAAGAGAATCCCTGATGGAGCAGGAGAATAGTGGGATACAGACCTCAAATTCTAGTAAAAAGACCAGACTTAATGGTCTGACTGAAACTAGAGGAACCCCAGAGGTCACAGTCCCCGGAGTCTTTGTTAGCCTGAAGCCAACTCTTCAGACAGGGATTGGACTGGACTATAAGACAGAAAATGATACTGGTGAGGAGTGACCTTCTTGGCTCAAGCAGACACATAAGACTGTGCGCAACTCCTGTCTGAAGGCGAGATGAGAAGGCAGAGGAGGACAGGAGCTGGTTGAATGGGCATGGGGAATATATGGTGGAGAGGAGGAGTGTGCTGTCTCATTAGGGGGAGAGCAGGTAGCAGTACATAGCAAGGCGTGTATAAGTTTTTGTATGAGAGACTGACTTGATTTGTAAACTTTCACCTAAAGCACAATAAATTAAAAAAAAAATAGAGAGATTGGCTCAAGACACACACACACACAATATGGTAATATTTCACGAAATAAAAAAGCGTTTATCTGTCATTCATATTATAGAGAAAGATGAATTCTTTTAATCATACATTGTGCTTTATGTCTTATGTATCAACCTTCCTTTCTGTTTTCTATCCATGAGCAAGAATATTAAATTGAGTATTATCAACCAGACATACTCTTTTACAAGGCTTACCACTACTTTTCATTAGTTTCATTTCTGAAGGGAAGAAGATAGAGCCTATATCGACGACGGATGGGGTTAAGGACCCAAGGACTAACGTGATTGTGTAAGAAGTTACTGCTGGGTGATATATGGTCATATCAGAATAATGCTCACTAAAAGTAAGGAGGCAGCATGGAGCAGTTGGCAGGACAACAGGCAGCCTAAATTACATCATTCATTTAATAGCTCTAACATATGGCAACTATTAGAGCTCCAAAACAAATGCAAGGCTAACCAACACTCTGATAGAAAACACTCCCATTCTTAATTTTTTTTATAGAAGGCCTCAGTCTGAGTTGTTGCCAATTCCAGCCCAATAATAATAACATATACTTCTAAACGTAATAATGATACTTTACAAAAAAATTATCAGTTTCACCTGGTAACATACAAAATGTGAAATGTTCTCATTTTTATGTCTTTTGAAAATATTTAAAGGAGATCTGTAGGAATTCAATTAGATAATTTAACAGTTTTAAGCAGCAATTGAATTCTGTAATATACAAATCAGCTCATAATTGTTTTTAGAATGAAGGGTACAAATGCTCTATATTAAAGCTGGCCTTTGCTTAAAGCAAGTGAAACTCTTCTTCAGTCCTGTCATTTTCCACTTAATCTCAGTTTTGCAACTCACAGGACAAAGCACTGGTGATCTTTTGGGAACATAATTCTGCTCTTATTTCACATGGTTTGCAAACAATTACCCTAATCAGAGAAAAAAAAAATTGAGTGAGATACAACACACTATTACTCTACTAATAATCATTGGAAATTTTTTCTCATACTTGGGTAAAATTCTTCATCTAGATGACAACTCTTCTGGTAAGCTACCCTTAGAGTCTCAAGCCCTCTGTGAACACCCCTAGAAGGATAAAAGGCACAGGACAAACAAATGAATATAAAAACAACTTTGCACCAAAATTCAAACTGGAATCCAGACGTTAGTTCATTCCCTGCTGCCTACTTCTGAAAAAAGTAAAAAAAAAATTTTTTTTTAAATCTGTGCTTAATTCCTGCTACCTCCAGGCATGACCCAAGGTATAATCCTCCCTTGTCCCTTGAATTTAATCCTATCCAGTTAATCCTTTTGCCTCTTTGATCTGACTTCTCCCTTCCATCCTAACTCCTTTGTAACAATTGTCTGAGGTTTTACAAGACACCCTATGGAATATCATTCTTCTGCCCAGAAATTTTCCAACATTCTTAACTTTTTAGAGAATGTTGATTCTCTACCCAGTACCCACTCATCATTTTACAGATCACATTATCCCAATTTTCCTCTGGAAAACCAACTTCTTCCTCACTCAGTCCAAGCTCTTAATGTAGAGTTAACTCCACCCCTGCCTTCAAGGCTAAGTAAGCAACTGAAGCATGACCAAAGATTTACATTCCACCACCTCCTGTCTCCACTTCCCCCACATAGTGATTGGTTTAGGGATAGGCAAGTGAGCCAACTGGATCCATTGAGATGCAAAGAGATGTTCTGGAATTGCTAACAAAGGCACTGGGCATCACTTGGAGGTGGTGAGGGGATGTAGGTTTGCAGTGTTGATAGCCATCTTTCTGACATCTGAAACCTAAGAATAAAGCCACCGTGAATGGTTCAAAGATGGTACTGGACCATTGTAAGACCTCTATACTGCGATTTACTTCCTACACTACTGTCTTAGGCTGGGTTCTCTTGAGAAACAAAACCAGTAAAGCATACACACACACACACACACACACGGAGAGAGAGATTTATGTCAAGAACTGGCTCATGCAGTTTTAGAGTCTGTAAATGTCCCAAGTCCACGAGGCAGGAAAGAGGATTCTCCCGATTCACATAGCTGAAGAGGCTACTGAACTCAAGATCGGCAGGCCAGAAAGCAGGGCTGTTGCAGATTTCTGATTAACGTAGCCACAGGGGCTGGTGAACCCAAGATCCACAGGCCAGAGAGCAGAGCTGTTGCAGGCTGTGAAGATCGACAAATCTAAAGATCGGCAGGCAAGACCACAGTAAGCTGCTAGCTCAAGTCCCAAGAGCTGGAGGTCAGATGAACAGGAGCCAGCTGCTGGATTTACAACAAGCAAAAGCCCTGGCAAGACAAGCAGAAATAGCTAGGCGGCAGAGGGCAGAGAGTTGAAGGTTGAGGGGGGGCGGTGAGCTGCCACAAGCCCTGCCCCCTCCAGTACCACAGCAGATTCCATTATGGGAGTGATCATACATCAAATCTCTACAGGGAAGTGATCATAACATTACACAACAGCCAAAACACTGAGAATCAAGGCCAAGCCAAGTTGACACACAATCTTAACCATCACAGCTACTATTTAATTATCTCAGGAGCTGGATTGTATATCCCTTGGATCCAGGCCTATACTTGTTCTATTAAAAGAGAAAATACTATGTAAAGAACACACACATTTTTGCACTGAATTCCATTCACACACCAAAATGAAACTCATCTGGAACATGTGAAGTGCTCTTCCCTTAAGAGCATCTTACCACACTGAATGTGATTCCAAGACTTAAACTTTTTTAAATACCGTTTCCTTAAGCACAAGGCACCTACTTCATATGAGACTCAACTGAAGATTTAAGAAATGTTAAGGGTAATTTTCACTAAATGTTTGCCTTAAGTGTTGATTTAATGACCTAACTCCTGCATAATACGTGACTCTCCTTTGTGTGACAGACTCATGTAGATCGTGGCAATAATAGGTTCAGAAGGAGAGAGTGATGTGATTTGAGGGCTTTGTGATTTGACCAGGAGCTGAAAAAAACTTGTCTGAGAAAGGGCCACATGAACCAGTGACTACATCATCCTGAGACCAGAAGAACTAGATGGTGCCCAGCTACAACCGATGACTGCCCTGACAGGGAACACAACAGAGGGAGCAGGAGAGCAGTGGGATGTACACCCCAAATTCTCATAAGATCAGAATTAATGGTCTGACTGAGACTAGAAGGACCCCCGTGGTCACGGCCCCCAGACCTTCTGTTGGCCCAGGACAGGAACCATTCCCAAAGCCAACTCTTCAGACATGGATTGGACTGGACAATGAGTTGTACAGGGACGCTGGTGAGGAGTGAGCTTCTTGGATCAGGTGGACACTTGAGACTATGTTGGCATCTCCTGCCTGGAGGGGAGATGAGAGGGTGGAGGGGGTTAGAAGCTGGTGAAATGGACATGAAAAGAGAGAGTGGAGGGAGAGAGCAGGCTGTCTCATTAGGGGGAGAGTAATTGGGAGTGTGTAGCAAGGTGTATATGGGTTTTTGTGTGAGAGACTGACTTGATTTGTAAACTTTCACTTAAAGCACAATAAAAATTATTTAAAAAAAAAAAAACTTGTCTGCTTGTCAAAGCCTGGATTCTTTGTCTTCAGAAATTCACTTAGGAGGTTCTAAGTACTATTGCTATGAAAATAGTTTACTTCATAGAGGGTGACCCTTCCCATTAATGATTGTCCTAGAGTCCATAGGGATGTTGACTCACAGAGAATTCCCAACATAAGTATGAGAAATTGTAAACCTTTATCTTCTTATAAAACTTTTTTTTAAAACTAGCCCCTGTGCTTTTCTGAGCCTCATTATGGTGTCTGCTGAGACAAGTTGATAATGAGAACGAGAGAACCTGAGGATCCCAGTACTGTACCTGGTTTATGAACAGGGCTTGATGGAGGCAGCAGGATTTCAGGTACGGATTGACCCTGAGGTACACCAAGGTCTGCATCCTAAAATGGTAAACAAGCACAACAAAGACTCTTACCCTGTCTAGCCTGACCTAGAAGAAGAAGTAGAGAGAGCTATCTGACTTGAAGGGGTCATGCAGACAGATGTAAAGAGTATCCATTAGAGTCTTACTTGGACTGATGACCCTAGGCCAGGTGGGAAGACAAGGGCCTGGAGATTCCTGTGTGGGAGCCTGTCTGCTGCTTCCAAGCCCCCCTGATGCATGGGGATATCGGAGACGCTGCCTGTGGCCCTACTTGCCTGACCTTCCACTTAGCCATTACTTCAGGACTGCACTCAGGTACCAGGGCTCAGAGCCCTCCTCTCTGACACCAACCAATGTCTCAGTGCTTCTTCCACTTCCCCACCCCCCATCTTTGGGAAAGCCCTGTTCTCTTCCTCCAACTTCTTCTAAATATTTTGCCCCTACCCAAAATATTTCTAGTTCTCCAAGGACTTAGGATTTTGGAACACAATTCTGGAGAAACTCTTTCTACACTGTCATTTCCCTTCCCTGAGGGGATGAGCTCAGAGTTGACCATCTGCTCCAATTGGGGGAGGAAAGAGGATGTGCCAGAAGAAATAAAAAAAGAAATCTCACATATTAACCCAGCATAATCTCCTTCTGAATTAAATATTTGCATCTATGCAAAGAAAATTTACTTCATATCCAGGGCTTACTCCCTATACTCCCCAAATGCCCCCCCATCCCCATCATATACACATGCCAGGCTGAGACTTGAGTCTAACTCCCAAAAGGGTAAGAACTGCTATGCACAAAGCAGCACCTGACTGTGGTCCCCAAAGGTGAGATTGGTAAGCCTACATCCTGGGTGATTTCCCCCCATCACCATGCCCCTTATCTGCAGGTACCCAGGAAATTCTCCTACCTCCATCAATAACCCGTTACCACCTGCCCCTCCCAAACTCAAGCATCAGCACAACGGGAATTTCTGCTAAACTGAGGCTTTGATGGAAGTGAAAATCTGTTGTTGACTTAAATAAGGTAGCAGAAGTGTGAGTGGACACCTCAGCCTGAACCTCCATCATAGCCTCTTCATTTCCAAAATCTCCGCTATGATATCTCTGGGCCTCAGAAGTCTGAAGCAAAGAGGGAAAGTTGTGGAGCGGGGAGAGAGGAGGGGAGGTTAGTTGTGTTTACTGAGCTCAGACTCTCGATGATGCAAAGTGTCTCCATTTTCTGGTCCTCTCAGTTTCCTGAGACACTTTCCTCCTAACCTGGCCCAGGAGGCCTCAGTTCCAATGTTAATGGCCGAGGGCTTCCTGAAGGTAAAGTTACCATTAAAATGTTCTTTTTTCCTTACAAAGTAGGGGCATGCTTATGCTTCACTAGAATCTTAGAAACATCCATCTTCCAATGGAGATCAGTGTTCCCTTGAGTCTTGTTAAGAAGTCCTGTTCTCCTTCACTAAGACAGTATCTGACTATGACCCAGACAACCACATTGATCCATAGCACATTAAGAGGACACCCACTTGGCAGAGCACCAGAATCCTTCTGCCTTGGAAACTACCTCACAAACAGCCCGAGTAAGGCATCCCCAAAGAACTGCTGTGACAAGTGCCCATCTGTGCTGTCTGGCAAGAACTGAGCTGGTGCTGCTGGAATCACTCCTCCCTCTTCAAAAGGAGAGCCCACTCTTTAAATTCGAAGTCAGAAAAATATGCCTTAAAATGCCTTAATATTTCAGGCCCCTGCCTTAGCTACCTTCCTGGCATTCACAGAACTCAAGTCCATCCACAAACTCTATTAAGTTTTATTTGCCCTTTCTTCTTTCTGCCCACCACCCTCAGGCTGCCCCCAAAACATTAAAGTATTTGCGTAGAAATCTTTCAAGTTGGTCTCACTCTAGTCCACTCATTTTGAGCATCTACCTTGTCTCTGCATGAGGCCATGAGTGTTGTTCCCAAAATGTCTTGGCCCTAATTCCAGAGTGTGCACAGTTCATAGTGCACAGTTCAGTATGTGCTGCATGAGGAATCATAGCAATTCTAGACAGATTTCTACGAGTATAGGATACAAGCCTCAGCCCATAAAGCAGGTGTGCCGCCAACATATATTACTTTTCTATAATTCAGCCTAGGTTTATTTCAAGGTCCCATTTCAAAGGAGAGGCATAAACTTAACCTGTCAATTTGGGCTTCTCCCTTCCCCATCCCATTTTCTGGGTTGTATCTCAGTCCACAGCAGAACACTGTGCAAGGGACGTTGCTGGGCTGTGGGTCACCTACTAAGACATCTGATGTCCTGTAGGGTCCTCTCTCACCACCACTAAGACTCCCTCACTTCTGGCCACAGGTTCCTGATGAGCGCAGCAACTCTCCACTGCTTCTGAGTCTTACTCAAGGAACCCAGGAACCTCCATGAGGCCATTTGTGGCAGGCCTACTGGAAGGATCTAGATCATTCCCCATGGTTTCTCCTGGAAAGTGAAGCATAAATCCCTACTTTCTTAGGTCTCACAAACCTATCTGAGATTGCACAGTCTCCTGTACATTTGGAAGTAAGCCTCAAAAACACTGGTTATTCTCTATTGAGTGCTTGGTCTCAAAGATTATGTACAGTGGCCATTTCTACCTATGCATGAAGAAGCAAAGAAAGCCTGCATTAAAAAAAAGAAGAAGAAAGAAAATAATGCAGCAGGTCCCAAATTAAAACATAGAAATAAAGAAAAAGAGCCAGGAAATTGCCACTTTTGCTTAATGGTTTTTATGGTCAGAGTCCAAGTCCCTTATGAGGCCAAAAAGGATCTTTGCTTTTGGATTCTATGATATACTCTTCTATCGTTCCAATAAATTTTCAGTAGGTATCTACTTAAATGCATTCCTACCTTACTTGTAAGTTTGGTTCTAAAGTCAGTAAATGGAGAAAAATCACATATAGTAAAAACTACCTTTAAAACACTTTACACTGATAAAAAAGTATACTATGCATTTTCACCAAAAAATTTTCAATAGTATGAATGTGTTTTTTAGAACTCTGAAAGAAGATTTTATTGGCTTCTCTAATTCATCATTTGTAAATGTTTCACAACTGACTTCAATTAATTCTTCAATTTCTTCTTCAAGAATGTTGGTAAATGTCACCACTAACTTACCTGGTCATCTTTTAAGCAAAGTTGGCCTATGACATAAAAAAAAAAAAAAATCAGAGACTCCAGTAGTAAAAAGAAACAGCCACAGCCAGACATCCCTTTGTAGACAGCAAAATTGCTGGCAAATGTGATCTATAAATTTGTAAAGAATAACACTTGGCTTAATAACAATAATACTCTAGACAACACTTGGATTATATTTTGTTTTTGTAAATAAGCATGCCTAAGCTACCAAAGATGGAAAAGTATCCAGACCTCGCAAATATCTTCAACCAAAACTTGAAAATGAAGAATATGAAATTGCCTTAATGTTTGGTTACTTTTCTTCCTCCTTTTAATTACAGATTTAGGAGAGGGAGATTGGTCAATCACTGCAAAAAAATAATATTTGCAGATTCAACAGCTCTGAGTTTGAGTACTTGTCACATCACAGTAAAATTCCAAACTCTACAAGATTCACTTAGATTTACAGCTTTGAACAAATGCAAGGTACATGGTTCCAGTGGCTGACACTTCCTCTATATTTATCAAAAAAGGCATTTCCTCAGCTCTAACCTGTAACTTAAAAACTTAAACTGATTGAGTGGGCTAGCCCTACCTGAACTTTCTTTAAACTCTTTTCTGAGATACATTTCTACCTAATGGATACTGATCTGGTTTCTTCTAATTTCCTTAGTATTATAAAATGGACCCATCAACTCAAATGATCCATGCTGAAAAATGATTTCAGACTTAAACACGGCATTCTGACTCGTAGTTAGAACTCTGTACCTTTTTGATGTAGGAAAAAGGGTTTGCAATTAGATAACAATCAGATACAGACAAAATCTCATAGATGGAGTGCAGGAATGTCAGCTAGCACAGCCCTGGGGTCCAGCCTTGACTGAAGGCCAAACTTCTCTGACCTAAGCTGAAGGGCCATCCTGTCTAGGGTCATCCAGTGACAAAATAAAAATGAAGATTTAAGAGGAAAAAAGGAGAAACTGATCCTCCAAATCCTACACAGAACACACAACCCCTCTCAAACAAGTCACTTAGGAAACACATCAGGGAGAATATAATTCCTCCCTTGTGCCCACTGGAGAACATACTGTAGTTCTTCCTACACCCCATAACTTCCTGACCTCCAGGTTCCAAAATTAGAACCTATTTTGGTGATTAAAGTAGTATATTTGCCAATGTAATAAAATGGATGCGAAGATATATTATTATGTTTAAAATAGACGTATCACCTTTTACCCTAATAGCCAGCTTGTAACTCATAAAAAGGTCTGTTTTCTTTACCAATCCATAGATGTCCTCCTACTTGCCCTCCTTTGCCTCCTCCTCGCTGTTTCACTTGAACCATCTGAACACCTCTTTTCTCATGCCTATATCCCAAAAATGAGTTCTCAGTCATCCCACCTCAAACCACATTGTCTCCAAGATGTTCCCGAGTGTTTGGTTCTACCCACTTGGTGTTATCTTCTTAGGAATTTCAGTTATAGGAAGAGAACTCCTGGCAGTTACTGCCTTTTATTTTCAACCATCTGTTTCTTTCTATATCCCCCTAACCTCCCTTTCTTCCTAGTATTCTCCCATTTTAATCATTGGCTTTCATGAGATAATGATGCCTATGTGGCCCCTACACCCCTACCGCCTATATCCTGAGGTCTGTTACAGAGGAACAATTAGAATGTTGGAACATTTAAGCTAGGCAACAGAGGAGGGTTTGAGCTATATTATTTTGGTAGAGCCACGGTGAGGAGTATCCGAACCTTGCAGTGCAATATCAAGCTCTGTGTGCACTGTCTCTGTTCCCCATATTCTACCCTTTTGAGGCTCCTTGGAGAGGGTTGGCTCTAGAGTATTCACTGTGCTTTATACACTACGCTATAAGATTACTTAATTTAAATGACAGCCACTTACTGCTACCACTCTCCTCAAAATCCTACAGGATTGAAGTCCACTGCCCTACACCTTTCTTCTCTTGTTGACAGCTTTCTTGCCATTCTATAGGTTCTTCCACTTTCCCAACTGCCTAAACTCATTGCTTTCTCATCTCCTGTAAGCATCATCGGAAACCCTGCTGATGTAGTGGTTAAGTGCTATCACTGCTAACCAAAAGGTCAGCAGTTTGAATCCACCAGGTGCTCCTTAGAAACTCTATGGGGCAGTTCTCCTCTGTCCTATAGGGTCGCTATGAGTTGAAATTGACTCAGTGGCATTGGGTTTATGGGTAAGCATCATTTAAGCATTGACTAGGTACTGCAAGTTATGAGTCCAAATCGACTTGATGGCAACAGGTTTTGTTTTGGGTTTTTTTCAAGTTATTTCATCTATTGTCCTAAAATAACATCTGGTACTTCAGATCACAGCTGTGATGCAAGATGAAAATATGGAACTCATTTTGTTGCGGATGTGAATATGAATAAAAATGCTTTTAAGCATGGATCGAAAACAATCTATTCATAGAAAGGTAATGCCTTTATTATAATAAGAACTCTGCATCATAACTTAGAAGTCATTCAAAAGCTATCTAAGAATAGGACTTTATAAACTAATTAAGTTGTGACATCTGGACCTCATAGATTAATCACCAAGACTAGAGAAAAATGTTGAAAGAGAGTGAAATTTTTGGTCAGAAGATTAAGGCTCAAATCCTGTCTCTGCTGCTTACTACCCATATGACCCTGAGTAAATTTCTTAACTTTTGAAATGTAAGCACATAACACCTTTTATAGTAGATTAGTTGTGTTCCTTTTTTTATGCCTCCCTATGTCCCTTCCCTTTGACTTTTCAGCTCCTCCCATTATGAATCTAGACTATTTCCTCAGTCCTTGAGTCTGAGTTGGCCTTATGACTTGCTTTGGCCAATGGAATGCAGCAGAAGGAGGAATGTACCAGTGCTGAAACTGAGCCTTGAGAGGACTTGCACACCTCCATTCACTCTCTTGGTGTCCTGCAATGCCCATGTTAACAAGCTCAGGCTAGTCTGTTGGAGGATGAGAGACACATGGTCCAGTCACACCTGTCGGTCCAGCTGATCTGACCATTAAACTTCAGACCTGTGAGCGAGGCCATCCTTGACTAGGCAGCCTCAAGAAACCTGCCAACTTACTGCAGACTCATGAGCAAGCCACTTTAAGATGAGCTGAGCCTAGTCCAGACCAGAAGAACTACCAGCCAAGCCACAGGCTTGCAAGTTAAATAAATGCTACTAAGTTTTGAGGCGGTTAGTTACACAGCAGTAGCTAACTGATACATGTACCACATAGCGTTGTTGAGAAGATTTAAAAATGTACATAATGAATTTATTGCAGTGCCTAGGCACATAGTAGATGCTCAATGAATTGTATTTATTGTTTTTATCATAACACCAAAATCATCTGTATTTTTATCTTTATGAAGTAATCCTTCATAAAGAAGCTTTTTCTAATATTTCTGTTTAAAAGTTGTATTAGCCAGGATACAAATGATAGAAATACAAATTAACTTAAGCAGAACAAAAAAGGAGTGGTTTATCAGAGCTGACTTCAGTTAGAACTAGACCTAGATGTCAAATATCAGCATTTCTTTCTTCTCATCTTTCCTCTCTGTCTCTCTTTGTTTTGGCTTCATTCAATTACAGACAGGCCTTCTCCAGAGGATGATAAAGTTAACCACGCTCAGCGATCCTTCCAGTTCCAGGAACACAGCAGCAAAAGCAGTTTTCCCTACTCGCTCCAATAGAAAGTACCAGACAAGGGCTCCAATTGGCCCAGTTTGGTCATGTGTCATATCTTAACTTGCCCCAGTGCCAGGTGGATAGGGTTCTCTGACCACCGCAGGTCAAGTGCTGACTCATGTGTAAAGACAGGACACAGAGTCTGTACTAAAGGAAGTGGGAAAGGAACAAAAATGGGCTGGGTTGCCAAAAATACTACTACAAAAAGCCTGGAGTTACACATTGTGCTATTGCAACCCTCCAATTCATTAAACGTACAAAACAAACAAACCCATAGCCATCGAGTCGATTCTGACTCATAGGGACCCTACAGGACAGAACAGAACTGCCCCATAGGGTATCCAAGGAGCTGCTGGTGGATTCGAACTCCCGACCTTTCGGTTAGCATCTAAGCTTTTAACCACTGGGCCACCAGGACTCCATTAATCACCCCTAATTACCACTGGACTGGATCACTGGAGTCTATACTCCAGTAAGGCAGAAAATAAACTACATCAGAAACAGAATTCAAGGCTCTATACTTACTTTTCTCTCTGTAATTACTCCTTATAATCCTCTTAACCACTAAGGTATGGAGCAGCCCTGGGACCATAAAGGAAATCAAACCAATGTGTCTATGCTTTTAAGGAAAGGCATTTGTTACACTTAACTTCTCATTCTTTTACCAACATACAAATATTCTCATTGCATTCTAGCGGGGGTTCTGGTGTTCTGAAGATGGATTTTAGAAGCTTAAGTTCCCATGGCTGAATTTACAGCTAAGCTTTAAAGACAATCTCTCTTGTGAGCTGAATCAAAGAAATGCAGAGATAGAAGAAAACTTAGAGATCATTTAAATCTAAATTGGATGAAACGAGCAAAGACATCTCAGGTTATAGGCTTTGGGGTAGTGCGCTGCTATTGTTGCTACTGCTGTTCTCGATCGACGTGTGATACAGACACACGTATACACATACAACCCATGTATGGTGCTATGCTTTTAAAATCCTTCAGTCAGTATTGTTACAAAGGTTGAATGTTTTATGAAATTCAAAACTAATCAATGCACGGTCTAGTAAAATTTATAACAAACCTTTGCTATTTCTCAAGAGATCAGTCCAAAAATTAGGAATTCCAGTAAAGAGCTGAGTAAATTAAGATGTATGTTGCCCACACATTCTGTCTGCTCTATGATGTTCTAATCAGTGTCTCTTTTTCATTTCAACTAAACTGCACACTTTACTGTATAATTTAAAATAGATAAACTACTTAAAGAAATTATTTAGTTGTACAAAACCTTTCCGGGCATGTCAGAGATTCTGACAGGAATTTACATATAATTATGTTACCTTAGACAGCAACTGTGTTATATTCAAGGACAAACTATGTATATTTTTTGTTGCAGATGTGTGAGATAATGCAGAGCTATGTCATGGATTTCAAGAGGTCTAGGGAATTCTTTAGTATTTTATCATACTTAATTGACCATTCCTTTCACTTTCTTGAATTTCATTTGCCTATGAGTTTTCATCTATAAAATGTAAAAAAAAAAATCAGAGAATTAACATGGGCATGACTCAAAGTATAGGTGCTCAAAGTGCCATATCTCACTAAAGCTTCTCTATTCAAAGTTTAGCAGAGAGGAACAACTACTGGAGCAGAGAAGGTAACCTTAACACTGTACTTATACACAGAAACACAATCAGTATGCCCATAATAGAAGGGAACAAATGGGAAGTTCACTTAATTAAATCTTTACTGGAAAAAATCCTGGGTGTAAATAAAATATTTGTAGATGAGAAATTATCTATACATGCTAAATCTTGATTGTCAAGTGAAATGGAGACATCAAGAGAACCACAAAGCTAGAAGGAAGCAGGAGTCTTCTACAGGTGAAAAAACTTAGGACCCAAAGCAGTAGGATGACTCCATGACAAAGCTGTATCTAAAATTTGTCCATGGTTTCTGATATTTCCACTCGTAATGGTTGCCATTTATTAAGCTGGTCTGCACAATGTGCAAGCAGAAAGCAGTTTTATCCTTTCTTCCACTGTCCCTTCAAACCTGCTTTCTGGACTCCTTTCCAGCTCTGGAAAACCTACGACAATCCTATAGCTCTCTCTGCCCCTTTAAGTTGAAAGAATAGTCTTACTTCAGTACTTAAAAAGTTCCTTTTATTTATCATCAAAATTGCAAAATCTTATCAAACTTAATTTGGCTCCCCTTAGAACCTTCTCCCTGGATCACACAGAGCAAGCCTAATCTCCCTCTCACATGATAAACCTACATGTGAGCCTGCCTATGCCCCGGCTGAGGTATGGCACCTAGAATTGAAGAAACGGTTATTCATCCAGTAAGAGAAGGGGGGTCATCTTCTCTCTCCTTCATGGCGCCATACTTTTTCACAGTCAGTCATGGTACAGGGCTGATTCATACTATACCATGCCAACTAGATTCCCTAGGTCTTTTCCATCTTTTAAGATGTGACTCACTTTGTATATGTGCTATCAATTTTAGGACCCAACTGGTAGACGTTCCATATATTCTCTCTAAAATTCATTTTATTATACTTACCAAGTTCAATCAGCCTAAGACTTCAGGATCCAGATTTGGTCATTCAATTTAATTTCTTTTAACTTCACATCATCTTAAATTTGATAAAAGTGTTGTTGTTGTTAGGTGCTGTCCAGTCAGTTCCGACTCATAGCGACCCTATGCACAACAGAACGAAACACTGCCCAGTCCTGTGTCATCCTTACAATTGTTGTTATGCTTGAGCTCATTGTTACAGCCACTGTGTCAATCCACCTCGTCGAGGGTCTTCCTCTTTTCCACTGACCCTGTACTCTGCCAAGCATGATGTCCTTCTCCAGGGACTCATCCCTCCTGACAACACGTCCGAAGTATGTAAAACGCAGTCTCACCATCCTTGCTTCTAAGGAGCATTCTGGTTGTACTTCTAAGACAGATTTGTTCGTTCTTTTGGCAGTCCATGGCATATTCAATATTCTTCGCCAACACCACAATTCAAAGGCGTCAACTCTTCTTCAGTTTTCCTTATTCATTGTCCAGCTTCCACATGCACATGATGCCATTGAAAATACCATGGCTTGGGTCAGGCGCACCTTAGTCTTCAAGATGACACCTTTGCTCTTCAACACTTTGAAGAGGTCCTTTGCAGCAGATTTACCCAATGCAATGCATCTTTTGATTTCTTGACTGCTGCTCCCGTGGCTGTTGATTGTCGATCCAAGTAAAATGAAATTCTTGACAACTTCAAACTTTTCTGCGTTTATCATGATGTTGCTCATTGGTCTCGTTGTGAGGATTTTTGTTTTCTTTATGTTGAGGTGCAATCCATCCTGAAAGCTGTGGTCTTCGATCTTCATTAGTAAGTGCTTCAAGTCCTCTTCATTTTCAGCAAGCACGGTTGTGTCATCTGCATAACACAGGTTGTTAATGAGTCTTCCTCCAATCCTCATGCCCTGTTCTTCTTCATATAGTCCAGCTTCCCATATTATTTGTTCAGCATACAGATTAAAGAGGTATGGTGAAAGAATACAACCCTGACGCACATCTTTCCTGACTTTAAACCAATCAGTATCCCCTTGTTCTGTCAGAAAAACTGCCTCTTGATCTATGTAAAGGTTCCTCACGAGCACAATTAAGTGTTCTGGAATTCCCATTCTTCGCAGTGTTATCCATAGTTTGTTATGATCCACACAGTCGAATGCCTTTGCATAATCAATAAAACACACATAAACATCCTTCTGGTATTCTCTGCTTTCAGCCAGGATCCTTCTGACATCAGCAATGATATCCCTGGTTCCACATCCTCTTCTGAATCCAGCCTGAATTTCTGGCAGTTCCCTATCGATATACTGCTACAGCCGTTTTTGAATGATATTCAGCAGAATTTTGCTTGCATATGATATTAATGATATTGTTCTATAATTTCCACATTCGGTTGGATCACCTTTCTTGGGAATAGGCATAAATATGGATCTCTTCCAATCAGTTGGCCAGGAAGCTGTCTTCCATATTTCTTGGCATAGACCAGTGAGCACCTCCAGCACTGAATCCGTTTGTTGAAACATCTCAATTGATATTCCATCAATTCCTGGAGCCTTGTTTTTCGCCAATGCCTTCAGGGCAGCTTGGACTTCTTCCTTCAGTACTATCGGTTACTGATCATATGCCACCTCTTGAAATGGTTGAATATCGACTAATTCTTTTTGGTATAATGACTCTGTGTATTCCTTCCATTTTCTTTTGATGCTTCCTCCGTCGTTTAATATTTTCCCCATGGAATCCTTCACTATTGCAACTCGAGGCTTGAATTTTTTTCTTCAGTTCTTTCAGCTTGAGAAACGCCGAGCGTGTTCTTCCGTTTTGGTTTTCCATCTCCAGCTCTTTGCACATGTCATTGTAGTACTTTACTTTGTTTTCTCGAGAGGCCCTTTGAAATCTTCTGTTCAGTTCTTTTACTTCATCAATTCTTCCTTTCGCTTTAGCTGCTCGACACTCAAGAGCAAGTTTCAGAGTCTCCTCTGACATCCACCTTGATCTTTTCTTTCTTTCCTGTCTTTTCAGTGACCTCTTGCTTTTCTCGTGGATGATGTCCTTGATGTCAAACCACAAGTTGTCTGGTCCTTGGTCACTTGTGTTCAATGCGTCAAATCTATTCTTGAGACGGTCTCTAAATTCAGGTGGGATATACTCAAGGTCATATTTTGGCTCTCATGGACTTGCTCTGATTTTCTTCAGTTTCAGCTTGAGCTTGCATATGAGCACTTGATGATCTGTTCCACAGTCAAACTCTGGCCTTGTTCTGACTGATGATATTGAGCTTTTCCATCGTCTCTTTCCACAGATGTAGTCAATTTTATTTCTGTGTGTTCCATCTGGTGAGGTCCATGTGTATAGTCACCGTTTATGTTGGTGAAAGAAGGTACTTGCAATGAAGAAGTCGTTGGTCTTGCAAAATTCTATCATTCAATCTCCGGCACTGTTTCTATCACCAAGGCCATATTTTCCAACTACTGATCCTTCTTCTTTGTTTCCAACTTTCGCATTCCAGTCGCCAGTAATTATCAATACATCTTGATTGCATGTTAAATCAATTTCAGACTGTAGCAGCTGCTAAAAGTCTTCTATTTCTTCATCTTTGGCCCTAGTGGTTGGTGCGTAAATTTGAATAATAGTCATATTAACTGGTCTTCCTTGTAGGTGTATGGATATTATCCTATCACTGACAGCGTTGTACTTCAGGATAGATCTTGAAATGTTCTTTTTGACAATGAATGCAACACCATTCCTCTTCGAGTTGATAAAAGTAGCTTCATCCAAATCACCAATAAAAAAGATGAAGGAAATTAGACCAAGGACAACCCTATAAACACCCCTCCATTTGATGTTGCTTTAGTAAACTGTACCTTCTTGGTAGCTATTAAACCAATTACCAATATACACAATCATACTTACATTGAGGGCTTTGTCTCACTTCATGCAGAAGTGTATCATGAGAGAGCTTGCCAAGCGCCTTGTTCAAATTCGGGTGTCCATGTTCTCCATCCTTCTCAGCTCTGGAGGTCTAGACACCCTAATAAGGAAGAAAGTTGCTGTGATAGTGTCAAATCCATTTTGGCTTCTTATGAATAAGTGATGTTGCCTCCGGGGACTCTCCAACCATTTATTTGATAGTATATTACAGAATTGAGACCACTTTTATCATTACAGACCAGACTATATTGAAATCACTTCTCTTTCTCTTAAAATTTGAAGGGTCAGAATCCTCTAACTTCTCCTCCCATTGTCAGCCCCTCTTGTACTTTCCATAATTTCTCACAGGTCCCGGACAGAGGTAATGTCTTCTCAATTTCAAGTTGCCTCAAGTACTCAGGGATATAATTTATTCAGTCAAGACACTTCAAGTCTCTAATGGAAGAGCTGAGAGCTCTCTTTCAGTGGCTAAAAACCAATCCTGATATTAATACAACTAAAGTCACTCTTCAGAAACCCAGGTTGTGTGTTTTATTCTGCTTGAGCTATTCTGTGCCCTAAAGGGGTGCCTGTCTCAGAACGTCCTCCAACACTGTCTGCTCCCCTGAAGAAAGACTCTAGCGCTATCAAAAAGCAAAGTTACTGACATGGAAACAGATTTTTCTAAAAACACCCTTGGATATGTGTGGACATAAAACACATGCCACATATACTTTTTCATAAAAATAAAAATACATATTTTTATCCAGCAGCTATTTATTTCTAGATATGACTTAAGCACTACAATCAAGTCATATATGACCCAAAAGAAATAATGATAATAAGACAGGTTGAGCCATCTAACCCATAAAAGAAATATCTATTAATAATTCAGCCCCAATTGCGATGTATCTTTCCTGGCAGGCTGGCTCCTGACTAAAAACACCACCTTTATTGTCCTGGTTAGCTCAGGACAACAGTTCTGTGGTAGAGGGAGTTTCTCCACTCAAGACTTCCATTCTTGTCTGGACTTTCCAGATATTTTTTCTGGTTACTCAAAGTTACATATTAACAAGTCTTTTCTCTGTAACTATGCCAGATTTAAAAAAAAAAAAAAAAGAATCAAAGCTTCACCTCTGAAAAACTAGTACGCAAACCAGGTTTAAAAAACATCTAGGGAGCTGGGTGATTCTACTCAAATAAGGACTTTCATCTGTTAATTTCATTACAGTTTGATAGCGTGTATCTGTTTTTATAGTGTGTGGGTTTTTATGCTTGGCTTATACTGCCACCTGGTGGTTCTTTTCTTGTACTAACATCAGACCCTTTAAGGAATTTCTTGGATTAGCATTCATTTAGCAATCTCTCTGCAGTATCATTGTCAATGACAAGTCAATACTTCCTGTAGATCTCTACAATGGTGGGGTACAAGAGATTTTATATAAGTCTTTGTTAATCAAGTTAAGACTAACCACATTTTACTGAAACTCATCGATACCTGAACATGTTTAGCCTAATATTAGTAAATTATGAAGGACAAATCATGTTAAAAAAAAAAATTGGGGGACCAATCATACCCCAAAGTTAAAGAAAAAGACAAGGCTGTGTAAACATAGACCTGCCTGGCTTTTAATAAAAATCAATACACAAAATTCAGAAAAAACAAATTGAAAAATTAGAGGTTAAATAGTGTTATTATGAATCAGTTGTGTTACAAATATATTTTTGTATGTATTCCATGTATTTTTAGTATGGATTAGGATTCATGTTCCTTTCAAAAAGTCCTCACTAAATAAAATACATTTATAAAAAACATAATAGTTAATTAACTTTTTAAAATTTAACTGTAGTTTATCGTCAGTGCTGGATTTGGGCTATCCAGAATCCATTTCCCACTCCTAACAACATTCCCTTTGGGACAATTACTATCCCCAGGCTATGTGACATGTTGGTGAGTCTGTAAGCAAGATGACCCACCTTCCCACCAGATGCTATCCCCTATCATCCAGGTTCACAGACAGGAATATAAGAAGGGAAGAAAGCAGCTGGCATTCTTTTTTTCCAAAAGGAGCAGGGCCTGGCAGTCAAAAGCTTCTTGCTGTGCTACTTCCTCTCTTGGCGCCAAACCTGATCTAGGCCACCTGTCCATCCAGGAAGTACTCTGATATCATTCCAGTAAATTTCCTTTGTCCTTAATTTGGCCAGAGTTTGCTTCTGTTGCTTGCCACCAGGAAAAAACAGCTAATTGACTCACAGGTTAATGGATATAGTGTTTAGCAGTCCTTTCATTTCCTTCTTTCCAAAGTACTTAAGAAACCAGGAGCTCTGAGGTTCTGCATAAAGAAATGTCAAAAACCTAAATGCTTAGAGAAACACCAAAAATTAGCATAACAGAATATATTTGTTGTGAGTAGACAGGAACACCTTGGCAAGGTGCTCAGAACAAGGTTTAGTCAAGGTGGGTTATATAGGTCATTGTTATGTTAATTTTTCCAAAGATAATGTCAAAGCACAGCACACATTACAAAAACTGTCACCAAGGACATGCCATACATCCTAAAACAGCCTCTAGTCGGACCCTGAAGTTCATGCTTCTAGAAGCTGGCTACACATAGATAATTAAAAAAAAAAAAAAAAAAAAACCTAATGCCTAAGGCAAAATGCTCTAAGCTGTTTACTAAGCTATTGTTTGACCTGAGGGTGACTTCAGGGAACCAGTTCCTTCAATGTTCAAAAGGATACCTAAGGGTGAATAGCCTGAGTGGGTCACCCCAATTCCATGAACCCAGAAATCTGAATTCCAGGAAAATCAAAATGATTTTGTCAGAAGTCACATCAGATCCAGTGAATAATGTCTGTCAGTTCTAAGGATACATGAATCCCTTCTACATTAGGACAAAACCTATTAATGCAGGAGAGAAAAAGACCTTACCTCTTTGGTGAAGTCTCCTTATGTCTTTGGCTCTACTGGGTTCTCAGTATTTGTAACGGATTGAATTGTGTGTCCGTCCCCCACCTCCCCGCCAACCCCTTTTGGGAATAAGATTTTCTTTGTTATGTTAATGAGGCCATATCAGTGTAGGCTGTGTTTTAAACCAACCCCTTTTGCAATATAAAAAGAGATTAGGCACAAAAGCAAGGAAGCACAGATGCAGGAAGACAGATGTCAAACCATATGAAGATCACCTAGGAACTAAAGAACAACAGAAGGTGAAAAGAGACAAGGACCTTCCCCCAGACCTGACAGAGAGAAAGAGGGCCTTCCCCTAGACCCAGTGCCCTTAATTAGTACTTCTAGCCTCCTAAACAGTGAGAAAATAAATTTGTTTGTTCAATTCATTCACTTGTGGTAGTTCTATTATAGCAACACCTAAAAAACTAAGACAGTGTTTACACATATTATAGCGAATATTTTATTATTCCGATTATATTCGTTAAAAGAATTTGTCCAAATGATACTTGGAATTTCTCTTTAGTAATTCCTTTTATTTTAGATACCTACATGTTTTAAATTTAACCAAATCAAGACTATCAATTTTCTCTTATCTATTTGTTTACTTTTAAAATGAATCTCATTTTTTTTAAATAATACTTTCTCATGATTCAAAAGCTAAGAAAAGTCTCCCCACTACCCCATCATTCACTGTAACCAGTTTTTTTGCTACCTTTCAGAAACAGCCATTGATTTTTAAGTTTAGTAAGTCTTCTCTACAATCAAGCATATTTTTACTTAGTCTTTCTTTCATTTTATTTTTTCCACTTAATTATTATACTACATAAACCTTATTTTGCTTTATAGTATCAAGTACAACTTTTTCTTTTTCCAAACCGGCAAATTACTCTTCCCAGTGATATGTGTTGGATAAGCCCTCCCTCCACTGCTAACTTGGATGTTTGCTTTAAGATACATTAAGGTCTAACATATGAAAAGAACTCTTTATAAGTTATAGCTTCCATTCCATTAATAAGTCAATGTCTGGGTCATTACCATGCTGATTTAATTATACTGTAAAGTTTAGAGCATGATTTAATACTTAATAATAGAATATGTTTAATATTTAATACTAATGAAGTTGGTACTTCTTCGTAACTCCTTCTTTTCATCAGTTTATTTTTTCAAATGAATTTGAGAATAATTTTGTCAGGATTCCAAAGAATTTGACAAAATGACTTTAAGAAAGAGACTTTGTGACAATTGCTCTAAACTATATTATGAGAAGAATTGTTACTTTTACTCACTCATAATCCTTATTCATAGAAACAGCAGGATTAGTGGTAAACCCTTCCAATGTTCTTGAGCTAAAGTTTTGGGTGCTTTTTCTAAGAACAAGTTGATGAAGAAATTAAAGAGGTGTATGGTGCCTACGAAAACCCTGGTGGCCTAGTGCTTAAGTGCTACATCTGCTAACCAAAAGGTGGGCGGTTCCAATCTACCAGGTGCTCCTTGGAAACTCTATAGTGCAGTTCTACTCTGTCCCATAGGATTGCTATGAGTCGGAATCACTGGACGGCAGTGGATGGTTTTGTTTTTGTTTTTTTTTTTTTGTTATTGTGCCTATAATATGGCAGGAGAGATATGCAGAGAAATCCTCCTATTTGGAAAAATTAAAAATGCTGGATAAAGTATTTTTAAAACATCATTTTAAATGCATTGCTGAGTTGGTTGAAAAGTAAAGGAAGTCCTCAGAGGTTACAAATAAAAGATAGGACAAATTCAAAGCAAGTTCTCTAGCTGCCATTTGCCTGGGACACCTGCCTATCCCTGGTGGCTCAAAGCTTAGGCTTTATAGAACTACATGGGAATCAGGAGATAAGACCCATCCATGTAAAAAGCCCCTGAAAACAGCATCTTCAGTAACAGAATTAGAAAAAAGAAATTATTCTACTCTGAGAAAAGGAAGGATAATTAGCCCCGGTACTATGAAAAAAAAAAGGGGGACTATGAAAAGGGATAAACACGTATCTTGAAAATTCTAATACCAGCCCTCCCTTAAGTACAAAGGCTAAGAATTCACTCTATCTGACTGGTCTGAAAGCACTCCCAGGTTAGTGGTGCCCCAAGTACCCAGCAAAAAACAAACATAAATCCTCTCTGCAGAAAAGATCCAAACAGTTACCACAAATTAATTTCCAAAGAACATAGCTTCATAGTTTTTAAAAATATCATACAACCCATGAGATAATAAGTGACAATAAGTGACAGTCAGTTGAAACAGTTAGACCTGCCAATTTTCTACCTATGAGAGAATAAGAAATGAGTGTGTTTAATACATTTCAAGAAATATAAGACACATAATAAAGGAGATATCACAAATGATTTATATCTTTGAAAAAAGAACCAAAGATAATTCCTATAAAATAATTGACTTTAGAAATTCAGTGTTCACAGCTGAAAGAATTAATGAATTGGAAGACAGTGCTGAAGAAGACACAGAGATGCAGCAACAGAAAAAGAAAAGAAAGGAAGAAAGGTTTATTTTGAGGAATTGGCTCATGTGATTGTGGGAACTGGCAAGTTCAGAAATGTAGGTCAGGTGACAGGCTGGAAATTCTAGCAGTCTTTTCTATTTAGTCTTGAAATAGAATCCTTCTCCAGGAGACTTCGGTTTTTGCTCTTAAGACTTCAGGTGATTAGACGAGGCCACTCACATTATAGAGGGTAATCTTCTTAGTTTAAGATCAATTGATTTAAGTGCTAATGACATGCAAATACCTTCAAAGCATCATCTAGACTAGTATTTGACCAAACAACTGGGCACCATAGCCTAGACAAACTGACAGATAAAATTAACCATCACAAATGCCAATTCTTAGATTTGAAAATCCCAGTTCATTGTAACCAGGATAAAAAAAAAGAAATTGACACCTATTCATACTGTAATAAAAATTCAGATGATCCAAGAAAAGGAGAAAAACTGGAAAGTAGCCAGAAAGAAAAGACAGATCACTTGCAAAGGGATAACAATTAAACTGACACCTTTGGCTTCTCGACCATACAACTTAAGGCATAATACAGGGAATAATAGCTCCAAAGTGCTGAGAGAAAATAACCATCCACTTAAAAGTGTGTACTCAGCAAAACTTCTTTTCAAAAATAAGAGTGAATCAGACAAATAAAGGCTATGAGAGTTTACTATGAACACACTCTCAGGAAATGAGCTTCTAAAGCAGTGCTCCTCTAACTTTAATTTGCATATCAGTCACCTTGGGATCTTGTTAAACTATAAGTTGTAGCTCACTGGGTCTGGGAAGGGACCTGAGATTCCGCATTTCTAACGAGATCTCAGGTGATATCAAAGCTGATAGTACAAACGTGACAACTGAGGAACAAGGTTCTCTAAAACATAAACTTCAGAAAGAAGAAAACGTATTATAATTTTAGTCTTTGTTAAGGTAAATATGCAGCTTGTATTTCTGAGGTGAACACCTCAAAAAACGAGAAACTGAGTGTATAACCACCACACTATGACAGGAGAAAAAATTAAATGAAGAAAAATGTCAGTATGTCAAAAAGAAGATCAAAAAATAAAAAAGGAGGAAAGGAGCATAGGAAAAGAGAGATGAATAGGAAGCACAAAATAAAATGATAGCAATTAATACAAATTTATAGTAATTACATGAAATATAAATGAGCTATCTTGGTTTAGAGGTTTAGGATCATGGTTTCACGGGACATCCCATTTAACAGGTCTAATGTGTTCGGTGCTTCTGTTCTATCTCCTAGTTTGTTGTATAACACCTGGGGTCTTAAAAACTTGCAAGTGGCCATCCAAGGTACAACAATTGTCTCAATTGGCCTGGAGCAACAGAGGAAGAAGAAGAGTCAGAATTCGCCCAGCCCAGTCGCCCAGAGTCAGGATTAGGAGGAAAAAATGGAATGTGTGGCTAATTGCCTCCATGAACAACTGCATCCTTTGCCATGAGACCAGAAGAACTGAATGGCGCCCAACTACCATTACTGAACATTTTGATAAAAGATCTGTCTTAGTAATCTAGTGCTGATATAACAGAAATACCACAAGTAGATGGCTTTAACAAAGAGAAATTTATTCTCTCATAGTCAGCTCTGGGAGAAGGTCCTTGTCATCAATCTTCCCCTGGTCTAGAAGCTTCTCAGCATAGGGACCCCAGATCCAACGGACCTGCTGTTGTCCTGGCACTTGTTTCCTGGTGGTATGAAATCCCTGTCTCTCTGCTCACTTCTCTCTTTTATGACTCAAAAGAGATTGACTCAAGACAAAACCTAATCCTGTAGATTGAGTCCTGACTCATTAACAAAACTGCTGCTAATCCCACCTCATTAACATCATAGAGATAGGATTTACGACGCATAGGAAAATCACATCAGATGACAAAATGGTAGAAAATCACACAATACTGGGAATCATGGCCTAGCCAAGTTGACAGATAATTTGGGAGGACACAATTCAATCCATGGCAAGATTCTATAAAGGAATCCTGATCAAAAGGGAGAAAACACAGAACAGGATTTCAAATTCCCATGGAATCCAGATTTTCTGGAGCCATGGAGGCTGGATGAATCCAAAACTATCGCCCTGAGCTAATCTTTAAAATTTAAATTCTTCTTAAAACCAAACAATAGTTTCAGATTAACTAGTAAAGAATGTCTACCTTGAGCATTGTGCTCAAGGGCTTTTGCAGGATCATCATTAGTTTTTCATTTTGCTAGAATTGCTACTAATCCTAAATATTTTGGTTATCTTTGGACATGTTATGGATTAAACTGTGTCCCCAAAAAATATGTGTTGGAAATCCTACCCCTATATGGGATCAAAATGACAACAGCAACTCAAAAGACTGGATAGCAGACTTAAAGAGCAGTGAGTTTATGTTAATGGGGGAGGAACAATTTGGAAAATAATGGTGAGAAGTGTCGCGCAACTTGAAGAATGTAATCAATGGCGTTGAATTGTACATACAGAAACTGTTGAATCGATGTATGTTCTGTTGTGTACATTCTCAACAACAAAAAATAAGTTGTACAAAAATAATAAAAATGTAAATGAACTAAATGTTCCAGTTAAAAGATAAAGATTATAAGACTGAATAAAAAAAAAAACTCCAATACTAGGCTACTTACATAACATAGCTATAGTGTAAGGGAACAAAGATCGAAAGCAACAGGATGAAAAAAGTGAAACCACACTGTGATGGTAAAGTTTGTCTGCCAACCTGGCTGGGCCATGATTTGCAGTGGTTTGGCAATTATGATGTAATTTTTGAGTTGTGTAATGATATAATTAGGTAATTATGTAATCAACTCCGTGATGAGATCTGCTGTGAGTAGCCAACCAGTTGAAGAGGAGTTTCCTTGGGGGGTGTCCCTGCCTGTAGTATTTAAATGGATGTTCCAGCAAGGCTCTCACTCTGGAACCTGCATCTGTCTCATCACCACCTGACCTCTGGTTTTTGGGACTTGAGTTAGCAGCTTACCTGCCCATATTGGGATTCCTCAGCCTCCACAGCTACATGAATCAGGAGAAGCCTCCAGCCTCCAGCCTGACCCATTACTTGAGACTTGCCAGCCTCAACAATTATGTGAGCCGTTTCCTTGATATAAATCTCTCTCTCTCCCTTTCTCCCACTCTCTCTGTCTCTCCCTCTGTTTCTCTCTATAAATATATAAATAAATATAAACATATTCACTTGAAAGAAGTACAACCAGAATGCTCCTTAGAAGCAAGGATGACGAGACTACGTCTCACATATTTTGGACATGTTATCAGGAGGGATCAGTCCCTGGAGAAGGACATCATGCTTGGTAAAGTAGAGGGTCGGCACAAAAGGGGAAGACTCTCAATGAGATGGAGTGACACAGTGGCTGCAACAACGGGCTTAAGCATAACAACAATTGTGAGGATGGCACAAGACCAGGCAGTGTTTCATTCTGTTGTACATAGATAGGGTCACTGAGTTGGAACCAACTTGACAGCACCTAAGAACAACAACATATATACTTCACTGGTTTTGATTCTAGGAAACTTTGGGGGGAAAAAATTAGCATAAAAACATTATTAGATACAGAGAGACATTATATATTAACAGAAAATGCAATTAATTAGGAAGAGATCAACTGCATAAATACAGACGTGGCTAGTAACATGATTTCAACATATAAAAGTAAAAAATGACAGATACACAAGGATAAATAAACAAATCCATTATCATATGGAAGACCTTAACACATATCTCACAGTAACTAATAGATTAAGGAGATTACAAATCAGTAAGGATGTAGAAGATTTCATTAACATGGTTAACAAGTTAGATCAAAAGGTCATATTATAGAACATGTTGTTAGGTGCCACTGAGTCAATTCCAACTCATAGCGACGCTATGTACAACAGAATGAAACACTGCCTGGTCATGCACCATCCTCACAATCATTGGTATGTATGAGCCTACTGTTGCAGCCATTATGTCAATCCATCTCATTGAGGGTCTTCCTTTTTTGTGCTGACCCTCTACTTTACCAAGGATGATATCCTTCTTCAGGGACTGGGCCCTCCTGACAACATGTCCAAAGTACATGAGACAAAGTGTCACCATCTTCACTTCTAAGGAGCATTCTGACTGTACTTCTTCCAAGAGAGATTTGTTCGTTCTTCTGGCAGTACATTCAGCATTCTTCGCCAACACCATAATTTAAATGCATCAATTCTTCTTCGGTTTTCCTCATTCATTGTCCAACTTTCACACGTATATGAGGCAATTGAAAACACCATGGCTTGGGACAGGTGCACCTTAGTCCTCAAAGTGATATCTTTGCTTTTTAACACTTTAAGGAGGTCCTTTGCAGCAGATCTGTCCAATGCAATACAGCATTTGGTTTCTTGACTGCTTCTTCCATGGGTGTGGACTGTGGATCCAAGAAAAAGGAAATCCTTTTCAACTGCAATATTTTCTGTTTATCATGATGTTGTGCATTGATCCAGTTATGAGGATTTTTGTTTTCTTTATGTTGAGGTGTAATCCATACTGAAGGCTGTAGTCTTTGATTGTCATCAATAAGTGCTTCAAGTCCTCTTCACTTTCAGCAAGCAAGGTTGTGTCATTTGCATAATGAGGGTTGTTAATGAGTCTTCCTCCAATTCTGATGCCTCATTCTTCCTCATATAATCCAGCTTCTCAGGTTATTTGCTCAGCATACAGATTGAATAAATATGGTGAAAGGAGGATACAATCCCAATGCACATCTTTCCTGATTTTAAACCACATACCATCCCTTTGTTCTGTTCAAGTGACTGCCTCTTGTTCTACGCACAGGTTCCTCGTGAGCACAACTAAGTGTTCTGGAATTCCCATTCTTCACAATGTTATCCATAATTTGTTTTGATCTACACAGACAAATGTCTTTGCGCAGTCATTAAAACACAAACATCTTTCTGGTATTATCTGATTTCAGTCAAGATCCATTTGACATCAGCAATGATATCCCTCATTCCAAGTCCTCTTCTGAATCCAGCTTGAACTTATGGCCGTTCCCTGTTGACGTACTGCTGGAACCATTTTTAAATGATCTCCAGCAAAATTTTACTTGCCTGTGATATTAATGATATTGTTTGATAATTTCCACATTCTGTTGGCTCACCCTTCTTTGGAATGGTCAAAAATATGGATCTCTTGTCGGCTGACCAGGTAGCTGTCTTCCAAATTTCTTGGCATAGACGAGTGAACACTTCCAGCATTGCATCCATTTGTTGTAACACCTCAATTAGTACTCTATCAATTGCTGGAGCCTTGTTTCTGTCCAGTGCCTTCAGTGCAAGTTGGACTTCTTCCTTCAATACTATCAGTTCTTGATCATATGCTACCTCCTGAAATGGTTGAATGTCACTCTATTCTTTTTGGTATAGTGACTGGGTATTCTTTCCATCTTGTTTTGATGCTTCCTGCATCATTCAGTATTTTGCCCATAGAATCCTTCACTATGCAACTCAAGGCTTGAATTTTTTCTTCAGTTCAGCTTGAGAAATGCCAAGTATGCTCTTGCTTTTTGGTTTTCTAACTCCAGCTCTTTGCACATTTCATTACAATACTTTGTCTTCTTGAGCCACCCTTTAAAATCTTCTGTTCGGCGCTTTTACTTCATCATTTCTTCCTTTTGCTTTAGCTACTCTACGTTCAAGAGCAAGTTTCAGAGCCTCTTCTGACAACCATTTTGATCTTTTCTTTCTTTCCTCTCTTCTTAATGGCTTTTTGCTTTCTTCATATATGATGTCCTTGGTGTCATCCCACAACTCACCTCCAGTCATTAGTGTTCAATGCATCAAATCTACTCTTGAGATGGTCTGTAAATTCAGGTGGGGTATTCTCAAGGTTGTACTTTGGCTTTCTTGGACTTGTTTTAATTTTCTTCAGCTTCAGCTTGTACTTGCATATGAGCAACTGATGGTCTGCTCAGCAGTCGGGCCCTAGCCTTGTTCTGACAGGTGACATTGAGCTTTCCCATCATCATGTTTTGAGTGCCTTCCAACCTGAGGGGCTCATCTTCTGGCACTATATCAGACAATGTTCCACTGCTATTCATAAGCTTTTCACTGGCCAATTTTTTTAGATCTACCTTAGTCCACCTTAGGCTGGAGGCTCTTGCTGAAGCCTGTCCACCATGGATGACCCTGCTGGTATTTGAAATAACCACCAGCAGAGCTTCTAGCTTCACAGCAACATGTAAAACACCGCAGCACGACAAACTGACAAATGAGTGGCAGATTATAGGACAAAAAAAAACTATCTGCCATCGAGTCAATTCCAACTCATAGCAACCTTATAGGACAGAGCAGAACTGCCTCATAGGGTTCCAAGGCTGTAAATCTTGAAAGAAGCAGACTGCCACTTTCTCCCACTGAGCAGCTGGTGGGTTTGAACCACCAACCTTGGGTTAACAGCCAAGCACTTTAACCACTGTGCAATCAGGGCTCCTGATTATAGAACGTAACAGCCAAATAGTAGACAATATGCATTCTTGTTAAGTACACATGAAACATTTATAAAAACTGACCACATACTGGGACATAAAGAAAACAAATTTCAAACAATCAGAATTCCATAGTTATTTAAAAACAAATAACGAAAAGATAACTTACATTGAAAAATGATAAAGGGCTTCCTTGTCTTGTTCCCGTTCTCAGGAACAACAAACTACAAAATTGGAACAACATAACATGTTACGGTAGGGATTATACCTCAACATAAACAAAGCAAAAATTTTCACAACTGGACCAATAAGCAACACTATGATAAACAGAGAAAACATTGAAGTTGTCAAGGATTTCATTTTACTTGGACCCACAATCAACACCCATGGAAGCAGCAGTCAAGATATGAAACAATGCATTACATTAGGCAAATCTGGGCAAAAGACTTCTTTAAAGTGTTAAAAAGCAAAGATGTCACTTTAAGGACTAAGGAGCACCTGACCCAAGCCACAGTGTTTTCAATCACCTCATACGCATATGAAAGCTGGACAATGATTAAGTAAGACAGAAGAAGATTTGATGCCTTTGAATTACGGTGTTGGCAAAAAATATTGAATATACCATGGACTGTCAGAAGAACAAACAAATCTCTGTTGGAAGAAGTACAGTCCCTGGAGAAGTATACCAAGTTTTGTAATGTAGAAGGTGAGTAGAAAAGGGGAAGACCCTCAGTGACATGGATTGACACAGTGCTGCAACAATGGGCTCAAGCAGAGCGATTGTGAGGATGGTGCAGGACCAGGCAGTGTTTCATTCTGTTGTACATAGGTTCACTATGAGTCAGAATCAACTCGATGGCACCTAAAAACAACAACAAAATGTTACCCTGTGCAAGCATCAGTAATCTCCCCTCAAATTCTGTAAATTTGAAATGACAAACAACTTGATAACTTTAACAAAAACTGAATTATTTATGATTGCTAAAGATACAAAAATGCTGAATGGTGCTTTAAAAGAGTAGCATCAATAAAAGTTTAAAGTATTAAATTATTATGAATAAAATTGAGAATCCTGTAGTACACTTTAGAAGTGAAGAAGGAACATGACTGAAGGAGAAGCAGAAATTACCAAGAAAATCAGACAATATTATGAATAACTTTATGCAAACATATTTGAAATCATGGGAGTAACAAACATATTTCTATGAATTATAACTAAACAAAACTGACTCAAGAGCTACTAGAAAGTCTGAATAGCCTATGACCATTAAAGAAATTGAATTAATAGTAACAAAATCTTCTCACAAATAAAACCTTAGATCCAAATTTATAAATGGTTTGTTTTTTTACGTACATAAAAAATAACTCTGATGTTACACAAAATTTTTCAGAAAAGAGGAAAAGTTCACCATCTAATTTTATAAAGCCAATATAGGCATACACCAAAGATCACCTTGTGTTTTTAATACTTAAATTTCATACAACATATGCATCTCCCAAAACAATAATTCAACTGATTTTACATATTATTTAGAAGCCCAAAACTAAATATAACATTTTAACAAAAAGAAAATTTATGGGAAATGCTTTTAGTTACATCAAAAACACAATTGGTAAAATGTCAGAATCGCATCAGTGTATCACATTCTAAATATCAGTGAAGGGCATGTTTCCCCATCTATGCCACTGGTAATAAAAGAGGCATGAAAACACCATCCTCAGTGTAAAACATTTTCTACTACAGTGCTTTTCATATTTAGCCCCTCTTTTTTCCTAGTATTGTACAATGAAATCCAAAAAACAGTGAGAAAGTATTAAAAAAAAAAAACTGTATGGAGAAGGAAGCAAAACAACCAGAAGAACAACTACAATAAAAGAGAATATTTTACTGCATACAAAGCAACTGCTAATAGTTATATTGTTTGGTGGGATCTCTGGGTGGAACAAATGGTTAAGTGTTCATCTACTAGCTGAAAAGGTTGGCAGTTCGAACCCACCCAGAGGTGCTTTGGAAGATAGGCTTGGCACAGTCTTAAAAATCCTATAGAGCAGTTCTACTCTGCCCATATGAGGTCACCATGAGTTGAAACTGACTTGACAGCAACTAGCATATTGTTTGGTGATCAGGAAGCAAAGTTATGAACACTTTATATTCTGTGGGGTTAATGTCACCTGAAGAATTTGGTCTTTATGCTTGGTTTCCAAGAGATAACCTCTGGGACCTTGGAATTTCCCCAGTGAGTGAAGTGTCTTTGATGAGGCCTCCACACCATACCTAAGGGTTTATAAAGAAAACCTAAGAATTATGTGGGACACTATAAAGAGGAAAAATATGCATCTGATCAGAGTTCCAGAATAGGGGGAGGCAATGGAAAATGCAGAGAGAATTGTCAAAGATTTGCTGACAGAAAACTGCCCTAAAATCATGAAAAAAGAGAAGATACCCATCTAAGAAGCTCAACGACCTCCATACACAAAAGACACTAAAAGAAAATCACCAAAACACATCATAATCAAATTTGTCAAAACTAAAGACAAAGAAAGAATCCTGAGAGCAGCTGGGGAAACATGAAAAGTCACCTACAAAGGGGAATCAATAAGACTAAGCTCTGATTATGTGGCAGAAACCATGTAGGAAATGGGATAACATATACAAAACCTTGTGAGAAAAATCTACCAACCAAGAAATATATATTCACCAAAACTGTCTTTCAAATATGACAGTGAAATTAGGGCATTTCCAGGTAAATAAAAATTTAGGGAATTTGTAAAAACCAGACCAAATTTACAAAAAATATTACAGGGAGTTGTTTGGATAGAGTCTCATCAACACCAGACAACAACCTGAGATTAGGACACAGGTCAGTATGAGCCAGATACCAACTATCACAGATTGAAATGTGTACTACAAAAATGTGTGTCAACTTGGTCAGGCCATGATTCCCAGTATTGTGTGATTGTCTGCCATTCTGTCATCTGATGTGATTTTCCTATGTGTTGTGCAACCTACGTCTACGATGTTAATGAGGCAGGATTAGAGGCAGTTATGTTAATGCGGAAGGACCCAATCTACAAGATTAGGTTGTGTTTTAAGCCAATCTGTCTTGACATATAAGAGAGAAGTGAGCAGAGAGACACGGGGATCTCATACCACCAAGAAACAGAAGCCAGGAGAACAGTATGCCCTTTGGACCTGGGATTCCTGCATTAAGAAATTCTTCAACCAGGCAAGATTGATGACAAGGACCTTTCCTCAGAGTCGATAGAGAGAGAAGGCCTTCCCCTGGAGGTGGCACCCTGAATTTGGACTTTCAGCTTCCTAGACTGTGAAAGAATACAATTCTCTTTGTTAAAGCCATCCACTTGTGGTATTTCTGTTATAGCAGTACTAGATGACTAAGACAGAATTTAGTACCAGGAGTGGGGTGCTGCTCCAATAGATAAATAAACTGTGGAAGCAGTTTTGAAACTGTGAATAGGCAGAGGCTGGAAGTATTTTAAAGTACCTAATAGCACAAACCTAAATTGCTTTGAAGAAACTGTTAGTGGAATTATGGACATCAAAGACAATTCTGGTGAGGACTCAGAAGGAAGAGGGGAGAGCTGTTACACTAAAAGTGTCAGCACCAGAGAAGCAGCAGCAGAACCAGGAGGCCAGCGCGAGATAGAGCAAGAGCTGACCCATAAAGCGAGAGAACTGAGTGCCTTTGCACAGGAGGTTTCCTGGCAGAGCGTGGTGCCTTCGGGCACTTATCAGTGGAGCTAAAGAGCTTTGGAACACTTGCCCCAGCAGGGTAGACACAGGCTGTGAGGGCTGAGGGGCCAAGAGGCCAAGGAACCAGGAAGCAGAAGCTGAAGAGACAAGGAACACAAGAAGCAGCGCTGCCTCAGTCTCAAAGGGTGGGGTTGCCACTCAGAGGGAGTAGGAGAATGGACCCACCCAAAGCCAAGGGAGCAGAGTTGCTGTTCCAGTAGGCCTGGAAGGCAGAGCTGAAGCCCAGAGCCAAGGGGCCTCTACCCAGAATCCACAGAGTAGGGCCAAAACCCAGAGTCTGGAGGGCAGGGCCATTGCCTAAATGATCTCAGAGAAGAGAGGATTATTTGCAAGCCTTGAGAGTTACTGTAATATGTTGTGCTGACTTGCTGGTTCCAAGTTATCCCTTCTTTCCCTCCACTTTCTCCCATTTGTAATGGAAATGTCTAGCTTGTGCCTGTTTACCACTGTGCTTTGGAAGCAGGTAACTTGTATTCTAGATCTCACAGATGAAGAGGAATTTCTGGATATTGGACTTGGAATTGATTTAAGACTTTGTTATGATATGATGGGGTGAATATGTTTTACATGTGGGAAGGACATGAATTTTGGGGGGCCAAAAAAAAAAATTTAATGTAATGCATTGAACTATGTCCCTAAAAAATGTGTGTCAACTTGGTTAGGCCATGATTCCCAGTTTTGTGTGACTGTCCACCACTTTATCATCTTATGTGATTTTTTTCTATGTGTTGTAAATCCTACCTCTATGATGTTAACGATGCAGGATTAGAGGCAGTTATGTTAATGAGGCAGGACTCTATCTACAAGATTAGGTTGTGTCTTAAGCCAATTTCTTTTGAGATATAAAAAACAGAAGTGAGCAGAAAGACATAGGAACCTCATATCACCAAGAAACAAGAGCCAAGAGAATAGCACGTCCTTTGACCGGAGTCCCTGTGCTAAGAAGCTCTTCAACCATGGAGGATTGATGACAAGGATCTTCCCCCAGTGCCAAAAGAGAGAGAAAGCCTTCTGCTGGAGCTGACATCCTGAATTTAGACATCTAGCTTCCTAGCCTGTGAGAGAATAAATTTCTCTTTGTTAAAGCCATCCACTTGTGGTTTTTCTGTTATAGCAGTACTAGCTAACTAAGACAGTAACCGTGATAAAAGATTCTCAAAAATAAAACAAAGCTAAAAGACTGAAAACAGGGAAACAGGGATGTCTATCTGTAAATGACGAAAACATCAAAACAATTAAAGGGGGAATAAACGGTGTAGGTATAGAACTTTCAAATGGAGAAGTAGTCAAGGCAATATCAAGTAATAAAAGACTCTTTTGAACTTAGAAAGATATGGATAAATTTCAAGGTAACCACTAAGAAAGTTAACAAACCTAATCATCAAAATAAAAAAGAAGAAAAACATAGTCTCAGTATGTACAAAATCAATAACAAACAAACAAAATGAAAAGAACATTCACAAACTAAAAGAAATCACTGCAGAAAATTAAGCAGAACAAAAGAATCTTCAACACCACACACAAAAAAAATGACAGTAGTAAGCAAGTATCTATCGATGATCACACTGAATCTAAACGGCCTAAATGTACCAGTAAAAAGAAAAAGAGTAGTAGAATGGATGAAAAAAGATGACTCATCAATATGCTGCCTACAAGGGATATACTTTAGGCACAAAGACATAAATATATTAAAAATCAAAGTATGGAAAAAATACATCAAGAGAACAATAACCAAAAAAGAGCAGGAGTGGCAATATAAATCTCCAATAAAATAGACCTTAAGGCAAAATCCACTATAAAAGATTAAGGGAAGACATTATATAATGATTAAAGATTCAATCCACCAAGATGACATAAGCATAATAAATATATACTCACTCAATGAAAGGGTGTCAAGATACAAAAAACTAACTCTAACAGCATTGAAAAGAGAAATAGATCCAAAATAATAGTAGGAGACTTCAATACACCACTTTCAGTGAAAGACAGAACAATTAGACAGAAACTCAACAAAGATACAGAACACCTAATTACCACAATCAGCCAACTTTACCTCAGAGACATATACAGAGCACTCCACCCAACAGCAGCAAAGTATACATTCTTTTTCAATATAAATGGATCATTTTCCAGAATAGACCACATTTTAGGTCACAAAGCAAGTCTCAATAAAATACAAAACACTGACATAATACAAAGAATTTTCTCTGATCATAACAGTATAAAAATTGAAATCAATAACAGGAAGAGCAAGGAAAAAAATCAAATACATAGAAATTGAATAACACCTTACTTAAAAACCAATGGGTAATACAAGAAATCAAAAATGAAATTTTAAAAACCCCTAGAATCAAATGAGAATGAAAACACATCTTATCAAATTCATTGGGGCAAAGTAAAAGCAGTGCTCAGAGGAAAATCTATGGCAATAGATGCACACATCAAAAAAGAAGAAAGGGCCAAAATCAAAACATTAATACTACAACTTGAACAAACAGAAAGAGAGCAAAAAAAGAAGCCCACGGTCACTAGAAGAAAAGAAATAATAAAGATCAGAGCAGAAGTAAATGAAATACAGAACAAAAAATAGAAAGAATCAGCAAGACCAGAAGTTGGTTCTTTGAAAAGATCAACAAAATTGACAAACCATGGGCCAAACTGACAAAATAAATAAATAAACAGGAGAGGAAGCAAATAACTCAAATAAGAAATGAAACTGGTGACATTACAATGGAACCAAGTAAAATAAAAAGGATCGTAACAGAGTATTATGAAAAACTATACTCCAACAAATTTGAAAACCTACAGGAAATGGACAAATTTCCAGTAACAGGCTACCTACCTAAACTAACATAAACTGAAATAGAAAATCTGAAGAGACCCATAACAAAAGAAGAGGTTGCAGAGGTAATAAAAAAAAAAAAAACTCCCAACAACAACAAGCCCTGGTCTAGACAGCTTCACCGGTGAATCCTACCAAACATTGAGACGAGCTTACACCAATAATACTCAAACTATTTCTGAGCATTAAAAAGGGAGGAAAACTCCCAAATTCATTCTATAAAGCCAGCATAATCCTGATACCAAAGCCAGGCAAAGACTCCATAAAAAAAAAGAAAATTACAGACCAATATCCCTCATGAGGAAACCTGGTGGTGTAGTGGTTAAGTGCTGTGGCTGCTAACCAAAGGGTAGGCAGTTCGAATCCACCAAGCACTCTTTGGAAGCTCTATGGGGCAGTTCTACTCTGTCCTATAGGGTCGCTATGAGTTGGAATCAACTCAAAGGCAACGGGTTTGTTTTTTCGGTTTTGTTTTGTTTATCCTTCATGAGCATAGATGTAAAAATTCTCAACAAAATTCTAGTCAATAGAACTCAACAGCATATCAAAAGAATAATACATCATAACCAAGTAGGAAGTCAATCAATATAATCCACCACATAAATAAAACAAAAGAATCAAATGACTATCTTAGTCGATGCAGAAAAGGCATTCGATAAAGTCCAACACCCACTCCTGTCAAAAGCTCTCAGCAAAATAGGAATAGAATGGAAATTTCCTCAACATAATAAAGAGCATTTATACAAAACCAACAGCCAACGTTATTCTCAGTGAAGAGAAACTAAAAGCGTTATCCTTGAGAATGGAAACCAGACAAGGATGCCCTTTATCACCACTGTTAATCAACATTGTACTGGAAATCCTAGCTAGAGCAATGAGGCAAGAAAAGGAAATAAAAGGGCATACTAATTGGTAAGGAAAAAAGTAAAACTGTCTCTATGCACAGATGATATGATCCTATACATAGAAAATCCCAAGGATTTCACAAGAAAGTTACTGAAACTAATAGAAGGAGACAGCAAAATAGCAGGATACAAGATCAACATACAAAAATAAGTTGGATTCCTATACAACAACAAAGGGAACTTCAAAAAGGAAATCAGGGGAAAAAACACCATTTACAATAGCCCCCCATAAGATAAAATACTTAGGAATAAATTTAACCAGGGACATAAAAGAGCGAAACAAAGAAAACTACAAAACACTACTTCAAGAAACCAAGAGAAATCTACATAAATGGAAAAACATGCCATGTTCATGGATAGGAAGATTCCACATTGTGAAAATGTCGATATTACCCAAAGTGATCTACAGATATAATGCAATCCCAATCTAAACATTCTTTATTTCTCATCTTTCACAATACCAGGGAAGTTTTCTGCCCACAAATCTTCAACAGTTCTCTCTGTATTTTCTGTTATCCTTCCTTGTTCTGGTACTCCACTCACTCATGGGTTATTTCTCTTGATAGAGTCCCACATGATTCTTAGGGTTTCTTCATTTTTTTTTTTTTAATTCTTTTATCTGATTTTTCTTCGAATATACTGGTGCCACGTGTTTTATCATCAGTTCACTAATTCTGACTTCCAGTTCCTCATTTCTGATCCTCTGACTTTCTATTGAGTTGTCTAATTCTGAAATTTTATTGTTAATCTTCTGAATTTCTGATTGTTGTCTTTCTATGGATTCTATTAAATTTTTCATTATGCTCTTGAATAACCTTCTTAATTTCCTCAACCGCTTTATCTGTGTGTTCCTTGGCTTATTCTGCATTTTGCCTGATCTCTTGAAGAGTTCTATATATTAATCTTTTGTATCCTACATCTGGTAGTTCCAGGAAGATTCCTCGATTGTTTTGAGAGTTTGTTGAAGCGATCACAGTCTGCTCCTTTATGTCATTTAATACTGACTGTTGTCTCTGAGCCATCTATAAGTTATCGTATTAATTTATGTTTGCTTACTGTATCCTAGCTTCTTGTTTTGATATGCCCAAATAAGCTGCTCAAGTGAGCTAGCTTGATTATTTGTGTCCTTGAAGCTCTAATGTCCTGTCACCAGATGGCTAGAACTGTTACCAGGTAAATGGGCCTAGGAGTCCATTCACTTTTCTTATATGGATTCACTCGGGTATCCAGGTAGTCAGTCATCAAGTGTGTGGTGCAGGCTCTGTCCTACAGTCTTAGAGGGACAGGGGTGATTGGTGTAGGCACAGGTATCTCATTGCAGCAGGGGGTCTTGCTCTGAACAAGGCACAGGCTGACAACCATCCCCCAAGTGTCTGTGAGGAAAGTGCATCCCTATTCCCTAGACTGCACAGTTGGGTGGGTTCTGCAGCCACATCATGGGCACCCAATGCTTTTGGCTGCAAGGACTAGGGGGCACTTATCCTTGGACCCCTGTCACAGGTGGCTTGGTGACATGGATGGAGCAACCAGTCCTCAGGCCCATGATGTGGGTAGGTGAGGACCCTGTTTATTAGGTAAAGCAGTGTCACACATCAAAAACCCTGCCTTTCCCCTGCACAGCTGAAAAAGTTGAAGTCAGATCTCAAGCACATACACCATTGCAGTCTGCCAACAAGGGTCTAATCTCCTGGAATGGGCCCACACAGGTCCATGCAGGGGTGAAAGGTATTCAAAATCAGCAGACCATTTGTGCCTGGACAGGAGCTGATTTTGTCCTTCCCAAGTTAGGGGAGCTGGCAGATTATCTTTTCTCCCAATTGTTAATTTATTCCTTCTCCAAGGCTGGGAGAAGGGCTCAGGGTGCACTGCAGGACCTATCTCAGGCCCAGGGAAATGACAGCCACTGATCCCGGCTTGGGTGCTGGGGGTGCAGTGTAATAGATGCAAGTGCTTAGTTTTTGCCAAGAGCACTGTTCTTTTCTGATTCCGGAGGCGTGAGTAGGCAGTGAGGCTCACTGACTCTCCCTGAGGAACATGAGTCCTGAACACCGTCAGCCCTGCTGCGGTTGCACCAGGGGATCGTGCCTGAGGGGCTCCGGTTCCCACAGAGTCAGGTCCAGCAACTCCTCGCTGCTTCTGAACCGTCTCTCCCTCCCCCTGCCACTCAGTCCAATTTCCTAACTTTGCCTTTGATGTTCAGGGCTTGTCATATATATAATCGTTTCACTTGTTTTTTCAGGTCTTTGTTATAAGAGGGATCCCTGGAAGCATCTTACTACTCTGCCATTTTGGCCCTGCCTCTCAAACGTTTCGCAACATTCTTTACTGAGATGGAAAAACTAATCACCATCTTTATATGAAAAGGAAAGAGGCCCTGGATAGGTAATGCATTACTGAAGAAGAGGAACAAAGTAGGAGGCCTCTCATTGCCTGATCGCGGAACATACTATAAAGCTACATAGTCACAACAGCCTGGTACTGGTAAAATGACAGACACATAGACCAACTGAACAGAATCAAGAACCCAGACATAAATCCACCCACCTATGGACAGGTGACCTTTGACAAAGAACCAAAGTCCATAAAATGGGAAAAAACAGTCTTTTTAACAAATGGTGCTGGCAAAACTGGATTCCATCTGTATGAAAAAAAAAAAAAAACAGGACCCATAGCTCACACCATACACAAAAACTAACTCAAAATGGGTCAAAGACCTAAATATAAAACCTAAAACAATAAAGATCATGGGAGAAAAAAAAAGGGACAATGCTAGAGGCCCTGATACATGGCATAAATTCAATACAAACCATAACTAACAATGCACAAACACCAGAAGATAAACTAGATAACTCAAAAAAAAAAAAAAGACTGGGCTTGCTGGTCTGACAGAGACTGGAGGAATCCCAGAGACTATAGCCCTAAGGCATCCTAAAAAAATAAAAAATAAAAATTTTTATTTTATTTTATTTATTTTTTTTAGGCATCCTACTGACCTTTTTTCTTTTTTTTTTTTTTTTTTACTGACCTGGAAATTAAGCCACTCCCAGAGACAACCTCCCAGCCAAAGAACAGACAAGTGCATAAGATAAACAGTAACACCCAGAGGAATGTACTCCTTAGAACAGATAATCCCAGCCAAACAACAGACAAGTACATAAGATAAACAGTAACACCCAAGAGGAATGTACTCCTCAGAACAGATAATCAGGGCAAAAAAAAAAGAAAGAAAATGGAGAAACCAGGGTGGAAATAGGGAGAGTGCTGACACATTGTGGGAAATGAAAATCTTTATGTACAAACTATCCAATGGGAAACTAATTTTCTCTGTTACCTGATTGGGGTCCAGGCCCTGGAGCAGTCAAGCCACTGAAATAAAGTCCAAGTTAGAAAGAGAGAGAAAGTTTATTAGGAGGTGACACCAATGGAAGGGCCCCAACAGCCTGTCCTTTATGGAGTCCCTCAAAAGCAATTTTTACATCAGAGCTTATATATCATTTTGGCACAGATTATCTCATTTTTTAAGCACACTGCCCACAGATGGTTGCATATATCAAAAAACAACTGCAAGAAACTCTCTATTAAACTAAAGATATGCATGTCAGACATCTGGAATGTATTCTGTATGTTTGTAACAGGCTGAAAAAAGCTTAAATGAAAATCTCTCAGTTAGTGTAACTGGCCTGCCAAGTCCACTCTGACTGAGACAAGGAGCAAGAAAGTTGCAGACCACAAGTGCCAGGTAGCCTTCCTAGCTGCCATCTTGAAGGCTGAAGGACATTTCTCCAGAGAACAAAGAAAAGGAGAGAGACCAAGGCTACAGGAGCCAAGAGGGCTCCGCACCACTTTGTAAAGAGACCAGTGCAGCTTCTGCAACTAAAAAAAAAAAAAAAAGCTTACAGATTACTTAGAGCACAAATATGGCTTCAGTTATGTCAAGCTCTCAATCATCCATTTCAAAAAGGAGAAAACATGTTGTGAGATGCTAGGGTCACGTCTATAAACTTTCACCTAAAACACAATTAAAAAGAAAACCAAATGGCCCTATACCTAGGGTATGGGTAAATGACTTAAGCGCCTAGCTCATCTGAATAACTTATTGGATGTCACTACATACCATAGGAAAACCCTGGTGGCGTAGTGGTTAAGTGCTATGGCTGCTAACCAAAATGTTGGCAGTTCAAATCCACCAGGTGCTCCTTGGAAACTCTATGGGGCAGTTCTACTCTGCCATATAGGGTTGCTATGAGTCACAATTGATTCAAAGGCAACAGGTTTGGTTTTTGGTTTTTATACACCATACACCAAAATGAAAAAACCAAACTCGCTGCCATCAAGTCAATTCTGACTCATAGCGACCCTTCAGGACAGATTAGAACTGCCCCATTGAGTTTCCAAGGCTGTAGTTTTTACAGAAGTTGAAGAGCAGCCCGTAGGTTTGAACCACTGACTTTTTGGTTAGCACCAGAGCACTTAACAATGCACCACTAGGGCTTCTTATACCACACACAGTAGTAGGTAACTCCACAAATTTTTCTTTCTTAATTCTTTAAACTAACCAAAGTGGTATATGAGGCACTGATGGTTCAGTGGTAGAATTCTTGTTCTCCGTGAGGGAGAACTGGGTTTGATTCCTGGCCAATGCACCTCATGAACAACTACTGCCCATTTATCACTGCAGGTTTGTGTGTTGCTATCATGCTGAACAGGAGGAGAGCTTCCAGACTAAGATGAGGAAGAAAAGCTTGGCAATCTACTTCTGAAAAACCAGCCAATGACCCTAACATGGGGATGGCACAGGATCAGGCAGCATTTAGTTCCATTGTGTATGGGTCCACCCTGATTCGGGGGCTAACAACAACGAGTGGTATATGGGTATTATTATTACCCTGCAAATGGGGAAACTCAGGTTCAGTGAGGCAGACACAAGTGCTGCAACAAGTGTTAGAGCTGGATACAAAACTAGGTCTGCTGGGTGCCGCAATTCAAGGAAATTTCCTCTCCCTAAATCTCCCTAGCCAGAAAGCAAGATTGAGGCTTGTTATAATCCCCATAATGTACCCTTCGGTGTCTTTAAACAAAGCTCTTGGTGGTGTGGTCCTCCTTTGCCAAACTTTCTCTTTCTCTCCCCCAGACATTACAGTAACTTCCCAATGCAAGTCTATAGCTATTTAATTCCTTGTGATTACCATTTGCTTCTTCTGTATGATCATTGTTCCCAAGTTGATGATGTTAACATTCAAGCTATTCCTGCGTGATGACCACTAAACTCTAGACTGTGGCTTGAATTTTCTTCTTCTCCGTTCTTTCTCTCTCTCTCTCTCCTCCCACCCTCTCACCCTCCCCTCCTTTCTGTCCTTCTTCCTTTCTTTCCGTCTTTTCTTTTAATCAGTAAGCTTCATTTAAGGTCCTTCACCTATAACTTCTGGACGGGCCTCTACTAGGACTTCTAGGCACTAGGAGACCTGGTTGTTACCGTACAGCCTCCCCACTCGCAACATCCTGCAGCCCTGCAAGGGGTTTAATGTTACCAACAACAGAAAAACACAAAAAGCCAATTAACAACCTTCACCTTATTTCTTTGGTAAGAATTAATCAATGTTAAATTCCAACTTTTTACCAAGTATCCAAGACCTCGAGTATTTGCTCCTCGGTTCCCTTCCCCTTTGCAGATCCGCGCCACAGCTCCTCATTGGCACTTCTCCCTCCAGCCACACGGGGGCGTCTCGCGAGAGGCGCGGGGGCCTATGGTACAGTCCGTTCTCCCCGCGCCCGTCAGGCAGTGGGTTCTTCCAGCCGTAGAAAAGCATTGTGGGAAGGCCGTGTGGCCTTTCCTGCCTCCCGCGCGCGGGGCGCGTTACCTGGTGCCGGAGGCTCCCGAATGGCGGTGCGACCCCGGGCGCGAGGCAGCGTGGCTGCCGACAACGGCGGCTCGGGACAGGAGCGCGCGGCCGCCCTGAGCCTGGTGAGGCGGCCCGGCCCAGAACACGAGAAGGACAGCGCCCTGGGTTTTCTCGGCCGCGTTCTCCATATGATCTCTGGAGGCCCGGGGCCGGTCTCCAGACTGCGTTTCCTTACCCGGAAAATGGGGACGTTCGTTTCCTGTGCTTTAAGTTAACTGATCATCGACTGCATGCCAGGGAGTTTTTAATATAAGCAGGGATGTTTTCGTGAATGAGAAGGGCCTTACTCCAGTGTAAAATCAGTTACTGTAGAAGTGAAATGTACCATTTAGGGTTTAGATCATTACGGCTTCCTACCATAGGTGCGGAACTTAACCGACAGTGAATGAGTTATCGTGGAATTCAGGTGAGTTCTTTTTAATGCAAAAAACAGAACGTAGTAGTCTGGGAGGGGGTAAACCAATCTTTACTACTATATTGAAAACACGTGGTATTTCAGTGTCTCTTACCAGATCGGGTTTTGAAACTCAAAACTGAGTTAATTGTTCTCTCTCATACAGAAAGTTAACGTCAACCATTTGATTTAGGGTCAGCAACTCTGTGCCATAGATGACGAATTTCAAGGCAGTTTCCATGCAAGCCTTTGTGTTGCCCGTTCACTTTCGGAAACTAGTGAATGTGGTGTCAAAAAAGGCGTAAATTAAACCCTTTGCAGCCATTTTCTGCCCTTGAATTTGATTTCTTTGGTGTAGGAGCTGCGTAAGTTACAGTTCATTCCTTTACAATCATTGTTTACACACCTGAATTTTAGTCTGCCAAAGTTAATGTATGTTTTCTCTTAACTAGTTTTAACTGATGTTTGTTTAGGAGGAAAATGGATGTTTGGAAATGGCTGCTGCTAATACCATTTGCACAAAAATGACTTAAGGTATGGTGACATTGTTGAAGTAGAAATTGTTCTGTCAAATAGTTACTTGTGATAAGGATTCTACCACATTTCTAAACTGGGAGGCTTCTAATTGGTATTGGTTTAAATTAGGTGTTAATAGCACATAGTTATCGTTAATACTGCATCTGTAGAGTTCAAGGTTAAGTTAAACAGCAAATAGGACAGCCTCTTGCCAGCTTAATCTTTGCCAACTAAAGGTTTTGCTGTTTTTTCTGGGTAGTCTGGAGAAACAATATATAGTACTGGGGTTCAGGATGTACCAAATGTAAATATTTGCTTGCCATATTAAATGCTTTTATTTTTTCTCTCTTAGGATGACCTTTGTGGTGATTTTGAGTTTTTGATCTTCAGAGAAGTTACTTGGATCATACAAAATTTCAGGAATCTGAGGAGTACTGAAATAATTGCCTTTGGACAGCCCATAATTAGGTGTTTAAAGCAATGGGGAATAAAAATAGTTTACTGTGCTTCTTGGGGGTTTGTGTTTTGAGTAATTAACTGTCAGAAAATAACATTTTTTTACCAAATCATTAGAGGTTTGTTTCCACCCCTAGAGCCGCTCAAAGGAAAAATATAGTCAAATATAGGATCTATTTTAATTGATTATTCTGCCATGCTTTTAACAATTAAGGTTGCACATTGCAGTGGGGTGGGGAGTGAAGAAGAAAATGCTAGTCAATTTCAAAGTTATGTGATGCAGTCATAGTCACTGATACCCCTACGAAACACAGACTGTTTGACCCAAAGACCAGAACTAGATTAACTGGTTTCTAGGTTATAGATGTGCTTTATATTGTCACTGCAGGTTTTTTGTTTTGTTTTTTACTAGATTGTATACTTAGGTAGGCATGCCTGCTGTTTTTTTGTTGTTACAAGAAGGAACAATCATGTCATTCAAAAATTTTATTGAAAGCACTGTACTAAGTGCTGGAACACAGTAAAAGCAAAACACAACTCCATTTGGAACCTTACAAATCAATAGAGGAAATGTCATCACAAATGTAAAACTGCCTTTGTGAAACAAATTCCATGGTAGGATTTAACACAAGTCAAAGGAAGCAGAATTATGTGCAAGTACCACTATTTTCCAGCCAAAGTTGGGGAAATGGCATGTGAGAGGCCCTGGATATGTCCATCCAAATTTATCTGGCAGTCTGGCCACTTTCCCTTTTCAGTGCCCTAGTTTAGATAAGAGGTGAGTGCTTCATGAAGCTTGTAAAAAGGCCATTATGGGAGCTGGAGCATTAGGAGATGATGCTGAAAAGGAGGTAGGTAGAAGCCAGACCAGTTAAAGTTTTGTTTGTGTTAAAACAGGTGGAAAGCCATGGGAGGAAGAAGTTTAGGTAGTGGTTTTTGGAAAAAATTTTAGCTGTCATGTGAAGGAACTGGAGGAAGAAGAAAAGGGGTATAGGAGGGCTGGTTAGAAGACTGGCGATTCTGAAAACGCTGTGAAGCAGATTTACTTTACATACGGTTGCCATGAGTGGGAGCCGACTCCACTATTTCGATAATCCAGCTTTGGCGAGTGTGATAAACTCTGGAGCTAAGATAGGGATTGGTTGGTAATGGGGGACTTGTCCAAAATGACTCTTAGGTGTTTACTTTGCACAGGTATAATGGCCCAAAGTCCAGCTGAGGGGGGTGTATTTTAAATTTGTTGAGCTTTAATTGTCGCCAAGAAATCAAAGTGACCTCAAACGGGCAGTGGAATATATTGGTCTGTTTAAGCAAGAGAAATCTTAAGACCATGAGTGGGGGGGTTGAGAAACAAGTAATGGCAAGGTAGGATAGGATAAGCTGCAGAACATGCTCACAAAAGTTAGAAGCAAAAGAGTGTTGCAAGAAGATCTAAGAGTTGCCCTTCGGGTTTGGTGTGACAGTGACCTTAACCAGGGCAGCTTGAGTGGAGTAGTAGGGGTCAATCCAGATAAAGAGATGGTTTATAACCAGGATTAGGTAATGAACTGGGGGGCAGAGAGTAAAGAATCCTATCTACAAATTTGCTGAGAAGGGGAGAGAAATAATAGGTGGAGAGGGATTTGAAGTTGTGAAAGTAGGTTTAAGTGGCAAGGACTTAGCTGAGAAGAAGGATAAAAAAGGATCCTGAAGAGGATGGAATCCAAAGCACAGTTGAGGAATAGAAGATGAGGAAGGTTTAGGGTTGACAGCTGTGGGGCAGTTTGTGTATGGCAACAGGAAGATAGAAGTTCTGGGAAGAAGATGGCAAAGTCATCTACAGAGAGGAAAGGTCTGAAATAAGTCATTGGGGAGAGCAGCCATTTGAGGTCAAGGGTCGTGAATTTATAAGGTAGAGGTTAACAAAAATGCACATTTACCTTGAAAACACAAGGGCACTTCAGAAATTAAAAGGCAACACTTAATAAGCGTTTTACATCATTGGAAATCACCTGTGGAACCTACTGCCACAAAGTACAGTATACAAAGAACTTAGTATGATAAAATGTCCACGGTCTGGAAATGATACTTGGCCCTTGTGCATTGAGCACTGACTGAGAACCACCTGGAGTTGGGAAGAGCTTTTCGTCCCACTTGGTGTACTACTGCACAGCTAGCAAGCTGCAGTCCAGGATTCCAAACCTTGACCTGGTCTTGGCTGTGGTGGGCACAGATACTCAAGAGTTGAGTGATAAGCATCCTGTCCCAGTATGGACATGTGGCATGTGAATGCATTTTTACAAGTCTGTCCTTCCAGATACCAAAATTAAAAAAATCCTTCACAAGTATGCTGTAGTTTCAAACCTTTAAAGAACCAAGAGGCTATATTCTTGTGAAGAAACACTTGCAGGTCCAGGATGTTTAAACAATTATAATTCACAGTGTCAAAGTAACAATGGCACACACCCTTCCCATCCCAAATCCTTCTTCACTGGTATCAAGTCTCTATCTTGAGACGTGAAGCTTGGACAGTTTTTATTGTTTTTGCTGTGTGTTTTCCAGCCAGATTGCTTGTAGATGTCTGAGATTTTTCTTCAATCAGGCTATCTTTAGACCCGTTTCTTCTCTAAAGGAACATGTATTTGAAAAGTATAGAAAGTAAGATTCAGAAGAGGGGAACACAGCCAAATATGAAAATACATTAGAAATTACTGAGCTTTTGTTAAGTTTTAAACATCAAGTTATTATTCAAGAATGGTTAATACCAAAGGCTTTTCAATCAGTATTCCCTCTATTTTGTTTAGGTAACTGCTAAATAAATAACTGCATGAATAAGACTATATGTACAAATAGTTTGATCTTAAAATTCTGACAGTAATGCATAATGAGTATTTTATTCATGAAAATTAGGCATAAATCTCAATCCATTTCACCCAAATAAGTGTAACATTTCTTTCGTAGAGTCATTCCTAAACCAAGTTCTCAGGTGTACTTTTTTGAAGAGGACAAGATGAGAATGGGGAGGTTGAGGTAATTTATAATCTTCCTTGATATATATTTCCAGTAGTCACTGAATTAAAACCTCCACAACACAGTGTCCTGGGGATTGCCATACTTGGGGCTAGAGATACCTGTCAGCGGGGGGATGAATGTCTCAAGGGGACTTGGAATATGCATGCCACTGGGACACTCCAGTCCCTTCACATGGTGGCCAGATCAGTGGCTTCCTTTTGGCCCTCAGAATAAAATGGAAACTCCTTTCCTGGAGCCTTTAAGGCCTTGCTCCATTATCTGCCATTCCCCTCACTGTGCTCTGGCCACATTGGTCTTCTAGCCTCAGCAGATTTTCCCAGGCTCCTCCCTCAGCCTACAAAGCTGGCTCCTCACAGGCTATTTCTCAGCTGTAAATGGCACTTCCACAGTCTGGCCTCTGACCACCCTATTTTAAGTGTGGACACCCTGTTGATTGTGTAGCTCAGCCTTTTGTTTTCTTCATATTGCTTATCTTAATTTGTATTTCTTTTGCCTGTTTTATGTTTGGCAAATATTTTCTGTAAAGGACCAGATTTTGGACCACATCCTATCTCTGTTGCATAGTCTGGTTTGTGTGAGTGTGTGTTTTTAAACAACCCTTTTAAAATGTAGAAAACATTATTACCTCCAGGGGCTTACAGAAACAGGCAGCAGGCTGGATTGGGCCCATAAGCCAATCCCTTGTCTAGGTACTTCCCAATGCCCAGACAAGTGCCTGTCAGTCCTCAGATGTGCTCGATGGGTATTTCTTAAGTTGAAAACCAAAGGTGTCCCGGAGACAGGACTACAATTAGTTCCCTTGATCAGAAGGTGCAGTGAGTTGTTCTCATATGCAGCAAAGTGAGAACTACTCTTTCAACACTAATGTGTATAACACAAGATTTTTCAGATTCCTAGGTGATAATGATTAGTAGGAAATCTAGAGCAGTTGGAAAAGCAAAAATACAGTAAAATAAAATTTCTATTTGTATTGAAGCCATCTTTAAGACCCCCCCCCAAAAAAAAAAACTCTGGAAAATGAGTATTAATCTGCACAGTAACCTATGAGGTAGATTATTTATCTACATTATATGGAAATTAAGGCTTAGAAATTAAGCTCAAAGTCACACAAGTAGGTGCAGATGAGACACAAATGCATGTCAATCTGAATGCAGAAAATTAAGAAAATAATTTTGAAAAAGTGCTATAGGCTGGCAACAAAAATTGTCTGCTTGGAAAACCTATTAGCTCTCCCAGATTTTGTGGAATTGGAGATGCAAGTTTTAGTGGAAGTTGTGGTTTGCCACCCAGATCCCTGTTCAGGGCGGAGACGCTCACTCCCCTAGATGCTGGGAATGCTGGCTGCTGTGCGGCTCCAAACAGTCCCTCTCCTGGAACTGCCTGCAGCTGAAGACAGCCACCTTGCCCAAGGTTATGCCCCCTCCAAGGACACCCTGTGTGCAATGACAGCTTGATGATGTGTGTAAAGACCCAGCCCCCTTGCCTCATGGTGTGGGATGAATCTGAAGGATCATCTCAGCCTCAGAGCTCCCCATGGAACCAGCTGTGGCCTTTATTGGCACTGTATTACAGTTCAATTCTTGCCTTTCCCCAAACCTATTTTCTTTCACTCAACAAATGTTGGCCCTAAGCGTGTTCTGCAATGAACTTCCTACTCAGAAGCTAATTCTAGGCAACCTAACCTCAATGAGTTCAGGGTTTTTCTGTCCTTGTTCAAATCATTGATAAAAAAGTGAAACAAGGCAAACGGGGCAGCACATGCCCCTTAGTCCAGGTTCTTAGGTGGTCCATGAACGCCCTGGATTTACATATAAAACTGCATATGCTTACATATGAAGAGAGAGACAGTAGTCACAACTGGCTTTTCAAAGGGATCCGTGCTCTAAAAAAGACTGAAAACCACAGTATGGCAAATGATAGACTGACAATGGCCCATAATTAATATCATCCTTGTTTTTAGTGTAATCATTTAACCAGATATGAATCCATCCAGCTATTTGATACAGCCCACCCTTTTTCCCACCTTGTTAAAAAATATAAGAGATGGTGTCACTTTGCTGAACTATGGTTACTATAGTGCTTCACTGATGTATCCATCCAATTTAGCAGTTTTAAATTGATATTGCAAAAGCAGCTATGTGCTCTGTTATGTCCTTGAATTACCTTTTAACCACATTTTTTTAAAACATTTCCAAGTGAACATCATTCTCTTTGATGGAGAAGACAGAAACAAAATGGGACTTGAGTAGTTCTGCTGTCTGCCATCAGTTAACAATTGAACATCTGCCCCAAAGAGGCTATCACTTTCTTGCTTCACGGGCTCAGAAAAATATCTAAAAATATTTTCTTTTAACTAGTGAAGCTATTATTTTTTGTTGTTGTTCTGTCTCCAAATCTTAAAATCTTTATTATTCTTGGCTTTGTCCCCAAGCCTCAGATCACTTTAGATCTTGTGCTCCCTCTAGCTTTTATTCCTAACGTAACTCTTTCCAGGTTGTACCTTGGTTCTTGATCATGCATTCCTCCTCCCTTCTTCTTCCATGTTGGGTACACATTCTTTTAAAATATAGAATCTTAGAATGATGTTAAGATTTATCGCCCTACCTGCCAAAGGAACCTTCAGAAAGGTGCTTCTCAAAATTGTTATCAGTCAACCCTTCATGAAGCTTTATTATCACTAACCTGATGAACTGTAGAGCCACCAGAACCCTGAGCATCCGAGGAACGGGTCACCGGAAGTGGAGGTACTAGATCCGTTTTTGAACTGCAGAAAGTGAGTCTTGGAATTAATGATTACAACAGTACCAAGAATCAGAACTTGAGTTGGAGGGCCATAGGGTAGAAAGCATGTTTTATACACCCTTGTATTCTGTACAGGGTCTACCACAGTGCTTGACACAAACAAGCATCTAATAAATGTTTTTTTGATTAAGTTAGGAGATTAAGTGATTTACCCAAAGTCACAGCTAATAAATGGAAGAACCAAAAATAAAATATAGGTATGTTTCCTATGTACTTCTCTCACTGTGACAAATTATCACATCTCTTTTTAGTTTATTCTAATATCTAGACAAATATGTGGCCATTGATACTTCTCTTTTAAAAATCTTATAGAACTGTATAAAATGTGCTTTAAATTTTTACAAAAACACCAAATGAAAAAACCTGGCCTATACCTCTCTCCACTAGGCTAGACTATCTGACAGCTTATTTAATGCTTATCAAAGTTTTGAGCCTTAATTCAGAGTTTACTGGCTAACATTCTTAGCCAGCAATATCAGGTATATGAATTTTCATGACTAGTACTTTTACAAGTGAATGCATAATTATATCATTAACACATTCATTTAAAAAACAGTATCATGTGTCAAGCTAAGACATGGTCCCTATCCTTGAAAGAAACAATAATAAGGCACACACATTTGTTGTAGCAAAAGAAGAGGCAAAAGGCCATTAGATCAAAAAGAAATTCTTGGGCCAACCTACTTCTCTCAGATCTTAGATTTGAGTTAGATTAATTAAAAAACATTTGTTAGATGCCTATTTGTGTTAAGCACTGTGATTGCATTATTCACAATAGAATTGCTCATACATTTCTTTCATAAAGCTTCCTTTCCTCTAAAAACTTCAATATATTGCTTGTAAATGCCTTGATGTGGCCAAGTGTGGTCTAGATTAATGTGATAGCTGCCAGCCACGTGCAACCAAGTTTAAATTAATTAAAATCAACAAAATTAATTTCTCAGTCACACTAGCCACATTTCAAATACTAAACAGATATATATATGTGTGTGTGTGTATATATACATATATATAGAACATGTCCACCATGGAAGAAACTTCTATTGGACTGCATTGGTCTAGGGCCATAAGGAGGACGACACACAGGCCTGGCCACTTACTTCACTTCTGAGAGAACGGATCGCTCTCCATCTGAACACTGGGACCGGCGATACTGGCGGTAACTTCGTGGGGAATGAGAATGCCTGATACGGATTGGATCACCTTGTGTCCTAAACAAGCAATGAAAAAACATGGACACAAACACACCAAAAGTCAGACAGGATAATTTTCAGTTCTTCCGTAAAGAACAGAGTTCTTCCTGTATCTTGAGACCTCAAAGGAATAATGGCTTTTAGAATTTTTAAAATAATTTTTTACTTTTCTCCAGACTTTTGGGAGTCTGGATGTGTTAAAATTGCACAAGTAGGAAACTGCTCACTTCACCATACCTGAAAATGAAACTATTTACACTGTGTGTATATATTTTTTTTAACCATCAAATTTTAATGAAATTATTCCCTGTGTGGAATTTTCTACAGTGGGTGTGGAAGAAAAAAGATCTACAATGTATGGAAAATGGCATTCCTATCAGAAAATACTGGTTACTGCCCTAGCTACTAACTAACCCATCATTAAAAGTTCAATCTTTAGCCTGAAGATATGGGGTAAGCAGGGCAGCGTGTCCCAGCCTGCATTTTGCCTTGGGTAGGAGGAAGCATAGGTTGCAGAAGGGAAATAATGAAGTAGGCAAGTTAGGCCTCTGCTTCCTCCTACCAATTACAGAGCTAGGGAGTCCTTTCATGGACATGTTCAATATACTAATTCTATGACAGGGATTGGATGGGGCTTACAGGATGCAGTTTTACAGCCAACGTAATTCTCTTGATGTTAAAGTAATAAAAAGGAACCTTGTTACCAACCAATGAATATCTCAGGAAAGGAATTTATATTTTAAAAAATCTAACATTCATAATCAAAAGCCCATTTGTACCTACCACATATAAGTAAGTGGTTAGTAGGAGATGGTAGTGATTATACTGAAAAAAATAGTTATAAATACAACCTTTTCTATCTCTTTGTAGACACTGAGTTCTAGTTAAAGCGTAAAGACAAAGCACTGCATGAAACACCACTGAAGAGTAAGAATGGATCACTCACTTATAATTACTATTAAACCACCTGTGAAAAGATTTTCGAGGACATACTCACTCTATCTTAGTGTATGGAATCTCTTTTAACTGTTCCTCTGACAATCCAGATGGATCCACAAGTTCCCTTCTAGAAGAGAATAAGAAAATGGATCTAATACCTTCCACAACTGACAGGTGAGTTTTCCCTTTCTAACCTTGTCTCAAAACACTTGTTAGTAAAACTTTAAGCAGGGAAGAAAGATTTTAAAACTAGCATGTGTTCTTGGAAAAAACAGAAGGAAAACCTTTTCTGTAGCTCTTTTATCTTCTTCCAATTTTTCTACAACCCAGACTTTCATGATTCATTCCTCATTTGCCTACGAAAAATCTGATGCTCTCCCCCATGGTGGATGTTTTCTGGTGGTGGTTGTGGTTTTTTTTTTTTTTACTTCTATATCTGCTTTCTTCAGTGTTTATTTGTAAAATACTTGCCTGTCTGGGTTCCACTTATAGGAGAGACCAAATGACCTGAGAGGAGATGTTAGGGCTGCCTGTAAACGGGCTGCTTCCAGAGCCCGCCTCTCCAGCACTGCTGGCGTGGTAACGCACTACCACTGTGAAAGCCATGCAACACATAATAATGAAGAGAATGAGGAATATGTGACAGGCTTCAGCCTCAGGCTGCCTCTCAGCATCAGTGGCCTTACTTGTAAATGCCTTCAAGTTACATTGGTTTTAAAACAATGAAAAAAAAAAAAAATACTCACTGAATATGCTTCCATAACTCTTCTTTTGCTTGGATATCGGGGCTTCTCCTGTAATTAGGGAAAACAACACTCATCTCTGCAAACAAGTTGTTTCATCCTACACTCTAATAGCTAACTTTAACAGAGGTACAACATTAAGAGTTTTCAGACTGCACAGTTTATTTAACAGTTGAAACCAGTCAAGGAAAGACTGGGAGAGCGAATGTGTGATAGTATAAAGATATTAGATGATTTATCTGCTAGTCCCACTAAAGGAAAACCACATAAAAACCAGAGTAGGGTTTCATTTAATGAAAGAGCTTAGGACTTCAGGCACATCTGCACAACTACCAGCGGTGATTGTACAATGAAGAATGATCTGGGGCTTCTGTTTCTGGTCATTCCAGCTATTTCTAAGTAAAACAAGAAAAAAAACAAGAGCCTATCCTAATTCTGAAATATGAGAATCCAAACATGATATGTAATTACCTAGTAGAAGCAGCAACTGGAAGGGAAAAGGAACTAGTAAGACAGCCCAGGTGGTAAAGCCAAAGATGCCAATGACCCATCTTTCATGTTTCATCTGATACTGCATTTCTGTGCCAAATCTTGGGCCTGCAAATGCTAGAACCTATCTGTGGCCTCTGTTCATGCTGCCACCCTCTATATATCCTTTTCTATTCCCAAATACAGACCCCACAAATCCCTTCTCCACCAGAAACATGTAAGTAGAAATTATGTCACTACCATTAAGACCAGTTGCCACTGAGTTGATTCTGAACATGGAGACCCATGTATGTCAGAGCAGAACTGTGTTCTACAGTGTTTTCAATAGCTGACTTTTCAGAAGTAGATTGCCAGGCCTTTCTTCTGAGGTGCCTCTGGGTGGACTCTAACCTCTAACCTTTTGGTTAGCAGCCGAGCATGTTAACTGTTTGCACCACCCAGGAACTCCACTACATGTAGCCTAGAATGAGAAACCCAAGTCTGCATTCCTGTGTTCTCATTCCCCATAGTTAGTAAGTAGCAATGAATACTAGAAATCTGTTACCACTGCAATCGTCACTACAGAATGACTCTTTTCCTAGTGAGAAAATGAGAGCAAGCTTTCCTCTGTTCAAGTGAACTAAGGTCTAATAATAGGCCAAAAATCCACAAAGGACTCAATAACAATTAAAAAGCCTGAAGCTAAGCAAAGTTACTGATACACTCTGACCTGTGGAATTTTAAATTCATAATTTGTATCAGTATTTTCAGGGCTCAATATCACTTTCAACATATGATACCATTATTGCTTTCACTTATCTCAGTTAATAAGGAATTCTGGCAGGGCCTTCTGAGCTCTCACAGAGTAGGTTAAGCTTCTTTCTAGCAATCGAATTGGCTATTTTTCCTTTGTGGAGAGGAGAATATCTCTGTGTGAAGATCTTTTAATCAACTCAAAATGGGTCAAACATTGAAAATAAGGGGCAGGGGATGATGAGTTGGTCTCAGACATATAAAGTGTAGAAGAACATGGCATCAGGATTGGAGGAAGACTCTAACGACCTGTGATATGCAGATAACACAACATTACTTGCTGAAAATGAAGAGGACTTGAAGCAATTACTGATGAAGATCAAAGACTACAATCTTTAGTATGATTACATCTTGACATAAAGAAAACAAAATTCCTCGCAACTGGGCCAATAAGCCACATCATGATAAACAGAGAAAAGATAGAAGTTGCCAAGCATTTCATTTTACTTGGATCCACAATCAACACTCACAAAAGCAGCAGTCAAGAAATCAAAAGAGGCATTGTACTAGGCAAACTGCTTCAAAAGATCTCTTTAAAGTGTTAAAAAGCAAAAACGTTACTTTGAGGACTAAGGTACATCTGACCCAAGCCATGGCATTTTTGATTGCCTCATATGCATACGAAAGCTGGACAATGAATAAGGAAGACCAAAGACGAATTGATGTTTTTGAATTATGATGTTGGCAAAGAATACTGAATATACCATGGACTGCCAGAAGAATGAACAAACCTGCCTTGGAAGAAGTACAGCCAGAGTGTTCCTTTGAGGCAAGGATGGCAAGACTTCATCTCATATACTTTGGATATGGTATCAGGAGGGACCAGTCCCTGGAGAAGTACATTATGCTTGTTAAACTAGAGAGTCAGTGAAAAAGAGGAAGACCCTCAACGGGATGGATTGATACAGTGGCTGCAACAATGGGCTCAAGCATAGCCAAAGATTGTAAGGATGGCACAGGACCAGGCAGTGTTTCCTTCTGTTGTGCATAGGGTCGCTATGAGTCAGAACAGACTCAACAACAGCTAATGCCAGAGAGAGACAGTTCAGCTACAACTATACCCCAGCATTCAATTCTCACAGAAAGTCACCAAAGAGCCTAAAGCATTATATCTAGGCTTAGGAGGCTATTCTACTGATAACCATTATTATTCTAGGAAGGTGCCAACAGTGAGGGAGTTAACTGGCTTTGAGGTGTAGCAGGATTTCTCAGTCTCAGCATTGCTGACATTTTGGGTTGGATAATTCTCTGTGGTGGGGGACTGTCCCATGCATCACAGGATGATTAATAGCACTGCTGGCCTCTATCCACCAGGTAGGTGCCAGTAGCACATCCCCAATTGTGATAGCCACAAATGTCTCCAGATATTGCCAAATGTCTCCTGGGGGACAAAATTGCCCCAGTTGAAAACAACTGGTCTAGTGTATGATTTTGGAAGTAAGGTGGGTGAAGGAACTGAGAGGCCAATTTACTGTGAAAATCCATGATGTGGCTATTGAAATAGTATTGGAGAGAGTGACAGTGAGGCAGGTACTAAATCTTACAAGGGAAAGTGACCCAAAGGCACAGCTGATGAGAGCTACAAGGAGGAGTAGTGAGTGGTATAACTTGATGGCATAGATTCAAAGCTGTGTGCTTTCAGGGAGGCAAGAGGTAGGATGAGAAAAAGCAATGAGGACAAGGAGGACATACACCTCCCATGACCATCCAGGCATAGTGCAAAGGAAGTGAGAGATGGTGAATATGAATAATATATAAAAGAATGATAACTGAGTATTTCTGAGTGTTGGAATTGCAGGTAATTTTATACTTTTCTATCTTCTCTGATTTTTTTTTTTTTTAGCCACAAAGCCTCTTACCCTCAATTATCAGAAAAAAAATAAATAATGGCATTTTCATGTTCAAAAAAGTTTCTATTGTTATTCCACAGGATGTGCCTTTCATTCTCATCCCTGAAGCATCAACGGAAATGTTATCTTAACATGAATGAGGACGTCAGTCCTTCCAGCCATAAATATTGTTGCTAAATGATTCAAGAATTTAGTTTATACCTTTAAATTCTATCATACTATAATAGACATGTTTTTAACTAAACAGAATTCTGAAACGGTGAGCAGTTTCAAACAGCTTTAAGGCACGGAAAAGTTCCAAAGCCAAAATATCAAATGCAAATTTCCTCCAATTGCGGGACCACCTGCGATTTTACAAACGTAAACACAAGTTACATGCTAATGAGGAATGTATTGTTTTTCTGCCTCAATCTGCACAGACTTAATTAGTAATTTAGGATGAATTCATGATCTGCAGCATACCATCATTTTGTGGATTTAGAAAGCTATGGAATTTTAACAGCCATTTTTCTTTAACTAAAAGACCCTTAATTATGCAGATGTTTTACTTGAAGTCCCCAAAGAAGCCCCTAATGAAATAGAGCCCTGAGTTATCTATAGATATGACATACGTAAAAAATAAACACGTAGTCAAACATTAGTCCAATATTTTTCAAAAGCAGCCCTCATTCACACCTTCTACAAATGCCCCCACTTTAATGTTCATTTTTTCAGAGAAATTAGATTCATGAGACATCATTTAAAAATTATGTTCCCCTCTTCCAAAAGCCTAAATTAAGAAGACACTTCACAAAGCTCCAGAGGGTTAAACCCCAACACTGCATATGGTCCTATATTGTTGTTGCCATTGTTTCTTGCCATCAAGTCAACTCTGACTCATGGTGACCATATGAATGCAGGGTAGAACTGCTCCCTAGGGTTTTCAAGGCTATGACCTTTCTGAAACAGCTCACCAGGCCTGCCTTCTAAAGTGCCTCTAGGTAGGTTCAAGCTACCATCCCTTTGGGTCAGTAGTGGAGCGCTTAACTGTTTGGGCCATATACATCCCCCAAATGCTCCAATTATATCACCTAAAAAATATTATACTATAATATTTGTTACATATTATAATACACTACAATATGTGCTATATTTCGCATACTATATTAAATTACAAAAAAAATAATAAATACAGCAACATTTGACTTTTATCATTTTTGTGGTCTTTATACTGACCACTGCTGTAAAACGAAATTTATAGTTAAAAATATATTAAGAAAACTTTTACATTTGCATAACACCTTTGTTAAAGAATTCAAAGCACTTAACAGACATCTCAGTAATTCTCCATCATATTCCTGAGTGGTCAGAATAAATTTAATTAGAAGATATAGAGTTCTTCTTATCCTTCTCCTCCTTCCTCTTCTACCCACCTTCAGAATTAAAGAAGCACTCAGAAGCCACTGAGCCCCAGCAACCGAGCTTTGAAGATAGCTTAGGAGTCACTTCTAGGGGCTTAACGTTAAATGTTTACCCTAATGCACCAGGTTTCTGTTTCTGTTTAACGAGGAACATTTCTTCATCCTTACAACCTCATTTCCCACGTTATTTTTTTTCAATAAATATAGTAGGACATTATGACCACCAGAGGGAGCCCCAGCCTTCTTGTGCGCACAATTGAAACTACCAAAATTATTGTTTTAGCTTTAGTGCCTCTTCCAAATATCCCAAGAAGTAAAGGTACACCCATAGAAGAGTAGTTTCAGCACAGCTGATTTTTTTCTAATGATGTTGAACATGAATGTCAAGGCAATACAGCTGAAAAACGTACTAGATAGAAGCGTACTGCTTAATGTTTTGCTGGAGGAAATCCACTCGTCTTTGAGCTTAATGTGTTTTTTAGGAGAGAGGGGTTTTGCATTTTATAGTGCTGTGTCTGATATTTAATAAACTAGCTAACAATTAATATGATTTTCTAGCTTTTCAATGAGGATAAACAAACAGAATGAATAACAATGTATCATAGTATTCTGACCTTCAGTGGCTACTTCTGCATGGACAATTTATAGGCACTGCAGGAGGAACTCAGGAATGTGAGAGTAATGAGAGAGAAGTTGTTTACTGTATTTCTCAAATGCTGCATGTACATCTGAAGAACAAAATTTAATTACTTTCCTCAGATGCTGCTGGTAGCAATGCTCCCACCTTTTAAAAAAAGCTGTAGTTGTTCCTAAACTTCCATAGAACTAAATTCTAATTTTTAAGGACTTTATATGAGTTGGCCCCACCGCAATCTCTTCACTTCTCACCTCAAGGGAAGAAAACAAAAATCATGTATCTTGTAGTAGTTCTAGAGATAAACAGAACTGGAGATCTTGCTAGTAACAGTAACTTCCATTTGTGAATGTTTACTGTATGACAGGCACTTGACTTATGTGACCTCACTTAATGTTCAGCAGAACTCTGTGAGGAGGGTATTATCTCTGTTGTACAAATGAGGAACTGGAAGTTCATGGAGATTAGGTAATAAGCTAAAATTGGTAGTTTCAGAATGTGAACAGAGGTCTGACAGCAGCACTCAGCTGATATTTTCTTAATTGGGAATAAACCCCAGGTTTTTGGTGTCATGGATCAAATAAAAAACAGCCCACTTTGTTTTATATAAAGGTATCCATCATCCATCATCTGGTAGAGTTATAATACTTTTTTCCAGCTGCCTACTTGACATTTCCACTTGACTGCCTACTTGGCATGTCAACAAAAATCTTGATCCTCTTTCCTCACACATCCCCATCGATCCTTTCCCAACTGAGTAAAAAAACAACATGGCATTTACCCAGTTGTTCAGGACACAACCTAAAAATCATCCATAATTCCTCTCACAATACTAATCTGTGAGCTGTACTTCTAAAATACATATTTGTGTAACTTATCTTCATTTCTACTACTTCCACCCTCTTCCAAGCCAAAACCATCTCCCACATTAATGAACAGAGATACCGGCAGTATTAGGAGATAAAGATTTGCTGCAATAAAAATGGAAAAATCATGCTGGGCATTTTGGACATACAACCATGACCTTAAAAAGACCATGCTTTAGGAGTAAGGACGAAGCCTAAAGAAAACACATCCTAGCACTGTTGTTGTTAGGTGCTCTCGAGTCAGTTCCAACTCATAGCAAGCCTATGTACAACAGAACTAAACACAGCCCAGTTCTGCACCAGCCTCACAATCCTTGTTATGCTTAAGCCCATTGCTGCAGCCACAGTATCTATCCATCTCCTTGACGGTCTTTCTCTTTTTCACTGACCCTCTACTTTACCAAGCATGATGTCCTTCCCCAGGGACTGATCCTCCTGATAACATGTCCAAAGTATGTGAGACGTAGTCTTGCCATCTTTGGTTTTAAGGAGCATTCTGGACGTACTTCTTCTAAGACAGATTTGTTCACTCTTTTGGCAGTCCATGTAATATTCAATTTTCTTCTCTAACACCACAATTCAAAGGCGTCGATTCTTCCTCAGTCTTCCTTATTCATTGTCCAGCTTTCACATGCATATGAGGCAGTTGAAAACACCATGGCTTGGGTCAGGTGCACCTTAGTCTTCAGAGTGACATCTTTGCTTTTCAACACTTTAAAGAGGTCTTTTGCATCAAATTTGCGCAATACAATGCCTCTTTTGATTTCTTGACTGCTTCCTCCATGGGTGTTGACTTTGGATCCAAGTAAAATGAAATCCTTGACAACTTCTATCTTTTCTCTGTTTATCATGATGTTGCTCATTGGTCCAGTTGTGAGGATTTTTGTTTTCTTTATGTTGAGGTGCAATCCATACTGAAGGCTGTGGTCTTTGATCTTCATCAGTAAGTGCTTCAAGTCCTCTTCACTTTCAGCAAGCAAGGCTGTGTCATCAGCATAACGCAGCTTGTTAATGAGTCTTCCTCCAATCCTGATGCCCCATTCTTCTTCATATAGTCCAGCTTCTCAGATTATTTGCTCAGCATACAGATTGAATAGGTATGGTGAAAGGATACAACCCTGACACACACCCTTCCTGACTTTAAACCATGCACCCTTGTTCTGTTCAAATGACTGCTGCTTCATCTGTGTACAGGTTCCTCACGAGCACAATTAAGTGTTCTGAAACTCTCATTCTTCGCAATGTTATCCATAATTTTTTATGATCCACACAGTCAAATGCCTTAGCATAGTCGATAAAACACAGGTAAACATCCTTCTGGTATTCTCTGCTTTCAGCCAGGATCCATCTGACATCAGCAATGAAATCCCTTGTTCTGCATACTCTTCTGAATCCTGCTTCAATTTCTGGCAGTTCCCTGTTGATATACTGCTGCAGCCACTTTTCAATGATTTTCAAAAAATTTCACTTGCATGTGATATTAATGATATTATTTGATAGTTTCTGCATTCGGTTGGTTCACCTTACTTGGGACCAGGCATAAATATGGATCTCTTCCAGTCTGCTGGTCAGATAGTTATCTTCCAAATTTCTTGGCATAGACAAGTGAGTACTTCCAGGGCTGTATCCATTTGTTGAAACATCTCAATTGGTATTCTGTCAATCCCTGGAGCCTTGTTCTTCCCCAATTCCTTCAGTGCAGCTTGAACTTCTTCTTTCATATCATTGGTTCCTGATCATATGCTACCTCCTGAAATGGTTGAACACTGACCAATTCTTTTTGGCATAGTAACTTTGTATATTCCTTCCATCTCCATTGGATGCTTCCTGCATCATGGAAATATTTTCCCTGTAGAGTCCTTTAATGTTGCAACTCGAGGCTTGAATTTTTTGTTCAGTTCTATCAGCTCGAGAAATGTTGAGCCCGTTCTCCCTTTGGTGTTCTAGCTCCAGGTTTTTGCACATGTGATCATAATACTTTGTCTTCTCTAGTCACCCGTTGAAAACTTCTGTTCAGTTCTTTTAGTTCATTTCTTCCTTTTGCTTTAGCTACTCCACATTCAAGAGCAAGTGTCAGAGTCTCTTCTGACATCCATGTTGGTCTTTTCTTTCCTTCCTCCCTTTTTAATGACCTCTTGCTTTCTTCATGTAGGATGTCCTTGATGTTATTCCACAACTTGTCTGGTCTTCAGTCACTGGCATTTAATGCATCAAATCTATTCTTTAGATGGTCTCTAAATTCAGGAGGGATATACTTAATGTTGTACTTTGGCTCTCATGTACTCGTTCTAGTTTTCTCCAGTTTCAACTTGAACTTGCATGTGAGCAATTGACGGTCTGTTCTGCAGTCCCACTTGGCCCCGGCCTTGATCTGACTCATGATATTGAGCTTTTCTGTTGTCTTGTTCCACAGATGTAATCAATTTAACTCCTATGAATATCCATCTGGTGAGGTCCACATGTATAGTTACTGTTTATGTTGTTGAAAAAAGGTATTTGCAATGAAAAAGTCATTGGTTTTGAGCTTTGACATCGTTTCTCTCACCAAGGCCATATTTTCCAACTACCTATCCTTCTTTGTTTCCAACTTTCACATTCCAATCACTAGTAATCATCAATACATCCTGACTGCATGTTTGATCAATTTCAGACTGCAGAGATTGGTAAAAATCTTCAATTTCTTCATCTTTGGCCTTAGCAGTTGGTGTGTAAATTTGAGTAACAGTTGTATTAACTGGTCTTCCTTGTAGGCGTATGGATGTTATCCTATCACTGACAGTGTTGTACTTCAGACTAGATCTTAAAATGTTCTTTTTATGATGAATGCAACACCATTCCTCTTCAAGTTGTCATTCCTGGCACAGTAGGCTACATGATTGTCCAATTCAAAATGGCCAATACCAGTCCATTTCAGCTCACTGATGCCTAGGATATTGATGTTTATCTGTTCCATTTAATGTTTGATGACTTCCAATTTTCCTAGATTCATGCTTTGTACATTCCATGTTCCAATTATTAATGGATGTTTGAGGTGGGCTCTTCTCATTTTGAGTTGTGCCACATCAGCAAATGAAGGTCCCAAAGGCTTGACTCCATCCATGTCATTAAGGTCGACTCAACTTTGAGGAGGCAGCTCTTCCCCAGATGTATTTTGAGTGCCTTACAACCTGACGGGCTTATCTTCCAGCATTGTATTAGACAATGTACTGCTGTTATTCATAAGCTTTTCACTGGCTAATTTTTTCAGAAGTAGACCATGGGGTCCTTCTTCCTAGCCTGTCTTCGTCTGGAAACTCAGCTGAGACCTGTCCACCATGGGTGACCCTGCTGGTATTTGAATACCGGTGGCATAGCTTCCAGCATCACAGCAACATGCAAGCCCCACAGTACATCCAACTAACAGACACGTGGGGGATCCTACAGGACTAGTGAGAGAAACCTATAAAATCTCACCTTATTAAAGCATAAAACCAAGTCTGACAAGATCGAGAGGTTCCAACAATAACTTAACTACCTGCCAGAACAAAATTTGATACTCTTTAAAGGAAGACAATATAATTGAGACTTCCTACAACATAAAAAAAAACCCAAACCAAATCCACTGCCATCGAGTCGAATCCGACTCATAGGGACCCTATAAGACAGAGTAGAATTGTCCCATAGAGTTTCCAAGGAGCGCCTGTGGATTCGAACTGCCAACGTTTTGGTTAGCAGCCATAGCACTTAACCACTACGCCACCAGGGTTTCCTCCTACAACATATCATCTAAAATTTCCAGCATATAATAAAAAATTGCTGAGCATGAAAAGAGGCAGGAAAGTGTAACCACAATCGGGGGGGAGGGGGAGGAGTCAAAACAAATGAACCTTGAGAAGACCCAGATGTGGGAATTAGCACACAAGGGCCTCAAATCATCCTTTATAAAAATTTACAACAATTTAAAGAAAATTATGGGTATAGTAAGTTAATAGTTGGGGAATCTCAGCAGAGAAATGGAAAGTATGAAAAGAAGCAAACTGAAATTTTAGAACCGGAAGTACAAAATCTGAAATGAAAAGTTCACAGAGAAAGTTTAATAGCAGATTTGGCCCTGCAGAAAAACAAAAAGTTGATGAAATCTGAAACAGTCAACAGAAATTACTAAAACTGAAAAAAGAGAGAAAAGATTTTTAAAAATGAATAGAGCCTCAACTGCTTATGGGACAATATCAAGTGGTCTAATATATATGTATATACATAATTGGGCGCCCAGAATGAAAGGAAGAGAGAATGGGTGAAGGAAAAAAATTGAAAAATAATGACCAAAATTTCCCAAATTTGGTGAAAAAACATCAAAGTACAGAAACAAAGTTAAATATAAAGAAAACCACTCTTAGCCACATCAGGGTCAAACAGCTGAACCCAAAGATAAAGAATCATAAAATTAACTACAGGAAAAAGACCCATTACACACAGGGCCTACAGAATGAAGGCTGACTTCTTATTAGAAACAACACAAGGTCAGAAGATAAGCGAACAGTATCTTTACAGTGTGAAAGAAAAAAAAAAAAAAAAAAACTACTAACCCAGAATTCTGTATCTACTGAAGTAGCTGTCACAAATAAGGGTCAAGATATTTTCGTATAAAATAAAGCTGTGAAAAATTGTCATCTACAGACCTGTACTACAAGAAATGCTAAAGGAAGAAAAGTGATACCAGATGGAAATTCTGATGTAGAGGAAGAAATAAAGCACTATCATGGTAAATATGTGAGTAATTGTGTTAGTTTTCTGTAGCTGCTGTAACAAATTATCACAAATTGGGTGGTTTAAAGCACAAATTTCTGTAGGTCAGAAGTCTGACACAGGTCTCCCTGGGCTGAACCCAAAGTATCAGCAGGGTTGTGTTCCTTCTAGACACTCTAGGGGAGAACCGATTTCCTTGCCTTTTCCAACTTCCAGAAGCTACCTACATTCCTTGGCTTGTGGCCCCTTCTTCCACCTTCAAAGCCAGCAACTACAAATTGAGTCCTTCTCAAACTGCACACACTCTGTCTCTCCTGCCTCCTTTTCCACTTTTAAGGATCCTTGTGATTAAATGGAGCCTTGGTAGCACAGTGGTTAAGAGCTCAGCAATTAGAATTCAGCAGCCGCCTCTTGGAAACCCTATAGGGCTCTTTTACTCTGTCCTACAGGGTTGCTCTGGTGGCGTAGTGGTTAAGTACTACAGCTGCTAACCAAAGGGTTGGCAGTTCGAATCCACCAGGTGCTCCTTGGAAACTATGGGGCAGTTCTACTCTGTCCTATAGTGTCTCTATGAGTCAGAATCGACTCAACAGCACTGGGTTTGGTTTTGGTTTTTATAGGGTTGCTATGAGTCAGAATCGACTCGATGGCAACAGGTTTTTTTGTGTGTGATTAAATTGGGGCCATTAGATAATCTAAAACAATCTCCATATCAGAAGGTCAGCTGATTAGCAAACTTAATTCTACGTGCAACCTTAATTTCCCTGTGCCGTGTAATATGATATAGTCACAAGTTATGGAAATTAAGACACAGACATCTTTAGGGAGGCATTATAAAGTTCTTCTCTTTATTTTTTGAAATAACTCCCTGTTTAAGCAAAGATAACATAATGTGGGATTTCCTACATGCAAAAATAAAGTGTATGGTAATAGCACAAAGAACAGGGAGAGGGGATAATGGAACTATACTTTTCCAAGTTTTCTGTAAAATGTTGCAATTGTAATCCTAAACAGACTGTGATGAGTTAAGGACATATATGGTAAGCTATAGAACAGACACTAAAAAATAATAAAAATGAGGTACAGGTAAGAAGTCAATAGAGAAAGTAAAATGAAATACCAAAAAATATTCAAATAGCACTAAAGAAAGTAGGAAATGAGGAACATACCAACAAAAATAGATACAATAAATAGGAAAAAGAAAAATGATAGACATAAAAATAGTAATAATTATATTAACTGTAAATAGACTAAACATTCAACTTGAAAGTTAGAGACTGTCAGATTAAATTGAAAAAATAAAAGCAAGACTATATGCTATCTATGAGACATGGGCTTTCAATATAAATACATAAGCTTAAAATAAAATGATTGAAAGAATATACCATATAAATCATACGCATGAGAAAGTTATAATGGCTACATTAATATATATAGGTGGATATTAAGAAAAGAGTATTACCAGAATAAAGAAGAAATTTCATAATGCTAAAAGGACTGATATGTCAGGGAGACAAAAACAATCATAAATACGTGTGAACTTAGTAACAAAGGTTCAAAATAACATGAAGCAAATGCTGACAGAACAAAAGGGTGAAGTAGGTAAAATCACAGTAATTTTTGAAGATTTTAGTATTCCTCTCTGTGACTATTGAAAAGTATACAAATCAGAAAAGACATAGAGATCTGAACAGCACAATCAGCTAAGTGGATCTACTTGGCCTTTATATACTAAACCCAATGAGTGAGAATACTTATTCTTTCAATTTTACCAGATCATTCATCAATAAAGACCATATACTAGGTCTTAATAAATTTCCAAAAATTAAAATCTTATAGTTTTTCTTTTTATCACAATGGAATTAAATTTGAAATTAATAAAATATCTAAAAATTCCCCAAATATTTTGAAATTAAACAACACACTACTACATGATCTGTGGTCAACGAAATAGCAAGGAAAATCAGAAATTATTTTGAACTGCATGATAATGAAAACAATATTCATCAATATATGTGAGATAAGCTAAAGCAAGGGAAATTTATAGCTTTATGCTTATATCCGAAAAGAAGAAAATCTGAAAATCAATGTCACCTTAAGAAGATAGAAAAAGAAGAGTAAACAAAAGACAAAAAAAATGGAAGGAAATAATAAAAAGTGGGAACCAATAAAACAGACAAAAGAGGAAACCAACAAAGTCCAAAGTTGGTTCTCTGAAAAGATAGGTTATGAAAAAAATAAAGAGAAAGCACAAATTACCAACATCAGGGATCAAAGAGGTGATATCACAACAGTTTTCATGGATGTTAAAGAATAAAGGATTATTAGAAACAAATTTCTGCTAAAAAATCAACTACTGAGATAAAATGAACTAATTCTTTTAAAAGTTACCCAAACCTACACATAACAAGTAGAAAGTATGACTAGCTCAATCTCTGTTAAGAAATTGAGTTTGTACTAAAACCTTTCCACAAAGAAAATTCCAAGTAGAAAAGGTTTTATTGGTGAATTAGTTTAACGTTTAAGAAGGAATAATGCCAATTTTACACTATTTCAGAAAATACAGGAAGGAATACTTCTCAAATAATTTTGTATGACCAGTATAACCATCGCCAAAAACCTGACAAAAAGATTACAAGAAAAGAAAATAATAGACCAATATTCCTCATGAACATAATAAAAAAAAAAAAAAAATCTGGATACCAACCAGAATAAGCAATATATTAAAAGGATAATATATCATGACCATCTAGGGGTTATTCTAGGAATGCAAAGATGTGTTATCATTCAAAAATGAATTAATGTGATTCCTTTACTGACAGAATAAAGAAAACAAGCCATGTACGATCATCTCTATAGATGCAGGAAAAGCCTGTAACAAAATTCAAAACCCATTAATGATTAAAAAAAACTTCTTGCTAACTCTTTGCAAACTAGGAATAGAAGTGAACTTTCTCAACCTACAGCTAGCATTACACTTAATGTGACATACTGAATACTTTGTTCTGAAGAAAGAGAACAAGCTAAGGATGTCTGCTTTCTTATCACTTCTATTCAACATTGTAACTCATATTTGTACTGGAGGATCTAGCCAGTACAATGAGGGAAGAAACAAAAATAAAAGACATAAAGATCTGAAAGAAAGAAGAAAAACTGTCTTTATTTACAATCACAATATGATTATTAAAAAAAAAAATTTTTTTTTTTTTTTTAAAGGTAGAAAATTCTAAGAATAAAAAATGCAAGTTTCTAGAGCAGGGTGGTAGGATACAATGTCAATATAAAAAGATCATTTGTTTTTCTACGTTAAAGCAAATAATTAGAAAATGAAATTTTAAAAACTATATAGTTCAGTACCACTAAAACAAAGTATTTAGGATTAAATTTAATGAATTAATAATAACTCTGTACTGAAAACTATAAAACATTCTGGAAGAAGATGACTTAAATAAATGGATAGATAAGATTATTTTTCCCAAAATTGATCTATAGATTCAACATGATTCTAATCTAAAACCTACAGTCTTTTTTTGTAGAAACTGATTAGAAAATTTATATAGAAATACAAAAGATTTAAAATAGCTAAAACAATCATGATAAAAGGACAAAAATGGAAATTTTACACCTGATTTCAAGACTTACTATAAAGCTACAGTAGGCAAGACGGCATGGTGGATTAGGGATAGACAAATAGATCAATGGAACAAAACTGGCTAATAAGCAAATCAATTGATTTTCAACAAAGACCCTGCGGCATTTCATGAAGAGAGCCTTTTTGACAAATGATACTGGAATAACTGGATCAGCATATTGCAGGGAGGGGAGACTAATCTCTCAATCTCTACCTTACATATACACAACAATTAATTCAAGATGGATCGCAGAGCGAAACATAAGAGCAAAATCTAAACCTGGTAAAGAAAAAAGAATACCTTTATGACCTTGGGACAGGCAAATACTCCTTAAGATGCAAAAAGCCTTAACTATAAACAAAGAAAAAAACTATATATTGGACTTAACCCACATAGTGCTATATTGGACTTAGTAAAAATTAAAAATCTTTGCTCATCAAAAAAATAATGTTAAGAACATGAAAAGGCAAACCACAGCCTCAGAGAAAGTATTCACAATACACATATCTGAAAAAGGACTTAAATCCAGAATACATAAAGAAACCCTGTAAATAAATAAAAAGACAACCCAATTAAAAACAAGCAAAAACTTGGAGACACTTTTAAAATGAAGATACATGAATAACCCATAAGCACGTGAAAATGTGGTTAACATCATCAGTTACTAGAAAATGCTAATTAAAAACACAATGGGTTACCACTTCAAATCTATTAGAGGAGCTAGAAAGAAAAAAGTCTAACGAAAACCAAATATGGCAAGAATGGGGCAAAACTGGAACTCTCATATATTGCTAGTGGAGTAAAAAATGGTACAACATATTTGGAAATCAGTTTGGCAATTCTTTGTAAAATTAAACATGTTAATGCCCTCTTATACAGCAATTCCAATCCTACATATTTACTCAAAAGAAAAGGTAACACGCATTCACAGATAACACTTGTACAGAAAGAATGTCTACAGTAGCTCTTAAGGTAACAGCAAAAACTGAAAATAATCTAAATGTCCATCAAGAGGAGAATGGACAAATTGTAGCATCTTCATACAATGTGCTATCACTCAAAAATTAATCACTGATACACAACAACATGGATGAATCTCAAAAATTTATGTTCAGTGAAAAAAGTCTGACTTTAAAAAAAGCATATATTGTATAAATCCATTTATATGAAGTTTAAAAAGAGACAAAAACTAATCTATGGTAATAAAAGTCAGAAGTGATGAATGACTTGAAGAAGCATGAGGAAAGTTTTTGTATGATGGAAACATTCTATATGCTGTCTAGGTAATAGATACAATAAGTATCCACTTGTCAAAATCCACTGAATTATATACTTAAGATGAGAATATTTCACTGTATATAAATTTTACTTCAAATTACCTCAATTAAAAAAGAAAGTTTATTCCTTAGGCTATTAAATGGAGTGAACTCAGATCACTCAATAAAAAGAAATGACGAAATTCCCAACCTCATCTATAAATATTTGGCCCACAATATAACTGAATTATAGTTACCAACAACTTTGGATTATTCTATTTGTCAATTTTATTTATAAATGAATGGTTTCACATATTTACTATTGCCTTCAATAATGTTTTTTTAACCTCTAAAATATAGTCATAGGATTTTTCCTAATTTTATTTTACTTTTCTCCTTTTTTTTTTAATAAAAAGGGAATTTACTATTGGCATTTAATTGAACGTAAATGATTTTGAAATTATTAGAAAAACTGAATGTTGTTTTAAGATTTAATACCAAGTTACCAAACCTTGTGTTTAACAAGTCCCTCAGATCCCACGTGGAAAACAAAAGGCATGGAGAATCTAATCTTGAGATTTTGTGCCTTTTGGTTAAACAATCAATGAGATCTTGCTTCTTCCATACCTAAACTTCCCTTTAAAAAAAATGTTTTATTAACTTCTGCTTTAAATTAAACAACATTTTAATTCCAGAACAAAAGATTGTGGAGTAATGAATAAATCTGTAAGGGTGTACACTCCTAGTGACTACTTGCAAATCTATTAGTTGCTCTGGTCTCCGTTAACCTGATCTGGCACTCAAAGACTGCCCCTAGAGCCCCTAGGGCCTTTCTGCCCAACTCCCTCTGAGCTCACCACCTACTTACATACTTTGTCTACTCATCCACTCCCAGACACATCTACCCCTCCTACCACAAGTAAGCAATGCCAGACATCTGACCACCCAGCAACACAAAGCGATCAGTAGTCAGTCCCAGCTCACTTCAAAAAGCTATGCTTTGGGGAATGGAGTTGAGAACTCTAAATCTGGATGATGAACAGATTAAAAAAAAAAAAAAAGACTTTATCAGCTCAAAAGAAAATTAACTTTGGGGACTGGCAATCCCACTGTTATGGGGTAATTGTCCTCACAAGTGGCATTGCCTAGCAACAGGAGGAACAGCAAATCCCAACACAGGGATGTAATGAATCACTCTGACTACTGCTTACAGATGTCAATTTGATGGGAAGATACTCACATCTGGCCCAATCTGGAACAAGACTTCAGGGAATTCTGTACACTCAAATTGGGAGAAGCAGCAGGTATTTCACCAACAGCCAGGTTCCAGAACAAAGGAGATTATTCCTATTTATCTGGTTGAATATATACTTTTGTTGTGTGTGCGTGTATATATATATATATATATCTATATATACACATACATATGTCATACATATATGTAAATATAAATCATATATATATATGATTTTAATAGCCTTGTTTTTGTGACATTTTGTTTTGGCTGTGTTCCAACTTCTAGGGCTTCAAATATAGTTAACAAATGTCACAAACAAAAGAAATTAAATATGACAAATAAATAATGGATAATCATGTTTGGATTAAACCACTTTAGAAAACCTGAAAAAGACACATTCCAATCTGCCCTAGCATCCACATGCTACATCAAGCTCAGTTTTTTTGAATTGAGGTATAAAAAGAGTCCACGTACGAGCGAGATCTGTGTCTGGATCGCCTGTTGTTGGGGTCCGCCTGGTTTTTTTCCTTTTGTCTCCTTAATACGGCTTCCCACTGAGCTGCAGAATCAACCATATCATTCTCCGGCCGTATTCTGAAAAGAAAACCATTCATCTAAAGTTAATGTCCACATGACGTGGCGCCTTGTCTTGAGGTTCATTCTGAACTTGGTTTCAGAAGTTATTTAAGAAGAAGCAATTTTATTATAATCACGGAAGCTAAGAATGTATTAACTGGATTAACACATTAAACAGTAAAAAAGTATATAAAAATATAATGTGCCTAGACAAAATATGTAAGTTGCAGTATTTTCAGTCTTCTATCTTTGGCTCAAAATTTTCTAAGAAAAAGTCATGTACCAAACAAAAACACTTAAAACATTTAAGTTTTCATTCAAGAAACAATGCTGTCTGCTAAAGAGCCAACCTTCAACAGTGAAACAAAATCATTTTTTTATGTACTAATTAAAATAGCAATAAATAATTTTACTTTTAAATGCTCTTAAAAATTCACACTTGTTGTCAAACTTTTTATGGAAGATAGGCACCAGATAGAATTTCCATTTTTTTAAATAGAAAACTAGAGGTACACAAAGTTACATATGATGGCATAATGCATTAGTAGCTGAGCAGACAGGCACCATTCTGGTTATGGCTGCTCACTTATTTAAGGACTGAGGCCACCAGGTTGACAGGCAGAGAATGTAAATAAGGGAATAGGAAATCCAGGTGGGGACTGGGGAACTGGAAAGCATGGCATCTGCCATCAGAGATCTAGGGCCATTCAACCCTCAGTTTAAAAAGATACTCCTCATTAAAAAAAAAAAAAAAATCCAGAAATCTGGATTATTTTAAGTGAACTCTTCCAATTTTTAAGTATTGACAACTAATTCTGCATATAAGACACTATATATGGACCTAGGGGAGCCCTGGTGGTGCAATGGTTTAAGCGTTCGGCTGATAACCGAAAGGGTGGTGTGGTTTGAACTCACCAGTGGCTCCACAGGAGAAAAGACCTAGAGATCTGCTCCCATAAAGATTATAGCCTAGAAAACCTTATGGGGCAGTTCTATTCTGTCCCACAGGGTTGTTATGAGTCAAAATCAACACAATGGCCAACAACAACATATGGACCTAACAAAACCCAATCAAGGACCACACTCAACCTGTAGAAGTTTTAGACTTCTGATGTATGAAGTGTTTCCAATAACGAAAGTGAGGTGGGGGTGGGAAGAAGTATTTAACTAAAGCAAGTGTTTGATGAATGTGTAAATACTGTCTCGAATGCACTACAACGATACTGTGAAGCTGTAATTAGCAGCAAAAATTATTAAACACCTGCTATTTGAATATTTAACTTTTAATTTATGTAAGTTCTTCAGGAAGCTGTTCCTGAGTGTTCAGTTCAAAAGCTGGCGCTCCCAGGGTGTGGGAGAGCAGCCTGGCATTGCAAGGTAATCACTCCAGTGCAGTGACTGCAGGAGCGGATCTGCTTGCAGACAAACACAGAAGACCTTGCAAGTTTGGAGTCCTCTTTCTCTCGGAAAAGATGCCTCCAGGTTGCCCTGATATGGCACTTAGTGTAGACTGTGGGGTGTCTATCTAGAATTGCCTACAAATGCAAATAAGTGGATGGGTGAGAAATGGTCATTGCACATATACCTAAAAGAGAGATAAAGCAAATTCAAGTTGAAAACAACGTAGCTCATGAGGAAGAAAGTATTTAAATTTCTCTAGATTAAAGGGGTATTGTATTGGTAAGAAATTCTGTGTGAAACTCAGCAACCCTTTGAACTGTGTATATTTCCTCACTAAAATCTTTATTTTTAATAGGCTATTATCTGAAGATTAACAGCATAGAGTCCTGGTATTTTTCATAGATTTAAGAACATAGTTCCCTCTCATGACATGTACAGGGAAAATTAAAATTGAACATATATCGCTACAGACCATAATACTAAAAATATCTGAAGAAAAATATGAGAAGGTAGACTACCTGAAGTCATAATTATTAATCATTCTCTAAACAAAAGCTCCCATTTGAAAATGTCACCGTAATGGAATGAATTGTGTCCCCCCAAAATGTGTGTCAGCTTGGTTAAGCCAGGTGTAGTTGTCCTCCAATCTGTGATTTTCCTATGTATTAGAAATCATAATCTCTGCCTGTGGTTAAAGAGGATTGTGGTGGGATGTAACACCCTTGCTCAGGCCACATCTCTGATCCAACATAAAGGGATTTTCCCTGGGGTGTGACCTGCACCACCTTATCTCCTACATCAAGAGATAAAAGGAAAGAGAAGCAAGCAGAGAGTTAGGGACCTCATACCACCAAGAAGGCAGCACCAGGAGCAGAGCGTGTCCTTTGGACCTGAGAAGCTAAGAAGCACCTAAGAAGCTCCTCAACCAGGGGAAGACTGAAGAGGACAAGGACCTTCCTCCAAAGCTGATGGAGAGAGAAAGACTTCCCCTGGAGCTGACACCCTGAATTTGGACTTCTAGCCTACTTTACTGTGAGAAAATAAACTTCTCTTTGTTAAAGCCATCCACTTGTGGTATTTGTTATAGCAGCACTAGATGACTAAGACAGCCATATATATATATAAACGAAACCAAACCCATTGCTGTCGAGTCGACTCCGACTCATAGTGACCCTATAGGACAGAGTAGAACTGCCCCATAGAGTTTCCGAGGAGCACCTGGTAGATTTGAACTGCTGAACCTTTGGTCAGCAGCCGTAGCACTTAACCACTACGTCACCAGGGTTTCCATATATATATATAAAAATGTATATATATATATAAACCTATTACTGTCGAGTCAATTCCAACTCATAGAGATCCTATAGGACAGAGTAGAACTGCCTCATAGGGTTTCCAAAGAGTGGCTGGTGAATTTGAACTGCTGGCCTTTTTTTGGTTATCAGCTGTAGCTCTTAACCACTGTGCCACCAGGGCCCCTATATATATATATTGTACATACATACACACACACACACACACACACACACACACACACACATCCACATATGGTTCTTCATGGCTAGAACTACAAGCCATTCTGTGTATCACATGAGTCAATAACCCCCCAGCCCTGCTGATAGGGGTGCTGACCACTCCCAGCACTGAGTGATTGAGTGATCCAGGGTTAGGAAGAGACAGTCAATGGGAAGATGTCATACTGGCGAAGTGGGGTCTTTCCCTCCCATAGGACCCCACACCTGGGACAGCCAGGACTGAGTTAGACATAAAACCCAAGTGTCCTAACTCCTAACTCTGGTATTTTTAGGTTACGGCTTCCATTGTGAACTAAATACTTCAGGAGCAAGAAGAAATTTTGCAACGCTAAATTTTTGATCAGGAAGCCAGGACCTTTCAATATTTTCAAAAGGTCAAACCTACTGGCAAGATTGAGGCCTGAGTTATACAAAGGCATACTTCTCCCAAACTACAGACATGTAAAAGGAAGCGCAAGTAGCGTATGTTCATTTCTCTTCTCCTTTGTGGAATTTACCTAGTTACCTTTATATTTAGACTTTAGTGTTAAAAAATTAAAACTCCTGAGACATAAGCACACATATTTCCTGTTCCTTGATATAATAAGGACTAAATCAGAAAGGATTTCAGACTATGGAACACACTAATAGCTTTTTTTTTAATTGAAAAGTCAAAGCGAGGAGCTCTGTTAGTTATCATTGTGGCCCCATGTTTCAAAGGCAGATGCCCTCTGCTGGTGATACTGTTTCATAAATATTCTAACAGGTGCATTAAAAATGTAAGCCTCATTGAAGAGTCACAACGGAAGCACATTTTCCCAAGTAATGAGTGGTGGCTGCTTTAGTCTGTAATGAAGTTTGAAATTACACCCTTACAAAAGGCCACTGGTTAATGGTACCTCATTACAAGAATGAAAGTGTCATCTTTTCCATTGCTAAAATGCTCCAGAAAACACTGGCCCTACTAGGAAAGGGAAAATACTACCCTTAGAAGCAAGAGTGTTGTAGCACTCAGTCCTTAAGAGGCAGGAGTTAACTATTTTGTTTATGAGCGAGTGAATAAAGAAATCTTTAAATGATAAATATCTCCTATGATTCTGCCTTTCAAATATCATTCATCCTTAGATGTAGGACACACAAGGGTTAGTTTTTGTTTGTTTTGCTGCTTTTCCTGATATATTTTAATTTTGATGTGGGTGGAGATTTACATTATGAAGAATAAAAAATTTTGAGCATTGACACTATCATTAGCCATTAGAGAAATGCAAATCAAACTACAGTGAGATTCCATCTCACTCCAACAAGGCTGGCATTAATCCAAAAAACACAAAAGAATACATGTTGGAGAAGTTGTGGGGAGACTGAAACACTTACACACTGCTGGTGGGAATGTAAAATGGTGTAACCACTTTGGAAATCGATTTGGTGCTTCCTTAAAAAACTAGAACTAGAACTACCATAGGATCCAGCAATCCCACTCCTTGGAATATATCCTAGAGAAATAAGAGCCTTTACACGAACAGATACATGCACATCCATGTTCACTGAAGCACTGTTTACAATACCAAGAGGATGGAAGCAACCAAGGTGCCCAAAAATGGATGAATGGATAAATAAATTATAGAATACTATGCATCGATAAAGAACAATGATGAATCTGTGAAACATTTCATAACATGGAGGAATCTGGAAGGCCTTACGCTGTGTGAAATTAGTCAGTTACAAAAGGACAAATACTGTATGAGACCACTATTATAAGAACTCAAGAAATAGTTTAAACAGAGAAGAAAATATTCTCTGATGCTCATGAGAGGAGTGAGGGAGGGAGGGAGAGGGGGATTCGCTAAATAGTAGACAAGAACTAATTTAGGTGAAGTGAAGGACAACACATAATACAGGAGAAGTCAGCACAACTGGACTAAACCAAAAGCAAAGAAGTTTCCTGAATAAACTGAAGGCTTCGAAGACCAGCATAGCAGCGGTGGGGGTTTGGAGACCATGGTTTCAGGGGACATCTAGGCTAACTGGCGTAATAAAATCTATTAAGAAAACATTCTGCATCGCATTTTGAAGAGTGGCATCTGCGGTCTTAAACGCAAGCAAACAGCCATCTAAGATGCATCAATTGGTCTCAACCCACATGGAGCAAAGGAGAGTGAGGAACACCAAAGACACAAGGTAAGTACGAGCCCCAGAGTAAGAATGGGCCACATAAGTCAGAGACTACATCAGCCTGAGACCAGAAGAACTAGATGGTGCCAGGCTACAACTGAGGACTGCCATGGCAGGGAGCAGGAGAGCAGTGAGATGCAGACCTCAAACTCTCATAAAAAGTCCAGGCTTAATGGTCTGACTGAGACTAGAAGGACTCCAGAGGTCATGGTCGCCAGACCTTCTGTTGGCCCAGGACAGTAACCATTCCCAAAGCCAACTCTTCAGATAGGGATTGGACTGGACTATAAGACAGAAGGTGATACTGGTGAGGAGTGAGCTTCTTGGACCAAGTAGACACATGAGACTATGTGTGCATCTCCTGTCTGAAGGGGAGATGTGAAGGCCAAGGGGGATAGAAGCTGCCTGAATGGACACAGAAATACATGGTGGAGAGAAGAAGTGTGCTGTCTCATGAGGGGAAGAGCAACTAAGAGTACATAGGAAGGTATATATAAGGTTTTGTATGAGAGACTAACTTGATTTGTAAACTTTCACTTAAAGCACACTAAAATTTTAAAAATAAATTAATTAAAGTCAATGAAAGTGAAAGAAAAAAAACTGAGCATCGAATTGACATAGTATCTTTTAAAAAGCGAAAATTGGTTTTTACATCTTAGACAATAGTGAAAGTCTCAAGATGGGAAAAAAGAGTCCATTGTAACTTTCACTGGAAATCTATTCATTTTCATATGCTAATTTTAAAGGTGAACTTCAAAAATGGTCAATGTTTCTTTTCTATATCCCTGATCCAATGAGTCTACATCTACCATAGTTTTTCTATTTCCACATCTAACAACTAAGGAGAGTCAATAGATGGGGTGGGAAAGTAATCAAAACAAGGCTTTTGCTTTTGAATTACTACAAAAGGGAGAGAGTTGCTTTAGAATAGAGCATATTCCAAGGTTTCAAGATAGGAGAATTCAAATATATATATCCTCCATGTCTTACCAAACTCCAATGGCCTACTTTTTCAGACTATCCATGCAATTTAGATTTTAACTGCATTTTGACAATTAAAATTTGCAAAAGTTTTGAAGATGAAATGTCATATAATTGTTTGATAATAATAATGAAGATAACGACTATTCCTTGCCTCTTCTTTCCTGTGTCTTCCCACTTACGGTTCTGTTCTGCCTCTTCTGCAAAATTCTTCACATTACCAAACGAATCCCCTTATAAGTCCCTGTGGGTTCCTAAAAAGACCTTCCTTTACACCAATTCTGAATTCCTTTACACTTCTCATTCATTGAGTGAATGACCATGTTTCATGTTGAGCTGAAAAGTCCTATGGAGTAAATGTATAAGGAAACTTCAAAATCATATGAGCAACACACGTTGCTTCCAAGCTCTATCTAGTCCCCAGTTCTGCCATAATCCGACTTGAAGACCTAAGCAAATTGTTTACCTTCTTCAGTCAGGTCTCAGTTTCTTCATCTGTAAAATTATTGCAAAGATCTTCTCTAGCTCTATCATAATGTGTGGTGGGGATATCTTAATACTTGAGACAATTGTTTCCCACGGCCACTGCATTGCTAAAATTAAATCTGTAGGTCCCAACTGATTATGAACTTGTGTTTTGCATCAACTGTATTCATTTTTGGATCAACTGCTATGAAGCAATCTTCTTTTTTCAAACAGTTTTTCTTCCCTGGGGAAATTTACGCTGGTTCCAGGCACTTGTCAACATACTCCCTTAAGACCAGCAAGTAAAAAATTCATTTGTTTTTCCCATCTTCCCTACCATCAATAAATTATTCTCATTTGCTTTTAAAGGTACGTCTTCTGTCTCCACTTATTTCTTATGCTGCCCCTGCTAAAATGAGCTACCTTGAGTGCAATTTCGCTTTCAAACTCTCCTCTGTTTTCATAAATTTTTTTGCCTGCTTTTGCCCTCGCTCAGTAATCTGACATCATTTCTCAGCCGCTGGAGCTCTGTTCTTCCTTGGTCTTCTCTGTCAAATGTGATTACACTCTGGAAATTCTAAATCATCCGTATCAAACATCTAAATCCTGGCGTGTCCTAGTAAAGTGGGAACCAGAACATGGATCTATAGCATGGCGAGCACTTCCATCGGCTCTGTGTGAACTGCCCTTCACACACCCATAATTTTACCTTGTTTGCAGCCCCAAATTAGGGCAGAGCGATGAGAAATGCTTGGAAGGAAACAGGTAGCCTATGTGGGAGAACTGCCCACTGGTTTTAGTTTGCTACAAGCCAAAACACATTTTTCTAGGGTATAAAGGACAATAAGGTTGTTTCGTACCATTTTTCTTGCTGTAGTTAGCCACCGTGGAGTGGGCTGCAGACCAATCATGACCCCGTGCACAAGAGCATCGGACCATATTGTGACCAATAGGGTTTTCATTGCATGATTTGGGGGAGGGTAGATTGCCAGGCCTTTCTTCCTAGTCTGTCTTGTCTGGTAGCTCTGCTGAAACCTGTTCAGCATCACAGCAACATGAAAACCTCCACTGACAGACAGGTGGTGACCACACATGAGGTGCACTGGCTGGGAAACGAACTCAGATCTCCAAGTTTGCATGGAAGGTGAGAATTCTACCACTGAACCTCTACTGCTCCGTTGTACCACTCTAACAATAACAAAAGCCTACCAAAATCACCATCGAGGTTTGCGCTGCCCAAATGTATCTTCCCTGTTAGTTGCAGTGCCATATTTGTGCTACAGAGAATAGTTTCTTCATTTTCCAGATAAAAAATATAAAAAGATCTTATGGAACAGGATTAAAGTATTCAAAACTGTATTAATCTGCTATTCACATATTCTGAAGGACTTGAAATGATGGGAAGAAAGCCCAACCACATTTGTGGCAGAACAAATTCATGTTAGAAACCCTGAGCTTTTTTTTTTTTTAAGGGAGCTGCCCCCCCCCGCCCATCTTTTTTTTTTCAGGTAGTACAGGGACTTCAGATAATACTGAGTGGTGCTGAATGTTCTCGTTAATCTAACAGTACCTGCCTATTTAGGGCACTTTACAGTTTTCAAAGCATATCCATTATCTCCTGGACCTTCACAAACCTCTTGTGAGGTAGGCAAGGTAAGTGTTAGTCCACTTTGCACATGAGAAAACTGAGATTCAGGCAGCAAAGCAGCCTGGTCATGGCCACAGAGCTCTTCAAAACGGGGCCAGATTCAGAATATAGGCTCCTAATCCTGTGTCCTGTGCTTTATCACATACAGGGTGCTTCACATACATCACAGAACAAAATTAGGGAAAGGTCCCCTGTTGCCAGTTTACTCTGGTCCTGCTCTTACCCTGAGTTTCTCTCATTTCTCTCTTTTTATCCCCACCAGGCCCAGAGTTACGTCCACTTTTATGCTTATTCAAAACACACCAGGCGACTTCTCTGCACATCTAACCCGCCTCCCTACCCTTGCCCCCAATCTCCCACTTCAAAAACCTAAGAGCCTAGCAGCACATCAAAGCTAATGACTGAGTAATCCACAGATTCTCCCCAGTGAATGCTCAAAGGACTGCTGATTTCCATCGAGAGCACAAAGGATATTTTGCAGACTGGTTTCTCTGAATGCGAAGGGTGTGTTATTAAGCTCCAGGTATTTGCAGGGAAAGCTGGTTTGTGAAGATTTCACTCTAGTAAGTCTACTTCCTGGGTCCTCCTTCAATACATGCCGTGGGCAAGTTTGGGGCATGGTCTATGGGCTCAAAAGTATAGCGATGAGCTGCCTGACCCTTCTGATATCAAGGTATAAGATTCAAAATTCTAACTAGTAAAAATTTAGACCATTAATGTTATAGTACCTTGTACTTAGAAACCCTGGTGGCATAGTGCTTAAGTGCTATAGCTTCTAGCCAAAATGTCAGCAGTTTTAATCCACCAGGCACTCCTTGGAAACCCTATCGGGCAGTTCTACTCTGTCCTATAGGGTTGCGATGAGTCGGAATGGACTCGATGGCAATGGGTTGGGTCTGGGACCTTGTACTTAGTAGTTCTCAATTTGATGGATTTAAATGAACCAATTGTTTCACAAATCAGTGTAGCAAAGTAAGTAATCTCTAAAGGAATTTTAAACATTTTAGCTTTTAATCCTACCAGTGAATCAAAACATAATTTCCCAATACCAACCTATCCCTCACTGTTTAGATCTTAATAAACACTCCATAACATTTGGGGAATCATACAGAACCCCCAGGAGTCCTGGTGGTGCAGTAGTTAAGCACTCGGCTAGGTCAGTGGTTTGAACTCACCAGCAGCACTGTGGGGGAAAGATGTGGCAGTCTGCTCCCACACAGAGATTAAACCGGCGGCTGTGGGGTGAATTCCAACACATAGCAACCCTACATGATAAAGTAGAACTGCCCCCTTGGAAGCTCAATGGAGCAGTTCTATTTTGTCCTATAGGTTTCTGTAAGTTGGAGTCAACTTGATAGCAACAGCCGGGAGGCTAGAGAACCCCCTTAAAAAACATACAGACCCAATCTCCAGAAAAATGTATACTTGTAAGCACACAAAAAATTTTCATACAAATTCATGGGATTATCAGACCCCTGCAGCCTACCTATGAATCAGAGGGTGAGAATGCCTGGTGTAAAAATAACCCAATGTGTAAAGGCGGGGAAGGCAGAAGAATGGAATACAGGGTTAAAAGAAAAAAAAAAGGTGGAAAAATGTGAAAAAACAGTAGCTACAAAACTGGGTATAGAACTGTAGGATTCTATACCCCAGAGAGCTTTTATTACTTAGATTTCATTTAATCTTTATAGCAACTTAATAAAACAGATCAGTCATTATTATACTCTCCAGTTAAAAGATAATAAACCTAAGATTTGGACTGGTAAAATAAATTGCCCACAGTCAAATAACAGCACATGGCAAAACCAAGACCCTAATCCAAACCCTTGGTTCTTCTTTTTGTTGTTACATACACCACTGACTCCCAAACCGAGATAGAATTCAATTCGGGAAAGACAAAAGAAATGAAGAAAGGATGGGAAAGAAGGTAAGGAAAGAAAATGATAGGAATTAGGTAAGAAAAAATAATATGATATAAAAAGTGAAAAGGAACGCAAGAGAATAGAGGAAGGAAGATAAAAAAAAAAAAAACCCAAGGAAGGAAGATATAAGGGGAAAATAGAGACTTTGTCTTCTTAGATATAATAAGAAATTGTGCTCTAACTTCTAAAAAAAAAAATTTTTTTTTCCAACTTCTAGCTGGTTATAAAAAGAGAACAAAAAATTATTTTCTTCAACATCAAAACCTAGAAAACTGTAGGATGTTCACCCAGATTATGAAAACAGTAGAGAAAGTGTAACAGAAGTAGAAAGGGGTAGGGGAAGGAATAAACCAAATAAAAGAGGGGGTGCAGAACTCCTTAATGGGGAGATGCCTTCTGGTGTTCTAGGAAATGGCTGTGGAACTACACTAACCAAAGAGGCCTCAGATAGCCGGCCTGGTTAGCTCTGGACCCAAAGGTGAAAGAGGGGGTGCTTATTTACAGTTATAACTTTCCAAAATTGAAATGAAACAAAACAACAATCCTTGTTTCTAACATTAGCTTTCCAGTAGTGTGGATTATGATTTTTTTAAGTAACTGCTACTGCTTTGGACAAAGTTGATTCCTAAGCATTGTTTCATTAACTTTTGTTTCTTTTCACACAAAATGAGAGATGTTTACATTGCTATCCATGGAAATGGTAAAGCAGCTTAAGCTCCACTGGGTAGACTTTGTTAACAAACAATATCTCCCACAGAGTGGCCTCACACCTTACAGGAAAGACTTCCTTTACATTAACAACAACAAAAAATCTAAAAAGAAGGCATGGCAAAGGGAACAACATCCCAAAGACCACACACATTTCCCAGAAAGTAAAACTGACTGTCCAAAGTTCCACTAAACAAATGTCATGGGCTTCAAAATAGTTTGGGAAAAGCAAATCTGCCCAGTGGTTGGCCCTCTCTCCAGGCTAGAGTGTCCTCTTCCGTGAGAGAAAGGGAGGCAGCCCAGAAAGCAGGGTGTGTCGGGTGTAGACTCTTGTTGTATAAATGAGGACGCATCCTGGGGCTGAATTTAGAGACCTCACTGGCAGGATGTATAAAAAGCAGCATGTAGAAGATTCTGTTTGTCCCACGAGTCGGGGTGGACTTGACAGCAACTGACGACAGCAACGGTTACCAGGGTCCTTTAGTAAACGCACAAAGAGAGGACAGTGCTGAGAGCTTGTCTGGGCACACTGTCACCCGAGATAACAAAGGACACCTGAGGTTGAAGATTCATCATCTCCCCCACAAAAGGGGCCTTTTGCACACGTAGGAAGTCAGACATCAGGAGACAACCCTTCATCACAAACAGAAGGCACAGTGGGATCATTAGCAGGGCTGCAGCTTAAATGTTCCATGCAAAGCATCCAAATGTGGAATGAATGATTTCTGGAAAAATTTAAAGACTAAAAATGGGATGGAGGGGTTACCACTAGCATATTGCAGTGAGTAAACAGCACTCAATTTGCACTGAATATACTATACTATTTCCCTGAAAACTGTCACCTGCCTCACTAGAACTGGGGAGGGCTGTTTGGAACTGGAAAGCATATTTCTTTCTCTGCCCCATTTTTGCTACACCCCTGAGAGCTGGGGTGTAGACCTCTAGAAAGACCCTCTAGACTCTAGACACAGCAATTTACATTATCCTACAACAATATTTCTAAGGATCCCTGGTGGCACAATGGTTAAGTGCTTGGCTGCTAAACGAAAGGTTGGCAGTTTGAACCTACCTAGCAGCTCCAGGGGAGGCAGACCTGGTGATCTGTTCCTGTAAAGACTGCCTATGGGGCAGTTAGTTCTACTCTGTCACGTGGGATCGCTCTGAGTTGGAACTGACTCAATGGCACACAACAACAGGATAGTATTTCCACAGGAGAAGTAAAAGTAATTTCAGAGCCCTTTGAACCCTTTACAAAAAAAGAGTGTGTTTTGAAAACTATTTCTCATTACTAGCCTTACAAAGTGCATTAGCATTTAAACATTCAGAACCACCCTAGTTCTAAAACATACTTCCTACACAGTTCAAAAAGAGCAGCCTAAGGAATTGTTTATTTGGGTGTGGGGAAAGAAACTCTTGAGGGAGGAAATACCTTCAAGAAATATTGAAGCCAGTACAACTACATCAGTAATGAGCTATTTAAGGATTTGTTGGCAACCTTTAAATGGTGTTTTGTTTTTAACAGCAGATGTCACTGCGAGCACTTGAGGCCCCAACAGACACTACTTTTAACGGTACGCCTTCTGAGCAGATGAAAATAGAGCATGAGTGAGTGGAACTTAGATGAGATCAAGCAAACAGATTTACTAAGGTGGTTGCTTCATTTTAAAAACACAGACTAACTAGACTAGTTGAGACTGGAGGATTCCCTGAGACCATTCCCATGAGATACTCTAAACCTTGAACTGAAGCTAACTCCTGAAGTCACCTGGGTAGCTAAATAACAGATTGGCCCCCAAGATAATGAATAGCACCTGTAAGTACTGTGCTTCTTTAAAAAATCACCTATATAAGAACAAACAGTCAACATTCACTTTAAAACGAAGATGAGAATATAAGTGCACAGGGAAACTCATAGAAACAGAACAACCAGAATGTAAATGATGAGAATGTTCATACACTGTGAAGAATGTAACCAATGTCACTGAACAATTTGTGTAGAAATTGCTGTATGAGAACCCAAACTGCTGTGTAAAATATTCCTGAAAACACAAGAAAATATTACTTAAAAAAATCTTTTTTGGATTGATAAATATAAGATTCAAATTAGGAAATTTTTAAAAGCACGATTTTTGTTTTTGTTGTTGTTTTGCTTTGCTTTGTGTCGCTTTGGCAGAAATACTGAATTTTAAGGCAGAAGAGAGTACTTGGAGACCTCTATCTCCCACACTCAGGTTTTTATAGATGAAAAAACAGAAATAATTTCCTTGAGAAAAGTGTCACAACACATAAAGATCTCACATCTATCTAGTATGATTCTAGTCCTCGAGGAGGCTGCACATGGAAAACTTTCCTAAGAAAATGGTGCACTCTTAAAATGCTGTCTGGGCTATTTTCACACAGGCTTTGTAGTCAGACGGGAGGTTGATTCAGTCTGTGCTGTATACAAGGACTTGGAGCACTAAAGAAGGGCCTTAGAGATTATCAAGCCCAACTTCCTAATCTTGTGGAAGAGAAAAAGAAGACCCAGAAAAGTAAAGTCACCAGGCCATAATTCCACATTAGGTCAGGACAGGGTTTCCCAAAAGTAGCACTACTGACATTCTAGACTGGACATTTACTTGCTGTCGGGGCTGTCCTGTGCATCGTTGCATGTTTAGCAGCATCCATCACCTCTACCCACCAGGTGCTGGAAGCAATCCCACCTCCCAATAGTGGCAATCCAAAATGTCACCAGACATTGCCAATTGTCCCCAGTTGAGAACGACTGGCACAGGGTGGAAACAAGCATGACTGATAACCAAATCCTCTCACTCCCAAACTGGTGTGCTTTCATTGACCCAAATAAATACTTTTGTTTTCAAGTAAATATTGGAAAAGTGGGGAGAACTGATTAACGCATTGAGCCATCACTTACACTGACTACATGTCAAAGGATGTTTCTAATAAGCTCTCCAGAATGAGTCTCACAGACATGAACTAACTGCATTGACCCAACTAACAGTGTACAGCTAATATAAATACAAACGCATATATTTGCATGTGTATATACCTGAGATTGGAACTATGGAATCTATGAAACCATGAGACTCTCATTTCTGGTTAGGCAAAACATAGTAGTAATGCCATGTTAAAAGATACTTCAGGGAGAAAACCCTCTACAAACGGTAAAGTTCCTTACCACTCATCATACATTGTACCTAAATATGGAATCATCGATTTTTTTTTTTTTTTAACAACAAAGGACCTTTAAGTTGTTTAATCATCTTATTATAAGATAACTGAGACCAAAGAGCTGAGGTTCCCTAAACTAGTGCTTCAAAACAATGCTGGATTCCTCCTTAAACCCAGATGAGAAAATCAGGCTTAAAAAATCACAGGACACACAGCTTCCAACACGTACGGCAGCCTCTGATTTTGGAGTTCCAGTTAACCACGATGTTTAGGCATTACCTGTTTCTCTTTTTCCGGTGTTCTCTGTTAGAGTTTTCTGATTCACTACCACTGCTCGTGTTACAGCGTGAGCGTGACCTGATGACAAAGTGAGAAAAGCAAAAGAAAAAACTCACATTTATGCCAAATGAAAAATTTCAGAAAGGTGCATGTTGGCTTTTGGGAATTAATTTTGCAGTAAAATTACTAAGCGAAACTCAAATAGCTTAATTACCCTTCTCCCAGTCAGTCAGACATCTGAAAGAGTCTACAGCTCAGGGAAACAGCAATTTGAGGGAAATGTGGGAGCAGATGACAGCAAGTGCCCCATGTTCCCAGGAAGGACCATAAAAGCAACCACTTCTAACAGAACATGGCAAAACTATAAACTCTAAAGATACTACAGCATGGAAGACGGAGAAACAGTTGAATCTCAAAGCTGGTTTCTAAAAGAAAGTTTAAAGGGGAAAAAAAAATGTAGAATACTTCTAAAGTAGCCACTAAAAAAACAAAGTGTTCTCCACTCTTGCCTCAATTCTGAGTACTGTTATCTGGTAATCCCTCCTCTTTCTCCTTACCCTCCTTCCATTTTTGTTTATTTACCTCCTCCTTTGCTTTAGATCTGAGTCTTCACCGCTGTTATGGGCTTTCCTGTGAGAGACAAATAAATGAAGAAGTTGGCTAAGGAAAGTATACCAAAACGAGTTTCACTTCAGTCAATGCATATCTGTATGTATTCATTCATTCACGAAATATTTTAGTCACATGTATACACCAAGCCCTGTAATAGGAGCCAGAAAGATAATTTCACACCAAGTGACGTAGTCACTGACCCCGAAAAGCCAGCAACCTAGTGCGGGGTGCAGTCTATAATAATAATGCACAATGTATCTGATAAGTTCCATTCTTCTAATAATGGCATTAGTCTGCAGTTCCTAGGTCTGCAGTCTGCCAAGCCAAAATTCAGCCATAATCTAAATGACGTTAACTTTCAGGGGATGCCCTTTCCAATACCCTGGCCTCAAAGTCCCTTAACCCCATCTCTAATGGCCCCTCTACTATAACTCAGCAACCCACATCATGGTCACACTTCAGACCTTGTCATCATCTATAATCATGCCCAAACACATTGTTCTCTGATCACAATCTCCTCTCCTTCCTGCCTACTTGTATACCTTTAAATAGCTTCTATGAGGCATCCTGGTCAAAAGTGTGGGCCCTGGAGCCAGATAACCTGAACGCCCAGACTGTCTCCTCCATTCAAGCTATGTGATTTAAACAAGGCAGTTGTTCAGACAGAACAAGGGGATGCTGAATGGTTTAAAGTCAGGAAAGGTGTGTGTCAGGGTTGTATTCTTTCACCATACCTATTTAATCTGTATGCTCAACAAATAATCCGAGAAGCTGGACTATATGAAGAAGAATGGGGCATCAGGTTTGGAGGAAGACTCATTAACAACCTGCATTATGCAGATGACACAAAGTGAAGAGGACTTGAAGCACTTATTAATGAAGATCAAAGACCATAGCCTTCTGTATGGATTACACCTCAACATAAAGAAAACAAAAATCCTCACAACTGGACCAATGAGCAACATCATGATAAACGGAGAAAAGACTGAAGTTGTCAAGGACTTCATTTTACTTGGATCCACAATCAACAGCCATGGAAGCAGCAGTCAAGAAATCAAAAGACGCATTGCATTGGGCAAATCTGCTGCAAAGGACCTCTTCAAAGTGTTGAAGAGCAAAGATGTCACCCTGAAGACTAAGGTGCACCTGACCCAAGCCATGGTGTTTTCAATCACATCATATGCATGTGAAAGCTGGACAATGAATAAGGAAGACCAAAGAAGAGTTGATGCCTTTAAATTGTGGTGTTGGCGAAGAATATTGAATATACCATGGACTGCCAAAAGAATGAACAAATCTGACTTGGAAGAAGTGCAGCCAGAATGCTCCTTAGAGGCAAGGGTGGTGAGACTGCGTCTTACATACTTTGGACATGTTGTCAGGAGGGATCAGTCCCTGGAGAAGGACATCATGCTTGGCAGAATACAGGGTCAGTGGAAAAGAGGAAGACCCTCAAGGAGGTGGATTGACACAGTGGCTGCAACAATGAGCTCAAGCATAACAACGATTGTAAGGATGGGGCAGGACCCGGCAGTGTTTTGTTCTATTGTGCATGGGGTCACTATGAGTCGGAACTGACTCAACGGCACCTAACAACAACAACTTCTTTACTCAGTGCCTCCATTTTAACAGAACCTCCCTCAAAGGGTTGTTATCAGGATAAAAAAAAAAAAAAAAATGAATTAATATTTCTAAAATGTATAGATTAGGGCCTGGCACATAGCAAGCAAACAAATGTTAGCTGTTATTATTGCTTACTCAACTACTTTGATTCTAACTTTTCTTTAACCTCATCAGGACTCCATCCATTGACCTTGCTACTTTTCGCTGCCAGCTCTTCGCCTTTCTTTTTTCTCCTTCTTACTCATAATCTTAGATTTTTCTGGTCCATCAATTCAATAACATGCATGCCAATACCCAAAACTTCCCCCAACTCAATGTTATTCATTCCAACTTTTTAGCAAACTCCCAAGCATGGGTGAATCCACCTATCCAGCTTCTCTAGGCCTGTCCCAAACAGCTGGCTGACCAGTACTACAGAGAGTTACACAAAAGGTTGAATTAGTTACACTACAAATCCATGATCATAAACCTCAAGTGGGTCCACAGCATGGCCCAGCAATCCTACCACCTTCTCTAATCTGAGTATGCTCTCTGTTTTTGCAGAACTGTTTCAAACTCATTTTACCTTGTAAGCCTCTGACCCGCTGTACCTCTGTGTCAGCAGATGACTTTGTTTTCTCCTGCCAAAGTAAAAAGGAACCACCCGATAAGAACGCTTTTCTCTTCCTGCTACCAAAAATAAAAACTTACCAACATCTCTCTGTTATTTATGGATCTGTCCTTACAAGTAAGGCCAATCCCCCCATCTCTGCTATTTGAGTTCCACCACCTCTTGTTTACTCAATGACTTTAATTAACTACACTTCCCCCTCTCTCACACACTCAGCTTCCACAACCTGTTTTCACCAGCTTCTAACATTCTCACATTCTCAGGTCTCTTCTATTTGAACAACCACACACTCACCTACTTTGACTTACCATCCCCCTTCAGCTTCTGCCAAACCTCTCCTCTCTCTTTCAAGCCTGAACTTCTTGAGAGAGGTGTCTATGTCCCCTGTTCCCATTTCCACTGTCTGTGAATCTGATGCCTTCTCACTCTAGGTGGGTGGACATGGCTCTTTAATGTCACCATCATAGTTTCCCAAACTATCTAAAAAATGATATCATTATGATGTGGTTCCTGTCCTTATATGAATTTTTTTGGTAATTTAGTATAAATACAACTATATAAATATTTTTCACAGATGATTTACCTAGTGTTCTAGGATTACAATTCTATTTTTATATAGTTTTTTCATTTTCTTAGAGATAATTGCTTAGCTTTCTATGTACCTATCACTTGCTTAGTCTTCCCTGTGCCTATCACTAACTCTTCTTCCAAACTTTCTGAGAGAGCTGCTCAACTCCTCTTGTTATGGATGAATGCTCAGGTAATCTGCCAGTTCCATTTGCATCTCTCCTGGCACCCTCTGGTCTGCTGCTCACATCTGAATGACTGCTCTCTAGTACTACTGCCCAGATGTCATTTTGATTAACTTCCTTCACCATGATCCAGGGAATTCCTTTGCTTCTTTATGTGATGGGTCCCCTATTTTCGGGTCTCATATCTTCTTGTTTTATTCCATCATCTAGGTGGCACATATATTCCAGTCAGTAACAGAGAAATTTTGCATGATAAGGATATGTTTTCGAGACCTGGGATTTCTGAAAATGTCATTATTCTACACATATAATTATAGTTTATCTGGGCATAGAATCCTAAATTGAAAATAATTTTCTACCAGAATTTTGAAGGCAATGCTCCAATGCCTCCCACTTTCTCTGGTATTGCTATTAAGCAATCTGATGCCATTCTGATTTGCTACCCTTTATGTATAGATGTTTTTTCTCTCTCGCCTCCCAAACATTTTAAAGATCTTCTCTTAATCTGTAATGTTTTAAAATTTCATGATAATGGACCTTGGTATGGATCTAATTTTTCAATTTATTATACTAGACACTCAGTGGATTCTTCAGTTTAGAAAATCATATCTTCAGTTCTGAATTTTTTCTTAAATTATTTCTTCAACAGTTCCCTCTCTTGCATTTTTCTGATTTTTTTTTTACTAGAAATTTCATTAGTCAAATAATTGATATTCTGCATTTAATAATTTTGTTTTCCTTATTTCCACACAATTACTTTTTTTGTTCTTGTTGTCCACTTTTGGAAGATTTCCTTAACTTTATCTCCCAAACTTCCTATCTTTAAAAAAAAAAATTCTGCAACACTAAGTTTTAAGAACTCTTATTTTCTGAGTATTTCCTTTTAATGATAATTCATTGATATAATATTTTGCATTTTTCTAAAAGATAATAATTATTGTTTTTAGAAGGTGTCCTAGTTATCTTGTGCTGATGTAAGAGAAATACCACAATTCAGTGGCTTTAAAAAAGAGAAATTTATTCTCTCAGTCTAGGAAGTTAGAAGTCTGAACTGAGGGTGCCAGCTCCAAGGGAAAACTTTCTCTCTCTGTCCACTCTAGGGAAAGGTCCTTGTCATCAATCTTCCCCTGGTCTAGGAGCTTCTCAGCTGAGGGATGCTGCATCCAAAGGACATGCTCCCCTCCTGGTTCTTCATTCTTGGTGGCATGAGGTCCCTCTGTCTCTCTGCTCGTGTCTATCTTTTATATCTCAAAAGAGGTTGACTCAATATACAACCTAATCTTGTAGATTGAGTCCTGCCGGATTAACATAACTGCTTCTAATCCTGCCTCATTAACATCATAGAGGTAGGATTTACAACACATAGGAAAATCACATCAGATGACAAAATGGTGGACAATCACACAATACTGGGAATTGTGGCCTAGCCAGTTTTAGGGCGACACAATTCAATCCATAACAGAAGTTTCTCTGTTCCCTATATTGTCTCTGTTTCCTGTGAGTTCCTTTCTTTGCCTGTTTGTCTCAGTCTCTGTCTTTCAAAATAAACAGGTATCCTCAAATTCTAGGTGATCACTGTCTCTCTCTCTTCACATTTAAACTAAAAAAACTTGAACTCTCTCGATGGTGCAGAACATGTCAATGATGGTTTCACTGTAATGTGGGGCAAAGTAATGTAGGGCAGTCCCAGCCATTTCATTGGAGGATTCCTTGAAAGTTGGTATCTGTAGGCCTTTCCTATGATACCTCCCCATTTCCTATAGTGGGATGCTCTAGTCTCATCCATTCTGGAAATAGATCGAGGAGGGAGCTATTTAGTAAGCAGAATTTCAATTGCTTGATTTTTCCTCTGGCTACATTTCTATGCCTCCTTTGTAAGCTAATCTTCTTCAACTAAGCCAATCAAATACTGGAGTTTCTCACAGTTCCATCACTGGCTTTGTCTTTGCATTATATCCATGCTATCCACCCAGATAGTCTCAGCTGTATTATATAATTCAATTAAAATCTTTAAAAAGGTGACTCATAAACTTATATTTCAGTCTTGACAGCTAATCTAACTCCTGACTCATATCCAACAACCTATTTGAAATCTGCCTAGAATTCGCAAAGGTAACACAAATTCGACATATCAAAAACCAAACTTACAGTTGTCTCTTTCAGGCCTGTAATATCCTGATGATCTTAATTTAGTCCATCAAATTGTACAAGACTGGGTTTCATTCTTAATATCTGCCTCTCCTTCACACCCCCATACCAACCCTTCAAGTACCATTGATTTTACTTCCCAAAGGCTCTTGGAATCATCCACTTCCTTATATCTCCACATGACCACCATGGTCCAAGTTCACATTCTCTATTGCCAGGACTCCCACTGCCTACATAGTCTGTTGCCTGGTATCTCCGTTTCTACTTCTACCCTATTTTCACCACCACTTCTCCACACAGTCAGGGTCATCTTCACACAATGAAAATATAGTTGTGGTATTACATTCCCATCTAAAAACTACTGGTCTAAGGATGAAGAGGAGTCCCTGGGTGATACAAAAAACTCAGCTGCTAACTGAAAGGTTGGAGGTTTCAGTCTACCCAAAGGCACTGCAGAAGAAAGTCCTGTGATCTACTTCTGAAAGATCATAGCCATTGAAAACCCTATGGAGCACAGTTCTACTCTGAAACACATGGGGGTCACCACGAGTTGGGGCTGACTTGAAGGCAACTGGTGAAGTACCAAAATGCTGAACAAGATCTACGTGGCTATAAGGTCTGACATCATCTTTCTCTCCTGGTTCATTTCTAACACATTTCCCTTTACTATTGGAGCTTGAGCAACACCGGCCTTTCTTCCTTTCATGAATGTTCCCTGCTTGCTTCCATCCCAAGATCTCTGCATATGCTAGTCCTCTGTCTGGAAGACCTTTCCTTTCTTTTTTGCCTACTCTTATATCAGATGCCAGCTTAACCTTTCAGCCTCAGGGAACCCACCCCTGTCCTTCTTAATTCTGACTCAGCAAAAATCCCCCCTAATAATGCTGATTACATAGGGGATTAGGTTGTAAAAATTTCTTAGGCAGCTGCACTTATGACATGTATACTTTTCTGTATGAATATTAGGTTTCAATAAAAAAGTTTTTAAAATTCCCCTAAGCACCATATAACTCCTTGTCATGAAGATATCAAAGTCATAACTGCACATGCATTTGTGTAATTCATATATTTCTCCCCCAACAGACTGTAAGCTCCTAAAGGGCATGGATTTTGTCTACTCTTGTCTAGCACAGTGCCTAGCATACGGTAGGCACTCAACGAACATTTTTAAGTGTAAAGATGGAAGCTGAGAGAAAATATATTATACTGTCACAAAGTATGCTGGTTTTCTTTTGCTGGAACAGGAATATTTAAACAATCAGGCTTCAGGGTCTCTCTGAGCCTTGAAAACTATACGCAAATTATGGTGCATATTTAAATAAGTACAATTTTTCCCTAGAGAAAAAATGTACCATTTCATCAGATTCTCAGAGAGTTCTGTGACCCAAAAAGATTAAGGACCAATTTTCTAGACTTGGCCAGAATTTGATATCTGTATGCATCTCATGATAAACAACTGGCAAAACTGAAAAGTTTGACATCTTTTCAAAACATGTCCTTCCGGCATCCATAGCAAAATAGAATTTCCTATTATTAAATTTAAGTCCTTGAGATTCTTCCATGGTGATGACAAACCTTGGTTTTAAATGTCAGTGTTAATCCAGCTATGTAGGGATTTGTGCTGAGGAGCAGCGTAAATTGTGTGAAGATAAAATAAGACTGGCAAGGACAGGGTATTTGTAGTGAAAAGAAACAAAGAAGAATGTGCATTGGGTCTCCTTCGAAAACATGCAGCAATGACACATCTCCTCAAAACACACATGCCAAATATGGGACCTTTAAGTGACACACAGAACCAGACAGAAGGCTCTATGGCTGCTCAGGCAAACTGATTCTCCTCCTGGTAAATCAAAACAGTCTTTGCCCTGGACCGTGCCAAGGAAAAGGATCCTGCGTCAACGCATCACAATTACTTCTCTGTATGTCACAGGAAGCCAGCAGAAAGCATATCTCAACACAGAAGTCACTCAGCCTGGATTCAGGGATGCATATGTTCCAAACTATTTCAGGCAAAAGGTTTGGAAAAAAAATAATGTAAATTGTGATATATGTTAGCAAAACCCGCTAAATTCATCTTCTAATGTATTAAAGTCAAAATGACTGTCTGCTCAACATGTGTAATTATTTTATTTAGGAGGTGCTGATATTTTGCACTGATAATTAAGGATGAAAAACTATAAAAATCTATCTGCTTAACTATACGAATACAGAGCCAATTTCCAAATATATTTAGTCATTCCCTCCAGCCAAGCCCCTCGATACACACACAAATGTGTGTACTTTAGAGTATTTTGTAGTCATGTTGCTTTGGTTTTAAGCATTGTCCAAGTTAAACAAAGCCTTGGTGTTCCCAAGGAGAAAGTCCAATAAAGCTTGGGGCTGGGGGAGGGGAGGGTGCGACCAGTTACCATCGAGTAGATTATGACTCACGGTGACCTCATGTGCGCCGGAGAAACTGTAGGGTTTTCAACGGCTGATTTTTCAGAAGTAGATCATCAGGCCTCTCTTCCAAGGCACCAACTGCCAACTTTCCTGTTAGCAGCCAAGCCTGCTAGCCATTTGCGTAGCCAGGGACTCCTAGGTTGGGGAATGGGGCAGGAAATCTCTCCCTCTGCCTTATTTAAATGAAAATTCATTTATCCTTGCCTTTTTCAGATGTACTGATTTTGGAAGTCACACAGGCCTGAATTTAAATCCCAGATGTGCCCCAAAGGATAAACTATCGTAATCTCCCTGAACCTCGGTTTTCTCACCTGTAAAAGTGAGATAATATTTTTAACCAGTGTCATAAAACAATATGTGTACTAACTGTTTAATGAGAGGTAGTTTGTTCTGTAAACCTTCATCTAAAGTTACAACTAAAAAAAGAAATCAGCATGTTTCTCGCCAAAAATAATAATAATAATAATATGTATGGAATGTGTAGCAAATTGCCTCTATGAACAACTGCCTCTTTTGCCACGAGGGGAGAACTGGATGGTGTCCAGCTACCATTACTGAACATTTTGATCAAAGATTCCACAGAAGAATCCAGTTAAAAGGTGGAAAATGCAGAACAGAATTTTAAATTTTCATGGACTCCAGACTTTCTGTAGCCATGAAGGCCAGATGAACTGCTGAAACTACTGCCCAGAGATAATCTTTTTTTTTTTTTAATAATTTTTATTGTGCTTTAAGTGACAGTTTACAAATCAAGTCAGTCTGTCACATATAAGCTTATATACACCTTACTACATACTCCCATTTACTCTCCCCCTAATGAGTCAGCACGCTCCCTCCTTCCAGTCTCTCCTTTCCTGACCATTTTGCCACTTTTTAACCCCCTCTACCCTCCCATCTCCCCTCCAGACAGGAGATGCCAACACAGTCTCAAGTGTCCACCTGATACAAGTAGCTCACTCTTCATCAGCATCTCTCCCCAACCCATTGTCCAGTCCCTTCCATGTCTGATGAGTTGTCTTCAGAAATGGTTCCTGTCCTGGGCCAACAGAAGGTTTGGGGACCATGACCACTGGGATTCTTCTAGTCTCAGTCAGACCATTAAGTCTGGTCTTTTTATGAGAATTTGGGGTCTGCATCCCACTGTTCTCCTGCTCCCTCAGGGGTTCTCTGTTGTGCTCCCTGTCAGGGCAGTCATCGGTTGTGGCTGGGCACCACCTAGTTCTTCTGGTCTCAGGATGATGTAAGTCTCTAGTTCACGTGGCCCTTACAGTCTCTTGAGCCCATAACTATCCTGTGACCTTGGTGTTCTTCATTCTCCTTTGATCCAGGTGGGTTGAGACCAATTCATGCATTTTAGATGGCCATTTGTTAGCATTTAAGACCCCAGACGCCACACTTCAAAGTGGGATACGGAATGTTTTCACAATAGAATTTATTTTGCCAACTGACTTAGAGGTCCCCTTAAGCCATTAAGCCATAGTTCCCAAACCCCCGCCCTTGCTCCGCTGAACTTTGAAGCATTCAGTTTATCCGGGAAACTTCTTTGCTTTTGGTCCAGTCCAGTTGAGCTGACCTTCCCTGTATTGAGTATTGTCCTTCCCTTCACCTAAAGTAGTTCCTATCTACTAACTAATCAGTAAATAACCCTCTCTCACCCTCCCTCCCCCCTCTCGTAACCACAAAAGAATGTGTTCTTCTCAGTTTATACTATTTCTCAAGATCTTATAATAGTGGGCTTATACAGTGTTTGTTCATTTCCATCTGACTAATTACACTCAGCATAATGCCTTCCAGGTTCCTCCATGTTATGAAATGTTTCACAGATTCGTCACTGTGCTTTATCGATGCATAGTACTCCACTGCGTGAATATACGATAGCTTATTTAACCATTCATCCATTGATGGACACCTTGGTTGCTTCCAGCTTTTTGCTATTGTAAACAGAGCTGCAGTAAACATGGGTGTGCATATATCTGTTCGTGTCAAGGCTCTTATTTCTCTAGGGTATATTCTGAGGAGTGGGATTTCTCGGTTGTATGGTAGTTCTATTTCTAACTTTTTAAGAAAACGCCAGATAGATTTCCAAAGTGGTTGTACCATTTTACATTCCCACCAGCAGTGTATAAACATTCCAATCTCTCCACAGCCTCTCCAACATTTATTATTTTGTGTTTTTTGGATTAATGCCAGCCTTGTTGGAGTGAGATGGAATCTCATCATAGTTTTAATTTGCATTTCTCTAATGTCTAATGATCGAGAGCATTTTCTCATGTATCTGTTAGCTGCCTGAATATCTTCTTTAGTGAAGTGCTTGTTCATATCCTTTGCCCACTTTTTGATTGGGTTGTTTGTCTTTTTGTGATTGAATTTTAACAGAATCATATAGATTTTAAAGATCAGGTGCTGGTCAGAGATGTCATAGCTGAAGATTTTTTCTCAGTCTATAGGTGGTCTTTTTACTCTTTTGGTGAAGTCTTTAGATGAACATAGGTGTTTGATTTTTAGGAGCTCCCAGTTATCTGGTTTCTCTTCGTCATTTTTAGTAATGTTTTGTATTCTGTTTATGCCTTGTATATTAGGGCTCCTAATGTTGTCCCTATTTTTTCTTCCATGATCTTTATCATTTTAGTCTTTATGTTTAGGTCTTTGATCCACTTGGAGTTAGTTTTTGTGCATGGTGTGAGGTATGGGTCCTGTTTCATTTTTTTGCAAATGGATATCCGGTTATGCCAGCACCATTTGTTTAAAAGACTACCCTTTCCCCAATTAACTGACACTGGGCCTTTGTCAAATATCAGCTGCTCATATGTGGATGGATTTATATCTGGGTTCTCAGTTCTGTTCCATTGGTCTATGTGCCTGTTGTTGTACCAGTACTAGGCTGTTTTGACTACTGTGGCTGTATAATATGTTCTAAAATCAGGTAGAGTGAGGCCTCCCACTGTCTTCTTCCTTTTCAGTAATGCTTTACTTATCTGGGGCTTCTTTGCCTTCCACATGAAGTTGGTGATTTGTTTCTCCATCACATTAAAAAATGTCGTTGGAATTTGGATCGGAAGTGCATTGTATGTATAGATGGCTTTTGGTAGAATAGACATTTTTACTATGTTAAGTCTTCCTATCCATGAGCAAGGTATGTTTTTCCACTTATGTAGGTCCCTTTTCGTTTCTTGCACTAGTACTTTGTAGTTTTCCTTATACATCTTTTACATCTTTGGAAAGATTTATTCCTAAGTATTTTATCTTCTTGGGGGCTACTGTGAATGGTATTGGTTTGATGATTTCCTCTTCGATGTTCTTCTTGTTGATGTAGAGGAATCCAAGTGATTTTTTTAAGTTTATCTTATAACCTGAGACTGTGCCAAACTCTGCTATTAGTTTCAGTAGTTTTCTGGAGGATTCCTTAGGGTTTTCTGTGTATTAGATCATGTCATCTGCAAATAGAGGTAATTTTACTTCTTCCTTGCCAATCCAAATGCCCTTTATTTCTTTGTCTAGCCTAATTGCTCTGGCTAGGACCTCTAGCAGAATGTTGAATAAGAGCGGTGATAAAGGGCATCCTTGTCTGGTTCCCGTTCTCAAGGGAAATGCTTTCAGGCTCTCTCCATTTAGAATGATGTTGGCTGTTGGCTTTGCCCTTTATTATGTTGAGGAATTTTCCTTCAATTCCTATTTTGGTGAGAGTTTTTACCATGAATGGGTGTTGGACTTTGAGAAATGCCTTTTCTGCATTAATTGATAAGATCATGTGGTTTTTCTCTTTTGTTTTATTTATACGGTGGATTACATTAATGGTTTTTCTAATATTAAACCAACCCTGCATACCTGGTATAAATCCCACTTGGTTGTGGTGGATTATTTTTTTTTTTGATATATTGTTGAATTCTATTGGGTAGAATTTTGTTGAGGATTTTTGCATCTATGTTTATGAGGGATATAGGTCTGTAATTTTCTTTTTTTGTGGTATCTTTGCCTGGTTTTGGTATCAGGGATATATGGTGGTTGCATAGAATGAGTAAGGTAGTATTCCATCATCTTCTATGCTTTGAAATATCTTTAGTAATAGTGGGGTTAACTCTTCTCTGAAAGTTTGGTAGAACTCAGCAGTGAAGACGTCCAGGCCAGGGCTTTTTTTGGGGGGGGGGAGTTTTTTGATTACCTTTTCAATCTCTTTTTTTGTTATGGGTCTATTTAGTTGTTCTACTTCTGATTGTGTTAGTTTAGGTACATAGTGTTTTTCTAGGAATTCATCCATTTCTTCTAGCTTTGCAAATTTGTTGGAGTACAATTTTTTGTAATAATCTGAATATGATTCTTTTAATTTCAGTTGGGTCTGTTGTGATATGGCCCATCTCATTTCTTATTCGTGTTATTTGTTGCCTTTCCCGTATTTTTTTAGTCAGTCTGGCCAATGGTTTATCAATTTTGTTAATTTTTTCAAAGAACCAGCTTTAGGCTTTGTTAATTCTTTCAATTGTTTTTTTGTTCTCTATTTCATTTAGTTCAGCTCTAATTTTTATGATTTGTTTTCTTCTGGTGCCTGATGGATTCTTTTGTTGCTCACTTTCTATTTGTTCAAGTTGTAAGGACAGTTCTCTGATTTTGGCTCTTTCTTCTTTATGTATGTGTGCATTTATCGATATAAATTGACCTCTGAGCACTGCTTTTGCTGTGGCCCAGAGATTTTGATAGGAAGTGTTTTCATTCTCATTGCATTCGATGAATTTCTTTATTCCCTCCTTAATGTCTTCTATAACCCAGTCTTTTTTCAGCAGGGTATTGTTCAGTTTCCAAGTATTTGATTTCTTTTCCCTGGTTTTTCTGTTATTGATTTCCACTTTTATGGCCTGTGGTCTGAGAAGATGCTTTGTAATATTTCAATGTTTTGGATTCTGCAAAGGTTTGTTTTATGGGCTAATATGTGATCTATTCTAGAGAATATTCCATGTGCACTAGAAAAAAAAAGTATACTTTGCAGCTGTTGGGTGCAGTGTTCTGTATAAGTCTATGAGGTCAAGTTGGTTGACTGCAGCAATTAGGTCTTCCGTGTCTCTATTGAGCTTCTTACTGGAAGTCCTATCCTTCTCCGAAAGTGGTGTGTTGAAGTCTTCTACTATAATTGTGGAGGTGCCTATCTCACTTTTCAGTTCTGTTAAAGTTTGTTTTATGTATCTTGCAGCCCTGTCATTGGGTGCATAAATATTTAATATGGTTATATGTTCCTGGTCAATTGCCCCTTTAATCATTATGTAGCGTCTTTCTTTATCCTTTGTGGTGGATTTAACTTTAAAGTCTATTTTGTCAGAAATTAATATTGCTACTCCTGCTCTTTTTGATTGTTGTTTGCTTGATACATTTTTTCCATCCTTTGAGTTTTAGTTTATTTGTGTCTCTAAGTCTAAGGTGTGTCTCTTGTAGGCAGCATATAGATGGATCGTGTTTCTTTATCCAGTCTGAGACTCTCTGTCTCTTTATTGGTGAATTTAGTCCATTTACATTCAGCGTAATTATAGATAAGTATATATATTTTTTTAAATGACAGCACTAAACACAGAAAAAAAAATTTTTTTTCTGTGTTTACTGCTGTCATTTTGATGCCTTCTTGTGTGTGTTGTTGACAATTTCATTTTTCCACCTACTTTTTTGTGCTGTTTTTCTTTGTAAATTGTGTGTTCCTCATTTTCATATTAGTCGAATTTATGTTTGCTGAGTCGTTATGTTTTTCTTGGTTTTTATTTTGAGTTATGGAATTGTTAGACCTCTTTGTGGTTACCTTAATATTTACCCCTATTTTTCTAAGTGAAAACCTAACTTGTATCATCCTATATCGCCTTGTTTTCCTCTCCATATGGCAGTTCTATGCCTCTTGTATTTAGTCCGTCTTTTTTATTATTATGATCTTTTACAAATTGACTTCAATGATTCCCTGTTTTGAGCATTTTTTTTCTTTTTAAAATTAATCTTAATTTGTCTTTGTGATTTCCCTATTTGAGTTGATATCAGGATGTTCTGTTCTGTGACCTTGTGTTGTGTTGGTCACTGATATTATTGATTTTCTGACCAATTTCCTTTAGTATTTCTTGTAGTTTTGGTTTGGTTTTTGCAAATTCTCTAAGCTTGTGTTTATCTGTAAATGTTTTAATTTCACCTTCATATTTGAGAGAGAGTTTTCCTGGATATATGATCCTTGGCTGGCAGTTTTTCTCCTTCAGTGCTCTGTATATGTCATCCCATTGCCTTCTTGCCTGCATGGTTTCTGCTGAGTAGTCTGAACTTATTTTTTTTTAATGATTCTCCTTTGTAGGAGACCTTTCTTTTATCCCTGGCTGCTTTTAAAATTTTCTCTTTATCTTTGGTTTTGGCAAGTTTGATGATAATATGCCTTGGTGATTTTCTTTTTGGATCAATCTTATATGGGGTTTGATGAGCATCTTGGATAGATGTCCTTTTGTCTTTCATGATGTCAGGGAAGTTTTCTGCCAACAGATCTTCAACTATTCTCTCTGTATTTTCTGTTATCCCCCCCATTCTGGAACTCCAATCACACGCAAGTTATTCTTCATGATAGAGTCCCACATGATTCTTAGGTTTTCTTCATTTTTTTTAATTCTTTTATCTGATTTTTCTTCAACTATATTGCCTTATCCTCCAATTCCCCACTCTGCATTCCAATTCCTCGATTCTGCTCCTCTGACTTCCTATTGTCTAATTCTGTAATTTTACTGTTAATCTTTTGGATTTCTGAATGCTGGCTCTCTATGGATTCTTGCAGCTTATTAATTTTTCCACTATGTTCTTGAATAATCTTTTTGATTTCTTCAACTGCTTTATCAGTGTGTTCCTTGGCTTTTTCTGTAGATTGCCTTGTTTCATTTATGAGGTCATCCCCGATGTCTTGAAGCATTCTGTAAATTAGTTTTTTATCTTCTGCAACTGGCAATTCCAGGATTGTATCTTCATTTGGGAAAGATTTTGATTCTTTAATTTGGGGAGTTGTAGAAGCAATTATGGTCTGCTTCTTTAGGTGGTTTGATATCAACTGCTGTCTCCGAGCCATCTATAAGATATTGTAATGATTTATTTTGTATTTGCTCACTGAGTCTTGTTTTGTTTTCTTCCAATATACATACATGGGCTACTAGATTGTGCTGTCTTGACTGTTGTAGCCTTTGAATCACTTATGTCCTATTACCAGGTGGTTTGGGCTGTTACCAGATATATAAGCCTAAGAGTCCATTCACTATTCTTGAGTAGAATCTGATTCTGGGTCACCAAGTGTGTGGTGTAGACTGTCACCTATTCACTTAGAGGAGTAGTGGTGATAGTTGTGTGCACCAGATTCTAGTAGCAGCAGGGGGTCACACTCTAGGGGGTGCAGGATGCTGACAGGCTTCCCCCAAGTGCCAGTGAGGCAGATGTGTCTCTGTTCCCAAAGCACTTTGGTGGGTACGCTCTGCACCTGTACCTTAGGCACCCAATGCAAGTACCTCTACAGATTGGTAGGTGTCACTGTCCTCAGACCCCTATGGCAGAAGGCTAGGTGGTTTGGGTGGAGCTTCAACCCTCAGTTCCCCATTGTGGGTCAGTGAGGGCTCTGTTTAATAGGTAGAGATATCAGTCCTGGGAAACTTGTCTTTCCAGTAATCCACGAAAACAATTACAGTCAGATCTCTATCAGAATTGCCTTTGCATTATAATAGCCACCCACCTTGTTCCCTGTAGGGATGAAAGCCTAAGACTGTGGATCTCATATGTTTGGCTGGAGCTGGTTCTATATTTTTAGTCCAATTTCAGGAAGTCAGGGAAGGATTTTCGGTCCCTGGGTTTTTTGTAGCTGCTTCTCTCAGGTCAGGAGAATGGGTTAGGAAAAGACAAAACAAAAAAACAAACAAAAATGCAGAGCACTTCACTCTCTGGCCCAGGAAATTCCAATGTTAATGAAGCTGCCTGGGAAGGGGAGGGGAGAGATCAGATAGATAGGAGAGAGTAGCACCCAGGAATATAGACAAAGTTACTTATCTTGCTTGGTGATGACTGTTTTATCTGAGATTCCCGAGGGGTGTGTAGCCTGTGTGCGTTGGCTGGGTCTAGACTGCCCCTGAGGGTCAGGCCTGCGCCCTGTGCTTGTGCTGTCTCAGAAGCCGTGGTCAGTTCCTCCACTCCCAGTCCAAAGCCCAGTGCCAAGGTTCCCCAGCTAGGACGCCGCACTCCAGGCTCCAAAACCAGTCACTGCATCCCAGTGACTTCTCCTGTCAGCCACATCGCTGCATTGCCTGCGTGCACTGGCTTGGCTTCCCCCGAGGTCACTTCTGGGGGCTAGGGCTGCATCCTGTGTTTGCGCCGTCTCAGGATGCCGTGCTCAGCACCCCTGCGCCCAGTCCAAAGCCCGGCGCCAAGGTTTTCTGACTGGGACCCTGGCTCCAAGCTCCAAAAACAGTCGCTGCTTCCCCGTGGTTGCTCAGTCTCTCATTAGCCGTGTCAGCGTGCAGCCTGCTTGCGCTGGCTGAGTCTCTACAGAGGTTACCCCAGTGGACTAGGGGTTAGGGCTGTGTCCCATGCCAGCCCCGCCTCAGCAAGCTGCAATCAGCCCCGCCACTCGGCACCAGGGAACTGCAAGGGCAGTTGCTGCTTCAGGACGCAGCTTTTCGCTCACCGGTCACTCAGGTCAACTCTTTAGATCTGTGTTTGATGTCAGGGTTCGTAGATTGTCATGTATGTGATCGATCCACTTGTTTTTCCAAGTCTTTGTTGCAAGAGGGATCCGAGTCATCGTCTACCTAGTCAGTCGTCTTGGCCCCACCTCCCCTGAGAAAATCTTTAAGGCTTAAACTAAAAATATCCCCTGAAGTCTTCTTAAAATCAAAGTTTAGCTCAACTAGTAAAGCAGGTCTGCCTTGAGCATTATGCTTTTTTAAGAGCTATCTATATGGGATCAAATTGACAACAGCAACTCAAAAGATTACTTAAGAACCTTAGAGGGCAGTAAGTTTATATTAATAGGGGAAGAACAACTCAGAGAAGGAGGGTGAGAATGGTTATACAACTCAAAGAATGTAATCAATGTCACTGAATTATACATTTAGAAACTGTTGAATTGGTACTTGTTCTGCTGTGCATATTCTTAACAACAATAAAAATAAAATATGAAATAAATAAAAGTGAGATAATAATGCTAGGCCAGTTATTTCCTGTTGGAACTCAGCTCCACACTGACCTTCTATAATCTCTGCTGTACTGCCAAGACTGGAAGTCTGAAAATCACATTTTCCTGGACTCCCTTACCAGTTAGAGTGGCACTCAGGTAAGATTTGAAGACAGGAGAAAAATGGAATTTCAGTTTGGCAGCACCCATACACCTATGAGAAGGGTGGTTCCAGCAGCTTTATCTACAGTGGTGGCACCTCCAGCAATGGGAGCAAGAGTGTTCCTGTTCAGCACCTGTGGTGGTACCTACAGCCATGTCAGCAGCAAGTGTAGGCTCAGGAGTTCCGGCTCAAAGGTGGAAGCAGCTTCTGGATCTCAGGGTAAACACCCCCTTCTCTCCTTCCCTTCAGCTCAGAGCAGGAGCAGCTTTCAAATCTCTGGGTTGCCCCACTCTCTGCCGTTTGTTCCTTCAACCTTCCTCACACCTTTGCACCAATTCTCAACATTAATCTCTCTCTGCTAGAAATGCCTAGTGATTAAATGATATAAATGTCAACATTCATAGGGTTAATATACCGGAACCAACATATAAATGAGACAATATATATCAAGCATTTTGCTCAGTACTTAGAACATGGTAAGTACCAAGCAAATACTATTATTCCATTATTCTAATTAACCACTGTTGGTGATCTAGCTCCCTGCTTCTCAATTCTGCAACGTGAAGGTGATGTAGACCTTTCTCTTCTTAACCATCAAAGGGTTTCAGTAAAGTTGGACCTCGTTAGAGAAGGCAGGGGAACAAGATTCTGGGAAGCTGACAGAAATAGAAGAAATCAAACAGAAGAAGCAGCAGTGAACATGAAGAAGAGCATAAGAGAAAATCCTGATGGTTATCTGAGAACAACATCAGCTGAACTTCTTGTAATTATAAAAGCCATTCATAAAATAACAATTCTGTGGGCGTCCAAAGTAAATCACAGCCCCTATCATGAAGGAGTGAAATGAATCTCACTGGTAAGTCATTTCTAGGTCTTCCTCTCTTGCACCTCTTACAATGCCCAACCTGCTTTACAGAAAGTCCAAACTTTCCAGATATTAAATTACTATTATTATTATTAAGCACACAAACATACCAATATAATCACACAAAATTAATCTGCCCTGTTAGGTAAAATGTAACAGGGTGTATTTTCCCTGTGCCCTGAAAGGGGTTTTAGTCCTGTTTATACAAAAAAACCAGTCTGGAGAGCACAGCACTCAGCTCAGCTCAGGAGCCTTATTTTAAACTTATTTCATCTTCACAGGTAGGATCATTTGATACATTTTAACATAATACATATTAAAATATATATTAACATAATACATAATATTTTATTACATGATAATATATTCTATATATAACAGGGGAAACTCTCGTGGCGTAGTGGTTAAGTGCTACAGCTGCTAACCAAGAGGTCGGCAGTTTGAATCCACCAGGCACTCCTTGGAAACTCTATGGGGCAGTTCTACTCTGTCCTATAGGGTCGCTATGAGTCGGAATCGACTCAACGGCAATGGGTTTGGTTTCGTTTTTTTTTTTTAATATGTAACAGGTTAGTCAATTAAAATTATTAACTTTTCATCTTAATGAAAATACAGAAAGCAAGTTCCTGTCAGTATTTTATAAGATTGTTCTCTAAAACTCTGGCTGTTTCAGAGAAGTGCCTCAGGATCTCTAGCTTATTTTATGTCAAAAAGAATAAGTTTCCTGTTGTCTTAGAGAGAGAAACAGTAACGATATTATGAGAATTGCCTCTTACAGAAATGGAAACGGGACCCAGAGCTTCTGTGGAAGATTCACAGCAGAGGGCTGTGTTCAGCTCACCTTCTCCTCATTGGCTGCAAAGAGTCATTGTCACTGCCACACGAGGGGTTTCGGCGACGTGTGTAGGGGAACTTTGGTGATTTATTGCGGTCACTGGGAGAGTTGTAGAGTCCACTGGAATGAAAGAGGGATGGTCAACGACTGCCTGCAGAGGCCTGGAGAGCAAACACCCTAACCCTGAGCTAGCGGTGCGTCCACGGCCGTGTGCATTCTGTCCATTCAGGGGCTCACTGCGCTGGGGACACACAGTTCTTTGCTGACAAGATTTATTGAAAGGAAAGAAAGTAAAGTCTGGTAAATGGAATCAGGGAAGTCATTAATTTACATCATTTGTTTCACTGGACCTCAACAGTAAGAAATGAACACATTTAAATGAAAGCAACCATAAAAACAACAATCCACATTAATGATGAACCCACCACTTTCCAGTCACTGACCAAGCTAATGGCTTCATAGTCATTATCTTAGCTAGTTTCTGGAAACCCTGGTGGCAACAACTCTATGTGCTTACATACAATTATTAGACCCATTTAACAGAAAAAGAAATGAAAATACAAAATATTTAATATAAGTGGCCCAAGTAAAGTAGCTAGGAATTAGTGGAGCTAGAATTTGAACTCCTGGGTGGTCATTCCAAGAGCCCATACCGGAACCAACAAAACTACATAAACAATAACCTATGGTGCAGGCCTGTCACTGGTTTTGGCAGTTATGAACAGAAAGAAATTAAATATACCCATATTTTTAGGAATAAGCATCTTCTAGAATCACTATACATCAGATACAGTTTTCAACTAAAGTTCTTATAAAAACTATGAAATAAGAGAAATTATCATTAATACATCATGTACAGTTTTCAAAAATATATTACCTTACTCTATATTATCTTAATGACCTCTCAGGCAGTTTCTTAATAAACTCTAGTCTTCTGTCTTTCCAGGAGAAAGTTTCACGTCAGGACACATTGTACTGATTCAGAAATCTCAGTCACGTTGATCTAGGAGTCTGACTGCCTTGTCCACTGCTAGCCATAATAACACGGCAGTTGGATTCCTTTATGGAATGAGCTGTAACGGCTAACCCTTTTCTACTGCTCCCCTTTACAAAATCAATGATTTCCTTTACCTCTGGGGGCCATTCTCTTCCCACGGTGCATGGGATTTGCTTCTTTGGGTATCAGGGCTGTTTTCATTCTTTGCTTTCTTAAAGCTTTAATTAAACAAAAAAAGTATAAAAAGTAGATTAACTAGAAAATAAGTTAATTCATACACTTATTTCTTCAATAAAAAGTATTTAACAAATTTTTTTATTTGCTTGTGTATACCTACGACTCATTCCAAAAAGAACATGGAGTGGCAGCCTAAAAAATATGTCTCCAACAAGTACTTTTGGGTCTTTTCTCTCCCTTCTTTCTTTCTAGTTTTACTGCTTTAAATCAACAACACTCAGGTCATCAATTGCTCAGAAACATTTCAGAGAGTTCACCCGAAGGACAGGAAGCAAGAGTGATAGTTGAACCAAGAAAAGAAGAAAGCTGCTGAGGAGGAAACCTGGGATACGTGGGCTCATGGGGTGGGCTCCTTTGCTTGACCACAGTGATCAGAGACCCCTGGCTCTAGACTTGGGTCTGAATTTGTACAGGGTGGTCAGCTCTGGGCAGGCTCAGGCTACCCAAACTGACTTTCCTCTAGCTTTTGCCATATCTTGGCATCATCCTTGCAAATTAGAATGACTTTCAAATACTACTTCCTGACCTGGTAACATCTTTCTGCCCTAGGAATGTAAA